>NC_037328.1:10355663-11057163 GCF_002263795.3 Bos taurus
AAAAGTCAGCCACTGTTTCCACTGTTTCCCCATCTATTTTCCATGAAGTGATGGGACCAGATGCCATGATCTTCGTTTTCTGAATGTTGAGCTTTAAGACAACTTTTTCACTCTCTTCTTTCACTTTCATTAAGAGGCTCTTTAGTTCTTCTTCACTTTCTGTCCTAGGGTCACAAAAAGTCAGATATGGCTTAGCGACTGAATAGCAACAAATCGATGGGTAGCTGTTGTATAACACAGGGAACTCAGCTTAGTGCTCTGTGATGACCTAGAGGTGTGGGACGGGGTAGGGGGCAGCAGGGAGCAGTAGGAGGAAGACTCATGAGGGAGGGGATACATGTATATATGTATACGTAGAGCTAATGCACATGGTTATGCAGTAGAAAGTAACACAACATTATAAAGTGATTATTCTCCAATTTAAAAAACATATATAAATAAAATGCAAAAGATAAATAAAAATAAAAGTGAGCATGGTTCTATGTGGAAACTCCCCAAATATACTATCAGTTTTTTTTTTTTTTAATTAAAAAGCTATTTCTTAGAGCAATTTTACATTCTCAGCAAAACTGAGTGGCCACTACAAAGAGTTTCCACATATCCCCTGTTGCATCATAGTTGGGTTTTTTTTTTTTTATATCATAGATTTTTAAGAATAATGTTTTTAGAATTAAAAAGAGAGCAAAGGTAAACCGTATTAAACTAAACCAGATTCTGAGAAAGGATTTGTTATATTTTTACCACTTCTCTTTCATTCCTTATTAAATAAATTTTAACAGATTTTTGTGGTTTAATTGCTTTAACCTTTCCAATGTGTAACATTCTAGTATGTGCCATCAGTTTTGAAAGTAATATAAACAAGACTGTAAAATCCAGTCTTTGATGAATTTTATTTTAATGTTAGAATACAATGAGTTTACTGTTTTGCCATTAGTCCCGAGGGCCTATTAAATAACCCGTATTAATCCTTTAAAAAAGCAATCTCATTTGAGGGACATATATTTCTTGACTATGTGCAATATTAGAAACCTAAGGGCATCTTCACACAGTGAAATGAAATGCCATTTTCCAAATAAAAAATACAAATCAAATATCCTTTTATTAAATTAATGTCATATGTGTCCTTTTGATGAACACTTGATTTTACCAAGGTAAATATCTTCCAGTGATTTGACTTTGCATTAAAATCTACTCCTTAGCAGATTGGCCTCAGGTCAAGTAAAAAAGGACACTTTGTCGTTCTGCAGCTGTTATCCAGTTTATGCCACAAAAACTGTTTCAGGACAAAGTTGAGAGTATCCGATATCTTCTTCTGATTGTCTCATGAACTGATTTAACAGCTTTGGCCCAGGCATTGAATCTTCCCAGATAATTTGTAAAAAAATAAAAAAACATTGCTTAGTATTTCTGATGTTTGTAAATATGGCGATGTGTGTGTGTTTGTATGTGTGTGTGTGTGTGTGTGTGTGTGTGTTAGTTGCTCAGTTCAGTTCAGTTCAGTCACTCAGTCATGTCCGACTCTTTGCTACCCCATGAACTGCAGCACTCCAGGCCTCCCTGTCTGTCACCAACTCTCGGAGTCCACCCAAACCCATGTCTCTTGAGTCAGTCAGTCAGTCATGTCCAATTCTTTGCAACCCCATGGACTATAACCTGCAAGCCTCCTCTGTCCATGGGATTTCCTAGGCAAGAGTACTGGAGTTGGATAGGCATTCCCTTCTCCAGGGGATCTCTCCAACCCGGGGGCTGAACCTGGTCTCTTGCATTGCAGGCAAATTCTTTATCACCTGAGCCGGGAAGCCCAGATGTGTATGGTAGTATGGCTTGACAGTTCGGAGCTGGTAAATCAGGCAGGCATCTTCAGGCCACTGTCGATTCTGGCCTCCTGTGGCCTTGAAAATAGGATGCCTCTGGTATAAAGTATTCTTGCTGTGTGTGATTGCCTGCCCTGAGAAACCATGAAGAGTCCACTTGGAGAAAGATGTGTTGGTTTCTGATGAGGTTATTTTTGTTTTCCATTCTCCCAATTCATCTTTTTTTGGGGGGGAGGTCTGTTTTATTTGTTGTTTTGTTTTATAGTATTCTATGTAAAAGCAAAAGAAAAATATGACATCATTTGCATTATTATGTCATTTCTTTCCTTATAATTTATATCTTGATGTTTGTCTCTGGGGTTTGGTTATAGCCTTCTCAAGGTAGGTGGCGTTATGTGTGTTTCTGGGAAAGTGTTAGTCACTCCCTGTGTCCCACTCTAGAGACCCATCACACAGCTGTTGTGGAGCTGAACTGCAGTGATGCACGTGGAAAGCCAGCCATTCCATGGACTCAAAAGTTTCCTTCCTCACCAAGTACCACCAGCATGAAGCCCCTGGGGGCACCGTGTCTCATAATTCTTGCATTCTCTGTGACCCACAATGCAATGCTGTGGACACCATCAATTGTTTCAGAGATTTGAGGAATGATAAGGATCTTTATCCCCTGTGATTTGCTTAGACTTTTACCTAAGTATTATTTATTAAAATAAATACTTAAATTTCATGAGGCATCGTGCATGTTTGAACTAGAGACAGACTAAAATTTAAGTGCATTTTTGGAAAGATAGTTTTAAGGAATCCTTTTGTTTAAAGGGTTTGAAAAGTTGCTTTTTCTCCCCCTTCTTAGAACCTTTATCTCCTTATGTATCATTTCAGAAAATTTCATGTAACATACTATGGAAGTAAAGAAATGGTTCTTGTCTTTGCTGATGTGTGGACAACTTGTATTCCTTGCTTGTTTGTAGTTGTTGGTTTTAATCTGTTCTTGCATGTCTTGCTTGAAGGATCATGGTACCTTACTCAATGGTCTCCTTGATTACTCATCATCTTATGACAGGAGTCCATCTTTCACTTTATTAAAGAGTTTATATGGGAATCAAACGAGCGCATCATTACTGTTTAAAATGTCCTGTGGCCTGTGTTACATCCAAAATGATTTAAAACCTTAGACTCTAAAACTAGAGTCTGCCATATTTCTCCAGTCTTTCATTTATTTCTGGACATTTTTCCCCACCTACCTTATGTTCCAGCTGTAGTGGACTTCTGCCTCTTCTACAGATATGCTTTGTCCTGTTTTCTTCCTTTGCACAGAAGGTTTCCTTTTGCCATGTGTCCATTCACCTATCCATCCATACATCCATCCATACATCCAGTATGGTCATGTTTGCTAGAACTAGACCATGGATTGGGGGTAGAATGTTAAACAAGATAGATACTGTCTTAACATTGCATTCATTCCTACATGGCCCATTCCTGTTCATCCATTTAGACTCATTTCTACTGTTATTTCTACTTTGAGATCATCCCCAGTATCCTCAAGAAGATGTGTTCACTATATTGATCTATCACTTTATCTCTATTATAGCATTTAATTTCTTCATTCATCAAGACATTTATTGCCTACTGTGTGCAGAATCTATACTGAAATTGGGGATACTGTAGTGAAGTAGTACATGGGGTGTACTTGTGACAGTACATGGGGTCACAAATGTATTATGTATGCTGTTTGTTGTTTTAGTCGCTAAGTCATCTCCAGCTCTTTGCGACCCCATGAACTGTAGCCCACCGGGCTCTTCTGTCCATGGAATTTCCCAGGCAAGAACACTGGAGTGGGTTGCCATTTCCTTCTCTGCTGCTGCTGCTGAGTCGCTTCAGTTCTGTCCGACTCTGTGCGACCCCACAGACGGCAGCCCACCAGGCTCCTCTGTCCCTGGGATTCTCCAGGCAAGGACACTGGAGTGGGTTGCCATTTCCTTCTCTGCTGCTGCTGCTGCTAAGTCACTTCAGTTGTGTCTGACCCTGTGCGACCCCATAGACAGCAGCCCACCAGCCTCTCCCGTCCCTGGGATTCTCCAGTCAAGAACACTGGAGTGGGTTGCAATTTCCTTCTCCAATGGATGAAAGTGAAAAGTGAAAGTGAAGTCACTCAGTCGTGTCCGACTCTTAGCGACCCCATGGACTGCAGCCAACCAGGCTCCTCCGTCCATGGGATTTTCCAGGCAAGAGTACTGGAGTGGGGTGCCATTGCCTTCTCCAGTATTATATATATAAACATACAATACACATATGTGTATATGTAGATTTTATTTAGAAAGTCAAAAAATGCTAACTTTTGTGTTAGTTTCAGATTAATATGTCCAAGAAAGAGGGGTGGACAATTATTTATTTGGATTCTTCTCAAATGATCACCTTGGTGAAGTCAATCTGTAATTTTTTCACCCTAGTTGCAATTAAGTGGCAGTTTTTTGTATGATTACTTCACAGAGATTCATGTTCAATAAATTAAAATTTCACTTTAAACACATAGAAAGTATTTAACCATCAAGGTAATGTGACAAGGAACTTGGCTGTTTACGGAAGCAGGACTCAAAATTCTAAAGATACTTCTTCCTGCTTTGACTACTTCATCATTCTAAATGCAACGTAACTTCTCTGAAGTTCTTTTAGCCTGTCTTTCCTTGATACTGTCACCAGGATAAGATCCCTGGGATGCAGACAGAATGATGTGAAGCTGTTTTCTTTGTTTGCAGTTGGCGAGTTTGTGAGTGATGCCCTCCTTGTTCCCGACAAGTGCAAATTCTTACACCAGGAGAGAATGGATGTCTGTGAAACCCACCTTCACTGGCACACCGTGGCCAAAGAGGTACCAGCCCTTTCATCGCCCTCCTTGCCAAGTGACAGTTTCATAGGGATGATGCGCAGGGACACTGTAGAGGGTGTTTGGAGGCAACAGCTGTCTGTTGATAAATGTGTTTTTTTTTTTTAATTATTACCGTTAAAAATAAAAATCTTCATGAATATTTTAAGAGGATATCTTGAGACAACAGCTGTGTTGATCAATAAGTTATTATTTTAAAAAGCTATCCATGAGTATTTTATGTTTAGTTAGATTTGTTATGCTATGTCATGTTTTATAAATTAGAAACTATAAGTTTATACTCTCTATAAACCTTAAAACATACCTTTTTAAAAATTTTTGTAATTTGTGTGTTGTTTTCGTTTGGCACGTGCCAAGTTTTTATGCTTTAACTTTTTTCTCTGTTATCCATTGGGGAATACAGTGGTAGAGGAGGAAGTAGCTTGTCCAGTACGGGCATGAAAGTTACAGTTAGATCTGAGTTTTGCCATCAACTTTGTGTTCAGTGCGTCACGCTGACGCCATCATTTCTCCATAGGGAGGAAGTCTATGGCACCAGTTCTGACTTTTGCTAACCCCCTGCTTTTAGCAAAGCCAATAAGACATAAAGCAATTAGCATAAAATGTCATTTTTTATATTATTGCCTTTAAAACTGCTTTGTCTCTTTAATATATTATGCATTTTTTTCTGATAAATTTGTATGCTTTTTTTTCCTTTGTAATGAAATCAGTCTCCCAGAATTAGGTTCCTTGATTTAGTTCAGTGGTTCTCAAATGAGGTCAGTTTTGCTCCACATCCCTTCCCAAGGACATGAGCCAATGTCTAGAGATATTATTGGTTGTCACAGTTTTTTTGTGTGACAAGGGGTGATACCATTGGCATTTGGTGGCCAGGGGCCAGAATGTTCTGCTAAGCATTCTTCAGTGAACAGGACAAGTGTCCCTTGTCCTCTAGAATAATCTGGCCCAAAATGTCAATGGTACTGAGATTGAGAAACCCTGATCTAGCTCCATTTACCCATTGCATCATAGCCTTAAAGCTGTTAGGCAAAAAACACCACTTAAGATTCAGCATTAATTTTGCCTTTTATAAAATAATATGTTGTAAGCAACATTGTCTTTATATAAAAATGTTTCAGAGCTAATTGATATTAAGAAAACAACCTAGATGATTTAAAGCCCAGTACCCATCTGATTGGGTTTCCCAGGTGGCTGGCTCAGTGGTAAAGAATCAGTCTGCCAATGCAGGAGATGTGGGTTCGATCCCTGGGTCAGGAAGTTCCCCTGGAAGTAGGACATGGCAACCCTCTCCAGTATTCTTGCCTAGAAAATTCCATGGATAGAGGAACCTGGCGTGCTACAGTCCATGGGGTCGTAAAGAGTGAGATATACCTTAGCAGCTCAGCACACACAGATGCCCATCTGACTACCTTATTTTTCATTTCTTCTGGAGTTTAAAAAATTAATTTGCCACTGAGAAACAAAATGAGTCTAATTCCTATGAGGTCAAAGTACACTCTGTAAAATTTCATTCTTTACTTATGTGTATTGAATTATTAATCTTTCCTCTGTCACCACTGGGTGCTTTCAAAGCTTTATGTTAATTTTGATTTGTGGGAATTTAACAAATCCCAGGAAAGCGAAAGGATTTGAAGGAGAAATCTCTAATGACTTTAAGTTTTGATTCATGGCAGAGGATAATTTCTTCTTTTCCTAAGACTCTTACTTTGAAAGTGAGCCAAGAGAGTTGCAGTTGCTCAAGTAAGATAGATCCAAGTAGATCCAAGTGAGAGTAGCTTCCATCCATAAAGGAAGTGGAAGTGAGTTGGGGGGATATATATGTGGAACCATCACTACTTCCTGATATGCTAATGAGGCTGGAAAGAATTGATTTTCTGATAACTGTTCACTGTAGAGGTTTCTTCTATGTCTTAGCTCCCAATTTATTTCTACTCATATTGTTTTTATTCATTTCTATAGTATAACAACATATTATAGTTTAGTCTCTTAAGTCATTTGTGACCCTATGGACTATACTCCACCAGGCCCCTCTGTTCGTAGGATTCTCCAGGCAAGAAAACTGAAGTGGGTAACCTTTCCCTTCGCCAGAGGATCTTCCTGACCCAGGGATTGAACCCATGTCTCCTGCATTGCAGACAGATTCTATGCTGTTGAGCCACCAGGGAAGCCCCATAACAACCTATCTCTATTAAATAAGTATCAAAGTTAAAAATTAAGGGTACCAAAGTAGCTTGTGCTAAAGAAACGACTGCAAATCCACTCAAAAAGCAAATGATTCTTTCCACTGTAAAATTGGTCTCAATATGCTGGTCCTGTGTCTTTCTAGAATTGGACTTTCTTAAAATGAAGCCCATCTACTCCAGTACTTGTTGTTTTCTCCTTACCTTTTTATAGACCTGTAGTGAGAAGAGTACCAACTTGCATGACTATGGCATGTTGCTGCCCTGTGGAATTGACAAGTTCAGAGGGGTGGAATTTGTATGTTGCCCACTGGCCGAGGAAAGTGACAATGTTGACTCCGCGGATGCAGAGGAGGATGACTCAGACGTCTGGTGGGGTGGAGCAGACACGGACTATGCAGATGGGAGGTAAGGTGGCCTTGATGTTTCGTCTCTCCTAGGTGCCAGAACATCTAACATGTAGTTTTCTTTCTTCTATAAATGTATGTCTTTCTATTTCTTATTTATGTGATCTCTCCCACTCCCATCGAAGTTTGCTTTTATGGAATAAAGTCTAACCATGAAGTTCTGTTCTGGTTATAGCCTACCATTTAATTTTAGTATAATTAATCAGCCATCACTGAATTATTGTAACTATTTTATTTTAACCTCACGAGTTGGGATCAAAATTCCACTGGCATTATAATAGGTCACTGGTAGTTCTGCAAAGACTTGAGAGCTGGGTGAATGACATGGTCTTCTGTTTTGGTCTGTAGTTTAGAAATTTGGGGAAGGGATTTGGGGATTATTTCATCAGTCATTGGCTAAATCTGAATTTTTCTTAAGAAGGATTTTGTTTCTGTTTGTGTGGGTTTTTGTTTTTGTGGGGTTTTTTGCCTTTGTCATCTTGTCCTTTATAAATGAAGGTCAGAGGCAATCATAAATGTTTGCTAAAATTCTTTAACTGACTTTGGTTTCTGTGATTATTAATAAATATATTTTCACCTCATTTTCTTTGGAATCTAAATCCCATAATTTGTAGATTCTTAGTTTTAATTGAAGGCATCATTTGTATTCATCATTTATAATTCATAAAATTATAAAATCTGAATCTTTGGTTTCTGTGATTATTAATAAATATATTTTCACCTCATTTTCTTTGGAATCTAAATCCCATAATTTGTAGATTCTTAGTTTTAATTGAAGGCATCATTGTATTCATCATTTATAATTCATAAAATTATAAAATCTGAATCTTTGGGTTAGAAAGGCCATCTGGTTTAGTCACATCCCCAGAGGTGATGATGATGTAACACTTCACTTTTTCCTTCAGTATTTTCTCAGCTGTTCCCAAATGTTAACAAATTTCCAAGTGGAATATTAAATATGACTTGTAGGGCTTATAGTAATTAATATAAAGTTTTCTGACTTTTATGTAATTAAGCACAGGATTTTTAATAATATATTTTAGAATTTTTTAAGTTTTTTTTTTATTGAAGGATAATTGCTTCACAGAATTTTGTTGTTTCAAAGTAGTTTTACAAAAATACATATCTATTTTACAGATATATAAGAATCTATGTACACTGAGGATCCCTGATTGCCATTTTTGTCAGTTAATAATGCAGGCTTCTCTTTGGTGTCTTACCCATTGTTACCGTAACTCTCTTCTTGTTAGTTAAGGTTTCTTGTGTTCCCTCTTTTACATGATTTAGAAAAATTGGGTTCAGTGTAGCAGGACAAGCAAATTCTAAACCACAGGAGAAAGAAATAAAGAAGTGAGCTGTATGCTTACATTTTTTGCTTATGTTTCTAAGAGATGTAAGTTAAATAGTATGAACTCCTTCTCCCAGGGCAGGAAGCATCAGTGAGAACAGGGTTTGTCAGTGGGAAGGCTTCTGAGCATTGCATTCTAGGCCATGGTTGGCCCCTCCCCTGTGTTCCCTGTCCATTGGTTTGGGCTTAATTGCTACTTTGTCTAAAAGTTGGAGTTGCTTAGTTCTTATTCATGGCTTTTTCATATTCTTCCTCAGTCATATGTGGATTTGAAGGTTTAAGGGTGAATTTGTAAAAGAGTTGTCGTGAGGGCTCTTACTACCCGATGTCAGTGCAGTCAGGATTAAAAAGGGAAGTTTGGGGTGTTCACCGATTTTCTTTTCTCCTGGTTTGTTGGATGCGTGATCGATCACATCTCATTACTGAGTTGGCTCCGTACTTAGTAAACAACCCAGATGATGATGAATAAACCAAGACAGCTCCATGGCTGCTCTTAAAATCATATGGAGCCAGCTGTGTACTTGTAACCCTGTATCAAGGTTGTTGACCCGCCATTCGTGATCATTCATACACAAGGGACTTTTGTAATTAAAAGTGGGTATTTGTGCTTTTCCTGAGAGTGACAGGCTTTTGCCAGGCTCTCTTCTGCATTTAACATTTTTTTTTTTTAATGTCTTATAAAACCTACTGTTTACTGGGAATAGATTTCGAGGTATCTTGATCCTTTCCTCCTACCCTCCTTCTGACTTCCTGAACTAATTGAAATCATTACTAACATCGTTATCTTATGAAACCCTCTTCAGTGGCCTGTTCTCTTCCTACATCCTATCTCACTGGTCCTAGAAAGAGATCCACAGGGCTTCCCCTTCTGGCCTGGAGTCTCTCATTTATTTATTATGAGTCTCTCATTTATTATTTACCTATGTCAAAGTAGGTAACTATACCTACTTCGATACCCATCTCTCTGGTTATGATACTACTCTGTGTCTTCTTCGTTACAGTCACCAAACTATAGAACACCAGTATACTGTTTTTTAACACTGCTTTTTTTTTTCCTTTAATTTATTGCATTATCTATTACTAGAGCAACTATAGAGTATTAAGCTAGATTTGACACTAGTACCACAGTCTTAACTGAAGGACTTAGACAAAAGTAGGCCATACGGTCATCTTACGTATTTCGGTTTTCTGTAATATCACCATCCAAGTTGACATTCAGTAGAAATGTTAGCTGGATCTTTCCTGATCCCCTACATTTATATGCTGTTCTGCTGTCTGCAACAGTTAGACCTTGAACCGTGTCATCCCTAAGAATTGCTGTACCCACAGGGTTTCCAGGTTTGACATTACTCTCTAAATATGATCTTCTGATCTTAGACCTAAAATACGAATCTGGTCCTAGGGATTTCACCCTTCCTTTATAACAATCACCTCCCCAATTCAGGCTTTTAGTTCATTATCTTCTTCTTTTTTTTTTTTTTTTTTGGTTCTTTCTGGCCAGGATGGACCCAAGGGGTAAGGATTTTTACATATTCCTTTGAATATCCTGGATTTATTGATACCCTTAACATTTTGTAAAGATATTTTCATCAGTCCTCCCTATGTGGGGAAAATTAACTTCTCCCTTTAACTGCTTCTGAGCTTTCCAAGGTTGATGTTTAATCCCACCAGTTAATTCCATTTCTTATTCATGCTGTAACATCAGCTGGGGTATTAATGTTATTGGATACAACTAATCATCACTATTTGATGACCTAACATCATTAAAAAGGCTACAAATAATAAATGCTTGAGAAGGCATGATAAAAAGCAAATCCTCCTTTTGCTGGTGGGAATGTAAATTGGTGCAGCCACTATGGGAAACAGTATGGATGTTCCTTTAAAAACTAAAAATAGAAACCATGCCCACATGGTAACACACACTAGAGATTGACCTTGTACAAGTAAGGAGTGTGAGAAAGTATTCGTTAATCCCTTTAACTTAATCCCTTAAAGTTCATGAAAGGAGACATACCGGAAAGAAACCTTATGAGTGTAAACAATGTGGTTGATGATTTGTTTCTCAAAAAGTTTTACAAAATCATGAAAGAAATCCCACTGGACTCTATACTTGGTATTGACCTAAATGGGATAAGAATCTGAATAGGAATGAATATATGTCTATGTATAACTGACTGGTCTTTCCCAGCTGTCACTAGTGGTGAAGAACCCACCTTCCAATGCAGGAGACGTAAGAGACGCGGGTTCAGTCACTGGGTCAGGAAGATCCCCTGGAGAAGGGCATGGCAACCCACTCCAGTAATCTTGCCTGGACAATCCCATGGATAGAGGAGGCTGGTGGGTATGGTCCATAGGGTTGCACAAGAGTTGGACACAACTGAAGCAATTTAGCATGCACCATATGATCCAGCAATCCTATTCCTAGGCACATATCTGGAGAAAGCTCTAATTCAGAAAGATGCATGAACTCCAGCAGTGCTCACTGCAGCACTATTTACAATAGCCAAGACATGGAAGCTACCTAAGTGTCTATCGATAGATAAATGGATAAAGAAGATGGTGTGTGTGTGTGTGTGTGTGTGTGTATAGATATGTGCTGTGGTAAGTCGCTAGGTCACGTCTGATTCTTTGCAACCCTATGGACACCAGGCTGCTCTGTCCATGGGATTCTCCAGGCAAGAATACTGGAGTGTGTCGCCATGCCCTCCTCCACATACACATACACACACACACACACACAATGGAATATTGTGTGCTTAGTTACTCAGTCATGTTCTACTGTTTGCAACCTCATGGACTGTAGCCTACCAGGCTCCTCTGTCCATGGGGATTCTCCAGGCAAGAATACTGGAGTGGGTTGCCATGCCCCCATCCAGGGGATCTTTCCAACCCAGGGATCGAACTCAGATCTGCACTGCAGGTGGATTCTTTACCATCTGAGCCACCAGGAAAGCCCCCAGTGGAATATGACTCATTTATTAAGAAAGAATGAAATAATGCCATTCGCAGTAACATAGATGGACCCAGAGATTATCATAATAAGTGAAATTAAAGACAGGATATCACTCATATGTGGAATCTAAAATATGTTACAAATAAACTTATTTACAAAACAAAAACAGACATAGAAAACAAACCAATGACTACCGAAGGTAAAGAGGGGAGAGAGGGATAAATGAGGACTTCGGGATTAGCAGATACAAACAACTGTATATAAAATAGACAAACAACAAGGTCCTACTGTATAGCACAGGGACTAATATTCAATATCTTCTGATATTCAGTATATCATTATAGGACATTCAATACCTATAATGAAAAAGAATATAAAGAATATATATATATATTAATAATTGCATTACTTTGCTGTACGCTAGAAACTAATGAAACATTGTAAATCAACGATGTTTCACTTTTCAAAATAAAATTTTTTTAAAAAGAAAGAAGAAAAAAAGACAAATTAGAACTGCAAAAAGAAAAAAGAATTGGTTAGAACCTAATAGAATTAAGATATCAGGTCACTTGCACCACTTCATTTTTGAACGTGTTTTTCTGTGAGCCCTGCAGGCACGTATGCCTTCATTCTCTTCTGGCAAAGCTAGTGGGCAAAACGAGAGAAATATTACATCACTGACCCCCACACAAGCTGGGGGCCTGCCAGCTGGTGGCTGCCTGCTTCCATAACAAGTCACAATAAGAATTTCACACATCCTGCTTGACAAGTCCTGAGGAGACACCATATGACAGTTCTTGAAAAGGGAAAAAAAAAAAGGAACTCTGCTCCTCCAGAATAAAATTTGATACACAGCTTAATGCACTTTGTTGATTGGTAGGTAGTGAGCTTTGTTTTGGAAGATTGAGTGTTATCCTATTGCTAATGAGGCATTTAGAGAAACATTCTTTATGGGATGAGCCCTGTTTTATGACCTCATTTGAAAAAGAGGTAAGTCTTTTCAAAGATTGAGTAGAAACAAATCAGTTACTGTTCCCAAAATTTATTTGTAAGTAACTCAGTGTTTATTCTCTTGCCTGGAAAATCCCATGGATGGAGGAGCCTGGTAGGCTGCAGTCCATGGGGTCGCGAAGAGTCGGACACGACTGAGCAACTTCACTTTCACTTTTCACTTGCATGCATTGGAGAGGAAAATGGCAACCCACTCCAGTGTTCTTGCCTGGAGAATCCCAGGGACGGGGGAGCCTGGTGGGCTGCCGTCTATGGCGTCGCCCAGAGTCGGACACGACTGAAGCGACTTAGCAGCAGCAGCAGCAGCAGCAGTGTTTATTTCTCTGGTGTTGTAATTAGAGTTTCCCAGGTGACGCTAGTGGTAAAGAAGTCTCCTGCCAGCGTAGGAGACGCAAGAGACTGGGATTCGATCCCTGGGTCGGTAAGATCCCCTGGAAGAGGGCATGGCAACCCACTCCAGTATCCTTGCCTGGAGAATCCCATGGACAGAGGAGTCTGGTGGCTACAGTCCATAGGGTCACAAAGAGTGGGACACAACTGAAGTGACTTAGCACATAATGACTGAGTTCTCAGGCGACCTCAGAATACCTAGTTATGTGATCAGTAATGCAGCTTACTTATGTTAATAGTGTATAGACTCCAGCCTCCTTGGGTAAGAATTTTTCCATGGGAAAATTCCCTTGAAAAACTCACATGTAAGACCAGTCACATATCCAGTTTAACCTTGAGAGTGAGTACCTGGAGATGCTCCCATCTGGTACAGCAGAATCTGACTAGAAACCACATACTTCATAGGGGTTGATGAGTTTTGTAGAGCAAAAAACTTAAAGGAAGACCCTCTAGTTCTTTGATAACAGCCTTTGCCTCTCAGTACTATTTCCTTACATTTTTTTCAAAAAAGAATCCAAAGACATGGCTTCATATGTTGAGAGTTGCAGGTATTAGTGAGAATGTGCTGACATGTAACCTCATCTATCTTCCTGGATAATTAGATGATATTTTTTTTTCTTTTGATTGAAAAAAAAAACCTGTTATGATAGATCTAGATGAGTGATTATTTGTGCCTGCAATTCACCATGTCCTTTTTTGAAGCTGTATTTGGTAGCTCAGGATGGTTTCCTCGGTTATGTAGGTGGGGGCGGGGGGTGCTGAGCATGCGCGTATGCGCACATGGGAACACGTAATACCTTATGAAATTCACTGAATCAGTTCTGGTGATCGACTCGCCCTACACTGCACTGGAAAAGCCAGGCCTGCATCAGTGACTCTCTGGGTGCATCGGGCCCTTTATACTAATATAATTTTTGTTTTTAAATTATTTTACAAACAATTCACAAAAATTAAAAGGATGAGAAGCAATAACTTCATTTAGAAATTTTAGTAAGAATTAATGTAGTAAATATCTTAATTTGAATTAAAACTTCAATACAGTTAAGCTAGATTTTTATTTCATCTCTTCCTGGTTTTGAAGGTAAGGATTTCTGAAATGAGCACTATCCTTTGAATAAAAGTAGCAGCTAATCAGCTGCCAGGCATGAACCCGAATTATAACCATCTTACGAATACTGATTCCAGGATCAAATACATCTCTGCTGGGTTCTGACAGGTACCGAGTAGTTCCTGGTTGTTTTGTTGCACTTGATAATTGTTAAAAAATTAGTACTTTTCAACTTAAGAGTTCATAATTTTGTTGAAGAAAAAGCAGTGCTATCTTCTATTTTATAAATTAGAAAATATGTTCAAGTTTGGATTTATAAACACTCATGAACATCATTAATCCAGTCCTTTTTTTTATACATTTTATGTTGGTTCTATTCATCACTTTTAAGATACTCATGAATTTGGTATTTGTCTACTTCTGAACTGGTTCTGTTGTATAAACATCATAAAAATTTGTTGCACACACATCATAAAGAAGGAAAGAATACTACCACATGTTTTTAGCAATTTTATCTGTTTTTGTTGCAAAATACTGAATGATGTCATCCTTCCTGTAGAATGACTAACTGAATGAGAATACCATATTTTCTTTTTGTTCTTAGAAATGCATTGCTCACTTTGCAGTTCTTGAGCTTGAGAAAATTCATGTAGACCATCATCATCTGAACTGAAGAGTCACATGGTCTGAGGTTTTGCTTATGCAATCAATTTCAGTCATCTTCTGATTTGTTTAATAATTGTAACATGTCTCCTGTCAATTTTCTCTTATTTGCCAGTGCGGAAAATGAGAATTTTTTTTTTTCACTTGCATTCAGTGAAAGTCCCTAGACTTCTTTCATTGCCTCTTGAAAGATGATGCAATATTTTGGGAACAAAATAATAAAACTCTGATAATTCCCCTATTGCATCATCTTTCTAGGCAATTCCCTCATTCTTTTATTTTCTTATTATTTGGTCTTCTTAGCACAGTTGAAATAATTAATGAGTAACGATGAAATAACTCCTGGGATGATAAAAATAGAAAGATTGTGGGAAAAAATCTTAGGTATCAAAAAACTCCAGTTGATTGATATGGTAATCACAACATAGAATGAGTTTCATTCCATTTACAAAATATTTGAAGAAAATGTGAAAATCAGAAATACAGACCCTTAGATGTAGATAGAACTGCTCAAAATGAAACTTAAAATGTAAAAATTATGTTCAGTGGGCCCTGTTGGTAGGGTTAATAGCCTACCCTGTTTATTCAAGGGATTGCATTTATTATGAGGCCTATGTGACTTTTATTAAATACTTGACCTAATTTTCTACAAGCCAGCTACTCAGTAAATATTGGAGTTGAATTGGCATTCATGTTAAACACACACAAAGACATAACTGGTAACTCAAGGTTAAGCTAATTGGCCTTTAAAACAAAAACTACCAACGAATATCATTCCAGATATGCAAGAATTAAGTGACATTGCATCAGAAGTCTCTAAAGCCAGAAATACTGGGGAAAAAATACTGAGGCAATAGGAATATTTATAAACAGCGCCTTTATTGTAGTGCACTCATCCCAGATGCTAGTAAAGTAATGCTCAAAATTCTCCAAGCCAGGTTTCAGCAATACGTGAACCATGAACTTCCAGATGTTCAAGCTGGTTTTAGAAAAGGCAGAGGAAGCAGAGATCAAATTGCCAACATCCGCTGGATCATGGAAAAAGGAAGAGAGTTCCAGAAAAACATCTATTTCTGCTTTATTGACTATGCCAAAGCCTTTGACTGTGTGGATCACAATAATGGACAGGGAGGCCTGCTGCTGCTGCTGCTGCTACTAAGTCACTTCAGTCGTGTCCGACTCGGTGTGACCCCATAGATGGCAGCCCACCAGGCTCCCCCGTCCCTGGGATTCTCCAGGCAAGAACACCGGAGTGGATTGCCATTTCCTTCTCCAGTGCATGAAAATGAAAAGTGAAAGTGAAGTTGCTCAGTCGTGTCCGACTCTTCGAGACCCCATGGCCTGCAGCTTACCAGGCTTCTCTGTCCATGGGATTTCCCAGGCAAGAGTACTGGAGTGGGGTGCCATTGCCTTCTCCGCAGGGGGGCCTGGTGTGCTGCTATTCATGGGGTCGTAAAGAGTCGGACACGACTGAGCAACTGAAGTGAACTGAACTGATTGTAGTTACTAATTGAATATCTTTCAATTGCTTCAATAAGTAAAATAAAATAGAATAAAATGAAATTAAATTGGAGTTGTAAATGAAAATATGATCTTTCTTTGAACTTTCAGATAAAAATCCATTTGAGAGACTTTGTTATTTGAACCAGCAAGCATTTTTTATTCCTTAGTGTCAAACTGGAGCTCTTTATCAGAAATAATGGTAGGTATTAAAAATTTTTTAAATAACAGTAGACAGAAATTTTAGGAAATACAAGTTGTAGTCATGAGACAGTTTCAGCTCCATTAGCTATTGGCAAGCATTGTGTGATTTTAAAAATAAACCAGCACTGCTATGGGACTTCTGTGTAAAGAACCTGCCTGCCAAGGCAGGAGATGCAGGTTCCATCCCTGGGTCAGGAAGATCCCCTGGAGAAGGAAATGGCGGCCCATTCCAGTATTTTTGCCTGGAAAATCCCATGGACAAAGGAGCCTGGTGAACTGTAGTCCATGGAGTTGCAAAAGAGTCGGACACGATTTAGCGACTAAACAACAAAGCACTGCTTTATTTAAAATGATAGGCAACGAGGACGTACGGTATAGCACATGGAACTCTGCTTATGTGGCAGCCTGGATGGGGGGAATTTGGGGGAGAATGGATACATGTATATGTATAGCTGAGTCCCTTCTAGAAGGTTCGCCTGAAACTATCACAACATTGTTAATCAGTTATACCCCAGTGAAAAATGAAAAGTTTTGTTTTTTTTTAATGAGTAAACAAACATTAGTTTGGAGCAATGATTCTCAACTGCCGATGATTTTATTCCCAAGAGACCTTTGGAAATGTCTGCAGACATTTTCAGTTGTCTCGGTTGTGGGGGAGGGGATCAGAGGCTCCTGGCATTTGATGGGTAGAGACCAGGGTTAGTGCTAAACATCCCATTATACACAGGACAGCCCCACAACAAAGAAATGTCAGTAGAGCTGTGGTTGAGAAACTGGTGTCGAGTTTTCTTCAGTACTGGAAAACTAAGGAAATTATTCTTAAAAAAGCAACAACAAACCAACAACTTCCATTTCAAGCTTTTGTCTTACCCTGATCTCCTGTGGACAGTAAAGCAAACACCCCAGGAGTCTGCCTTTTGAACACAGCTTTTGTGCAGATGAAAATGTTTGAGATCAAAATAAACCTTCCAAACCTACGTGCATTTAGAGCTGAAACAGTATTCCCAAACAATGGGTGATTGAGGCTTCTTATTTGCACCTAGTCACTTCATTAAATCTAATCATTATGTCATTTATTTTTTTCCTTTCATTAGTATCACTGCTGTTCATTTTGACTATACCAAATATTAGCATATTTTCTGCAGAAAAAAAAGATCATGTTCAAAATATTGGAGCATTTAGAGACCTGGCAGACAAGCTCCACTAAAGTTATTTTTCCCTTACATCTAATTAGAAAATATTTAAAATATGGTGATTTTTCAGAAGGATTTGGGCCAAAAAGAAACACCTGTAATTTGACTTTAATGTAAGTTCTACATTTCTGTTTGTTCTTCTTTTTTGTTTTTATTTAGTTATCTTTAAAATATAAAATTTTCATTTTTAAGTAACATCTAGATATTTTGAAAATACATTTTGCAATTTTCACATGTATCTCTTCAATTATGTATGTTCCTTCAAGATTTGTTCACTTGTGTCATCATTTTCAGATTTTTTTTTTTTGCTGCTTTTTTTACATTATAGAAGTCAAGCTTTTGAATTCCTTAATAAATCTAGATTTGCCTCCCAAATTAGGTAATAATTGCTTTAAAATAGTTTTCCAAAAATCGGACAATGAAAGATATAAATGTTTTGACAGCATTTAACATTTATTTAAATGTTTATGCCCATTTACAGTGAGGTTTGGACAGCAGGTTAATTTATTTCATCATTGCATACTCACCAATATTGGATTTTTATCATTGTTAAGAACATGACCCCTTCCTTTATCGTCAGGTTTTCAGACTATGAATGTGATGAGGGCATGGACGAAATTTTATTGCCTTCTTATATCCTTGTCTGTACACAAGTAGTAATAATCGTAAGAGATACTACATAATCTTGTTATGTGCAAACCACTGTTCTGAATGCCTTGCATATATTAACCTGTCTAATGTTCACAGCTTTTTAATATCTGTTAGTTGTTTGTAGGCTGATTTAATGAATGTTATTCGGGCTTTTCCTATGCTGGGAACAGATTTGTGCTCATTTATCTCTTCTTGAGAATTTACATTTTTTTTTCTTCTGCCAAGTAAATATTACAGGTATTTCAAGTGTAAAATCCAACAGAACCCTTCTGTTGATTTTCATTCCATTAGTTCTGCATTAATGAAATGTCATTAATAATCTGTACTTTTCTCCTTCAGCTAAATTTCTTCATTCTACCTTAAGAGTACATATAAAGTATAACTTTAATAATGATTAACTTATTCACTTTTGATCAAAAACATTTCAGAAAAATACATAATTTTGATTAAATAATTTATATGTGAGAGACGTTAAACATTTTCAGTGTTTACTGATAGTATGGTGTATGCTGATTCCATGCGGTTTGATCTGCCCTAGTTGTGAACCTTTGGTCAGGGAAGTTGGGGGTGGAGGTATTACAGTCTAAAGCTTTGCGTGCTTAGTGGCTCAGTCATGTCTGACTCTTTGTGACCCCATGGACTGTAGCCCACCAGGCTCCTCTGTCCATGGAGATCTACAGGCAAGGATACTCTAAAGCTTTAGATTAGTTTAATACAATGGGAAATGTGAAGAAGTATGTATACATTGGGATACATGCCTAGAGAAAAGGCGAGCTGTTTCTCTTCAGGTTCTTGTTTTTATTTATTTGTTTGTGGGGACAGTGGGGATGTGATTAATGAAGGGACAGAGAATTTATAGACCCAACTTCTACCTTAGAAGAGGTCTCTTCAGTCTAATTCTCTTTAAAAGGAAAGAAGGGCATCTTATTCTTATATCTGTGTAAATTGTTCCACAGAGATATGTCTTTTTTTTGGTAAAGAATGGGATTGTTATGAACAGAGAGAAATATACATAGACATTACATCTCCCTTTGGTCAATATCTTGGCCATTTTAATGGTGTTATTGATTTGATCACATTATTTGAATCAAATAAGATAGGGATGGATCTGATAATATAACCTTTGAGCCCATCATGTTAACCTGACTATTTATGAAGGGGAAATGATAGTCCAGTAGCCCCAACTCAAGGTAACATGTCAAAGTATAAAAAATAATGATGATAAGCTTACTTTGAATTGAGGACAGTTGTGTCCATGGCTTCATTTGAGCCGTTGATGGAGTTCTAGTGTAAATAATAGGTATATGGTTTCATGGTGTCTTGCTCTATCTTTCCTGCAAGAACATGTGACCCAATAAATACCTTGACATAGCCACAACCATTGGGAACATTTTATTGTACCCTCTACATGGGCACCATTAAAAGAGATTTCTTTAAATCCATTTACCAGGCCCGTTAGAGAGCTGGGACTGACCTTTGTTCCAGAAGCAGAGGGTTGCTAAGAACACTGGGTGCATCCCATTTCCAGTCATTTCGCAGAAAATTAAGCAAAGACCAACACGACTGATGCTCAACATAAGGAATAAAATCTGGATCCTGGTGACTATTGCAGTCAGCTTAAGAAGTTCTTACTGAGGCTTGATTTGTGGGTGGCACAGCGCTAGGTATAGTTGAAAGTCTAATTAACTGTGGTCTGTGCGCTCCAAGAAGTTTTCTCAGAAAATAAGCACCAGATGGGAGTGTGGAGGGTTCGTTGCACAAACACATTATTTGTGGTTTGTGAAAACTTGTCATTGAATCATGGAGGAAGTTAGGCCCATGTTGTCTTCCAGTTAGTCTGGGAAGTTGTCGTAGCCTCATATGATCTCAGGCTGTTGTGAGATTGTGTGTCTATTAGTGAATCAATGTTTTCTCAGTCTTTAAAATTGGTTCTGAGAGAGAGACGCTTCATTTGACTTTATATCTTGTCTGGATGTCTAGAGTTAAAATCTGTTGAATATCTAATCTTTCAGCTGCTTTTCTATCCTGCATTTTCAGAAAGTGATAGTAGATACTCCGAGCGGGGAAAAAAAGCAAAAACTTTGGAGGAGGGTCACAACGTGAATCATGCAACTGATACATTACCGCCTTAAAACTCTGCCAGTGGATGAGTCAAAAGCCTAGATTTGATAAATCAAATCTTTGTGGCTTTGAGAGCTAAGTGTCATGGTGCTGGGTTGGCAGCATCTAGTACTGTGAGGCTGTAACTGTATCACTGAGCCTTGAGCTGAAATATGGGAACTAATTTGAAAATGATGAACAGGAGACAAGCATTTTCTCTTGAGGGAATTGGCTGCCAGCTCTGAGGTCTTATTAAAAATGCTGAATTTCTGGATTGAATGAGCTTGAATAGCATGTACGTCAAAATGAAAAACAAAACACTTTAGTAGCCTTAACCAGATTAAGAGATATGTGGCCAAACCAGTGGGGTTTGTTTAGGTTTCTAAGCAGGTGATGGTTGGAAGAGAAGATGCCTTTGAAGTTCAGGGTTGGATTGCTGCCATCCCAGGCTACATCTGGCAGTGATCCTTGTGCTCACTGGGATCTGATGGTGCAAGCTGCCGGGTAACCAGATACGGCTGAAATGAGAGGTGCTGGGGGATGGTTCATGTGTAAAAGTTGTTTGGATGGCTGGATTATTCATTGCTGAGAATTTTACACTGCTGAGACATGGAAGGCTTCTTTGTACTCCCATTGTCTTTTATATTTAGATTGATTTTTTTTTTTAATTTTTAATACAAAATTTAAAGGTTACTTTCCATCTACAGTTCAGTTCAGTCAGTCCAGTCGCTCAGTCGTGTCCGGCTTTTGCAGCCCCAGGGACCGCAGCACGCCAGGCCTCCCTGTCCATCACCAGTTCCCGGGGTCCACCCAAATCCATGTCCATTGAGTTAGTGATGCCATCAAACCATCTCATCCTCTGTCGTCCCCTTCTGCTCTTGCCCTCAATCTTTCCCAGCATCAGGGTCTTTTCTAATGAGTCAGTTCTTCGCATCAGGTGGCCAAAGTATTGGAGTTTCAGCTTCAGCATCAGTCCTTGCAATGAATACAGTTATTACAAAATATTGGATATATTCTCTGTATTACGCAGTACATCCGCGAGCCTGTCTTGCCCCCAGTAGTTGGCCTCTCACTCTCCCAGCCCAGTATTGACCCTCCCCCTTTCCTTCTCTCCTCTAGTAACCACTAGTTTGTTCCCTATATCTGTGAATTTGCTTCCTTTTTCCTGCTCTATTTTTTAGATTCTGAAATCATACAGTATTTGTTTTTATCTGTCTGGGCTTCTTTTCACCTAGCATGTGTGTGTGTGCTTAGTCGCTCAGTTGTGTCCGACTCTTTGCAGCCTCATGGACTGTTGCCTACCAGGCTCCTCTGTCCATGGGATTCTCCAGGCAAGAATACTGGAGTGCGTTGCCATGCCCTCCTCCAGGGGATCTTCCTAACCCAGGGATCAAACCCCTGTCTCCCGTGTTGCAGGCAGATTCTTTACCATCTAAGACACCAGGGGATAACGCCTTCCATATCCAATGTCCATCCATATTGCTGCAGATGGCAAAATTTTTGTTCTTTTTTATGACTGAATAGTTTTCTGTAATGTGTGTATATGTATATACATACATATAGGCACATATATCTCTGTATATAAATATATATACACACATATATATGTGTATATTTTATGACTGAGTAGTGTTCCAGTGTGTGTGTGTGTGTGTGTGTGACCTAAATGTGAGACTAATGTGAGACTAAATAAAAACTCATAGAGAAAAACATAGGCAGAACACTCTTTGTAATAAGTCACAGCATTATTTTTTTTTTTTGGATCCATCTGCCTACAGCAAAAAAAAGCAAAAATAAAAAAATGGGACCTAATTAAACTTAAATGCTTTTGCACAGTAAAGGAAACCATTGAAAAACAGAAAAACAACCTGGTGAATGGGAGAAAATAGTTTCAAATGATATGACTGCCAAGGAATTAATATCCAACATATACAAACAGCTCATAAAACTCAACATCAAAAAAGCAGGCAACATGATTGAACAATGGGCAGAAGAACTAAAAAGACATTTTTCAAAAGAGGAAATACAGATGGCCAACAGACATATGAAAAGATGCTCAACGTTACTGATTATCAGGGAAATGCAAATAAAAACTACAATGAGATATTATCTCATACCTGTTAGAATGGTTCTCATCAAAAAGAGCACAAATAGCAAATGTTGGCAAAGATGTGGAGAAAAGGGCAACCTTGTTTACTATAAAGTACGTTCGTGCAGCCACTGTGGAAAACAATATAGAGGTTTCTCAAAACTAAAACTAAAAATAGAACTACCATATGACCCAATAATTCCATTCCTGAGTTTATATCCCTCCAATGTGTTTTAATTAAACTATCCAAATTTCCTGGATTACAAAATAGTTAAAAAGGAAGAAAATACAGATCCTTACAACAGGTTTCTGGCAGTAGTAGCCCCCAAACACTAATTCCTTGTTGAAACCAACATCTGGATTTGGTTATCTTCAATGTAGAACTCCTAGTTTAGATGGAATTCACCACTGTTCACGTCTCAGTGGCCCTTAAAACTATGTGTTTATTGTTTTGTTTTTTCTTTTGACCTCAAAATCCACATAACAGCATATTATACTCAAAAAGATTTCCTTCACTTGAGCCATGTGGCTCATCAAATCCCTGGTAACAATCAGTTGCATGCTGGAACTTTATTTTGATCTTGGTTATATGTAAATTGGCTTCTAGGAGCCCTAAAATAGGAGTACATGAGGTTTCCCGCTCTCAGTCTAAACTAGTACCAAGACCCTATCACAAAGAACTTAGCAAAACTTTTCCAACCCTTGGAAGGAAGTCAATCATCTGGAAAATAATCTCCAGATACAGTAGCTGACTATATTCATGATTCTGTATTTGATGATACGACACACCATGAATCAGAAATATTCACACAAAAAATATTTTTTCAAGAAGTTCCAAATAAGCAAAACTTGAATTTACTGTGCACCAACCAGCAACTATTTACATAGCACTTACTTTGTACTTAAAGCTATTTACATGGTATTAGGTTGAAAATAATCTGATGATGACAAAGTGTAATGGAGGATGTGTGTGAGTTATAGGTATACAGTAGAACCTTGAACAATTTAGGGGCTAGGGGCACAGACCCCGAGCACAGTGAAAAATCCCAATATAACTTTACAGTCAGTTCCAATAAAGTATTTCCACATATAATATCATCAAATTAAAGAAATAAAGACATTCGGGCCATCAATCTGGTTGTACTATCCTTACACATTCGAAGATACAGGACATGAACATTCATTGCTTTAATTTATGTCGTGTTTTATCCAGCACATTGTGCCATATAAATAGTTAGAAGGAGAACTGAACGCTGAGCACAGAATGGGCTATAAATTCTTGTGTATTGACTAAATTGTTTTAGTAAAGTGTAATGTGTAATTCTGGAAATGACTTGCCAATGGATATCCCAAAATACACCGTGGTATTAGAAGTTACTTGAAAATATATTTATAGGAGAGCATGGGCTTCCCTGGTGGCTCAGACAGTAGAGAATCCGCCTGCAATGCAGGAGGCCTGGGTTCAGCCCCTGGGTTGGGAAGATCCCCTGGAGGAGGGCATGGCAACCCACTCCAGTATTCTTGCCTGGAGAATCCCATGGACAGAGGGACCTGGCGGGCTGCAGTCCGTGGGTCGCAGAGTCGGACATGACTGAGCAACTAAGCACAGCACAGCATTTTATTGAGTGCAGTAGTAATTCAAATTTTGTAAGGAGTTGCTATTGTAAGTGTCTCCTTATAGCAAATAAAAAAGTCTTCTTTTGCATTTGAGACCACTGTTTACTGTTAGTTGAACTTGGTTTTCCAATGTATTCTGCTTAGCAACAGGTTGCCAGGCCAGCGTGAAGAGCTCTTACCGTGATTGTAGAGGTTGCAGTGGAGAGTTACTATCTCGTTATGACAGCTGTTCCAATACCAGTAGTCATGAAATTAATGTTGGTGGAAACTAAAAATGGTAACACATACTAGCTACAAACCTGGAAAAGAGACTATCATCATGAAAGCTTCGCAAAGAGTCGGACACAACTGAGCAACTTCACTTTCACTTTCTTTCATGAAAGAAAGGGCAATATTTCATTTATGGTCATTTAATGATGATAGAACGCATTTGCATTAAAAAAAAAAATCTGTGTGGAGACAGAAATCTAATGTAGTAGGTGTACCCAAGTAGTTTAGGAAAGAAACAACTTGTTAGTGAATAAGATGATCTTTGCTTCAGAAGTATCTTTGAAAGGTAACCCATATATGTGGAATCTAGAAAAAAATGGTATAAATGATCTTCTTTGCAAAGCAGAAATAGAGACACAGATGTAGAGAACAAATGTACAGATAGATATCAAGGGGGAAAAGGGGTTAGAATGAATTGGGATTGACATATATACACTGTTGATACTATATATAAAATAGATACCTAATGAGAGCCTGCTGTACAGCACAGGGGACTCTACTCAATGCTCTTTGGTGACCTAAATGGGAAGGAAATCCAAAAAAGAGAAGATATATGTAAAAATATTGCTGATTCACTTTGCTGTACAGCAGAAACTAACACAACATTTTAAAGCAACTATACTCCAATAAAAATTAATTAAGTAAAAATAAAGTGTGCTTTGGACCCAATAAAATTTTCTTGACGCCGTTTCTTAACATCTAACATGGGAAAAATTAGAATAACCTGTGCTTGCTTTCAGGACTGAGTTAAAGAATCGATACAGATGTATGTTCAAGTGTAAAATGTACAGTTGACTTGTTTATAATGCACAGCTTGGCGTTGTGAGGACAGGCCAGTGTGAGGCTGATGTTTCCCTAATCAACTCACTCTCACACTGTCAAAGAGAAAAGCTCTCCTTAGGGTGCAATGACTAATACCCCACCTCTGGTTTGCTAATCATGGCTATTATGACATGTCCCTTTTTAATTAGGTCTTTAGAAAATATTGTAGGCCTTGTAATTATTATAATCAAAAATAAGAGATAATGACTTAAGCACTTTCTGTCCTAGATGAGACTGAGAACCTTATTAAAATAAACTTGGATCGTAAACAGCCGTAATGATAATTTATGACTTAAAATATGCAGGAGTCCTGTTAATTGAGGGAAGGAAAAGAATAGTAGAAAATATGATTTCCTAGGATTGGAAAATGACTGTAAAAATTAATGTGGATCAATTGGGCTCTTCTGACATTTAAAAAAGAGATTTGATAGATGTTCAAATAGCAGGAAAGCATTTTGCTTTCAACTTCTGTATATGTGAAGACCTTCCATTTTATGTTTAAATTGTTTCAGAAGAATCATGATATCTTCAGCTTGACTGATAAATCGGGGAAAATGTATATCAAAGTTTGAATCCTTTACTTCCTGGAACACGGAGCTCATTGTTTCTTTTTAAGTGTTTGTACCTCCTTTGAGTGTTAGTCGGTTAGCCTCAAGTAGTTCTCGGGAGAATTTTATAGTTAAAATTGTCAGAAAATTGGAGCCAAGAAGTCACACGCATGTTGAAGTGGTAATGAAGCACTTTGGTTTTATGAAAATGTTTATAGTCACAGGCCAGCAACGTTGCGTGTGAGGAGTTTAATGATGGTAGAACCGGTCAGAGAGGAGCAGGATGCCAAGACCACACTTTTATAGCATCTCTGTATACCTAACCCACTGAGCGTCCAACCTCAAATACAGCTCGTTATCGCTACTGAAACACACTTGGCAGTGCTTCGGCACAGGCCATTCCTAACAAGACAGGCTTTCCCACTTCCTTCCATTTGAAAATGTTCTTTTCCAACCCACACGTTGGGAAATTTAATTAACTCTGTATATCCCGTCTCTGTCGTGATTACAATATAGAACATCTGTGATCTTCAGCCCTGACTCCTAATTAGAAAAATAGATTTTTTCCTGTCATTGGCATTAGTTGAAGAAGTAGTAGTTTTCCTCATAACCTCTTCTTCTCCCTAATCCAGGTGCCAGTACAAACAGGCCCACATGGCCTCTGAGTAGAAGAATCTAAATATTCACAGAATATGGGACTTCCCTGGAGGTCCAGTGGCTAATACTCAGCACTCCCAATACAGGGAGCCCGGGTTCAATCCCTGGTCAGGGGACTAGATCCCACCTGCCACAGCTTTAAAAAGATAAATGAATAAAGATCCTCTGACCCAGCTCCTTGCCATGTCTCCAGCCTCACCCTCTGCCTCTCTCCCCGATGCTGACTTCATGTCACACGAGTCAGCATGGCTAGCTTTCCCCACCCCAAGACTGATGAATCTCTCTGTAAAGGTTTTTCCCCAGTTGTCTGGATTTCTGTTCAGCTTCTCAAAATGAATTCCCCTGATTATTCTTTTCAAGACATTCTCCTCCCGATATGCTCAGTCTTACCTACCTCTGTATTTAGCCCTGACACTAATCACACCGTTGCTATTTTATTTGCTTATTGTCTGTCTGTCCCCCGTGGAATGTAAGCTTCCTGAGGGCAGGGGCCTCCTTAGCCTTTTCTCTTTGAGAGCCTCAGAATCTAGCCGAATGCCTGGTCCACTGTATGTACCTGCTAACATTTTGACTGAGCTTTTATTATGCTATTGTCTGAAACATAGTAAAATGCCCTGGTTAATCCATACTAGAGAGTATTCTCTCAAGGAATTTTTCACATCAGTCTTAGAATTGGGAAGCAGATTGAATTATGCTTGTAAGGCATGAGGGGTGTCAGGGAGGAATGGCATAATTAGACCTCAGAAGGCCAGATTCTGTTACTAGTTACATGTGGTATCGGAACAGAACATATTAGCAATGCAGAAAGTAAGTGGCCATCTGCTCTGTTATCTGTGATCTTTTAAGAAGGGTAGCTCTTCAATTTCAAAAAGCAACAGGGAGACAAGTAGTTTTTCGAGGCAGAAGCCCAGTGTCTCCCTTTGCCTGGAAAAGCAATAAAGCTGTATCCTTTTCTGCTTCACTGCCCCCGCCAAAAAACAAACAAACAAAAATGTAAAGCGCCATTGTACTTACTGGAAACGGAACAACAGTGCTTCCCAAATTTATGTATTTGTGTCCTAAATTTCTGGAGAAGGCAATGGCAGCCCACTCCAGTACTGTTGCCTGGAAAATCCCATGGATGGAGGAGCCTGGTAGGCTGCAGTCCATGGGGTCGCTAAGAGTCATACACGACTGAGCGACTTCACTTTCACTTTTCACTTTCCACCTTCATGCATTGGAGAAGGAAATGGCAACCCACTCCAGTGTTCTTGCCTGGAGAGTCCCAGGGACAGAGGAGCCTGGTAGGCTGCAGTCCATGGGGTCGCTAAGAGTCATACACGACTGAGCGACTTCACTTTCACTTTCCACTTTCATGCATTGGAGAAGGAAATGGCAACCCACTCCAGTGTTCTTGCCTGGAGAGTCCCAGGGACAGAGGAGCCTGGTAGGCTGCAGTCCATGGGGTCGCACAGAGTCGGACACGACTGAAGCGACTTAGCAGCAGCAGTCCTAAATTTCTCGTCCTTCATTTGCAGCTGTCTGTTGGAGCCTTCTGCAATAGATTTAAGAATCTAGCATCTAAATTCCACCGTGGTCAAAGCTGAACCCGTGCATTTCTGTTCCTGGCCATCCATTCTCCCTGCTGTATCCTCCATTGCTATTAGTAACTGTTCTCCGCCCAGTCTCTCCCTCTGGAGACATCAGCTTCATCTTACCACTAACCCCCTCCATCCAAATAGCTACCAGTCCTGTCGTTATTTTCTCAAAGCTCTTACTTCCCGAGTCCTCCTCAGCTAGACTCCTCGAGAGCCTTCTCCCCCGCCCACCAGTCACCCCAAACCTATCTGTGCTTCATACTTCTGCCAGCTCATACCTGTTGAAATGCAACCAGTCTTGCCACTCTTCTGCTTAAATCTTTTCTACACGGCTGTATACCACTGGTCGAATAAGGGCAAACTCCTCAGTCTGTAATACAAGCTCCTTCCTAATGTATCCAAAGCCTGTATTCTGCCCACTCAGTGACGGTACCACTTGAGGTTGGGTGTAGACAAATGTACAGGCAGACCTTGGAGATACGATGGGTTGGGCTCCAGACCACCACAGTAAAGCAAGCATCATAACAAAGGGAACCACACAATTTTTTTGTTCCCTGGTGTATATAAGTTGTTTGTGCCATACTGTAGTCTCAAGTGTGCAATAGCACTGTCCAAAAAAAGTGTGCATACCTTAATTTTAAAAATCCTTTATTGCTAAAAATGCTATCATCTGAGTCTTCAGCCAGTCGTTAACTGGCAGTAGTAATATCAGAGATCACTGACCATAGATCACCATGACAAATATAATAATTACAAAAAGATTGGAAATATTGTGAGAACGACTGGACTGTGACACAAATGCTGTTGGGAAATGACGCTGATGGGCTTGCTGCCACAACCTTCAATTTGTGAAAAATGCAGTATTTATGAAGTGCGATAAAACGAGGTCTGCCTGTATCTATTTCTTCCTGGGAATGGAGGCCCCTCCCTGAGAATCTAGGGCAAGACGAGGGCTTAAAGCAGTTTCTGCCTGTGCTGGAGGAAGGAACAGCGTTACTTGTCATTGCTTCCCAAATAGAACTGCTTATTTTTTCACCGGAGAGATGAGGGGGGAACCACAGAATCAGAGAGCTTCTCTCCTTTCCAAAGAGCAGGTACTTCAAAGGTGTTCTTAAAAGAAATGTGAGGCTGGATCTTGCTTTGTGGCTTTTCTAAAGGGCTTTGTGTCCATTTCATGCACAAAACATCTGTAGCTTTTTATTAGTTCTTGCGTGTGTGGACACAACGGAAAAGGATGCTAGGCACGTAGCCTTTGCTGAAAGGGCACCTGTTCAGGGCATATTCCCTTATTAGTACTTTTATTCTTTTTTATTGAGATACAGCACATTTACAGTGTTGTGTTAGTTTTAGGCATACAACAAAGTGATTCAGTTATCACTTCCAATTCTTTCCCATTATAGGTTATTACAAGATATTGTATATAGTTCCCTGTGCTAAACACAGGACCTTGTTGTTTATCTCTTTTATATACAGTGGTGTGTATCTGGTAATCCCGAACTCCTAATGTATCTCTCCCCCACCTCCCAGTATCCCTCCGATCCCTGGATCTGGCAGATCCGCTAGAGAAGGAAATGGCAACCCACTCCAGTATTCTTGCCTGGGAAATCTCATGGACAGAGGAGCCTGGCGGGCTACAGCCCATAGGGGCTCAAAGAGTCAGACACATCTTAGTGACTAAACAGCAAAAACAACCAGGAGGGCGGGGAATTTTGTCTGTTTTATTCCCAGCAATAACTTCAGGGTCTGGAACAGACTCACTGGAACCTAGAACCCACTCAAATATGTTAAATGACTAAGGATCATACATTGTCAACTTTCTATCCCAAATACACACAATCACGTCTTTGGATATGAGGAATTTGCTCAAAGTTTTCTGGCATAATGTCTAGTTAACCAAGATTTTGTTTCATGTATCAAGATTTTTAAATGACTCTGAAACTCATTAATCACCTTAGGTGCTTCTCTTTAGTCCGGGTTGGTTCATGAAGCTGTCAGGAAAATAATCTGCTTTTGATTATATATGGCTTTTCTTGCCTCCGAGATAGTCATTTAAAAAAGCAATTTTGTCTCTTACAATAATTATATTCCAGCCTTAGTATTTCTTAAGTCTTGCTAGAATATCATTTTCTCCCTTTCCACATATTTTTATGATTAAAGTTAAGACAGCAAGTATACTAAATACTTTAGGCTATGTCAGAAATCTAAGAACATTTTTCAACAGAGCCCTAATGACATTATCTCACCCACAAAATTAACAGTATTTTTGAAATATCACCAGATAGTTAGATTTTTTCTAAACCTGAGAATTGGCTTTCTCTGCATGTTTTTCCACACCAGATCCCAGGCAAGACCAGACCTTGCATCTTACATCCTTAACTCTTAGGATTCAGAACAGCCCTTTTAATATCATGACACCAAGTTAACAAAGAAACTGTACCAGTTTTCTTAGAAACAGCCCATCCTCTGATTTGTCTTATGTCCTTGAGATTCTATTTAGATTGTTTCTGTGTTCCTGGAATATTTTTCTGATTATGAGTATGTATTGAGAAAATGAAGAAACGGTAAAATTGTTTTTCAGATGTTCTAAATGAGCGCTGCCAGTTACATCAGACCTTGCTTTAACGCTTCTCTTATCTCATTGCTGTTCTCGTGTTTTAGACACTCACTAGATTAAACAGGGCAGCCTTTAAAAGTTGATACAAGGCAAAGTTGCTTTTATGCTAAGCTATCATTATTATAATTTTCCTTCAATTTTCTTTCATTCCTAGCATCCTACAGTGAATACAATTTGTTTTCTGAATTGCAAGAACTTTAGTAACTAACACACCCATAAATTTAACACTGGATTCTATTCATATTAGTAGACCATGGGGTGATAGAATTCTGAAAATACAGTCTGTCACATAGGGTTTTTGACTTTGTTGTTGTTCAATTATTCAGTCATGTTTGACACTTTGCAACCCTGTGGACTGCAGCACACCAGGCTTCCCTTTCCTTTACTATCTCCCAGAGTGCTCAAACTCATGTCCATTGAGTCAGTGAGGCTATCTAACCATCTCCTCCTCTGCTGCCCCATTCTCTTGCCCTCAATGTTTCCCAGCATCAGGGTGTTTTCCAGTGAAGCAGCTCTTCACATCAGGTGGCCCAAGTATTGAAGCTTCAGCATCAGTCCTTCCAATGAACACCCAGAACTGATTTCCTGTAGAATGGACTGGTTGGATCTCCTTGCAGTCCAAGAGACTCTCAAGAGTCTTCTCCAGCACCACAATTCAAAAGCATCAGTTCTTCAATGCTCAACTTTCTTTATGGTCCAGCTCTCACATCCATACATGACTACTGGAAAAATCTTTGACTAGACAGACCTTGATCGGCAAAGTGATGTCTCTGCTTTTTAATATGCTGCCTAGATTTGTCATAGCTTTTTTTCCAAGGAGCAAGCATCTTTTAATTTCATGTTAGTAGTCACTGTCTGCAATGATTTTGGAGCCCAAGAAAATAAAATCTGTCACTGTTTCCACTTTTTCCCCATCTATTTGCCATGAACTGATGGGACCAGATGCCATGATCTTCATTTTTTGAATGTTGTGTTTTAAGCCAGCTTTTCCACTCTTTTCTTTCACTTTCATCAAGAGGCTCTTTAGTTCCCCTTCACTTTCTGCCATTAAAGTGGTATCATCTGCATATCTGAAGTTGTTGATATTTCTCTTGGCAATCTTGATTTCAACTTGTGAGTCATCCAGCTCAGCATTTCACATGATGTACGCTGCATATAAATTAAATAAGCAGGGTGACAATATACAGCCTTGACGTGCTCCTCCCCAATTTTGAACCAGTCTGTTATTCCATCTCGAGTTGTAACTGTTGTTTCTTGTCCTGGATGCAGGCTTCTCAGGAGACAGGTAAGGTGGTTTTCTGAACTTTAAAGATTAAGTAATTTTCTATTCCCCTCTCTTAAGATCTTTCCTAGGACTGCCTAACATCTGACTCTCTTGTTTTCTGATAAAGAAAATCAAACTGTGCATGTAGTCATCAGCGATTACATTGATTTTGAGTGTGTTGAAGGAATATTTCTGTGGGATTTAGTCGTGCATCATTCATTCATTCACACACCTGGACCAGCTGTTGTGCCAAGCACTGTGCATGTGGTCTTGCCTTTATTTCTCTCTTACATGGTACTTGTAGGTCAGGTGCTCTTCTAAGTACTTTGCAAATTTTAACCCATATGTTTTCCATTATACCCCTGTGAAGCTTCCTGTTACAAGTTTGCTGTTTACAGATGAGGAGAAGGAGGCCTCGAGAGGTTCAGTAATTCGCTCATGGCCACAGGCCTGAGATTTAGAAGCAGGCAGTCGGGTCCCATACTTCATACTTCTATGCATTCTGCCATACTGAAGAACCCAGCCTCCTGGAACCCTGCATTCTGCCCTCTCTGAAGGAGGCTGCAGGCAGAGATCACTGTGGTTTCTGCTGTATTAATAGAATTTTGGAACTTGGCCTTCCTAAAGCCCATGAGGACTCTCACTTTATTTCCTCGTGTCTCTTGTGTCCTCAGATCAGGACACAGCCTCCCATGCTTCCCATCCCCTCCTCACCCCCAACCCACCATCCATGCCAGGGGGGCGGCAGTATTTCTGTGAAGAGCCAAATAATATTTGAGGCTTTGCAGGCCATAGACGGTCTCTGTCACATATTTTTCTTTGAGTTTTTTTTTTTTTTCCCATTCATCTTCAGTTCAGTTCAGTTCAGTCTCTCAGTTGTGTCCGACTCTTTGCGACCCCATGAATTGCAGCATGCCACGCCTCCATCACCAACTCCCAGAGTTCACCCAAACTCATGTCCATCGAGTCGGTGATGCCATCCAGCCATCTCATCCTCTGTCATCCCCTTCTCCTCCTGCCCCCAACCCCTCCCAGCATCAGAGTCTTTTCCAATGAGTCAGCTCTTCACATGAGGTGGCCAAAGTACTGGAGTTTCAGCTTTAGCATCAGCCCTTCCAAAGAACACCCAAGACTGATCTCCTTCAGAATGGACTGGTTGGATCTCTTTGCAGTCCAAGGGACTCTCAAGTCTTCTCCAACACCACAGTTCAAAAGCATCAATTCTTCGGCGTTCAGCTTTCTTCACAGTCCAACTTTCACATCCATACATGACCACTGGAAAAACCATAGCCTTGACTAGACAGACCTTTGTTGGCAAAGTAATGTCTCTGCTTTTGAATATGCTATCTAGGTTGGTCATAACTTGCCTTCCAAGGAGTAAGCGTCTTTTAATTTCATGGCTACAGTCACCATCTGCAGTCATTTTCGAGCCCCAAAAAATAAAGTCTGACACTGTTTCCACTGTTTCCCCATCTATTTCCCATGAAGTGATGGGACCGGATGCCATGATCTTCGTTTTCTGAATGTTGAGGTTTAAGCCAACTTTTTCACTCTCCACTTTCACTTTCATCAGGAGGCTTTTGAGTTCCTCTTCACTTTCTGCCATAAGGGTGGTGTCATCTGCGTATCTGAGGTTATTGATATTTCTCCCGGCAATCTTGATTCCAGCTTGTGTTTCTTCCAGCCCAGCGTTTCTCATGTTGTACTCTGCATATAAGTTAAATAAGCAGGGTGACAATACACTGCCTTGATGTACTCCTTTTCCTATTTGGAACCAGTCTTACAACACTTGAAAAATTTGAGAATCACCCTTAGCTCACAAGATGCACAGGAACAAGTCATGAGCTGCCCCCTGCTCCACGTTGCTACTGTTCGTCCTTCTTTGAGCGCCCTTTGTGTTCTCTTCAGCTGATCCTGTTTCAGGTGCTCAGGGTCTCCTCTCTGCCTACCACAGGGCCTTTGCACTGCTCTTCGCATTCCACCTTCTGGGGAGCTGTCTTTAGTCCTTGGAGTCATTAACTTTGAGCTTTATTTAGGTCACATTTCAGTTCTCTTCCCTGTAGATGCCTTGTCATATACCTCCAGACCTGCTCATTTTGGGCCTCCTAGCCCTCCATAAGTGTTATCACAGTAGTAATTTTACGTTTCTACAGGTGATGATATCATTGTGCTTTGGGCTATTCAGTTCAGTTCAATTCAGTTGCTCAGTCGTGTCCCATTCTTTGCAACCCAATGAACCACAGCACACCAGGCCTCCTTGTCTGTCACCAACTCCCGGAGTTTACCCAAACCCATGTCCATTGAGTCGGTGATGCCATCCAACCATCTCATCCTCTGTCATCCCCTTCTCCTCCTGCCCTCAATCTTTCCCAACATCAGGGTCTTTTCAAATGAGTCACCTCTTCGCATTAGGTGGCCAAAATATTGGAGCTTCAGCTTCAACATGGGTCCTTCCAGTGAACACCCAGGCCTGATTCTTTAGGCTGGACTGGCTTGTCCCTGTGAATTACCTTGTGCCCCCCTATATTTCTAGCTTCCACCACAGTGTCCATAACCAGACTCCTGGCTTCCATTCTCATCTCTCTAGTGCCTGCTCTCCACCCTGCAACCAGAGTCATCTTTAAAACAAATCAGATTTGGTCATTCCCATCGAGAATAAATAAATGTGCTATTTCTTACCATAATCAACACAGCCTTGTGGGTCACCCCCGCCGTCTGTCTCCACCCCCTAATGTACACTTCTCCCCCAGCCTCGGTCTTCCCACCCCCACCTCCACAAGTTCACTGGCTCTTTGTTGTGGGTTTTGTTTTTTTTTCCTTGGTTGTGCTAATGCTCACCCCCATGCCAGGGTCTTTGCACATGCGCATACTCCTGTCTTAACCATACACCCACCTTGACTCTTTCAGCTTTCCAAGTCTCATGCCCACGACCTTTTCCCCATGACCATGCCCTGTCTATCCTATTTGAGAAGCTGCCCTATCCCCCACCACACACACATCTTTTGTAGTCACTGATTAACACACTTGCCTTGCCTTTCTGCTGCAGTTTTTGCATAGTTAATTATTTGCCCATATTGTGCCTTCCCTACTAAACCATGTTCCAAGAAAGCGGAGGTTCCGTCACATGCACTCATGCACCCCCGGTGCCTGCCACAGCACCTGGCACTTGGTAAAAGCACAGTCAGTGTTGCTGACTGAACCACTGATGTGTGGCTTTGAGACGCACATAGTGGGATGATTGGATGAATGGGTGAATTAATGCATTACCCCCCCCCTTTTTTTTTTTTTGCTCATTATCAATTGGTGCACATCCCTCTCAACTCAAATACTCAACTGTTCACTGACTACAGAAAAAAATATATATGGATACCTGGTCTCTGCGGTTTGAGCATCTATCACTGTTAAAACTCAGAGCCCATGGAAAATTCTGGTGTAGCCAGGCTGATGGACTTGCTATTCCTGGTTGTTCATTATCAGGATATTCCTACCTCATACTCACACCCACTTTTCATGTCCTACCAGCCCTGACACCTCTAGCTCACAAGAATTACTTTCCCGTGGACTTCTTAATGCATTCAGTACATGGTACATCTACTACGCAGTAAGTAGTATGGATTCTCTCGCCGGAATAGGGCTTCATTAAATGTGTAAGTGTTCATGCATCCTAGTTTAGGTTAAGTTTATGACCTGTCTAACTCACCCTTAAGACCTGAGTCATAAATTTTGGGTGTCTCAATTTGGTCTTTATCTTCCTAAACCAGGAATCTATGACCGGGGGTCCAGAGGAAGCTAGTGAACAATCTGTAAGGAATGCCTTTAGCTGCAAGTAACAGAAACCCAGTCGTTGGTGTTGGGAGCACTGGGCTGGTGTGGTGATACACAGAGCCCTCCTTTTTGTATCTTTCCCCCTTGCCATCTTAATTAGCTTCTGCATCCTAATGTTCATCACCTAGTAGTTGACAGATGCCTGTTGCCTCACCAGTTAAAGTAGAAGAGTAGTGGGTAAAGGAACAAAAGAGCTCTGACCATCAGTAGAAATCTGATCATCTGGAAAGTAAAAACTTTCCTGAAAGCCCCACCTAGAAGTTCAAGTAGCTGTCCCCTGGCATCAGATTATCCAGCAGTATCTTGGTCACCTTGCTTTCCCTGTCCACAAAGCCGTGGAGAATTTGGTTTCTTACTTTCTCTGGTCAAAAAATGGATGAGGGAAGGAGTTAAGAATGGCTTTAGCATAGCATACAGTTCCTGCTACAGGGCATTTTTCAGGAGAGGTTAGTCAGATTCTCAGAGATCCTTTCATTGACAAGTTAATAATACCCACTACCTAAGGAATAGGGGGCTTCCCTCATAGCTCAGTTGGTAAAGAATCTGCCTGCAGTGCAAGAGACCTGAGTTTGATTCCCGGGTTGGGAAGATCCCCTGGAGAAGGAAATGGCAACCCACTCCAGTATTCTTGCCTGGAAAATCCCATGGACAGAGGAGCCTGGCGGGCTACAGTCCATGGGATTGCAAGAGTCGGACACGACTTAGCGACTAAACCACCACCACCACCACCTAAGAAATGCCAAAGCAACTATACTGAAACTCAATAGACTGCTCAAGAGAAATCTGTGGGGGTCAGTTTTAGCTATTACCTATAGATAACAGAGAGTCTAACACTGTATTAAAAGTAAGTAATTTTTTTTTAGTAATCATCAACATATGATGGATTGAATCCTATGAGCATCAAATTTACTTACAAAATATCCAAACTGATGAATTAATTTAGAGAATTAGTAACTTAACTAATTCAATGAGGCCAAATTTATATGTATTATAATCTTCTGTGTTTTAATGTGTTCAGCTCCTTATAATTTTTGCTCATAGGGGGTTGGGAGCTTAAAGTGGAGGTATATTTCTTCCGATTTGTAGGCCCTGAAAATAACAGTTTTATTCATTAACAAGCTGTTATCCTAGACCAGCTGTGAGAGTATTTAAGAAGAGTAGCCATGTGCTCTCCTTTTTAATCCTTTTTGCTGAACTGATGGATCAGATGGTAAAGAATCCACCTGCAATGTGGGAGACCTGGGTTCGATCCCTTGGTTGGGAAGATCCCCTCGAGAAGGGAAAGGCTGCCCACTCCAGTGTTCTTGCCTAGAGAATCCCTATGGACAGAGGAGCCTGGTGGGCTTCAGTCCATGGGGTTGCAAGAGTCTGCTATGATTGAGAGACTAAGCACAGAGCACGCATTGTATATAGGGGCTACCCAGGTGGCTCAGTGGTGAAGAATCTGCCTGCCAGTGCCGGAGACGTGGGTTTGATCAGTGGTTCAGGAAGACCCCCTGGAGTAAGAAATGACACCCCCCTCCAGTATTCTTGCCTGGAGCATCCCATGGACAGAGGAGCCTGGCGGGCTGCAGTCTATGGGGTTGCAAAGACTCAGACACGACGGAAGCAACTCAACATGCACAGTGTACACAGAGAGAAGGGCAGCTAACACAGGCATTACAGCCTGTGATGGATTTTCAAAACAGGACACGCCCAGATCAAAGCACAGCCTTGCCGACTCCCAGAAGCCCCCCCTCTGCCTCCTCCCGGTCATAAACTTCCCCTCGCCAAAGTCGGACAGCTCCTCTGAGTTCTAACATTGGTGAGGAGTAACTGTTTTCATAGTTTATATAAATAGAATCATTTATATGAAGTGTGTCTTGTATCTTAGGCTTCTAATGGTGCCTTTTAGATGGGGCAGAGAGTGGCTTTTTCTTACTTAGCTGTCCCCGCTCTTGCAACATTTACTCAGAACCGTGAATAATAAGTTTCCTACTTTCTCACATTTTCTGGCAACTTCTAATTTTCCTAATTTAGCAGCCATAATTTCAGGGACTGCTTCCCTCGGGGACAAAGGTGTCCAGCCATCATACCTTCCAGGCTAAACAGGCAGCGCTAAGACCTGGGCTGGAATGAGTGGGAAAGGAATGTCTGTTTACCTTTTTGAAAACTTTGCTTTCTCTGTCTCTCCCCTTACCCTAGGAGACTCTTTTCTTCCCCTTTCTCGATGAACACAGAAGTGTCTGAGTGTCTTCCTGCTGAGACTTGCCCTTCTGGCCCCAGTGGGTCCTTACATTCTGGGAACTGCCCGCGGCTCTGTATTCACTCTCCCCTCGTCAGTGCTGTAGTTCAGGTCTCCTGATTGTCGATTCACAAAAACCCTGGGAATCAACTTTCTCTCTGCCATTTCCGCTCCTTTGTCCTACAGAGTGCAGGGAAAGAAAAGTTATCAGTCTTAGTGGAGAAGATGAAAGAATACATACAGCTTTTTTAGAGAATGCAAATGATGAACTGTTTTGCATGACTTAAACTAAAATCAACTGATATTAGTAAGTGAATCAGAATCTTTTCTCCTCTTGAGGGAGTCTTAGGGAGCCCACTGTGATGAGTGAAATCTATCAAGGTCAGACTTAGAAATTTGAACACCACCTTTGTGATGCAGTGTATCCTTCACCCACCTAAAGTCTTACTTGCTGACACACAAAATTGTATCCTCGGTGATTGATTTCCTCATAATAATGTCCCTGTGACCCTTCAACCTGTTTATTAAATTCAGATGCTCCTAAGATGATGAGCGTTTTCAGATCATTCCCTCATGCCTTAGAATTGTTTTTATTATTGGAATTTAAAGGCTGGAAAAGCTGTCTCCTCTAAATTGACAGAGGCTAAAATGTGTGAGTGAATGAATATTCCACCGTGTGCGCAAAGTACTATTTTATTGTGAGTTTACTTGTTGATAAGACATTGCTCTATGATGCTCAGCCTCACATTTCCATAAACTGGACCTTCTTGCATTTTTTTTTTGTAACTGTGGCTCCTTGAGGACTTCGCTGGTGGTCCAGTGGCTATGACTCTGTGCTCCCAATGCAGGGGTCCTGGGTTCACTCCTTGGTCAGGGATTAGATCCCACATGCTCCATGACAGTGAAAATGAAACTAAGTGAAAATAAAAGTCACTCAGTCATGTACAACTCGTGCAATCCCATGGACTGTAACCCACCAGGCTCCTCCGTCCATGGAATTCTCCAGTTAAGAATACTGGAGTGGGTTGCCATTTCTTCTCCAGGAGATCTTCCCAACCCAGGAATCAAACCCGGGTCTCATGTGTTGCAGGGGGATTCTTTACCATCTGAGCCACCCAGGAAGCCCCCACACACAGCCAAATAAAAAAATAAATGTAAAGCTGACTCACCTTGGTCACATCACAGAACAGAGTTGTCTAGTAGTTGAAGAGAAGGTGGAAAAGTTTTTTTATTTTTTATTTTTTCCCCTTCTGTGTTTCCAGCTATTTATGAAAACGGCAAACAGAAGTTATAATGTTGGCATGTTGGGCCTTTTAGGGGAAGATGCCACATCATTAAAACATAGCTGTGTGCTACTGTTTTAATGGTGTCCAAAGAGATAATTGAATTCATGGACGTCTAAATTTAATTCCAGAAATCAAAGCTATGGTAATAAGAACTGGACGTGAGTTCTCTCAGGCCAAGTAATTTAATTCCTCAGCCAGCTGAACTGTTCTGTGTCTCTGTTCCTTGTTATTATGCCAGGAAATTGCTCAGGCAGATGCAGTGATGGATGGTAGGCATGTATTTCACTCTTTTTCATGGCTGGACACATACCAGAATGCAGATCGCTTTAAACACAGCTGTTTTTATACACATGCTTTCTGTTTGGAGTTTTAAATGCAACATTCAACTCATAACAGAGATGGTTGGGGGGACTTTGGGGATGCCCTGGGGCCAGTTTTCATCATCCCACCCAGAAGCCCACTGTTGTCTTTACCCTGGATTGCATACCTGGAACCTGGCATTCTACCCACCCTTCACACGTTGTGGTTTAAGAAGACTCATTGGATTTGATTTTTCTCCCTTGTTTTCCATGAATTTCCACTTAATTTGGAGAAATAAGGAGTATTGGTGTATATGTTTCCATGTTACTTTCTCCATTCATCCCACCCTCTCCTTCTCCCCTCTCGCCCCTGTGTCCATAAGTCTGTTCTCTGTGTTTTCATATACACTGCTGCTGCTGCTGCTGCTAAGTCGCTTTAGTCGTGTCCGACTCTGTGCGACCCCATAGACGGCAGCCCACATATGTCAAATAGAGAGCCAGTAGGAATTTGCTGTATGACTCAGTGAACTCAAACCAGGGCTCAGTGACAACCAGGAGGAGTGGGACGGGGTGGGAGGTGGGAGGGAGGTTAAGAGGAAGGGGACAACCTTATACCTATGGCTGATTCATGCTGATGTATGGCAGAAACCAACACAGTATTGTAAAGCAATACCCTTCATTTAAAAACAAATAACTTTTAAAAATACAAATACAGAGTGTTGGTGACTGTGATCTCATTGAATACAGAAGAGAGCTCAAACACAAGAAACTGGCCCATGGCATGCATTAGGTCATCTTTATTCACTAGCAGTATATCAAGATTTTGAAGAAAAACGAGGAGGCAGTATATTGGCTAAAATTGAGGCATCTAGTTCAGTTCAGTCACTCAGTTATGTCTGACACTTTGCAACCCCATGAACCAACCGCAAGCACACCAGGCCTCCCTGTCCATCACCAACTCCCGGAGTCCACCCAAACCCATGGCATTGAGTCGGTGATGCCATCTAACCATCTCATCCTCTGTCATCCCCTTCTCCTCCTGCCCTCAACCTTTCCCAGCATCAGGGTCTTTTCAAATGAGTCAGCTCTTCCCATAAGGTGGCCAAAGTACTGGAGTTTCAGCTTCAACATGAGTCCTTCCAGTGAACACCCAGAACTGATCTCCTTTAGGATGAACTGGTTGGATCTCCTTGCCGTCCAAGGGACTCTCAAGAGTCTTCTCCAACACCACAGTTCAAAAGCATCAATTCTTCTGCACTCGGCTTTCTTTATAGGCCAACTCTCACATCCATACATGACCACTGGGAAAACCATAGCCTAAACTGGACGGACCTTTGTTTACAAAGTAATGTCTCTGCTTTTGAATATGCTATCTAGGTTGGTCATAACTTTCCTTCCAAGGAGTAAGTGTCTTTTAATTTCATGGCTGCAGTCACCATCTGCAGAGCCCAGAACAATAAAGTCACCACTGTTTCCACTGTTTCCCCATCTATTTGCCATGAAGTGATGGCAACGGATGCCATGATCGTAGTTTTCAGAATATGTGCTTTAGGCCAACTTTTTCACTCTCCTCTTTCACTTTCATCAAGAGGCTCTTTAGTTCTTCTTCATTTTCTGCCATAAGGGTGGTGTCATCTGCATATCTGAGGTTATTGATATTTCTCCCGGCAATCTTGATTCCAGCTTGTGCTTCCTCCAGCCCAGCATTTCTCATGATGTACTCTGCATATAAGTTAAATAAGCAGGGTGACAATATACAGCCTTGACGTACTCCTTTTCCTATTTGGAACCAGTCTGTTGTTCCATATCCTGTTCTAACTGTTGCTTCCTGACCTGCATATAGGTTTCTCAAGAGGCAGGTCACATAGTCTGGTTTTCCCATATCTTTCAGAATTTTCCACAGTTTATTGTGATCCACAAAGTCAAAGGCTTTCGCATAGTCCATAAAGCAGAAATAGATGTTTTTCTGGAACTCTCTTGCTTTTTCAATGATCCAGCAGATGTTGGCAATTTGATCTCTAGTTCCTCTGCCTTTTCTAAAACCAGCTTGAACATCTGCAAGTTCACAGCTCACGTATTGTTGAAGCCTATCTTGGAGAATTTTGAGCATTACTTTACTAGAATGTGAGATGAGTGCAAGTGTGTGGTAGTTTGAGTATTCTTTGGCATTGCCTTTCTTTGGGATTGGAATGAAAACTGACCTTTTCCAGTCCTGTGGCCACTGCTGAGTTTTCCAAATTTGCTGGCATATTGAGTGCAGCACTTTCACAGCATCATCTTTTAGGATTTGAAATAGCCCAACTGGAATTCCATCACCTCCACTAGCGTTGTTCGTAGTGATGCTTTCTAAGGCCCACTTGACTTCACATTCCAGGATGTCTGGCTCTAGGTCAGTGATCACACTATCGTGATTATCTGGGTCATGAACATCTTTTTTGTACAGTTCTTCTGTGTATTCTTGCCACCTCTTCTTCATATCTTCTGCTTCTGTTAAGTCCATACCATTTCTGTCCTTTATCGAGCCCCTCTTTGCATGAAATGTTCCTTTGGTATCTCTAATTTTCTTGAAGAGATCTCTAGTCTTTTCCATTCTATTGTTTTCCTCTATTTCTTTGCATTGATCACCGAAGAAAGCTTTCTTATCTCTCCTTGCTATTCTTTGGAACTCTGCATTCAAATGGGTGTATCTTTCATTTTCTCCTTTGCTTTTCACTTCCCTTCTATTCACAGCTATTTGTAAGGCCTCCTCAGAGAGCCATTTTGCTTCTTTGCATTTCTTTTTCTTGGGGATGGTCTTGATTCCTGTCTCCTGTACAATGTCACGAATCTCCATCCATAGTTCATCAGGCACTCTACCAGATCTAATCCCTTAAATCTATTTCTCACTTCCACTGTATAGTCATAAGGGATTTGACTTTATGTCAACTTTATGTCAAATGACTATATGTCAGATATAGTCATTTAGGTCATACCTGAATGGTCTAGTGGTTTTCTCCACTTTCTTCAATTTCAGTCTGAATTTGGCAATAAGGAGTTCATGATCTGAGCCACAGTCAGCTCCCGGTCTTGTTTTTGCTGACTGTATACAGATTCTCCATCTTTGGCTGCAAAGAATATAATCGATCTGATTTCAGTGTCGACCATCTGGTGATGTCCATGTGTAGAGTCTTCTCTGGTGTTGTTGGAAGAGGGTGTTTGCTACAACCAGTGCATTCTCTTGGCAGAACTCTGTTAGCCTTTGCCCTGCTTCATTCTGTACTCCAAGGCCAAATTTGCCTGTTACTCCAGATATTTCTTGACTTCCTACTTTTGCATTCCAGTCCCCTATAATGAAAAGGACATCTTTTTGGGGTGTTAGTTCTAGAAGGTCTTGTAGGTCTTCATAGAACTGTTCAGCTTCAGCTTCTTCAGTGTTACTGGTTGGGGCATAGACTTGGATTACCTCCGTGATATTGAATGGTTTGCGTTGGAAATGAACAGAGATCATTTTGTTGTTTTTGAGATTGCATCCAAGTACTGCATTTTGGACTCTTTTGTTGACCATGATGGCTACTCCATTTCTTCTAAGGGATTCCTGCCCGCAGTAGTAGATATAATGGTCATCTGAGTTAAATTCACCCATTCCAGTCCATCTTAGTTCGCCAATTTCTAGAAAGTCTATGTTCACTCTTTTCATCTCCTGCTTGACCACTTCCAGTTTGCCAAATTATTCTTTGAAACCCCATGAACTGTAGCCTTCCAGCCTCCTCTGTCTTTGGGATTTTCCAACCAAGAATACTGGAGTGGACTGCCATTTCCTTCTCCAGGGGATCTTCCCAACCCAGGAATCAAATGCAGGTTTCCTGCATTGCAGGCAGACTCTTCATCGCCTGAGCCACGAGGTTAGTCATAAGGGTCTTTTCCAGTGAGTCAGCTCTTCACGTGAGGTGGTCAAATTATTGGAGCTTCAGCATCAGTCCTTCTAGTGAATATTCAGGGTCGATTTCCTTTAGGAATGACTGGTTTGATCTTGCTGTCCAGTGGACTCTCAAGAGTTTTCTCCAGCACCACAGTTCAAAAGCATCGATTTTATTTTTCAGTGCTCATCCTTCCTATGGTCCAACTCTCACATTCCGTACATGACTACTGGAAAAACCAATTTCTTCTTCCCCTTTCATTTCCAGTGTAAACATTCAATAGTAATTTTGAACCAGTTTCCACATCCACGTATTGAATGTCTACCATGCAGGCGCTTTGTGGTATTTTCGCATGTTTAACAAAAAGTAATGCCAGTATTACAGTAAACTTCGTTTTGTGTCCCCCACCCAAACTTTTTAATAGACTTTATTGTTAAGAGCAATTTTATGTTTAGAAAAAATTTTAACAGGACATACAGAGCCTTCCCTCAGCCATTTATTAACACTTTGCTTTGGTATTGTACACTTGAACCAATATTGATACATCATTAATAAAATCCATAGTTTACTTTAGGGCTCATGTTTTGTGTTGTACAGTTCTATGGGTTTTCACAAATGCATGCTTGTAAGTTGGACTATTCTATATCGTCTCTGATACTGTGTCTTACAGAACAGTCTCACTGCCCCTCAGATCCCCTCTGTTCTACCTGTTTATGCCTTCCTTCCTAACCCCAGACTCCTACCAACCACTGATCTTTTTATGGTCTCCATTCAGTTCAGTTCAGCCACTCAGTCATATCCGACTCTTTGCAGCCCCATGGACTGTAGCACACCAGGCCTCTCTGTCCATCAGCAACTCCCGGGGTTTACTCAAACTCATGTCCATTGAGTCAGTGATGCCATCCAACCATCTCATCCTCTGTCATCCCCTTCTCCTCCTGCCTTCAATCTTCCCCAGCATCAGGGTCTTTTCCAAGGAGTCAGTTCTTCACATCAGGTGGCCAAAGTATTGGAGTTTCAGCATCAGTCCTTGCAATGAGCACCCAGGGCTGATCTCCTTTAGGATGGACTGGTTGGATCTCCTTGCAGTCCAAGGGACTCTCAGGAGTCTTCTCCAACACCACAGGTCAAAAGCATCAATTCTTCGGTGATCAGCTTTCTTTATAGTCCAACTGTCACATCCATATATCACTGCTGGAAAAACCATAGCTCCATAACCATGGTCTCCATAACTTTGCCTTTTCCAGAATGTCATATAGTTGGAATCACGGTATCCTCTTTTTGCAACTGTGTAAACTAAGATCTGTGTTCAGGGATTAAAAAGTTGCAGATCTCCTGAGTTGGGATTCACAGTGTGACCTGCTGGCTTCAGACCTCCCATGTGTTTTTTTTTTGTTTTTTTTTTGGGGGGGGGGGGACGACTCCCATGTGTTTTAATTCAGTGCCATATTCCCTCTCAAATATCCGAAACTCCTTGTCATTGGTTTTCTTTTTGCTTGCCCGAAATGTATTTAATGACTATTGCTATTATTTCTCCCTCCTGCTCCAGTGAAGACAAAGTCATAGAAGTGGCAGAGGAGGAAGAAGTGGCGGATGTTGAGGAAGAAGAAGCTGACGATGAGGAGGATGATGAGGATGGTGAGGAACTAGAGGAAGAGGCTGAGGAACCCTATGAAGAGGCCACGGAGAGGACCACCAGCATCGCCACCACCACCACCACCACCACGGAGTCTGTGGAAGAGGTGGTCCGAGGTAATCCACTGCTTACTCGGATTTTCTTTCTCAGGGAAAAGGGTTTGACATTTCTATCCAGCCTGCCAGCACTGCCTCCCAGGTGATGGGAGGTGACCAGTTGCCTGTGCTTGTGGAACTCATTTTGGTTGAACAAGCATCCAGCGATTCATTTCAGAAAATGTGAAATCTTGATTTTGCAGAATCTTCTCTGCCTTGTCTATGCTACTTGGCACGTTGTTCTGCAGAACTCCACCTAACTGGGGGCCATGTCATTTGACAAGGACCGAGTTAGGTGGCCTCCTTGGCATTCTTCTGACAGTGGGTGTTGATTATACTCCATTTTCCGTGGCCCCTTTCATCACCAGGACTATGAGCTCCTTAATGCCAAAGGCTGGATTTTACCTAGTGTGATGCAGGGTGCTTGCCGTATCCAAACTTTTCAATAAATGTTGGTTGAGTGAGTAGTTGTGATTAGATTTAATTTAATTTTAAAGCAAATGAAGTCCACTTGGAGAGAAAGACATTAGTTTTTGCTGTGAAATTTAACTTGGATGACTTGTGTTCTGTATACGATAGTTTACTCAGGGAAGTGACAGTGGGTTCTTAGAGGGGAAGATCTTAGACTTTGTTTTTCTGGTTAATTAATGCTTCTATTGGAAATGTTGTATATGGAACGAATGAGAAGACCCCCTTTCTGTCTCCCTGAAATGAAAGCAAGGTTCAGTTTACACTAAACAATGAAAAGTAGTGAATTGTTGAGTTGCCTTTCCTAGAGGGTGTATGTTTGTTTTGCAAATAGATGGTCCTAAGATTAGACTGAATGAGTACAGACAGAAGTATTGTTTTAATGCATTGCAGGTACTTTTAAAGTCTGTCCACAAATGCTACAACATTATGGTCACTTTTATTAAAGGAACATGCTTTCTGCTCCATTGTTAAATTGGAGCTTAAAATAGGCTACTCTTTTTGCTTCACATAGATTCCTAACGATCACTGTAGTATGTCGTCTTCCCATCACTGCATTTTTTTTATAACTTTGCTGAAGTATAATTTACATATAAAATTCACTCATCTTAAGTGCAGAGGTGTATAATTCAGTGGCATTAATAAATGTACCAGATTGTGAAAACATCACAAAATCCAACCTTAGAACATTTTCATCACCCCAGTCCTCACACCCCTTCACTGTGAATCCTTGTTCTTACCGCCAGCCCTCAGCAACCTTAATCTTCTTTATGTTTCTAGAGATTGGCCTTTTCTAGACTTTTAATATAAAAAGTGGGGTCATGCATGGTCTTTTGTGTCTGGTTTCTTTCACTTAACATAGTAGTTTTGAAGTTCTCCATTTCTTTAACTTGTAGCTTTTAAAAGTGAGCTTATTCTGAATTGAACACTCAGAGTTAGCTTAAAATCTATTGCAATGTCACTTATTCTCTTAAAATATACATAGAATACCAAATAGCTCACTTAATTTTGTAATTCCCTGTGTAAGGACAACTTCTTCAGTTTAGCACAGAAGTAGATGGTCATTTACATAAATGTGCATTTTGTTTGAGGCACTGTGTTTCAGGACGTTTTCGGTGTACCTCTTAAGACCATCTGTGCAGATCTAGCTACATGAACTTGTTAGCTTCTGTTTTCCTAGCAGGGAAAGATGGATTTTTCAGGGCTTCTTTTTCTTTCACTCCTGATAATTGTTTGATAACACATTCTTTTCAGGTTTACACTGATCAACCTGTGAGTATACATTTAAGATAAATAGGACTGTTCATAGATACTAATCACTGATTCAGTTACAAGGGAATTTTAATCAGTTTTATTGAAGCATACCTATTAGACTTTTAAATTAACTGGAGGCCCTACAGCCTTCTACTAGTTAAAATGGCTACAGAAATATCATAAGATGTATTTTAGTGTCTTTATTTCTATAATCTATGTTTCAGGGTTGTAAATTGCTTTAGTTTTGAAGGTATACTATATCTTACTTTACTTTAGAAGATATACCATGAAAAAAAAGAAAAAATAAACTCAAAGAATCCAATAAAAAATAAAGAGAGACAATTCACAGGACAAAAGATATGGCTCTTAAACAATGTAATACAATTTAGCAATGCATTTCAGAAGTAAAAAGTGTGAATCCCAATCTAGCAATTCAAAAATGACAAATATACATAGATATTTATTGAGCACTATTTGAAACAACAAAGATTGTAAACAACCTAAAAGTTTTTAATATAATTTTGGCTAAAGAATTATTATATGCCATACTTCGGAATAGTTTACAATTATTAAACAGAATAAAGCAATTTATACGTGAACAAAAAAAAAGATGTGTGACTGCAAATTACAGCAGCTAGTATTCTGCTGTGGGACTCAAGTTCTTGTGCTCTCCACCAGGATAGCTGCTTGCATAATAATTATTGTCCACCTAATCAACATTCATTTTTGGAGTACCTCTTTTGAATAAGCCATTTTACTGGGCTCAGTGGGTCAGTTATATGATGAGAACACACAGGAGAGCTGACCCTCATGGATGTGAAAGTCTAGTAGGAAACATAAGTCAAAAAAATACAGAGTCTGTGTTGTAAAAAGTATGAGCCCACAGCCTACTTCACAGTACAGAAGACTGATCAGGGATGGGTCTATGAAAAAGATGGCATTTGAAGGCAGACTAGAAGGCCTGGTGGTGGAAGTACCAGTAGCTTGTCTTGCAGCCTACTTTAGGGTCATTGAGTGAAAGTCGCTCAGTTGTGTCCGACTCTTTGCGACCCTGTAGACTGTACAGTCCGTGGAATTCTCCAGGCCAGAATACTGGAGTGGGTAGCCTTTCCCTTCTCCGGGAGATCTTCCCAACTCAGGGATCGAACCCAGGTCTCCCACATTGCAGGCAGATTCTTTGCCAAACCAATATGGTGCCTTGAGAAGGTACATGGCATGCTTGGGAGATAAAGCCAGTCCAATTAAAGGAGAGCGAGTAAATCTTCATCAGAGGGTTACAGGAAGGTATGTTGGGACTAAAATGTGGAGACCTTTAATGCCAGGCTGGCAAATGTTGGTATTGACTGAGGGTAATCAGTTCAGGACTTATTACTCTCGAAACAATGAAGAGATTTTTGTTTTTATACTACTGCTATTGACAGGATGAGTGAACAGTAAGTGACATAATTTATGCAGTATATGAGAGAATGACACAAAAACTCATGCCAAATTCCAGACCCAGACAGAATTCTCTCGAGATAATATGGTCTTGTTACATTCTGAATAATTCCAGTTCTTTTTGCTTCAGTTTTTCTCTAATGGCACCCCATTCCAGTACTCTTGCCTGGAAAATCCCATGGATGGATGAGCCTGGTGGGCTGCAGTCCATGGGGTCGCAAAGTCGGACACAACTGAGTGACTTCACTTTCACTTCTCACTTTCATGCATTGGAGAAGGAAATGGCAACCCACTCCAGTGTTCTTGCTTGGAGAATCCCAGGGACGGGGGAGCCTGGTGGGCTGCTGTGTATTGGGTCACACAGAGTCGGACACGACTGAAGTGACTTAGCAAGAGCAAGAGCATTATTAGATATTAAATAGAAATAGAGGGCGTATACATTCTTGAATTTTTTATAGAAAGACAACTACAATTAAAAGAGAACTTTAGGGAAAAAATCTCTGGGCTAAAGATTAAAAAAATAAAAGAAACTAACCTTAAAAGATAAGTTAATAATGCTGATGTCAAGAACAGCATTAATAGTGGCCTTCTTGAAGCAAATACCCGATCATGTAGAAGTACACCAGAACTAGAAGAGCCTTTAATGGGAATCTATCTATCCTTCCATTCAAGACTCCTGAAATAGACAAAAGCTGAAAGTGAAAGTAAAGTCGCTCAGTCGTGTCCGATTCTTTGCCACCCCATGAACCGTAGCCCACTAGGCTCCTCTGTCCATGGGATTTTCCAGGCAAGAGTACTAGAGTGGGTTAGTATTTCCTTCTCCAGGGGATCTTCCCAACCCAGGTCTTCTGCATTGCAGGCAGACGCTTTACCGTCTGAGCCACCAGGAAAGACAAAAGCTGTGATTTAGGCAAGTCTTTCTGGGAAAGGAGGCCTAAGAGGAGAAACATGTTAATGGTATATATTGCATCCGTGTCAGAGTTTTCTGCGTTCCCAACTAATTCTGATAAAGTAGTAGAAGATTTTGATGGTAACATTAAAGCGACCAGTTTCCTGCCGTTCCCTCCACCCCATTGGTACAGGAAGTGAGTTACAGCTCTTTCCTGATGAACAATGTCAATGCTGCAGCTGACTGCTAACTTTGTAAAACTCTAATAACATATAGCTGGCTCCTCCACTGACAATAAAAGTTGGAAATGACTTGCAAAGAAGAGAGATTGAAAAGAGGCTTACCATCTCGTTTCCAATGTTAATGTTTCAGCGCCCGAGAGAAAATGTGATTTATAACCATACTTAATAATGAACATTCTTCATTACCAACACATTGCTACTAGTATGAGTCTTTAATGTGCTTCATAAAAAAGCTCAATAGTTTCGTAACCCATTACAATTTGAAAGAAACAGGCAGAGGCAAGAAAAATATAGGACATTTCAACATAGTCATAAAATTTTCAGCCATATTGTATTAGAATCATTGATATCAAAGCAGAAGATGACAGTTCTGATTCTGATTCTGTTAACTGATTCCAAAGGAAAAAGGGACTGTTGAGAAGTGAGCACACCTATCTGACTTTAGGATCTGTTGTTTTGATCGAGTGGAATAAGCCAATACCAATTTGCACACAGCAGTAGTCCACCAGGAAATCCCTAGTATATGTAGACACTTGCTCCTAATTTTCTGTGTTTTGAGAAGTGATTGCATTTCATAAACCCAAGACATGAGGGTATACTGTGACTCAACCTTGAATCCTAAAGTCTGTGTGCTGTGTGCTCAGTCATGTCTGAGTCTTTTTGACCCCATGGACAGTCGCCCTCCAGGCTTCTCTGTCCATGAAATTTTCCAGGCAAGAAGATGAGTGGATTGCTATTTCGTATTCCAGAGCATCTCTCTGACCCAGGATTGAATCCATGTCTGCTGCATTGGCAGGCTGATTCTTTACCACCGGGGAGCCCAAACTCTGATTAGATGTGGGCATTGTAATAAACGGCATAGTCTATGATTTAGTAGCCAGTTTTGCTCATCCAGAGTAACTCTGTTTTTTTTCCTATATGTTCACTGATTCAGCAAGTACACATTTATCACGCCTCTGCTGATGGCTCGGCACTTTGCTGCTGTAGCAGGTGTGATGGGGAGCTGGCTGTTACTGTGTCATGGCCGATCAGGCTGGAATTTCCTGTTTGCAGGATCACCACTCCCCTTGCCTTTAGGGCAGGGATTCTGTCTTTTAATGCTTGTGATGTGCTGAGTGGTAGAATTTTTATTTCCCATTTAAAGCCAAGGCAAATAAACCCGAGAGAAATTTTTTAAACCTTGTCCATAATCACAAATCTGGTAAGTGGTGAAGCCAGGATTTGGGCTCAGATGGACCAGAGTATTTTTTTACCACCCTAATGTTATTTTTTTTTTCTTTTTCCTTTTGTTTATAAATACACACTAGTTCAGTTTATGGAGAAGGCAATGGCACCCCACTCCAGTACTCTTGCCTGGAAAATCCCATGGATGGAGGAGCCTTGTAGGCTGCAGTCCATGGGGTCGCTAAGAGTCAGACACGACTGAGCGACTTCACTTTCACTTTTCACTTTCATGCATTAGAGAAGGAAATGGCAACCCACTCCAGTGTTCTTGCCTGGAGAATCCCAGGGACGGGGGAGCCTAGTAGGCTGCCATCTATGGGGTCGCACAGAGTCGGACACGATGGAAGCGACTTAGCAGCAGTTCAATTTAACCTGTGTTCCCTTGTAAATGTTTGTTCCTTTGTTCTAGGCATCTGTTCATCTTGGTATTGTTTCACTTTGAGCATTTCCTAACTTTTAGAATGCTTATTTATATAATAATAGTATCATTTTATTTTATTTTTATATTAAACTATGGCCACAGGCTAAATATGGACTGTCACCAATTTTCTAATCAAAGGTTTTGTTAGGATACAGCCAATCCCATTTGTTTACATATTATCTGGGGCTACTTTCATGTTACAGAGGCAGAGTTGAGGAGTCACAAAAGATGCCATGTGGCCTGAAAAGCTGAAAATATTTACTATCCAGGCCTTTATAGGAAACTTCTGATACTGATCATTAGAAACATAGTAGGAAGTTTTTAGATTTCAGATATTACCATTCCAAGTTAATTTCACTAAGGTGGTTTTATTATGGGTAGAGATAGACTAGTAAAGTGCTTAAAGAGAAAAATTTTTAATAATTTTATGATCTTGGCCCAGTTACCAAGATACCATCGGTAAGTCTGTTTTTTTCATATGTGTTTTATAGATGCTGTTACGATGTTGCATGTTTTTTACATGATTACTCTAGATGATCCATGCTACGCATTTACCATCTAATGCCTGGCACATTCTAAATTTTCAGTATGTTTTACAAGGAAGGGCTGCTCAGAGTCAAAGCCTGGCTTTACAACCTACAGACTGTGTAAATTTGTATCAGTGAAATAATCTCTATACCTCATTGCTTCCCTCTTGAAAAATGAGATGTAATAATACCCACCTAGTTTTAACCATTTTGTGAGGATAAATGAAGTAATTCACAGGAAACACTCAGCACTGTTCCTGATAGACAGTAAGTGCTCAACTAACCTAAGCTACTATCGCTGAAGGACAGAGGAGCCTGGCAGGCTGCAGTCCATGGGGTCACAAAGAGTCAGACACGACTTAGTAACTGAATAGTAACAACTATAGTTGCCCTGGTTCTGTGTATCATTTTGATCCCCAGAGAACTAACACTTACTCCTAATTAGGAATGCCAAAGGTAACCCAACAGACTGTCTTTTTGCATTATAAAATGCAACGATGAGATGTAGCCATTTCTATTGTATAATAGAGCTGTTATTTATGGACATATATTAAGGAGAAAACAGCTTAAACTTGGCTTCTTGATTAAATTACCTTTTGTGACTATATTATATATTTAAATATCTGCAGTTCAATTTTATGTCTGGCTGAAAATTGAATCAAGATAGTTTTAAATGCCATTGCATTTCAAGATGGAGTTTCATTTCTTGAGGGTATTTTAAACCTCTTGGAAGTTCATCTATTATATGGACAGAGATACTGATAGAGGAGACAATTTAAGCATACCATATGATGATGAAGTTTAAAAGTTTGATCTAAATGTTGTTGCCTTGGGCTAAGTGACTTAACCTCCACAGAATTAAATTACTGTTCTTCTGCCTCTGGTTACTATTAATCTATGAGAAGCATCGTGTGATTTGCTGCTGTACATTCCACCAACATAGACTAGGCACTCCTAGGGCATTGCTCCAGTTCTTGAGAACACAGCGATATGAAGAAGGTGGCTCACTCAGGTTGCTTCCAACCAGAGCTGTATACTCACTCTTCAGGAGAAACTGGCCTCTGTGACCTGATTGGGAAGAAATTTTGGCAGCCCAGGGGAAGGAAAGTGCCCAGCCTAGAGACAGAAGTTTCACCTACAGCATTGCCAAGAAGTTGAAATCTGAGTGATTGTTTTTAAAAGAACAGGGATTTGCCAGTTAGTGGAGCACCAAATAGAACGAATCTGAGAAGTACCATAAATAAAGCAGAATGGCTTATATTATTATCTTGAAAGGAAGTGAAGTTGCACAGTCGTGTCCATCCGACTCTTTGCGAGCCCATGGACTGTAGCCTACCAGGCTCCTCTGCCCATAGGATTTTCCAGGCAAGAGTACTGGAATGGGTTGCCATTTCCTTCTCCAGGAGATCTTCCTGACCCAGGGGTTGAACCTGGGTCACCCGCATTGTAGGCAGACCCTTTACCATCTTAGCATCTTAGGTTGACCTAATTTTTACGTCTCCCGTGTTACCTGTCTGTAATGCATGTTCCATTTGCAAGGTATCCCATCATTCACTAGTAGGATTCTTTTTTATTGCTTGACTTGCTGCAGACATGGAAATATACTCACATACTTTTGTTGGGGTTCTCATAGCAGCACACTAGCTCAAAATGAAAATAAAACTCCCTTATGGGTTTGAAAACAGGGCAAAGGAATAATGACTGCTCCCTTTTGAGGAAGACTTTACCCTTCTGTGTTAGGACCACAGGCAGGTAAGCTCCACCCGTTCCTGGACCAGAATGTAGCATCCTTTTCATGCCTTTGAGAGAACTAGTATCCACACAGGGCAGGGATGTGACAGATGGCAGCCTATTATTTTGTGCCCCATGGCACTGCAGCCATTGATTTTGAGGTTGTTTGATATATGCTTTGGTGAAGGCAGAGTGAAGCATGGCATTAACAAGCTTCTCTCCGTGCCATTTCATGGCCCCAATTTAGAAAACTCATTCAAGTAATTTACTTAAAATGTGAGAAACAGAACCATATACAAGACTGTGTGTGATGTGTTTACATATATAATTTTTTAGTAACAAATTTATTGAAATATAGGTTGCATAATGTGGAATGTAGAAGTAAGTGTTTTAATATATCCACTAAGATCTTCATCGCCACATAGAAAGTTCTGTTTTTTAACTTGCTTTTGCTTGAAATTTTACATGGCTAATAGTGCTTAGTTTTACCTTCTACACTTTTATTTGTGTCAAGATTCTTTAATACAGTTAGAAAAGGAAATAATCAGCTGAAGGTATTCTAACACAATTATGTCTAAATTTCTTAGAAACAAAATGTCCAGTGCAATTCAATTAAAGGCCAGAAACTAAGTTTTTAAAAAATGCTAGTCTTTCTTATGTTTTTTCCAAAATCAGTTGCCGTTCAAAAAATACACAAATGTTGACAATTGTATATATTTTCACAACACAGCATCTGCAATTAAAAAAAAATCAAATATAGTGAAAGAATCCAGCAAATAAGAAAACAGGGCATTTAAACATACATGTCATTTTCATCCAAATCCACGTGTTCCATTAAGTAGAGGCTCTGATTCTTTGGGCAGGTAACAATTGTGTGTTTTAATGGAAATCTGTAGTTCCCTTGTAGAAAAAGGCTTTCTGGAGTTTTTAAGCAGGATGGATTTCAGTCTAAACACCTGTTTCTTTGTCCCCCTAAAAATTTATCACCTCTTCTGACATTTGACCTTTTCTGATTCTATTAGTGGAAGAGTAAGAAGTCAAAAAGAGGCAAAGCTGAACAAATATCATATAAAAATGATGTTCAGTGGTTCATTTATGGCTGAATAATGCCATCTGCAGCAGCATGGAAGGACCTAGACGTTATCAAACGAAGTGAAGTAAACCAGACAAGGATAAATTTCATATGATATCACCTATACGTGGAATCTAAATTAAAAAGATACAAATGAACTTATATACATATAGACTTTGCCACACCAAAGGCAAAAGGCATAGGCAGGGAGGAAGGATGAATTAGGAGTTTGGGATTAACACATACACACTACTATATATAAAATAGATAACCAATAAGGACCTACTGTATAGCACAGGGAACTCTACTCAGTATTCAATATTAAGTGTAAGGGAGAATAATCTGAAAACATATATATATATGTATGTATAACTGAATCACTTTGCTGTACACATGAAACTAACACAAGATTGTAAATCAACTACACGTCACTTAAAAACGATTAAAACAATGTTCAGGAAAACCCCTTGGCCTTCAAGATAGCAGGAGACTCTTGAAACAATAAAAGGAGGTAAAAATAGTGCACTTTGTTAAAAAGTGCACTGTATTAATAATAGTGAGACAGTGCTGGTGTTAATTATGAGGATGGGTTTATCTCTTTCCCTTAAATTTATTTATGCTTTTGTTGGATATAATTTCTGAGAACAGAATATAGACAGGAATTTCACACTATGTGCACGTGAAATTAAGTTCCTGATATGTCGTGTTATTAATAGAAGCAAAGGAAGACCTTGCTGGCTAATTCTCATGAGGATCTCTTTTCTGGAATTTACCAGCATTTGTTACCCAGGATTTCTGAGGTGTTGCTGACTGCTGCACAGTAGCTTCGACTGAGCGACTTCACTTTCACTTTTCACTTTCATGCATTGGAGAAGGAAATGGCAACCCACTCCAGTATTCTTGCCTGGAGAATCCCAGGGATGGGGGAGCCTGGTGGGCTGCCGTCTATGGGGTCGCACAGAGTCGGACACGATGGAAGCGACTTAGCAGCAGCAGCAGCACAGTAGCTTTGGTCAAATGATTGGGCAAAATCACTAAAGCGCAGCATGAATCCTGGTGTTTGCTTGGGCTATGGCAGGGTTTCTCGATCTCAGCGTTATTAATGTTTTAAGCCAGACAGTTCTTTGTTGTGGAGATTGCCTTGTTCGTTGTAGGATGTTTAGCAAGATCCCTGGCTTCTACGGAGCTCCCCCGAGGTGTGATGACCAGCAATGCATCTCTAGTCCTTGATACATGTCCCTTGGAAGGTGATAAAAAGCACAGTCTTTCTGGTTGCAAATCACTGAGTTTTGATATTGAGATCAACAGTGATCTCTGGCTTTAAACATATGAGCAGAGAAATACCCCTGCGATACTGTGTCTCATGTTAATGTAAGTCATGACACCTGACTGTGCTTTGCACGTTGTAGGTAGCAGTGAACATTTGGTTTAATTTGAGAAGAAAAAGTAAAATAAACAAAATATATGCTAAAAAAAAGTTAAGTACTCATTTAGTAAAATAAAAACAGATATTTGATAAGATATGTCATGTATAGTCTCATAGTTTGTATTTAGAGAGAAATCAACATACAGTTATTATTTTTTAAATATTACACATACATATGTGCCATGTAGGCAGTGAGAGAGAAAGAAAAACTGCCTTCCTGGTTTCGTTTTTTATTCTTCCTAAAGAAACTCACTCTTGCCTGGTACCCTGTTGTAAAATAGCAAATGGAGGTTAGCATCTATTGAGCAAGCAGGGATACTGCTGTTTTCAGCTGGAAGCTACCCACCCACTCTTTCCTGCCAGTACCATGACAGGGACAAGTTAACATGGCAAGATGGACATACTTGGTCTCCCCCAGGAAAGGACCATCCTCCCAACCCTTGACTCTTGTATCTAGAAACATCCTTTTCTTACAGTAACAGGAATGTCATACAATCCTTTCTTACACAGAAGTGATGCAGTGGAAGCAGATTCCAAGCTCAGTGATCTTCAGTCTAATATCAGCTTTCTTCATTATTTTTCCCCAATAAAAATAAAAACTTTTGATATTCTAATGTTCTGAAAAATTATAAGAACAAAATTACTTAAATTTGTGTTTCTGAGAAGTTTGAGTTTTCATAAACTTAAATATGAATAAGACAAATACTGTATTGGTGTTCACTTTAAGGCAGAAGTATTGAAGCTGCTTTAATTTTGCATGAGACAGAACTTCAGAGGAAAAAGAAATAGGTAATGATAATTTCTTAAGATTCTGGTATATATATATATTTGAATATTTTAACTATCAAAGTATGTTTACCCCTCATTTCCCAAATATATGTATACTTCTTTTAATAAGTGAAAACCTATGCAACTTTTTACTGATCCTTTCCTTCTGATCCTTTTGAACAGTGGTTGAATCTTATATATATATACACACACACACACACACACACACACATATATATAAAAAATACATATATATAACATACTTTAATAGTTTTATATAGACTTTTTTAATGTTAAAAATATATATATACTTTTTATATTTTTTGACATTTAAAAGTATATATATAACCATTAAATAACTATTAAAGTATGTTATATATAAGTATATGTGTACTTTTGATAGTTTTTACATATATAATATATAAAAACTTTTTTTTTTTTTATTTCTACCAGTTTATTGCTATCAACCCATCTCCCTCCACGCTCATGCATGTGTGCTCAGTCATATAACCCTATGGACTGCAGCTTGCCAGGCTCCTCTGCCCATGGACTTTTCCAGGCAAGAATACTGAAGTGGGTTGCCATTTCCTTCTCCCACTTTTCACATTTAAACTGCACATAAAAGATACAGTTGGTCATGGTGCTTCTCCAACATTAATGTGACCTGAAGTGCTTCCTAAGCTTAGATTCGGAGACAGTAGGTCTGGGACGGATCCCGAATCCCAAGTGATGCTGATCCTGCTGGTTCATTGGCTGCCTACACTTTGAGGAACAGTCTCCAGCAGCATTATAGTCCCCCATACTGTGCAGATTTAGATTGAGACAAAGAATAAGAAACTGAAAAAGAAAACCAACCTCATCTGTAATGGTGAAACCATCCTTACTATAGTGTCATGGTTCTTACTACATTATCAAATGTCACCAAGTATGAAAGAATCCTGTTAATGTCTACTTACTGAGTAATGTTGTAAAATTTCAACTCTCATGAGCAAGCAAATTAGGAAATCCTTACAATTTCTGGACCTACGTAATTCTTCCTAGTTTTATCTGTGCCTGTTTTCTCTCATGATGCGATATAACCAACTCCTGCTAGCCTGTAAAAGCTGATTATTAAAATATTGAGGAATTTTGTGAGCCATAGCCATTGGTGGCTTGCAATACCAATGGTGGGAGTATTTACACCCCAGAAATTGACAAACTCTATAAAACAGAGTGTTTAATTTTTCTGTTTTTCTGGACACACAATCAGATTTCCCAGCATACCTGACTCTCAGTCAAAGAAGAAAAATAATTTCCTCTTATTTCCTGCAAAGGACATGGGCTCTTGTCTTATCAGAGTTTAGAGCTTCTGGTAATACTGTGCTGTTCTTCAGAGGAACCATGCAGCTTGATGACAAATTAGTTTATTCCCGTAATAAACGGGAAACAAAGGTATTAGGACAAATAGCAGTGTCCTTTTGTGAATGCTCACCAGCAAGAGTATGGTTAGTCTAACACTTTACAAGTATTTTTCCAAGTGGCATTTTTATAACTAATCTTTCTTCATGGAGGGATCTGAGAATCAGATTGGATATAATTGGAATGACACATGTACTGGGTAGCCTTAGAGAATAAACACAATTCAGTAGAAGGCAAGCCAACGGCAGATATCTTCTAGAGACTTCGTGATAAATTGGCTCCCGTCATATCGTACTGAGTCAGTGATTTTATTACCGTGCACAGCTGTTCCCATCATTTGTTTATATATTTCAACCCATATTTGGGGCTTAAGTGAGATTTGTCATAAGGATTTAGTTCAAATTTGCTTGCCTAATTTTACATGCCTCTATTTAGTAAAAATATGATTAGTAGGTAATAAATATCTGATGACTATTGCTTGATTAGAGGAATCTTCTGTTGGATGTGGTTTTTTATTACCACGTGCAAGCACATTATAAATTCTCTTTCCCATCGAAAGTATATGTTGTTGCAAAAAATACACTCTTAAAAAATAACTTGTTTTCTAATATATTGACTTGTAAAATTTTCATCTATAAAAGTCAAACACAAATTTGCCTACTTATTCTTCAACAGACTGTAAGATGGATTCTAATAACTTAGCCTCATGATGTTTCACCCTATTGTAATATTAAAATTGTAGGAATAATTTAATCAGACTGAAAAGTAAAGTTGTTATAAAACAGCATTGAGCTCAGCCATTTTCATTATTAATGGATTGAATCCTTAGGCAGATAATTCAACATTTATTTGAAATATTAAAGATAAGCATATTTAGTAGATTTCTATACTTCTGTCATTGTTTCATTTTATTTTACTGTTAACATTAAGCAGGTGATTTGTTACAAAACCAAACTATTTTGTCTTCATGTATTTGCCCTTCCTACTCCAGTTTAAAACTGCAAGATATGTCATTTTTAACATAAATGAACCTGAACTGTGTCCATATTCTTGCATCATATGGAGGAATTATGCTACTTTGGGTTTCTTCTTTTTTTATACAATGTCAGAATAGTTAATTCCTAGATTTCTATAAGTAACTCTGTAGTTTGGTTTGATTGTTCAAGTGCTTACTTTCTCAAAATTTGTAAATTTAAACTTTTTGCATTCCATGTCATGCACAGTTTTATGGCACATACATTTCTAGAGTCTGAGAATAATTGAAATTCAGTTATTAAAATAAAATCATAATGAAAAAGCTTTACATTTTTATATTCTTCTTTATTTGCTATTTTATTTAAAGCAAATTACTTGCTACTCTGATAACTCTGCTTTTTAAGAAGGCATTATGATAATTGTACTCTTGAAAATTCTCTTTCCATTCTAACTGCCACTTTCACAGCTGTCTTCATGTTACATTTTCTTTAAGTCTCAAATTAGCTTTCTAAGTTTGGTTGTCCACAAAAAATTTTGCTCCCATTTGACATCTATTCAGAGTTAATTATTTGTGGTTAAGCATTATATTTTGAACAGTGAATTGCATAATCATTTTATATAATGTAGGAAGCTCTAGCTTTGCTCTAGCTTTGCCTCTATCTTGTATTTGTATAGTATTGATGCGATTTGGTGTTGAAACCAGCACAAATCTCAGCAAGGATCTACCTTACAAAAAATATAAAATGATATAAAATGTCAAATATAAAATGTATAGTGCGTGTTCTTTAAGCACATAAACTCATACAGCTGTGTGTACACTAGCATTTCAGTTTATTAAATGGTATTTGTCTTGAGGGGTGAATAGAGCTTTTATAAAAAGAGATGAGCCTTCCCTGCCAGCAGAATTCAGGTTAGGTGAATACTAGGTGAATACTATTTATGGCCTTAAAAGTTTAAGAATTAAATATAAATAAACAGAGATTCTAGTTCCTTAAATATTTGTCTTGCCTGTGTTTCTACCTAACTTGAAACATGCTCTTTGAAAATTATCCTTGCTTCAATTCTGGGCAAATTTTCTCCTTTATTATTATAGGCAACATTTACTTTGAATAGAAGCAAAGGTAACTTGAAATTCAGAAATAAATTTAGCAAATAATTTTAAAATGTGTATTTTTTCATTTCTTAGCTTAGATTTTGAGAAGTAAATGAGGATGAAAAAAGGAAGCTACGGTTTTCATTTTCACCTCTGTTTGAGGTGACCGTTATATAAGGTCTGATTTTACATGCTCTATATTTAGTGGAGAATTTTATAATTTTCCACTGGCTGATTATAGTCATTAATATGAAACACATTTTTCACTGAATTTTTTCAGTGTTTCCCATAGATTAGGAAGTTTTATAATCAGAAAAATAATAATGTAAACATAAGCATTTAAAATATCTTTTGAAAAATACAATAAAATAAAATGTCTCAAGGTTTCTTTTTCTCTGAATCTAGTCATGCAGTACAGTAGAAAGAAATGAGTGAGGCATGAAAAGTGATCCATTCCACTCAAGTCCCCTCTGAAATCAGTTCTGCTGCTCTAGGAAGATGATGTTCTAGTCATTGCCAGAAAGAAAGGAGAAGGAGGGAAAAGCCTCCTTAATCCCATGCCTTACAACTGAGAGAGAGAGAGAATTAACATCCAGGAGTGGAGCCAGCTGATGGCTGTGGTTTGCAGGGATCCCACACATGGACAACATGTGGCTTCTAGCTCTGCAGCCCAGACGCTCCTTTGTCAGTAACTCAGAGGTGATCAGACCCCACCTACACCAAAACTAACTTAACCCTTTGTAAGTTAGAATGATAGTTCCATAATCGGGGGGGAGAAACCAAATTGCCAAGTGGATGGAATACTTGTGTCAACAGGTTGGCAGCTTTTTATCATACAGCAGAGAGCTAACTAAAACATCTCATGGCTTGGCAAGCATGGACTGTCAAAGGAACTGTACCAAATGAAATGACCTGAATGATAGGTGACCCTGAACTTGATACTCCTGGAATCAGATGTTTCCATCCTAAAGCCATCCAGAGAGAGCCAGAATCCCCTGAGATATCTGTTGCCCAGGGCCTGCAGGGACCCTGACACTTGCTTCTGGGCTCGGTGTTCACCCCCCCTGCCTACTCTGTTGACATCATCAGGATAGCAGCAGCTTCTCGTCTTGCTGTCACCCCTTTACCTTGATTGGAAGGAGCAATGAGTGGTATGTGTAGAGAAGTAAAGTGGGAGTTCCTTTTAGGTCAACATTGTAGATCTTTGAGTAATTGATGAGGATCAGTTTGTTGAATAACGGGAAAGTGAAAGTTGCTCAGTCATGTCTGACTCTTTGTGACCCCATGGACTATAGAGTCCATGGAATTTTCCAGGCCAGAATCCTGGAGTGGGTAGCCTTTCCCTCCTCCAGAGGATCTTCCCAACCCAGGAATTGAACCTAGGTCTCCCACATTGCAGGTGGACTCTCTCCCAGCTGAGCCACAAGGGAAGCCCAAAAATACTGGAGTGGATAGCGTGTCACGTCTCAGCAGATCTTCCCGACCCAGGAATTGAACCAGGCTCTCCAGCACTGCAGGCAGATTCTTTACTGACTGAGCTATCGGGGATATTAATAAGAATCTCTGCATTATGCGTGAAAATGTGAAAGTGTTAGTTGCTCAGTTGTGTCTGACTCTTTGTGATCCCATGGACTGTAGCCCACCAGGCTCCTCTGTCTATGGAATTCTCCAGGCAAGAATACTGGAGTGGGTTCCCATTCCTTTCTCCAGGGCATCTTCCCGACCCAGGGCTTGAACCTGGGTCTCCTGCATTGCTGGCAGATTCATTACTGTTGTGCATGGCTTTTATCTTTTAGAAGAAGGGTGCTCCCCCCTGGCATGTTAGTAAAACTAAGATAAGACACCTGAGTGTGCTAAGGTGTCAGCAAGCTCTCCGTAAGCCTAGCTAGGTGGGGGCACAAACCGGGTTGGAAAATTGTTTTCATTTCTAACAAAAAAGGAGGTAGAGTTCAAATTCTAATTGCAGTAACTTTACAAATAGAACTGGACAGGTTGCTATACTTTCAGTCAACCGGGGATTATGAACCTGATTCGGGGGAGGGTGACAAGGCATGTTAGCAGGTAAGCTGTATAATGTAAAAAACTGTCGGGTTTGTATTAACAAATTGTGGTTTGCCTATATTTTATTATATGGGAGCATTTTTCCTAATGTACAAATTCATCTTTAATTAGACTTAACGTAATCAACTCTAAGTCACATTCGAAGGTTTTATATATGTTTTCAAATATAGTCAGTGAACAGGCTGGCTTTCTCTCTAAAAACTAGACCACATTCAAAATACGTGTAATTTGAATTACAAGAGTCAAGGCAGTCAGTTATTCAAGAAAAACAATCAGGTGTTTGCACGAGGTTAAACTTTTTGCCATCATTACCAGCTACAACAATCGTTTCACCTTTAAAGTTGAAGTTATTTTCAAAGAGAAGTTTATTTTTTATCATGAAGAATTATTTTGACGTGCAGACAATCTTTAGGCACTGACTAAAAGGCAGCCAAAAGCTCTGTTCACCTCTAGCTGGAGTCTTTTTTTATTAGTACTGAGGAGCTACACTGATTAAACCCGAGGAGCCTGCGATGCTTTGTTTCCGAAGTAATTCTAAAATCCTGGTGAAAGTGAAGTCGCTCAGTCGTGTCTGACTCTTTGCGGACCCCATGGACTGTAGCCTGCCCCAGGCTTTGCCGTCCATGGGATTTTCCAGGCAAGAATACTGGCGTGGGTTTGCCATTCTCTAAAGTCCTGGTAGGTCGTTACTCAATTCCTCGGGAAATGTTGGGCCGATGCCCCGGGTTGCCGTCGGGAGGACTAACGTAAGCAAAGTAAACGCGTGCGCGTGAACGGCGAGCCATACCTTTTCTTGCTAAATGTGGTTCCCCACGTCTCCTCTGATTAGAGGTGTGCTCTGAACAAGCCGAGACGGGGCCATGCCGAGCAATGATCTCCCGCTGGTACTTTGATGTGACCGAAGGGAAGTGCGCCCCCTTCTTTTACGGCGGATGTGGCGGCAACCGAAACAACTTTGACACGGAGGAGTACTGCATGGCCGTGTGTGGCAGCGTCAGTAAGTGGACCTCCCTCCAGCCTGGCCGCCTTTTTCATCTTTTCTCGCCACTGACTCTGCTCTCTGTAACTGACTGGTTTTCCTGGTTTTCGCGAAGGGGGCGTGGGGGTGGGGTGTGTTGCTCCCACTAACCACGTTTCTGCCGAGTTCTCTAATCGCCGGGCACGTTCCATCCTGAGCGCACATCTCCGTCTTTCTCGAACCAAAGCATGGCCGTGGATGTGTATCTCGCACGAGCTGTGGTGCCTCCCGTCTTGCGATCTCAAGGAACTCTGGAGGGCTTCTCTTTTGAGCCAAGCTGGAGTTGCCCTTTTGTCTTCTCCGCTCTTTCTGCCAGTGTATCCCTGCGTGTTCGTCCGTGTACCTCTGTGTTCGGCTCTCTGCATGTGCACTCCACGTGCAAATGAGGGCTTCCACCGGGCAGCCTGGCTGATGGTGCTGCCCCACCCCCACCCCCCTTGCATTAGCAAGCTGTGTTGCCTTGGCTGAGCGTCATCTCATAACACGTGATGTTGGTGGAGGGAACCCGATTGAGTGGAGGGCGTGCACATTGGATGCCAGAGGGTAGAGATGACCCAGTGGTCCCTAAGCTCACCCAGGGATGTTTGCAACGTGGAGTTTTCATGTCTTCTCTTGGAAATAGACGGAAGAAAACTCCTGACTTAGCATTAGTAATGTTCCATGACATAAGACTCAGGAAATATAATTTGCCCAGTCTTTTTCTCTTCCACTTTAAGTTTTTCATAACTCAGGAGGATAAATAAATGAAGTCATGATTTACATGCAAGTTGATACTATTTCCACAGAGGTAGTTTTCTGGAGGTAACACACCAAACATGTGGGACCTCTGTTCTTCTTAACAGCCTTCCACATTAAATCCCCTATCTACCTACCTACCTATCTACTTATCCATCCATCTGACTAATGTATCTATTTACCTATCTTATCTGTTTATCTGTCTACCTATGTATCTTATCTCTCTATCCACCTATGAAGCTACCTATCTATGTATCTATCCATTCCATGAGGAGGCAGTGTGATCTGCTCAATAGTTACTCAACTTGAATAGTTGAATAGTTACTCAACTTGATAAAGTAAAAGTGAAAGTGTGCATTTCTCTTTTGAGAGACTCCTGCCTTTTTTGCATGATTCTGGAGAGGGTGACAGCCATTTCCTAAATACGATTACCAGGGATTATATAAATTGTTTCCCAGTGTGATCAGAGTATTATGCTAAACAACAAAGGGCCTGCACCATCAAGACCTTCTCTTGTGAAGCCGGGTATAAGTGGAATCTGCTGGAAAAGTTCTTATTGGTCTCTTATGTGAGAGATGCCGCCCTGGCTACTTGCTGTGAGAACAGGTGTAGGAGCTGGTGGCCCTGAGGGCTTCTTCTGTGGCTCTGAAGGGAAGACTGTGGCTTCCAGCTCAGAAGACTCCTTCAGTTTCAAACAAAAAAGTTAATTAGGTCAGGTAACTTGGAGGACGGTGGTGGATTCTGTTGCCTGCAGCCTCTTGAACAGAGGACTTTTGTTATAATGATTCTAACTGGTTTCCCTGCTTGGGGGAGACTTCCTGGCAGATGTCCAACTTTTTCCCTGTTTCCCTGGGGTGTATTTACATTTTGGAATATGAATATATATGCATGGGTATATATATAAATATATACATATAATAAGAAAGAGGGTTTTAAAAATTATTAGTAGTTGTGAATTTGCTTCAAGAATTAAAAGGTATCAGGAATTCCCTGACAGTCCAGTTGTTAAGACTCTGAGCTTCCATTGAAGGGGGCATGTGTTTGATCCCTGGTTAGGGAACTAATATCCCACGTACTGCAGGGTGTCACCAAAAAAATTAAAAATTATGCACACACCCCCCCCCAAAAAAAACTCTACTATTACCTTCAAAGCACACCATCTCCATTTGACTATTTTGAGTTAACTCAGACTGGTAGCCAGAGCCATGGGCATCACAGACCAGATGGAGTCTCTGCATGGCACATCCTTTGCCAAGAAGTTTGCAAAAGAGATGCTCCCAACGAAGGTATAATGGACAAGCAGTCAGTACTTAGTTTCAAAGGAGATGGGTTATAGAGTAATAATGTCAAGAAAGCAAACAAGAGAGGCTGAAGGTCAGTTACAAGAGTGGACAGATGTAAGTGAACAGTAAAGGCCTCAACAAGTAGCCAGAACTGAGGGCCAGGGCTGCCCTTAGAATGGTGAAATGAATGGAGTACCAGGAAGAAAAGGTGGGTGGGAACTGTTGATGCTGAGACTAAGCAGCTAGATGGGAGCAAGAAATGCTTCCACAGGGTACTGGGATGTACTATCAGAGACAGAATATCCACAATCCATGATTTTTTGTAGAAATATATTTTATGTTATATATTTACTTTGGTTCCATGTTGTTTAGTGATACGGCTCAAACTCAGGATATTTGTTTCATTTTTGTTTTTAAGTCAATATTTTTGTTTCTGTTTTTTCCTTTGGTCAGTAGAATCATGTCATTGAGTTTCATCCATCATTCCCATGTTCCTATTTTTGTTTTTAGTTATATTCTCTTATTTTCTCCATAGTGTCCCACAGTTTACTCAAGACCACCCAGGAACCTCTTCCCCAAGATCCTGTTAAACGTATGTTGTCATTCACTTGACGGAAGGGAGGAGGGAGGAGTATATTGCATGGCTGGATTGTAGCTCCAGCATCCTCACCTTTGCATGGTTTTGTGTTTCTCGAACACCTGTCTTTTAACAAAAATGTTTATTTCCATTGCCTTGCTTGTAAGTCCATGTGATTTTGCCAGGTAACTCTTCAGGCTAAGAGCTTTGACCTAGCTTTTGTCATTTCTAATCAGTTTCCTCTTTATTTCATATGGTTTTATAAAATACTGTTTATACAGCCTTGTTTTGTATTTTATTTGGCATCACTATTTTACTTCCTAAAGCTCACAAGATGCTATGATTTAGCAAGAGCCCATGAGAATAAGTGACTCATGTAAGCATTTAATGGGCATGCATTGTACTAACTATGTGGACTAATACGTATGCAGAGGCTTCAAGTATGTGTGTTTACAGACAGCTGTTAGGCTTTAGGAAGTGAACGGTCACTTCTAGAATTCAAGACTTCTCCTTCCCCTCCCTGAATGCACCACTAGTGGGAAAGACGTGTCCAACTTCTGATTTCATCATTAAGATGCAGAGAAAGCACTTTATAAAGAAATCCTATGTCAGCCTGCCTTATAATATCTGTGCATTGTGATGATTTCAGTTGGCCTATCTGTTTAGCTTTGTTTAAAACATGTGGTGTCAAAGACATAATCACTTATTTAAAATTTGGATTATATCCCAAAACACCTGCCTTATAATATCTGTGCATTGTGATGATTTCAATTGGCCTATCTGTTTAGCTTTGTTTAAAACATGTGGTGTCAAATACATAATCACTCATTTAAAATTTGGATTATATCCCAAAACAGATTCATCCAACATTAGGTTAGGGATGATAGAAAACACTGATGCTTGTGGTTGCTGGAGGGAAAGACACAACTGGAGTTGTAGCTTGGATACAGTGAAAATTAGCATTTGTCTTTATCATCCTGAAAAAAAAACCCTAGTCTCACAATTGATGAAGCTAATGATCTTGTCTTTAAAAAGATAAATTTTAGTTGAAAGTATGGCAAGTAGCTAGACACAGAAGAAGGAGGAAAAACTATAGATTTTATATTGTGAGATTGAGAGTACATTGAGCTGCAAGGAGTGTTGCATTTTATGAGGCATTTTTCATAGATCATCTCTTTTCTTGGGAATTTTGTGTCCATTTTCCTCATTTCCTTTGAGCATGCAAGAAAAAACATGAAGCTTTAAGAACTTGGTGACTTGTCCCCAGCCATCATAGCATCACAGGTGGCAGGACCAGGTTTAAACCTAAATGATACTGTGGCTATGACCTCTGCTCCAAATGGCCAACAGTTTCTGATACTGTTTGCTAGGTTAGCAAATAGAAGCACGTTTTAAGAGCACAGAAAATTGTGGGAAATGGATGACAAATATTAAAATCATTTTTTCCTAAATGCCATGAATACAGCCTGAATCAATAAATTAAATCTTTCCCACCCTTTTACAAAAACAGTCATTATGTTTACTTTAAGTTTCATTTTATATCACTTTAAGCATATAAAAAATTATCTTTTTCTATTTTTATTCATTACTGGGATTGAGCATTATCGTTCGATAAATTTCTTTTCATGGAGTACTTGTTTTCTCAACTCTTTGCAGCAGACATTGACTATCTGTTGTAATTTTCTTTTTCCCAGTCATTTTTTCCATCTACTTGTACTGTGTTTGGGATCCTAACACCTTTCCATTCTAGGAGGGGAAGTGATTAGGGCAGCTATATTTTCTTGTCTACCTACAGAGGCTGTTCAATCACTGAAAGTGAAGGGTTTTGCAGTTCTAGTGCAAACAGCTGGGAGAAAGCATATAATTTCTAGTTATTTATAGCCTGCACAGCTCCGCTCTCTTATTTATAGCGAAGCTGTACATTTGAATTGAAAATCTCATGGTCATCTGGAGGTCAAATGCAGTTAGCAGGCTGGAGTTCGAGAAAATGAACCAAACTGAGAAAGGTGAACAAGCTTGTTTGATTCGACAGCTGAGGCTTGCTCTTGGCTGCTTCACCAACCTAGGGCTAATTGGAGGACATCGCGATTCACAAAGGTGGGTGGTCTTCTAGGCTTCTCAGTCCGAGTTGCTGCTAGTTAAATAATAAGTGTGAAACGAGCTAGAAAAAGCTCTTCAGTTAAACTGATAAGATGATTGCTTGTGTGGAGGAAAAGTATGATGGTCTTCATTATGAATACAGTAATTTTCTTATCAACACTTCCTATTATTATAATTAGGCATTTCTAGATTTTAAATCTTTGTCATAAAACCCACTTTTGAACACTGCAATTTTAAGAGATACTTGAATATGTTTTTGGTTGTGTTATCATAGATGAGAATCTAAGCCCTAGGTAGAGGTACTTCCCTGCCGGTCCAATGGTTAAACAGCCACCTTGCAATGAAGAGCACATGGGTTCGATGCCTGGTCTGGGAACTAAGATTCCACATGAAATGGGGCAATTAATCCTGCATGCCAAAACTAGAAATGACCCAATGCAGCCCAAAAATAAAGGGAAAAATGCAATATGTTTTTAAAAATAATAAACTACAAGTAGAGAGGGTAGAGACCTGAGGCTAAGAACTTTGATTTCACTCATAAATTTATGGATTTGAATCCTTTAAAAAACCCCTTTTGCATTGGGATTACAATCTTATGAAACCTGGGTTTTGTGGGTTAGGACGATGCCAAGGTTTCACATTCACTTGGCCCAGTGCAGTGTCTATGAACAATAAAGTTTCTGCATAAATATTTATTGATAAGTTCATGTTTCAAATGTGAGAATATGATCTTTTTTTCCCTAGTGCTCTTCCCATCAGACTGCTTCTCAAAAGGCAAACAGATGCTTTTAATCTCAAAGAGTGCCATGCCAATTTCTAGTCAGCCAGCTGCACCAAAGGGTCTGGCCAAAGGGAATGACCAATGACTCTCATCTTTGGCCCCTTCCCCTGCAGTGGGGTTGAGGCACAAATGACATCTAACTCAAGGTCTTTCAGCCTCAACACGGTTGACATTGGGGGTCATTTAATTCATTGTGGGTGCTGTCCTGTGCTTAGAGGATATTTAGCAGCATCCCTGGCCTCTACCCATGAGATGGCAGTGACACCAGCCCAGCTGTGATAACTAATAATGCCTCTAGATCTCACCACAGTGCCTTGTGGAGGACAAAATGGCACCCCATTGAGAACCCCTGATCTTAGACTAGTAGTTTGCCCACATCTGATTTCAGACATAACCAGGCTGGTGGAAACAGGTAAACCTTCCATAAACTTGAGGGCATTGCTGAAGTGTCAGAATGTCAGAAGCCTCCAGTTCTCAAAGATGTTTATGAAATTCAGTTTGTTATTCCACTATCCTAGCTCTCTGTATTTGCAAGTTAAGGGAGAAGTTGGGCTTCCCAGGTGACTCAATGTTAAAAGAATCTGCCTGCAGTGCAGGAGGCATAGGAGACGTGGGTTCGATCCCTGGGGGTTGGGAAGATCCCCTGGAGGAGGGCATGGCAACCCACTCCAGTAGTCTTGCCTGAAGAATCCCTTGGACAGAGGAGCCTGGTGGGCTATAGTCTATAGGGTCACAAAGAATCAGACACAACTGAAGTGACTGAACACACATGCACGCAAGGGCAAGGTTGCAGTTGCTCTTCTGAGTTTTCTACTTCAGTGTAAGCACTGCTAGAGAAGCAGAGAATAAACCAGCAACCCCCTGGGTTGGACGTGTGCATGATTTACCTCTTCTGTTTCATCTTGGTTTCATAGAGTCCCAACTTATGGTAGAGAAGGGCCATCTGTAGACACGCCGTGTGGCCTTGCTACACAGATTACTCGACATCTAAAATGCACTTTGGGATCGTGTTCATGGCCATAGGGTCTGTGCAAAGGTTTAGCTCTAACCTCATGCAGGTTTGGGGTAAAGATTGATTTCTAGGCACATCAGAATGATCCAGAGAGCACAAAAATAGACTAGTACACTTCCAGAGAATATAAAAGGAATTGGAACACATCAGATAAGGCCAAACCACTGTCCCCAAACTCTGAGGTTATTGCCTTAGACGCTGTTTGCAAACAGTGGATAACCCCTGTGTGGCCTTTGAATAGAAGGTGCTGTCCCAGCTTTGCAGTGCCCTGTCATAACGCCAAGGCCATCTCGTCTTTGGCCAGACTTGAAACATTGTTCTTCACCATTCTTGTTCTTCTGATTGTGAAAGAGCAAATATTAGTTCCTGTTAGCACATTCTCTCATACTAATGGAACTCTGATGTTTCTTATGAAACTGCCAGGCATTACTAAAAACAATTAAAAGCATTAAAAGATACAGTGGTGCATTAAATTATGTGCTACATCAGTGCCAATAAATTCGGTTCCATTGACAAGTATGAGAAGCCATGTCTTTCGTATCCAGAAATTGTCATGATAAAAGCAATGCTTTTTTCCACCAGACTATCACAGTGAAAAAACCAAAGATTGAAAACAATTGATTTGCTTAGCAAACCAGCATTTAAAAAAAAAAAATCTCATTTACTAAGAACAGTAAAAAATGCCCTCATATGTGTGCTCTCTTCCTTAGCTCTTTCCAAAGAAGAAGTGGATAGCTCAGTAAGAGTCAGCAATGGGGAAAAGGGATAGTTAAGGAATTTGAGATTGACATGTACACACTGCTGTATTTCAAATGAATAATCAACAGGGACCTACTATATAGCACGAGGAACTCTGCTTAATGTTATGTGATAGCCCAGATGGGAGGGGAATTAGGGGGAGAATGGATACATGGGTATATTTGACGGAGTCTGTTTGCTGTCCACCTGAACTATCATAACATTGTTAATTGGCTATATCCCAATATAGAAGACTTCCCTATAGCTCAAACAGTAAAGAATCTGCCTGTGAGGCAGGAAACCAGGGTTCGATCCCTGGGTTGGGAAGTTCCTCTGGAGAAGGGAATGGTAATCCACTCCAGAATTCTTGCCTGGAGAATTCCATGGACGGAGAAGCCTGGCGGGCTACAGTGCGTGGAGTTGCAAAGAGTTGGACACGACTGAGTGACTAACATGCACAGTCCAATATAAAATAAAAAGTTTAATAAATAAGTTAAAATTATGTACATTATGTTCGATCACAGTCATCATACAAAATAACCTCCAAGTTATGTGAATATAGTATATAGTATGTTATGTATATTTTACCATAATAAAAATTGTATGAAATTCAGGGAAAAGAAAGTCAGCAAATATTTTCTATAAAAGGCCAGTGAGTCAATATTTTAGGTTGTGCAGGCAAATGGTCTCTGTTATAAGTACTCAACTTGGCAGTAATAGTGTGAGAGCATTCTCATATAATAGGTAAATGAATAGATACAGCTGTGTCCCAATAAAACTTTATTTAGCAAAAGAGACCAGCAGGCCAACGCCTGATTTAATAAGCCCGTTGAGCCTGGGACATGTTGCTACTAACTTTAATTTCGAGGGACCCCAGAAAAGTTAACCCAATACTTGCCTTCAATAAGCTGACAGTTTAATCAATATGATGAGACTCAAGGATGTGCCAGAATTAAATAAAACAAAATGCACAAGTGAAGGGAAAGATTGCTGTGAGAGACTGACAAAGAATGAAACTAGTTTTATCCTGAAGACCTCCATAGAGGTTAAGAACTCTATCGGCTTTCATGGCTATGTGCGTCACTCAGCTGTGTCCAGCTCTTGGTAGCCCCATGGACTGTAGCCCACCAGGCTTCTCTGTCCATGGGATTTCCCAGGCAGGAATGCTGGAGCGGGTTGCCGTTTCCTCCTCCAGTGGATCTTCCTGACCCAGAGATCGACAGTCTCTATGAAAGTGGACAATACTGAAGATCTTGACTTTTTGAACTCATCTACTGAGCGTCAGGTGACTATGGAAGGTCATCCCTTTATGGTCCACTGTGAATGAAATGGAGCCCAGCTCTGACAAGTTGACAAAAATACAGTAACTGAAGCTTACGATGTCCTGAATGCCAGGGAATGTCACTGTGACTTCACACATGGTTTTCAGATTCAGACTGAACTTGCTCTTAGGTTTTGGTGCATTGCGCTAAATAGGGTGTAAATATTAACAAAAATCACACCAGCATTCATCTCATTTCACATATTTGACAAAATTCCCCCGTCAGTACTTGTCCATAAGACATAAAAAAGAAATAAAGCTTGACTAGAGTAAACACAGCCCAGATAACATTTTTATTACCTTCTGTCCACACAATGCATCGATAACCTGCCAACTATGATTGCACTGACTATAAAATAAGCGTGATACAAGGGCATATCCATGGAAGTGCTTTTGTTCTTTTTTTTTTGTCTTGTAGAGAGTCCGGTATCACATGTAAAGATCACAAACTTTATTTGCACATTATAAATGTCTCATCTAACTAGGACTTGATAAATATTTGAGCTTAGAAGGCATTAGGGATTTTCGTTATTTTGCAGTTGGAGGAATAGACTTTTTTTCTTTTTTTTTTTAAAGTTGGGGTGGCAGTCTATATACTCTGCCATGTTGCGAGATGAAATTTTTTCATCAAATCTTCCTTTACAGGCTTTTATTCCGTACATATCAATTACCCTTATTGCTACCCATCATATAAATCACAGTCAGTTCGTGTGACTGCATTGCTAGCTCCATATAAAATAGGATTTTCAGTGATAGGGCAGTGACTGGGTAGGTCTTAATTTACTCTTATCTTGGGTTGTCAATGCTATAGAGATAAATTGTCTTTTTGCTGATGAAAGGAGACCCACCAAATTTTCTTGCTAGAATCTAACATGTATATATTGACTAAATGCCATTCATGGGTGTCTGCTTAGAGAGGTAGTCATAGTTGTTAGTGTTTGAAGATGGTTTCTCCTTTTGTATCCTGTGCCTTAAAATTATGTGTCACCCCTAGAGATTGAGGAAATGAACAAATATCAAAATGATCAGGGCAATTTTGCACAATCAGGGCCATGTCTCTGATACCCAGTTCTTGCTGTCTTTACTATGACTATGACAGGGAGTATTATGCAGTGATTACAAAATCAGAACTAAAATGAGCATAAATGAGCATTTGGTGCATTTGCAGCTAAATTTGATTGTGTCCCTGACACAGGGGTTCTCCATCTGTGCTAAGAAAGGGATCTCTGCCACATCCCATCTTGGCTACCTGATGGGAAGAGCCAACTGATCGCAAAAGACCCTGATGCAGGGAAAGACTGAGGGCAAGAGGAGAAGGGGGCGACAGAGGATGAGATGGTTGGATGGCATTGCTGACTCAATGGACATGAGTTTGAGCAAACTCCCGGAGATGGTCAATGACAGGGAAGCCTGGCGCGCTGCGGTCCATGGGGTCGCAAAGTCGGACAGGACTTAGCGACTGAACAACAGCCACCACATCCAAAGACAATAGGCATCTTTATTTGAAGTAACTTCCCTTTAAATTATTAAATTTTCTAGGAGGAAACAAAGGGATGAAGATGTTTCCTTGGCACCATGTCACCAATGATGGTAGTGGAGTTTTGTGGCAGGAACATCGGGTGCAGCACCAGAGTTTGTAATAAATTGAAAGCAAATCCACTTTTCTCCCCCACCATCCTCACCCCCTCAAAAAGTAGAGCTGTGGCTGATACTAACAGAGATTACAGTGTGAAGTGGAAATGTTGTGATAGGCATGGATGCATCGTTATCAAAACTGAAGTGAACCTTCACCGACTTGTGAAAACAATACTAACCTTTAGTATTAGGTTACCTGTGGTCTGTGGTTTAGGAAACAGCATTCAGGAGTGAGAAAAAGAAGCCAACCTATGCCCTTTCTCATGGCTCTGTATGTGGGCATGGGGGTACCTTCCATGAGAACCCCTCACCACCTCCCTGCTAACTTTCCAAGCCATCCTCATCTTCATCTTTATTAATACTCTTGAAAGATCACCTTCTGCTTTGTCCCTTAGCAGACAAAACAGTCCTTTTATTATTTATTTATTTTTGATGTGGACCATTTTTTAAGATCTTTATTGGATTTTTTTTTTTACAATATTGCTTCTGTTTTATGTTGTGGTTTTTTTGGCCCCAGGGCATGTGGGATCTTACCTCCCCAACCAGGAATCGAACCCACACCCACAGCATTGCAAGGTGACGTCTTAACCACTGAACCACCAGCAAAGTCCCTGAAATGATCCTCTTAGAACACATCACATCAGTCTTCTCTCCTCCAGACAACCCCCGTGGGCTTCTCACAGTCCTTACCATGCTTCAAGGCCCTTCATAGTCTGTCACCTTTTCCTTTCGCCCTGTCTCACTTGCTTCCTCGCTTCTGGTCACATAGACCTTGCTCCTCTTGGGATTTGCCAGGCACACTCACCTCCAAAGGCCTTTGCGCTAGTTTCTTCATCAGCCTGTTCTTCCAGCAGGTAACTCGGAAATAAGACTTCAGTTCAGCTCTTCGTGTAAACCTCACCTTGTGAATTAGGCCGAGCCTGGCCGCCTACTTACTGCTGCAGTCTCCCCCCACCTTCCTGGCACTCCTATTTTTCCTTAACCCTGCTCTTGTTTCTTTGTCTTCACAATACAGATCACATTGTAACAATGTGATTTACTGTTGTCTTGGTGTGTGTACAGTGCTGTTTTTTTCTCTCACTAGACTGTAACTCCACCAGGAAAACGGTCTTTGTTTCACTCACTGGTTTCTGCCATGGGTTTTAGGGGCTGTAATATTTGTTGATTTGTTGAGTGGAGGAATAAAGAAATGAACAGGCACACACTCGAGACGGCGGAGTCTACATCCCAGCCGCTATGCAGCTTCTCAGATACCTCTAACCTCCCAGGGTTGCAAAAAAGAAAAACAACAGGAACCTTCTTGAAAGCATTACTCACCCAGAATGCCACTGAATTCTTGGAAGCAGGATGTTTCAGACTGTGGCAGTCACATGCTATGAATCGAAACTGCATTTCTGTTTCATGTTTTTATTTGGTATTACTTTAGACACCCATTCTTAGTATTAAAAGGAATACAACTATATTCTATGAAGCTGTGATGAGACTAGACTAAGAAAAGCAATATGAAGGTCCCTTAAAAGTTAAATGCCTATGCACATGATTGAGTGGGCTGCTAATGATTTGGCAGCTGGAAGTCATAAGTTAGAGCTGAAGATGGTTAAGGCTGATTTTCCTCAGAAGGGCGAATAGACCGAGTGGGCATGCTTGCAGGAGGCACGAAGGAGCGTGAACAGAGACCACAGGCTAAAAGATCATTCAGATTCAAGCTCAAGGAGCTCTCTCTGCTGACCTCTGTTTATCATAGCCCTACTGCTGCTGCTGAACGCTGGTTGGAGGTCATCCACCAGATAGTATTCAGAGCAGGAAACTATTTGTTACAAAATAGGCTAGCGGTTATCATAACAAAGCATATCTTTTGCCAATACAGGTTGTTCATTAACAAACCAAACCCTTCCCAGTTCCCCAGACATGTCGATGGATTAGCCCCTTACTGCTTAAATATTAACTTTATAGCCTCTTCATGGTTTACCCAATCCTGAATTCAGACTTACTTGTGTGTGTCTAGGGATGTGAGTAAGTTGTTGATAGTCTTTCCTTTCTACACAATAAACGTGTAACAGGCTAATGTTTTTTTCCTCCCCACACATTAAATGAGAACACAATAAAGTCCCTAGCACAGTAGACACTAATGAATGGAGGATATTATTATTTGGCCAACCTGGAAATCTGAGCCTGTATCAGTTTTTAAGGAATCTCAGAGGTCTCTGAACAGGATAACTGCTTTATGTTTTTTGTTTTTTAAAAAAATGCAACAAAAATAAACTCTCCAGTTAGTTTCTATTTTCTAAAGTGGTTTAAGTGACCAGTGGTGTACAGCTTCCTGTTCCCCTGTGGCCTGGAACATTCCTGACATTCCTTGACGGTCCTTCCCCCAAAGGAAGCACCTTGAAAGGGTAGGGGCAGTAGGGCACAGGCTTTCCTGCCCCTGCCTGCCATGCTTGTTATCTCTCTGGCCTGCCATGGACTTGATCACAAAATAACGGCCAGTCCTGGTGTGACCATGTCTGTAGGATGTAGGAAAATTAAGAACATAGATGCTGAGCTCTCTGAACAAACTTGAAACATTTTCCCCTTTCTCCTCACCAGCTGCAGGGCAATCATAACAGTATACTACATTCATTTTAAAATATGAAGATGTATCATTCATCTCTCCTTGACTAGACAGTGATCTGATTTCTGATTGGTGTGAGTACAGGAAATTTTCAATGACTTACACCAATTGAGATAGAGGGCAAGTGCGAATGACTAAGAAGTTTGAATTAAAAATTAAAAGAAGGAATTCTCTGGTGGTCCCATGGTTAGGACTCTGAGCTTCCACTTCAGGAAATGAACAGGGATCACAGGTTCAGTTCCTGATTGGGGAACTAAGATCCCACATGCCACAGCATGGCCAAAAAATTAAAAAGAAAAGGAAAGAAAGACAGCTTCTCTTAAAGTCCTCAACCAAAGGAAGCATCAGGGGCCAGCAACAAGGATTTACTGAGAAAGATTCCTCAATTAAATGAAATACATTTGTAATAAAAGATTTGTATTTACTTCCTTGTTCCCAAAATTTGTTTTAATACTTTAAATATTTTTCATCCTGTTAATATAACTTGCTCGCTGATTTCTTCATTATTCTTTAATTCTTAATATTACAATGCTACATTTCAACTTAGGCTAATAAGATTACAGTGGATTCAGATTGTAGTGTTTCTCTCTTTCCATAAAACAGTAGATCTGCAAATTATAAGAGCTGGAGAAAACCATAAGTTACTTCCTACTTGTGACTTTTACAATTTCAGTTTTCCAAACAGGGTGCCATGCTATGGTTACAGCACATTACAACTGTTGGCTATCTTGATCTGTGAATATGACCCTAAACCTTTATACATTTTCATTTATCCAAAATGTAAAATACAGTTAGCCTAATTATAGCATTCTGCCAGGTTATACTATGCCAAAAGAACTTTAATTTGTTCTCATTTGCTATCAGCAAAGATGAGAAAATGATTAAAACCTTGGGAAAAATGCTAAATACTACTTCCATGTCAGGTGGGGACATGACATGCATATCGATATATGCATATTGCGTATTGATTTGCTTAAGTTGATGCAGAAAAACATGTACCTTTGTTTTTTAAGCCAAAAAAACTTAATTGAAAATTATTTCTCAGTCTTAAAAATTAGGATACATTTTTAGTAATTTCAGCCTTTTATGCAAATCATACTGAAGATTTTTTAGAAAAGTACATATTTTTTTTCCTCTCCATGGTACCTCATGGTCCTATGTGTAATTCATTTTCAGTAGATGTGAAATAAAAGTAGCTGGTTCTTCCCGTGGTTAGGATAAGTGCTAAGATTTGAATTAGGATAGAACAGTGAGCAAAGGAGAAGGGCAGGGTGCTAACGTGAATGAAGCGCCCTGTGTACCACCCTTTCTGTGGAGTGACAGACACGTGGGGCGGCATCTCATTTTCCCAGCACTCCTAATAAGTTGGCATGTTGTCACCGCTGGATAGATGAATAAACTGGAACATGGAGTGCTTAAGTCACTTGCCCTGGGTCACAGCTCATCTAAGAAAGACTGAATCAAGCTGTGATTGAAACCATGGTGTGCCCGATTACACAGTTGGTGTTCTTTTCCTCCTTTCTTCCTTTTTGCGGCTGAATACATACTCCCTTGTCTATTACACAGAAGATGGGGGCTGATGTCTTTCAATACATATACCCTCTGCCAATTTCAGACCAGTCAACTCAAAAATCCCCTGGTATTTTGGGGAAAAAAAATTTCAGTAATATGCCCTGCCTCCTTCCTTCTACTTCAGAAAAACATCTGGATTGACAACTAAACTGCTTTTATTTTTTTTAGAAAAGAATTATTACACAGTGATTGAAGTAGAAGGGAAGAAATAAGAATGAATACTTCTCTCTTTAAGATTAGATTCATTATTTAATTACGTAACAAGAAAGCGTTCTTGTTTTAGAGCCTTTAGGTGGGAACATTCCAGATGTTTTTTTTCCCCTTGCTGTTCAGTCATGGACTTCTGTCTGACTCTTTGAGACCCCATGAAGCACTCCAGGCTTCCCTGTTCTCCACTATCTCCCCGAGTTTGCTCAAACTCATGTCCATTGAGTTGGTGATACCAACCAACCATCTCATCTTCTGCCCCCGCTTCTCCTTTTGCCTTCAATCTTCCAAACATGTGTAAAAGATACTTATCTTACTGTTTAGCTTCAAAATGAGCTAGCAATTAATTCTTCTCACTTAAATTCTTTTTGTAATATTAGGTCTCAAATATAATAATAAAGTAATCAGGTAAGGTTAGCAAAGAAGAATACTTAGATTGGTGATGGTTGACTAATCTTTTGAATAAAACACTTAAATTGATTTGGCTTGAGAATATAGTGAAAACACCTAATTTCATTTTTTGGGTTGAACATGCTTTCTTCTTTAAATCAAAATCTTGTTTTCTTTTCATGTTGGGTTTTTTTTTTAATAGGCTCATAAATGCTCTGAATTCTCACTAGTCATTACTGATCTTTTGTAAAACTGCTGGTATAGGCATTATAATTTACTCGGCTCATGAACTTCAGACATCTTTGCTTTATAGTACATACACTCTTCAATTTTATGGGTATTTATTTTTCTACATAATATAGCAGTATGTGTTGCAATTCAGGAATATCCCTCAGCAGTCTTAGTGGAATTCAAAATAGAAATCAGTTTCCTTTTGACAACTGCTGTAATGAATTGGTTGACTACTGCCAAATTGTGAAGATAGAAAGCTCCTTTTGTGATTTCAAAAATGAACGTATTGACATTTATGAATTTTTCAGTAATGTTTCAGATACTTTCTGACCAGATATCTAAAATCCAGTGTAGGATTTTCTTCATTCTGAGGTGCAGTTATTCTGCAGTATGCTGATTTTGAGATTTCCTTGCCCTTTTCAGAAGTCTTAAGGTGTGATGTTGATACCACCATTTACTTTCAGGATTACAAACATTACTGTCTCAAAACATAGGGATCTGATGCAGCATATCTGTGTTAAACAACTGTTTTTGCTCTATGCATGCTTGTTTTGCAGGGAATTTTAAAGATATTAAAATCACAAAAAAGAACTATTTTCCAGATTTTCCTTCACCTTATTCTTAAAAGGGGTGAAAGACATCCATACTGTGCTGCAAAATGTCTCATGGTCTTTTAAACGGCATTAACATCTTGTTCGTGCTTCTTTACTAAATTCTTTGTTCTGGAACAATCAGAAAATAAGGTTTTCTTTTGAAATGACTGGATGTTCTGTCACTCTCCTTAAACCTTCTTTCCTTCTGTGTTATAGTTCCTACAACAGCAGCCAGCACCCCTGACGCCGTTGACAAGTATCTTGAGACTCCTGGAGATGAGAATGAACACGCCCATTTCCAGAAAGCCAAGGAGAGGCTGGAGGCCAAGCACCGTGAGAGGATGTCCCAGGTACCTGTGGCTGTCCATCCTTTAGCCCTACCACACTGGGAAATCTGGATTTGCCCCTGTCTCTGTCTCGCCAGGGGCCCTGTGACTAACGAATGCCCAGGGGTCAGTGGTGGTTGTTCTTTAGTCGCTGAATTATGTCCAACTCTTTGCAACCCCGTGGATTGTAGCCCACCAGCCTCCTTCTGTCCATGGGATTTCCCAGGCAAGAATACTGGGTTGCCATTTCCTTCTCCAAGTGAACTTCCTGACCCAGAGATCAAACCCTTGTCTCATGCATTGACAGGTAGATTCTTTACCACTGAGCCACCAGGGAAGCCCCCTGGGGTAAGGGCCTTTAATTTGATCCAGATCTTAAAGACATAATATTTTAAGTGTTTGCTATAAGGGCACCGATTTGGGGGTTTTTTGCATTGTCCTTGAACTTGCCACCTAGGAAAGATCTTGGTATAGCACTATAGTAAAATTTTGTTGGCACAAATTAAGTTGTATGTACATCTTTCTTGATGGTTTTGTCATTCTGTGTTTAGGGTGGTCCTATAACCATGACGTCCTAAATTTAAATCCCTTAAAATGTTCTTTAGCAAAGATGAATATTTTCATATGAAATAAACTTTGAGCCTAACATTTCTTACAGAGTTAATTCATAAGACTATAGGAGCTTAAAACCAAAGTACATCATAATGATCTAGTCCCATTAGTCATCTAGTCCTATAAATGATAGATAATGCAATAAAGGTTCAAGAGTTTGGCTTCTCAGAGAGACATTTGGAACCCAAGCGTATCTTGCTCCTGGTACAATGCTTTTTTCACTACACTGGCCTGAAAACCCTGGTTTTTTAAAATCGTGCATGTGTGCTCAGTTCAGTTCAGTCATTCAGTTGTGTCCAACTCTTTGCAGCCCCAGGGACTGCAGCATGCCAGGCTTCCCTGTCCATCACCAACTCCCAGAGCTCACTTGAACTCATGTCCATTGAGTAGGTGATGCCATCCAACCATCTCATCCTCTGTCATCCCCATCTCCTCCTGCCTTCAATCTTTCCTAGCATCAGAGTCTTTTCTAATAAGTCGGTTCTTCCCATCAGCTGGCCAAAGTGTTGGAGCTTCAGCTTCAGTATCAGTCCTTCCAATGAATATTCAGGACTGATTTCCTTTAGGATGGACTGGTTGGATCTCCATAAGTCCAAGGGACTCTCAAGAGTCTTCTCTAACACCACAGTTCAAAAGCATGAATTCTTCGGTGCTCAGCTTTCTTTGTAGTACAACTCTCACATCCATACATGACTATTGGAAAAACCATAGCTTTGACTTTGTCGGCAAAGTAATGTCTTTGCTTTTTAATATGCTGTCTAGGTTGGTCATAGATTTCTTCCAAGGAGCAAGCGTCTTTTAATTTCATGGCTGCGGTCACCATCTGCAGTGATTTTGATGGTGGTTTAGTCACTAAGTCGTGTCTGACTTTTGCAACCCCATGGAATGTAACCTACCAGGCTCCTCTGTCCTTGGGATTCTCCAGGGAAGAATACTGGAGTGGGTTGCCATTTCCTTCTCCAGGGGATCTTCCTGATCAAGGAATCGAACCCAGGTTTCCTGCACTGCAGGCAGATTTTCACTGACTGAGCTATGAAGGAAGCCCCAAAAATGTGATTTAGAAGCCCCAAAAATAAAGCCTCTCACTGTTTCCATTATTTCCCCATCTATTTGCCATGAAGTGATGGGGCTGGATGTCATAATCTTAGTTTTTTTTAAATGTTGAGTTTTTAACCAATGTTTTCGCTCTCTTCTTTCATTTTCATCAAGGGGCTCTTTAGTTCCTCTTTGCTTTCTCTCATAAGATTGGTGTCATCTGCGTATCTGAGGTTATTGATATTTCTCCCAACAATCTTGATTCCAGCTTGTGCTTCATCCAGCCTGGCATTTTGCATGATGTACCCTGCATATAAGTTAAATAACCAGGGTGATAATATATAGCTTTGATGTACTCCTCTCCCAGTTTGGAAGAGTCTGTTGTTCCATGTCCAGTTCTAACTGTTGCTTCTTGACTTGCATACAGATTTCTCAGGAGGCAGATAAGGTGGTCTGGTATTCCCATCTCTTGAAGAATTTTGCACAGTTTGTTGTGATCCACACAGTCAAAGGCTTTGGCATAGTCAATAAAGCAGAAATAAATGTTTTTCTGGAACTCCCTTGCTTTTTTCGATGATCCAGCATATGTTGGCAATTTGATCTCTGGTTCCTCTGCCTTTTCTAAACCCAGCTTGAACATCTGGACGTTCACGGTTCTTCATGTACTGTTGAAACCTGGCTTGGAGAATTTTGAGCATTATTTTGCTAGCATGTAAGATGAGTACAATTGTGCGGTAGTTTGAACATTCTTTGGCATTGCCTTTGTTTGGGATTGGAATGAAAACTGACCTTTTCCAGTCCTGTGGCCACTGCTGAGTTTTCCAAATTTGCTGGCATATTGAGTGCAGCAGTTTAATAGCATCATATTTCAGGATTTGAAATAGCTCAATTCCATCACCTCCGTTAGCTTTGTTAGTGATGCTTCCTAAGGCCCACCTGATTTCACATTCCAGGATGTCTGGCATGTATGCTCAGTCACATCTAACTCTTTTTCAACCCAATGGACTGTAGCCTGCCAGGCTGCTCTGCCCATGGGATTCTCCAGGCAAGAATACTGGAGTGGGTTGCCATTTCCTCCTGTAGAATTTGTATGTAGTAATACCAACCACAAATTAAGGTATGCCTGCTACCAGGTGCTGGATATTGCATTGAAAGTGAAAGTGTTGGTTGCAATCCATGGACTGCAGCCCTCCAGGTTCTTCTGTCCATGGAATTCTCCAGGGGGTCTTCTCAACCCAGAGATTGAACCCAGGTCTTCTGCATTGCTTACAGATTCTTAACCTTCTGAGCAATTAGAGGTAGATAATACTGAGGATTTTAGCCCTTTCTAGATTCTTCAGTCATTAAACAAATATGTGTCCATCACTTACTTCCAATCACCTTTCCAACTTGTAGTCTATATGAAGAAATAATAGGAAAAGTTATATTTAAGAAACATACATGAGTGAATGAAGAAAGATCTCAGGTTAAAGTCAACCACACTTTTTTGGTGTTAATATTCTGTAAATATCAGAAGATGTAACTGATTTTTGTCATGTTAAGCACATATACATCAAAGTTCTCTTGATAAACACTGAACAAGATTCATGAACCTGGCATAAATTTTGTAAGATCATAATCTGTCTTTAGTAGAGGACATTGATCATAGGTTTTTAGTTTTCTGGTGATTTGACATCTGAGGCCTTCCTAATCCCAGGGAGATTGTCCCTCCCAGGGCTGGCCACTTCCTAGGGTTAGCAGATGACTGGCCTGCAAGGGCTCCTTTCATAATCACAGCCACCAATCCAAAGGCCGTACCCCTCAGCTACCCTCTTTACAGTCTCTTACGCTTTAGTCCACTATCACCTGCCCTTCGCACCCCAAGGCTAAGTATCAGACAATGCGGGACAGCCCCCGTACCCCAGCGCCCATCCAGAGTATTCACACTAGCCAGTTTTATACCCGTTAGGCCTGCCTACCCTGCCTTGCACATTTCTTCCCACAAAAGCCACAGTGAAGGTTCCTCCCACAGTTTTCCTTCACTCCCTTTGCCTCCTGACCTCCCTGGTGCTTTTCTGTGTCACCCTCAACCCCCCTGACCCTCTGCCACATGGCATGACATGTCACCTCCTCTTGGGAACTGTGACTTAAAGTTTTTTCAGTGGCAGTGGTCTTCTCCTCTGTTGGCTTCACCTACCTAAATAAAAATAAAACCTGTATTTAACCATAGAACTTCTAATGTATCTGGAAAGACACTTTTTTTTTTTTTAATGAGTCATCAGAGAAATTTGGAACTACTTAGGAATAATAACATTGGAGAAGGAAATGGCAACCCACTCCCGTGTTCTTGCCTGGAGAATCCCAGGGATGGGGGAGCCTGGTGGGCTGCCGTCTATGGTGTTGCACAGAGTTGGACATGACTGAAGTGACTTAGCAGCAGCAGCAGGAATAATAACATTAAAGGAAAAACCCCATAATTACAGTACTTGGGCTCTAGAGTATAAGGTGCAGGTATAGTTGTTGCCTATGATGAAAACTTAAAAGCAAATTGAACTAGAAAGGTAGCTAGGGATTTCCACGGTGCTTTAATGGTTAAGACTCTGCACTTCCACTGTGGAGGGTGTGGGTTTGATCCTGGTCAAGGAACTAAGATCCCACATGCTGTGCAGCTCAGCCAAAAAATAAGTAAAAGTAAAAAAAAATAAAGTAGAAAGCTAGCTAGAGTGGAATAGTGAGGTTTCACCTGAAGCCAGTTCTTCTGAATAATAGGATTTTCTTTAGGAAAGATACAAACAATATAGAATCACAATTAAGAACGATGAGTATCACCCGCCACACTTGTTGCCACAGAATAGACATCTTTGAAACTTCAGTCCGGTCTCATTGCTTGTTTGTGAAGCTTTTAGGACCTTCTTATTGCCCTCAGGATCCACTTATGAGAGAATGGGGCCCCCAAAAAGAATGATAAAAAAATAAACACTGAATGCACGGCTTGGCATTTCCAGTGCCTGCCCAGGCACCCCAACCCCCTGCACCCCAACTCCAGCCTTCCGTACTTCCTCTCCTACCTCAACTGCCAACATCCTCGTATAGGCAGCCTTAAACCACTCTGCTCAACACACGTTCAGCTCATCGTGGACTTCTCTTTGGTCTCAGCGTTGAACTCTGGAAAGGAACCAACTCTTCTTCACGTGAACGCTTCTCAGTCATTGCTCACAGTCACATAGTCCTCAGAGTGGGACAAAGTCATTCCTCTTTGTATTTAATTAAATATTTTGCTTGCCAGTTTTATTCCTCCAGGTGGATTATAATTGTTCAGTCCCTATACATGTGTATAAGGTGCCTTCCTAACCTTACACTTCTATCTTGAACCCACCTAATCACTATTTTTTTAAAGAAAAGACAGATTCTGAATTCTTCTCAGTATTTATTGGTCATTTTGATTCTATGAATTAAACGGATGTCAAATATTCTTTTCAGATACTATAGATCTCTCCAGAAGAGTAACTTCATTTCAGTTTAGCACACCTGTTTAAGCCATGACTTTGTTCATATATGTTTTGATGGACTTTCTTTGTCTTCTAGTCGTTACCCATATCTGAGAGAATTTAAAGAATGTTATCCTGGAGCAGAGAATGTTGTCTGTTACATCCCAGTGATCATGGAAGTATGAGATGCTTGAGATCAACATTTATCATCATAATTTAATGTACTGAATTCTGGGCACTGTTTGACTTTGAACTTGCCTGCCTCCTAAATCTCTCTGTATTAGTTGTCATTTTCTCTGCATGAAGCAGCCAAGTCTTTGAAGACCTATGAATCCAAATGATACGGAGACTTCTGTGCATGCAGTGGAAAATTGCTTTATAAGACTATAGGCGGCCACCGTGAAGTCTAGATCTGGAGAATTGTTAATTTAAAAATATCATGTTTTAAAATGATTTTTATTGTAGTTTTTGTTATTTGTTTTCTTACAAATACAGAGAATTTGAAGGGTTTGGGTATTTGGAGTGTTTTTGTTGTTGGGGCGCATGGTAACTCTGAACTTACAGACTTTTGTTGTTTTCTGTTGTGAACGGAAAAGGGAATGGCAGCCAACTCCGGTATTTTTGCCTGGAGAATCCCATGGACAGAGGAGCCTGGTGGGCTGCAGACCATGGGGTCACAGAGAGTCGGACATGACTGAGTGACTAACACACACATGTGTTATGAATAGTATCTAGCAAATACAAGAATCCAATCATTTATTACGTATTATTTAATGGTTTTAATATATCCTTCAAATGAAGTTCTTCAAAATGGAAGTTGACCTTTCTCGGCATTTGTTATTTTTAAGATAAGCATCAGTATCTTAGGAACAGCCTTTTCTCCTGTCACCAAATATAAATAAACGTAGCTCACCTGTTGGATTTGCCGTTATATCACGGCCGATTGGGCTACAGGGGACAGTAACATGGTCTTTAGAGCCACAGAGATCTCAGTTTACATCTGTCCTTCTCCATTTTTTTCCTGCCTGACTTTGAGCAGGTAACTTAACCTGGTTTGTAAAAATGGGGATGTCCATGCCTAATCTCACAGGCTGCTGTGAGGAATCAATCAAACAAAAGAGGTTTTGTAGAGCTCTCAATCCTGGAGCTGGTATTTAGCAGGTCAAGAGTGATCTGATGCATTATCAGTGAACCTCAGTGGAAACCATTTGTTCAAAAGGAGCTACTGTGCCCACTGTGTGTCTATCTTTCAGTAAGTAGGCCTAGTGTGATGGTGCAGGCACGCTATTTTATTCACAAAGGTGTAGATATTCTTCAGTTGCTCTGAGAATCAAAAATTTATTTCATTTTTATAGGAATGCTTATTTTCAATTTATTAGTTAAGTTCAGTTCAGTTCAGTCGTGTCCAACTCTTTGCGACCCCATGAATCCCAGCATGCCAGGCCTCCCCGTCCATCACCATCTCCCGGAGTTCACTCAAACTCATGTCCATCAAGTCAGTGATGCCATCCAGCCATCTCACCTCTGTTGTCCCCTTCTCCTCCTGCCCCCAATCCCTCCCAGCATCAGAGTCTTTTCCAATGAGTCAACTCTTCCCATGAGGTGGCCAAAGTACTGGAGTTTCAGCTTTAGCATTAGTCCTTCCAGTAAACACCCAGGACTGACTTCCTTTAGAATGGACTGGTTGGATCTCTTTGCAGTCCAAGGGACTCTCAAGAGTCTTCTCCAACACCACAGTTCAAAAGCATCAATTCTTCTGCACTCAGCTTTCTTCACAGTCCAACTCTCACATCCATACACGACCACTGGAAAAACCATAGCCTTGACTAGACGGACCTTTGTTGGCAAAGTAATGTCTCTGCTTTTGAATATGCTATCTAGGTTGGTCATAACTTTCCTTCCAAGGAGTAAGCGTCTTTTAATTTCCTGGCTGCAATCACCATCTACAGTGATTTTGGAGCCCCAAAAAATAAAGTCTGACACTGTTTCCACTGTTTCCCCATCTATTTCCTATGAAGTGATGGGACCAGATGCCATGATCTTCATTTTCTGAGTATTGAGCTTCAAGCCAGCTTTCTCACTCTCCTCTTTCACTTTCATCGAGGCTTTTTTAGCTAAGTAAGTCTCCTTAATTATTCCATGGATTCCCCTGCTCAAAGCTGAAAGTTCTGAATATTGAAAGGGAGATGGTAAATTTCAGATGTAATACAGGAAATCAGTTCTTCACATTCCAATAAAACATTTGATTTCTCTCTCAAACTAATTTTGAGATTCCTTACGTGAGGAATTCATAGTAGAATACAGCCACCGTGAACATTCTCGAGGCAGGAAATTGAAGTATTTTTATTGCAAGGCTTATCTCATCTATAAAGTAGAAGTAGCCTTCGGTTGCCTCATCTCACAAGTGCCCTTCATTAACTTCTTGGAGCCACCGAAGTATCTGGGGGAATGTGTTTCATTCCTTCAGTATTCTATTCTTGTTCATAGCAGCCTGGTGTCTCAATTTTTCTCTGAACATGCTAGATTATTTTTTATAGGCTCTTCGCTTGTAATAGGGGCTTCCCTGGTGGCTCAGATGGTAAAGAATGTGCCTGCAATGCAGGAGACCTGGCTTCTGTCCCTGTGTTAGGAAGAGACCCTGAAGAAGGGAACAGCTACCCACTCCCATGTTCTGGCCTGGAGAATTCCATGGACTGTATAGTCCATGGAGTTGCCAAGAGTCAGACACAACTGAGCAACTTTCACTTGCACTTGTGATAGAAAATTCATTCCATCCTTTTTCCTCATAATTTCATGAAAGCAACATGAAGCCTGTCCTGTATTTTCTACAATGAATCAAAGCTAATAAACAATAAATAATTTAAAACTGTCTTGATGATGTGATATTCTCATAGAACTTCTCTATCCATAGTTATTTATGGAAAGCTTTTTTGTTGTTGTTGTTGTCTTGAAGGATGTCAGGAGAAAGCAATTCCTTAGGAATAAGTGCTTGTAAATAACAGGCTCTTATAGTACAGAAATCACTGTCTCTGCTCTGTGTATCCACCAAGTCTACAAGTACACAGCTGTCAACAGACCATTATTTTGCTTACTGCATCTTTCTTTTCTTTATCTTACCTTTCTCAGGTATGAGCTACACTTTAAAAACCCTACTTGATAGTGAGTGGTACTCTTGAAAAGGAAAAGGAAGCTGTAGGTGGTAAGAATCAAGTATCATTTTCTTTCAACAGCATCCACAGCTGCAGACTTTTCCTCTGCATTCAGATCAGTGGGTGAACTTCTCTTAGAGAAATCCCAAGTGAGCATTATGGATGAGAGGAGGAAGTCTTATTTTCCTGAAAAACAGATTAGCCTGGTTACTAAATTAGTGTTACCAAGAATGCTTTCTGCTACATTCAGAACATTATAATGTGTACTGTCCTGGAATGTGTGGAGGAATCTAGAGCATTGTCTGCTGTTTATGAGCTGACTTGGCAAGCAGAAGGTTCTAATCATCCTCAGTTCTTCGGTGGGAGGCATCTTAGGATTTGTGACAACAGAAGTCTTCTTTCCTGCCTCCATTATGTACTTCTTTTTGGCACTGTGTTCACTGCTTATATACACATGCATAAAATGTTATGTATGGTTTTGTTCTCCTTTGTCCTGTTTGAAAAATATAGAATTGAGATTTTATAACTTACCTTCACCAAAGACTAAAACCAGTATACTGAATATAATGTTGGAAAACCTTGTTCAGAAAATCTACACGTTTTATGAATCGGCATTTGTGCACATCAAATAAAATGACTTGCGGCTATTTCTCAGGAAAAGAAAAAAACCAGCTTTGTTTCAAAGAGCTATGTGCTTAGTTGCTCAGTCATGTCTGACTCTTTGCGACCCCATGGACTGTCACACGCCAGTGTCCTCTGTCCATGGGGATTCTCCAGGCAAGAATACTAGAGTGGGTAACCATGCCCTCCTCCAGGGGATCTTCCCAACCCAGGGATCAAACCCAGGTCTCCCGCATTGCAGGCCAATTCTTTACTGTCTGAGTCGCCAGGGAAGCCGTCAAAGGGCCGTGTCCTTGCAATAAATGTGTGCATGTATGTTTACTATACTGCTGTGACAAATTATTTACATCTTAGTGGGAGGTTAGATATTATTGATCTGGGGATAGAATGTGATCTCTTTTTTTGCATATTTAAAATGTCAAGTGTATGGAACTTTCCTGGAAGTCCGGTGGTTAAGACTTCGCCTTCTGATGCAGAAGATACGGGTTTGATCCCTGATGAGCGAGCTAAGATCCCACGTGCCTCCTGGCCAAAACATAAAACAGAAGCAACATTGTAACAAATTCAATAAAGACTTTTAAAATGTTTCACATTTAAAAAAAAATCTGTAAGAACAAATTTTTAATAAAATGGCAAATGTAGAAAAAAACAGTGATGTAGCTCATGAAATGTGTATTTGAAAGAAAAATTGATGGTTTTCAATGATTTATTCCTTCCGTAGGTCATGAGAGAGTGGGAAGAGGCAGAACGTCAAGCAAAGAACTTGCCTAAAGCTGATAAGAAGGCAGTGATCCAGGTAAACCCATCTCATATCCACCATGGAGCAGCACATGCCCACAACCCGTGTTGATGGAGTGCCTGCACCTTTTCCAGCATCTGCTAAAACCTCATGTGCATGATTGCTCATTATTTCTCTCAAATTCAACTGTTGCTAATCAATATCTAGTAAATCAGTTGCTTAAACCCTGCCTAATATTTGCTCCCAAACAGCTTGTTATAATTCATTTCTGTAAAAGTCATATTATTACCTAAAGCCTAATTTTTATTAATAATATAGCTTTTAGGTTGCCATAGTCTCCTGCTACTTCTTCCCCATGGCCAATTTACATGATAAATTGAATTTTTGACAGGAACTCCTCTTAGAATTACCTTCAGTAAACCATGAGATTATCATGGTCATTTTCTTAAAGTTTTGAGTAAGAGAGGAGTTTTCTTAACAGGCATGTAATTCAGAGTTTCGAGAATACATATATTTATCCTGCATTATGGTTAGTCAAATCGATTTTTAGGAACCATATAAAATAATGAATTTACGTTGAGAAATTAGATCTGGGGATGGAAAGCAGGGAAGTGAGCAGAACCCATAAAACGTGATGAATTACTCAAAATGTTGAAATGACTGAACTCTTTGAATAGAATGAAGTATGATATCACTTTTAAAAGATTGGAACTTAGTACAGTAGCAGAATCATCTGAAGGGCTTGTTAAAACTCAGTGTTTGTGGATGCTGCTGCCATTTCGTCACTAAGTTGTGTCTGACTCTTGGGACCCCGTGGACTGTAGCCCGCCAGGCTCTTCTGTCCATGAGATAGCCCAGACAAGAATCCTGAGTGGGTTACCATTTCCTTCTCCAGGGATCTTCCCAACTCAGGGACTGAACCCACATCTCCTGCATTGGCAGGCGGATTCCTTTTACTACTGAGCCTGTTGAGTGCATAGTTGCTCAGTCGTGTCCAACTCTTTGAGGTATCAAGGGTTGTAGCCTGCCAGTCTCCTCTGTCCATGGAATTCTCCCAGCCAGAAGACTGAAGTGGGTAGCCATTCCCTTCTCCAGGCCTTCTTCCCAATCCAGGGATTGAACCCAGGTCTCCATCTTTGCAGGCAGATTCTTTACCGTCTGAACCATCAGGGAAGGTTGGTTTACCAGAAAGGATGTTAGCTTTACCAGGAGCCATCAGGGAAGCTCACCACGGAGACTATTCCTTAGCTATAACTAGATGTAACATTTGCAATGCTAATTAACTTGGTGATGTTAATTAAATAATTTAAATAAATAATTTAAAATTTAAAATAATGTTTATAAAATACTGTGTATAATTCAAGGGTAAAAAAAAAAGCCTTGAATCTGCTGCTCCATCCCATTTGTCCAGTTCCCGATTGTCACATGCCTGTGTTTGTGATGGCAGCATTTCCAGGAGAAGGTGGAGTCTCTGGAGCAGGAAGCGGCCAACGAGAGGCAGCAGCTGGTGGAGACGCACATGGCCAGGGTGGAAGCCATGCTCAACGACCGCCGCCGGCTGGCCCTGGAGAACTACATCACCGCCCTGCAGGCTGTGCCCCCTCGGGTAGGCATCCCTTCACCTCTCTGGACACAGCAGACAGTAGGCGTGGGGACATGGGGACAGAAGGCCATTAGAAAGACATCAGGAGAAATGCCAAAAGCACCCTTATTCACAGGTTCAACCTCAGCCTGTTTTATCTTGAAGGTTAAAGTGTCCCAGGGCCATCTCTGCACAATAGACACAACTTTCCACAGAGGAGTCACACGGGCTTCCCAGGGACTCACAGTGTAAGACCTGATTTGAGTTGTTCAGTTGTGTCCGATCCTTCTCGACCCTGTGGACTGTAATCTGCCAGCCTCCTCTGCCCGTGGGATTCTTCAGGCAAGAATACTAGAGTGGGTAGCCGTGGTCTCCTCCAAGAGATCTTCCCAACCCAAGGATCAAACCTGCATCGCTTACGTCTCCTGCACTGGCAGGAGGGTCCTTTACCACCTGGGAAGCCTTGGATGATGACCATTCATAGAACTGCTGAAGTCAGGGAACCACAGTAGCTGGAAGGAATTTAGATGTAACCTGGTCACGTGATGTAACTGGGATCAACAAAATCTGAGATTTGGCTAGGTCGTGAGGAGTTTTCATGGAATAAGAGGAACTCACATTTCCTGCTGGTAGCAGCAGCCATATTCTCCAGGGGTAAGAGCCTTATTTGGTCATGATGTCCACAGCGGAGGAGTTTATTTGTGTTCAGGGATAAATGCCCAGAAAGTCTTACCAAGCCGTGCATGCCTAGATCTCCTCAAGGAGGCTTCAAGGAGAGCTTACATGGGATGTAAGGAACATTCTGAGCTTGAGTCTGTGTGCATTATGTCCATTTGTTCTGTCCATTACCGAGTTAGGGATTTTGAAATTCCCAACTGTGATTGTGGATTGATCCCTTTCTGATGTGATGCCCTCAGGTTTTGCTCTCTGTACTTTGAGGCTCTGGGCTTTTCATTTGTTTGTTTGTTTGGCTGCACCAGGTCTTCGTTGTGGCACGAGGCATCTTGGATCTTCCTTGAGGCTTGCAAAATCTTTCGTTGCGGCATACAAACTCTTAGTGGCAGTATGTGGGATCTAGCTCCCTAACCAGGGGTCAAACCCAGCCCCCTACATTGGGAGTGTGGAGTCTTAGCCACTGCACCACCATGGAAGTCCCCAGAGGCTCTGCTTTTAGGGGCATAAATACTCAGTGTTGTTACATTCTCTCTACCACCCTCCACCACAATCATTGTGAAATGGCCTCCTTTATCCATAGTCACATTGTTTGCTCTGAAATGACTGTGTCTGATACTAAGCTACTCTAGCTTTCTTTTGATTAATGTATCATCTTGTATCATTTTTCCATCCTTGAGCCTTTGTTTAGCCTATTTGTTTATATTTGAAGGGCATTTCTTGTGGGCAGCACCTACTTGGGACTTCCCCTTTAACTAAGAAGACCATTTAAATGAAATTACTGTTATGACTATGCCTAAATCTATCATCGTGCTGTTTGGTTTTAGTCCCAAGTTGTTCCTTATTCCTTTTTCTTTTTCGGCTACCTTTTGGATTAATTTAATATATTTAATGATTCTGTGTTGTATCCTTTGGTGGCTTTTAACTTTAACTCTTTATTATTTTAGTCTTTGCTCAGGAATGTCTGAAAATATCTTTAGTTTACCTTTGTCTTAAAAGATATTTTTACTAGAATAGAATAATGGGTTGAAGTTTTTCTTCAGCTGCCTTAATGATGATGCTCCATTGTCTTCTTAGTTGCATTGTTTGCAACAAAAATACTGATATCATCTTTTCTTTACTTCTCTTTAAATAATACGTCTTTTTTTTTAATCTGGCTGCTTTTAGCATATTTTCCTTTATCACTAGCTTAGAGCAATTTGATTATGTTGTAACCTGGTATATTTCAATTTGCCTTTAATCCCATTTGGCTGTTTTTCATATCATATATTATAGTTTTCACATGTAGAATGTGAATCTGGATTTTTGTTTGTTTCATGTCTTCCATATCTTTATTTAATTTTTGAACCTTTGGAATTTTTTTATCAGTTGTCAGATATTGTGACGTTCACCTTGAGAGTGTTGGGTATTTTTGGATACCTGTAACTATTCCTAATCTTCTGTTGTCCCCTTCTTCTCCTGCTTTAAATCTTTCCCAGCATCAGGATCTTTTCAAATGAGTTGTCTTGTCGTATCAGGTGGCCAAAGTATTAGAACTTCAGCATCAGTCCTTCCAGTGAATACTCAGGGTTGATTTCCTTTAGGATTGACTGGTTTGATGAGAGATTGTTAGATAGTGTCACCAACTCAATGGACATGAGTTTGAGCAAACTCCAGGAGACAGTGCATGCTTCAGTCCATGGGACTGCAAAGAGCTGGACTCAACTTAGTGACTGAACAGCAAAAAAAAAAGACTGTTTCTGAGCTTTGTTCTAGAAGGCAGTTAAATTACTTGCAAACAGAGCGGTTATCAATGAAAGTTGAGTTTTTCCATCTGGATGATGGGAATAAGTACTATTTCTGACCCTGTGTGAACACCAGACACTTACCTCAAATCCTTTTGGATGATTTTTTTCCTGTGGCCTCAGTTTCCTTCACGTGTGTGAAACTAATACCCATCACTAGTCAGCTGCATCCTCATAGGGCATCCTCTCCAGATTCTCCCTCCAAACAACTCCTTCCTCTCCAGTATTCTGTCCTTTGATTGTCAGGCACCTCCATGTCTCCGGACTCCAAGTCCAAGTCTTCAGCTCTCTGGAATCGACTAGGCTCTAACTGGGTTCCCAAACCTGGAACCGTAGCCTAGAAACTCAAGGCAGTAAACATAGGCAATCGTAGAGCTCACAGTGTTAGTTTCTAATTTCTTGGTGGTCTCTGTCCTTCACCTGATATCTGACATCTTACAGAAATATAGTTCTAGATATTTTGTCCATTTATTGGTTGCTAGCAGGAGCAGAGTAAACATGGTTCCCTCTTCAAAATCTTGGCTGAAAGTAGAAGTCTATATCTACATTATGTAACCAAACCAAAAAGTCACCCACTTGCATTTATTCTCCTCATTTTTATTTTTCTTTCTATACTAAGATTTAGTGCAGAAAACTCAGAGGAACCATGAAAGAGCTCCTGATACTCTTCCAGATCATGAAATAGTATTGACCTTGTTCTACCAATGACATCACTGAGATTGAGTGGCTGGTCCAGGGTGACACCATTGGTAATGGACAGGGTGGATCTGTGAATCACAGTTGACCCCTGAAGTGCCTTCCTACCAGACCAGGCTTCCTCTCAGAACAATAAGCTTTTGATGAAGAATATTCACATTAGCATTTTCATTTTCTATTCAGAAAAAAAACAAAAACAAAACTATGTCCAAGCACTGCTCAGTAAAATTGTTTAGTATGTTTGGAGAATGAGTTCCTTAATTACACTCCCTTTCTTTTTTAATAGGACTTGATTTTGAGATCTGGGTCATCAACATCATTTGCCAGAGATAGGCAGGGTGGGGGACGTTGAGAGCAGAACCTTCATAGCTGACATTTAGTGAAGGACTGCAGCAAAAGGTCCAATTTCTGAAGTAAGATCTTTCCTGAATGGTCATTGACAGAGCTGAAAATAAAATGAGGACTGAATGGAGTCTTTAACAAACACACATTTCAGATCTTTCAGTTCAGCCCCATCAGCCATCACAGGAAAGACTGTAACAAGAGGAATGTTTGCCAAAGCTGCTTGTGTTATCAAAGGGGATAAATTCAGATTGCTCATAATTAAGCTTGCCCTGAGTCTGTTGATCACATCATGTAGGGTTAGACATGTTTATTTGAAATGAAAATTGAAAATTGGATTAAGAAGAATTGTTTTACGGTCAGAAAAATCAGATTGTCATTGATTGAACCAAGTATTCACACTGAAGTCTTACCTACAAATACATAAAATTCTCCCATGTAATAAAACTGGGATTGTACAGAACAAAGATCAAGAATAGCTATTATTGTTGCTGTTCAGTTGCTGAGTCCAACTCTTTGCAATGCCATTACTGACCATTTCTGTTAAGTTATTGACATTGTCTGACTGTTTTATTTGAATTTTAACCTATAGCTTGACACACACTTAGCTCTGCAGTTTAGAAAATGGGAGAAAATTCTAAATCCCTTCTTAGGAGGTTTATATATTACTGTTGAAAGACATAAATCAAGAGCTTGCCAATAACTGTCTGAGGAAGGTCATGTCTAGTATTGGAGTCATAAATAAAATGTTTCTGAAATCTCCCTCATATTTAATTCAGTGGCTGGAAAGTAAGAAATATTTAATAATTGTTAGTTGAATATAAGAAAATGCATTAGCCAGGTTTTTACTATAGATTCTATAGTTGATATCACCTTCTGAATAATTATCCCCTTAACCCTGACCATAAAGTGATGGTCAAATAGATGGGGAAACAGTGGAAACAGTGGCTGACTTTATTTTGGGGAGCTCTAAAATGCAGGTGGTGATTGCAGCCATGAAATTAAAACAGGCTTACTCCTTGAAAGGAAAGTTATGCCCAACCTAGACAGTATATTGAAAAGCAGAGACATTACTTTGCCAACAAAGGTCCGTCTAGTCAGGGCTATGGTTTTTCCAGTGGTCATGTATGGATGTGAGAGTTAGACTATAAAGAAAGCTGAGTGCCGAAGAATTGATGCTTTTGAACTGTGGTGTTGGAGAAGACTCGTGAGAGTCCCCTGGACTACAAGGAGATCCAACCAGTCCTTCCTAAAGGATATCAGTCCTGGGTGTTCATTGGAGGGACTAATGCTGAAGCTAAAACTCCAGTCCTTTGGCCACCTGATGTGAAGAGCTGACTCACTCACTGGAAAAGACCCTGATGCTGGGAAAGATTGAGGGCAGGAGAAGAAGGGGGCGACAGAGGATGAAATGGTTGGATGGCATCACCGACTCAATGGACAGGGGTTTGAGTAGACTCTGGCAGTTGGTGATGGACAAGGAGGCCTGGCATGCTGCAGTTCATGGGGTTGCAAAGAGTCGGACACAACTGAACAACTGAACTGAACTAAACTAACCCTGACCATACTGTACCAAATGGTCTCAGACTTTGTAAGTGGGGAGTGTGAAACAGCATGCATTGTTTATACATAGTCCCTTTGAAGCTTAAGTTTAATCCATATTTCTATTTTTTTTTAAACCCAAGCTTGAGAGTATGACGTGATGATGTATTTGTGCAACTAGAATTCCTTACTCTACCATGAATTTCATTTGTGAGTCCCAGAATCTGTGTGTTGCTTTATGTTCCAGATTTCCTTTTTTGATTAGTTACATGCCTACTGACTAATATTCAGTGCCCAACCTACAAGTGCACTTTTTGAATCAGAGGAGGCCATAGCAACACACTCCAGTATTTTTGCCTGGAGAATCCCATGGCCAGAGGAGCACCCCAGGCTACAGTCCATACATAGGGTCGAAAAGAGTCGGACACGACTGAAGTGACTTAGCATGTATATATACTTAAAATATTACAGTTGTTAAAACAGTCCATTCTTGTCCTTTCATCCTCCTCCCCCTTCCACTCCCATCCCCTGGAATATAAAAATTAGACCACAGTTGTGTCCTTTTGTATGCTCAGTCACTCAGTCGTGTCCAACTCTTTGTAACCCCATGAACTATAGCCCGCCAGGCTCCTCTGTCCATGGGATTCTCCAGGCAAGAATACTGGAGTAGTTGCCACTTCCTATTCCAGGGGATCTTCTTGACCCAGGGATGGAACCCATGTGTCTTATATCTCCTGCATTGACAGGAAGATTCTTTACCACTAGTGCCAGCTGGGAAGCCCCACTAGGATAAACTCTTAATCTGTAGAAGGCTAGTGACTCCTCTTCTAATGACAAGCTCTTCAAAATTTTCACTTCTCTATATGTTTCCTTGGAAGAAAAAAAGAGGTATGCTTTTTTCCCCAGAAAAGTTAAATTCCTCTCCAAAGTTGCATCAGTTAAGTTCAGTCACTCAGTCATGTCCATTCTTTGCAACCACATGGACTGCCACACACCAGGCCTCCCTGTCCATCATCAACTCCCGGACCTTGCTCAAACTCATGTCCATCAAGTCACAATGCCATCCAACCGTCTCATCCTCTGTCGTCCCCTTCTCCTCCTGCCTTCCATCTTTCCCAGCATCAGGGTCTTTTCCAGTGAGTCAGCTCCTCACATCAGGTGGCCAAAGGACTGGAGTTTTAGCTTCAGCATCAGTCCTTCCAATGAATATTCAAGAATGATTTTCTAAAGAATGGATGGACTGGTTTGATCTCCTTGCAGTCCAAGGAACTCTCAAGAGTCTCCTCTAACACCACAGTTCAAAAGCATCAATTCTTTGGTGCTCAGCTTTCTTTATAGTGCAACTCTCACATCCAAACGTGACAACTGGAAAAACCATAGCTTTGACTAGACAGACCTTTGTTGGCAAAGCAATTTTGTTTCTGCTTTTTAATATGCTCTCTAGGTCCAAAGAGCAAGCATCTTAATTTCATGGTGGCAGTCACCATCTGCAGTGATTTTGGAGCCCAAGAAGATAAAATCTGTCACTGTTTCCATTGTTTCCCCATCAATTTGCCTTGAAGTGATGGGACTAGATGCCTTGATCTTCTTTTTTTGAATGTTGAAATTTAAGCCAGCTTTTTCATTCTCCTCTTTCACTTTTATGAAGAGGCTCTTTAGTTCCTCTTTGCTTTCTCTCATAAGGTCAGTGTCATCTGCGTATCTGAGGTTATTGATATTTCTCCTGGCAGTCTTGATTCCAGCTTGTGCTTCATCCAGCCCAACATTTCACATGATATATTCTGCCTTTCCTTCTCCAGGGGATCTTCCCAACCCAGATATCAAACCCAGGTCTTCCACATTGCAGGCAGATTCTTTACCAGCTGAGCCACAAGGGAAGCCCAGGAATACTGGAGTGGGTAGCCTGTCCCTTCTCTAGCGGATCTTCCCCACCCAGGAATCAAACCAATGTCTCTTGGATTGCAGGTGGATTCTTTACCAACTGAGCTATCAGGGAAGCCCCAATGTACTCTGCATATAAGTTAAATAAGCAGGGTGACAATATACAGCCTTGAATACTCCTTTCCCAATTTGGAACCAGTCCATTTTTCTATGTCCGGTTCTAACTGTTGCTTCTTGACCCGCATACAGATTTCTCAGGAGGCAGGTCAGGTGGTCTGGTATTCCCATCTCTTTAAGAATTCTTTACAGTTTGTTATGATCCACACAGTCAAAGGCTTCGGCATAGTCAATAAAGTTGCATCACACGTGGTTAACCTTCCATCACCCTTGGAGGCCTTTAAGCTACTGAACATATGTACTACTTTAAACTAAATCATCACCAAATGTAGGACTTTGGCTTCTTACTTTAACAGAGCTCAAATTTAAGCAACTCCTGGCTTCATGAACTATTGACTTATATACTGTGTGAGCCTTCCCTCCTGTAATTTGCAGGGTCTACTTCATAGATGGAGAAAAGATTATTATATTGCCTGACTGTTCAAAATCCTCTGTAATCTGAAGAGAAACTAGACTTACGTGGGGTCCTGTACAGATAAACCAAAGCCTGCATGCATGCTAAGATGCTTCGGTTATGTCTGACTCCTTGCAACCCCATGGACTTTAGCTCGCCAGGGTCCTCTGTCCGTGGCATTCTCCAGGCAAGAATACTGAAGTGGAATGCCATGCCCTCCTCCAGGGAATCTTCCCAACCCAGGGATTGAAGCCACATCTCTTGCATCTCCTTCACTGGCAGGTTTTTTACCACTAGGCCACCTGGGAAGCCCAAAAGGCTGCATGGTAATTTCTGTTTAAAATAAACTTGCTGTCGTAGGCTTAGATCTGGAAAAATTTAGGAGCGCCTAATTATTGTGGACTGAAATGTGGTTTTGAAGATGAGAGACAAAAAACTGAAGCTTTCTTTGTAATTCTAAAATTTTGGGTGTCTTTACAGATAGTCAGTCTAAATCTTCTGTTAGAAAACATCCATTCATATGTATCTGTCTGTCTATCTGTATGTCTGTGTGCCAGAAGTGGTTTTTTTCCCCGTGTCTCATGAAATATCTTATCTGTACTAAATGTGAATACTAAATACTACATTGCAGCCATTTTATCCATACTAAACTTAATTTCATGCTTGTATCTGATGCTTCATACTCAGACTCTTGACATTTAATTGAGAGAAAAAAAAATTGGCAGTTTCTTCAGCACCTGTTCGCTTTCCTTCCTCATTTCTTTTCCTTTTATTTTTTTCTTTTGACTGAAGTGTAGTTGACTTACATTATATTAATTTCAGGTACAAAACATAATAATGTGTTTTTTATTCTTTATAGATCGTATATCATACAGTTATTCTAATATTACTGACTGTGTTCCACATGTTGTGCGTTACATCTCTGAGACTGTTCCTTTTACAACTGGAAGTTTCTACCTAGTAATCTCCTTCACCAAGCTCACCCCTTCTGTCTCTCCTCCTGCTGGGGACCGTTCATTTTCTCTCTGTATCTGTGAGTCTGTTTCTGTTTTGCTGCATTTGCTGATTTCTTTTGTTTTGTTGGATTCCTCATATAAGTGAAAACCACAGCATTTGTCTTTGGTTTATTTCACTAAGTGTAAAATGCCCTCTCTCCCGCCCAGGCCCATCCTTGTTGTCACAAATGATAAAATTTCATTATTTTTTGTGGCTGATATTACTGTGTGTGTGTGTATACCACATGTTCTTTCTCTAGTCTCTGGCACTTAGGTTTCTTCTATATCTTGGCTATTGTACATAAGGCTTCTGCGAACAATGTAGTGCATGTATCTTTCCAAAGTAGCGTCCTCATTTCCTTTGTATAGGGCTTCCCTTGTGACTCAGTTGGTGACGAATTTGCCTGTAATGCAGGAGATGCAGATTCAGCCCCTGGGTCAGGAAGACCCCCTGGAGGAGGGCATGGCAATCCACTTCAGTATTCTTGCCTGGAGAATTCCATGGACAGAGGAGCCTGGTGGGCTACAGTCCATGGGATCACAAAGAGCCGGACACGCCTGAGCGACTAACACTTTCACTATTATATCTTTTGTATGAATATCGAAGGGTCAATCACTGGATCATATGGTAAATCCATTTTTAATTTTTTGAGAAATCTGCACCCTGTCTTCCATAATGGCTCTACCAATTCACACTCCCAGTAACAGCATACTAGATCAGTTCAGCCAAATGTTAAATTTTGTTGAGATTCCTGAAATGTCTTCATACAATTCTTTACTGAATTCTTTGTGAGATTTACCATTAAGAAGCATGGTTTTTTCCCTACATTGAGATCTTGCTCGACGCTATTATGTAAACTTTAACATTAGGGTAATATGTGTTTGATAAGAAAGTAGCAATTATTGGAGAAAATAAAGGCCAGCAATTTTTTTTTTAAAAAGGACAGTAATTGGTTGGTGTGTCATGGCAGGCAAACTAGTGACAGCATGAGGAAGTGCCAACTAAGTCAGTCTATAATGGATAAAGTGAAAAGTCATTTGCTGAGATCTTAATACATGAAGGCATTGAGGGAAATGAGTTTGACATTCCACCTTCAAGTTTTGAGTATAATCGGAATTTTGTAAAGCTGATCAGAATGTACTTAAAAGACTGCCAGCTTGAAAATCATCTTTGGGAAATGTAACTACCCTGTACTTTATATATTCTCCATTCATTTCTTTTTAGTTGAGATTTGTAAAAATTGGTAAGCACAAGGGAACTTGTTAACTTGAGAGCGTTTAAGGACACACTTCATATCAAATGGTTGGTAGAAAGACAAATGGGAGAGTTTGCATTTATTAGACAAAGTCCTATAAACTATGCTGTGTGGTTTGCATGCTATTCTGGAAAAGCCTCTCAGTATTACCTCTTTACCTTGCTTTGAATCTTTACCAAGCTGAATAAAGAGATCTGACTAAAGACCAGTGGGAAGTGTATGATGAGAGACAATAGTGTTTTCTGTTCTTAATTGAATTTGAATTAAGTATATAGAAAGATAAGAAGTGTTTAAGCAAGGCATGAGCTTGAAAGCTGTCGTGTGCCTCTGAGTCCATGTTCATCACCCAGATTCCCTCCATGGCACAGCCCTACTTAGTCATGGCTTCTAAGTCAAAACAGCTTTTTATCCAATGCTGTCAAACAGACAGTACTGGGATATGTCATATTTTGCTCTAGCAAAAGTTGCATGTGCTGTGCCATGCTAAGTCTCTTCAGTCGTATCCAACTCTTTGTCACCCCATGGACTGTAGCCCACCAGGCTCCTCCGTCCTTGGGCTTCTCCAGGCAAGAATACTGGAGTGGGTTACCGTGCCCTCTTCCAGAGGATCTTCCCAACCCAGGGATTACACCCATGTCTCTTATGTCTCCTACATTGGCTGGCAGGTTCTTTACCGTACCTATTTTTGTTCATTCTTAAAAACCCATTCAGTTCAGTTCAGTAGCTCAGTCGTGTCTGACTCTTTATGACCCCATGGACTGCAGCATGCCAGGCCTCCCTGTCCTTCACCAACTTGCGGGGTTTACTCAAACTCATGTCCATTGAGTCAGTGATGCCATCCAGCCATCTCATCCTCTGTTGTCCCCTTCTCCTCCCGCCTTCAGTCATTCTCAGCATCAGGGTCTTTTCAAAAGAGTCAGCTCTTCGCATCAGGTAGCCAAAGTATTGGAGTTTCAGCTTCAACATCAGTCCTTCCAATGAATATTCAGGACTGATTTCCTTTAGGATGGACTGGTTAGATCTCCTTGCAGTCCAAGGGACTCTCAAGAGTCTTCTCCAACACCACAGTTCAAAAGCATTAATTCTTTGGGCTCAGCTTTCTTTGTAGTCCAACTCTCACATCCATATATGACCACTGGAAAAAAACATAGCTGTGACTAGACGGACCTTTGTTGGCAAAGTAATGTCTCTGCTTTTTAATGTGCTGTCTAGGTTAGTCATAACTTTCCTTCCTAGGAATGTCTTTTAATTTCGTGGTTGTAGTCACCATCTGCAGTGATTTTGGAGCCCCCAAAAATAAAGTCAGCCACTGTTTCCACTGTTTCCCCATCTATTGGCCATGAAGTGATGGGACCAGATGTCATGATCTTCGTTTTCTGAATGTTGAGCTTTAAGCCAACTTTTTCACTCTCCTCTTTCACTTTCATCAAGAGGCTCTTTAGTTCTTCTTCACTTTCTGCCATAAGGGTGGTGTCATCTGCATATCTGAGGTTAGTGATATTTCTCCTGGCAGTCTTGATTCCAGCTTGTGCTTCATCCAGCCCAGCGTTTCTCATGATGTTTTATTTTAAAACCCATAATGAAGACATAAATATTTCAGTTTTTTAAAGAAATTCATTGTACATTATTTAATAATCCAGCAGCTACTTAATGTCTGGTCTTACAGTTATCTGCTCTACAGAACAGATAGCAATAAGAGATCCTCTCCCTAGAAACTCGCATGTGTGCACACAAAATTACACATGGGTTTCAGGAAGTTCACTCGTTTTAGGAAGCTCCTCCATGGATCAGTTTAAAGGTCCTAGGTTATATTTGGATTTCTGTAAGTGTAGGGGAGCAAAATTTACCACCCCGGAATGTGTCTCTTTGGCACGAGGATTAACTTAGGCTGATTATTTTTGAGACCCAAAAGACTCAGGAAGAATCTTTGAGCTTCCTTGTACCTCAGTGCCTAAAAGAACATAGACAGAGGACCTGTTTGAGGGAGGGAGTTGTCACCATAGATAACTGGAGTATGAACTAGGTGCGTAGACACAGAGGAAAATCTGTTAAAATTCTTCTGTGTCCCATTGCTTCTGCATGGCCCAGCAAACACTTGTCTACCAAGCATTTGATTTCTTTCCCCCTCCTCCGTGTTAATTGCCTTCCTCCCCTTTGAAGTCCCAAACCTCCAACATCCTCTTGTCTGTAGCTGAGAGTAGTATTTAAGGTGGGGCTTTCTGTCATTTTGGTGTATTACTCAGTTTTCCTGGGTCTCTCCCATGTATACATGTTTTTCAACTTCTGTTTGATTTTCCTCCTCTTAATCTGTCTCATGTCAATTTAATTCTTAGATCAGCTAGAATAACCTGGAAGCCTAGAAGAAAATTTCTTCCTCCCCAACATAAGCTTTATCTTGAGTTTCCTTATACTATTTCTAGCAAGTCAGAGCCCTGTGGTTAGATCAAGGGTGGTTAGGTAGTATGAGAAGAGGGTGAAATTGAAATAAATATACATGTGCCTATCTTTGAACATGGTGTAGCCAGTTAGAGGATTTGTGAAGTAAAAATGCCAAAATCTAAGTGTGAATATACAAGATTGAAGCATACTGCTGCAACTCTCTCTTAAGAAGTCAAGAGTGTGTCACAGTTGGCGTTTGTCAGATGATCAGACCACTTGACAAATCTTCCCAAGGGTCTGGTATTTTAAAACATCTTTTGTTTACTATTTCTTCAACTCTGTGGGCTTTGCTGTCTGGGTTGCATTAATAATCCTGTTCATCGTTAAGTGCTTCAATATGTCTCACTGAGTAACTAAATAAGAATTGAAGACTTACAAGTCCAAACAATTTCTGGCCCCTCTTTGCTCGCCGGTCAGCAGATCCAAGCTCTGTATCCAGTGGATCTAAGCTGATCCAAAAACCAGGTCCTAAATTTCAGTTCTATATGTTGTCTTCACTAATGTATAGCTTGGGTCTGTGTAACTAAAGGAAGAACTATTTACTCTCAGTACTCCGACACCAAATATATGGGAAGTTTTCCCTCACATGAAAGAATTCTGATATCACAACCCCTAGTTCATGTAGATCCCCATGGGTTAAGGGTTCAAAGCCAGTCACAAATCCCAGATTTTCACCTTGTATTTCTGATGGACTAGCTGTAAGTCGGTGGGGGGGACCCTCCTCAAATTTGATAATTCCCTGGAACAACTCACAGTAAGAACTTTATTTACTCCTAGCAGTTTATTAAAAAGGATAGGACTTAGGAACAGCCATATGGAAGAGACTATAGAGCAAGGTATGTGGGGAAGGGGTATGGAGTCTGCACGCCCTCTCCAGGCATGGTACCCTCCTCACACCCTAGTGTGTTCTCCAACCTGGAAGCTCTCTGCATTCCATTCTTAAGGGATTTTTGGTGGCGAAGGTTCCAATAGATAACCATGAATGATTAAATCATTGACCACTGGTGGTTAAACTCAATCTGCAGCCCCTCTCCCCTCCCTGGAGGTCAGATAATCTGGCCAAAAGCTACAACCCCTGTAATCACAGGGTTGGTTCCTCCAGCATCCAGTTCCCATCCTCCAAGAGTCACCTCGTTAGCACATGAAGCACCCTCCAAGAGTCTAATAAGCTCTCCTGTCTGGAATCAAAGACTAAGACCAAATATTAAAACAAAAGATGCTCTGGTCACCAGATTTTACAAGGGCGTTAGGAGCTCTGTGTCAGGAACTGGGGGCAGAGACCAAACATGTATTTCTTCTTATGTCATAGTAACTAAAATAAAATAAGTTATTTCTGAGAACTAGCAAACTATCCCAGAAAAAAAATTATGAAACCTACCAGATTTGACAAATAGTCCAAACGCCCCTCATTTGTGAATGACAGGATTAAAACCACCCTTATTTTCTATATTTTAGAGTAGAGTATAAACACCTGTCTTTAATTTCCAAGTTTGCCATCTTACAGCTTGGAACAAGTGGCTTAATTAGGAAGATCTTCTCTTCCGTTTGCAGATTGGGGTTAATTATTCTACTCTTTTTGCGATTAACATTTTTCTAGCTTTTTGTTAGCTATAATTAGAAGAACAAAGGGATTAATCTAAAGTTGAGATGAGACCGTGAAGTACAAAGATACTTGGATCCCCAAGAAGAGAAAGCTTGTTAGGATAGAATATATAGAGGCTTTGGTACCTTGTCCCTACTTGGAAGTCATCTGCCTTGTGGAGGAGGGAAGGGATGTGAGATGGCCTTGCCTGAGTCCTGCTGTGCTCTTTATCTGGATATACTGGGAGGGAGTGTACCTAATGCCTCCATATTACCAAAGCTGGAGGAAACACAGAATGGAGCCTGTCATGAGAATTTATCCCATTGCTCCTGTTGCTTGTACAAGACTTCTATGTTCAACCTGACATAGAATTGTCATTCACCTTTTTATACCATGTTAAACTGCAAAAAGCATTTATGTGCTCTTCTGAAGCAAGGAATAGGCATGGATTTTGCAGCAGACTTAAAAATTTAATTCAGCTGAAAGCACAGCAGGTAAAGAATCTGCCAGGTTCAATTCCTGATTCAGGAATGTCCCCCCTGGAAGAGGGCATGGCAACCCTCCCCAGTATTCTTGTCTGGAGAATCCCATGGACAGAGAAGCCTGGCCAGCTATCGTCTGTAGGGTCGAAAAGAGTCAGGCACGACTGAGCACGGGGCAAAGACAGACAGCCCTAGCTTTAAAGATGAACACAGCTGTGATCCAAAGGTTCTAGTGGAAGCTCCCCAAGTGTGTTTTTGTTCTTCTGGTTTTTCTTGCAACAGTGAGAATGCCTGTGAAATGCTGAGGGAGGTCTACCAAGGCAGAATAAACTCAACCAAGACCATCTCAAGCCGAAAGAGGTTTAACTCTCTTAAAGGTGTTTTTCAAATCTGCCCACAGAGATTTTATACATTTTACATTTATGTGCCCAAGATAGCCCAAAGTCCAAGATGTAGAACTATGAAAATAATGGCCCTGAACCTCCTTGTGAAAACAGGAGAGAACTGCTTTTTCTTGATAGGTGATTAACTTCCCCAGTCACGGTCTTGAAAACCACTAGGGTGCAATTTAATGCTCCAGGAAAGGATTTTCTGAATAAGTCCCTTGTGACCTGGAAAGGTTAGGGTGCTTCCCCATAAAGTGACTCATTTACTTCCTTCTTTTTGGCAGGATTATGCTTGGGGCTTTTAAAGGCTCTTGACAGATCATTCCCTCCCATCAGGAGATGGTTTCAGGCACAAGTATCTGCTATGATAAAAGGCCAGATTTCTACTTCAGACATAATGCTATGAAGAGGCACGGTGGGGCTGAATGGTCATGTTTTAATGTACCTCCCATATGAATTGTGGAATCAAAAGCTACCCACTCAGATGTGATTGGCATTGAGTTGAGTGTGTATGATTGATTCAAAATCCATGGATACCAAATTTATAAAATTGCATAAAAGAACCAAGTTTAAAAGTCAATACATGTGAGAAGTGGATATATTAATTTTTTAAATTACCTATTATAGGAAAGGGCTTCCCTGGTGGCTTAGTGGTAAAGAATCCACCTGCCAAGGCAGAATGTGCAAGTTCCTTCCCTGTATCAGGGAGATCCCCTGGAGAAAGAAATGGCAAACCACTCCAGTATTCTTGCCTGGGGAATCCCTTGGACAGAGGAGCCTGGCAGGCTGCAGTCCATGGGGTCACAAAAAAGTCAGACACGACTAAGCAATTAAATAACAACAATTATAGGGGGAAAGCTGTGAAATTTCTTACAAAATTCCATACATCAGCCTGACATCAAAACCCACACCACAAGAAAATAACCAATACCATCTTTTGAAATCAAGGAAATGAATCTTGTTGACACTAGTTTGAATATGCTATAGTCTATGAAATATTTTCTGAGAAGAAAACAGCTCTCTGAAGGACCCCAACATACAGGGAAGATAGATTGATATGTACCATGAAAATTTGGAATGCAACTCTTCTTGGTTTAGAGATACTGTGAAGGATATATTTTGCTGCTGAAACTACTTATACAGTTATATTTAGCTCTGGGTTATTCATTAATTTAATTAGCATTTTTTGACAACCAAATTGTGCCAGGAGCAAGAGCTGGCGATATGTTACTCTATCTTTCCAAGAGAGGGAGATGGTTAATGTTCCAAAATGTAAATCTTCCATTTTCAGATTAAGTATAATCCATTTTAGTAAGGCCTATTCTTAATCCTTCAGTCGTGTCCAACTGTTTGGAACCCCATAGACTATAGCCTTCCATGGACAGAGGAGCATGGCAGGCTACAGTCCATAGGGTTGCAAAGAGTCAGATACGACTGAAGCAACTGAGCATACACACATACACTCTTAATCTTGAAGAAATTTCTTTTTGAAATGATGTTAATTCAGTGTGATTGTGAAGTGAATTTAATGCATGTTGAAAAGGGCCACATCTGATGCAAATAGATACTCTGTAATTATGGACTAAGCACTCTTGCAGAAACAATAGTGACAATAAAAAAGGATTGGGTGTAATTAGTCCCCCGGGCAGATCTTTTCCTTTTATTATCTCTGTTCTTTGCTATAAATTTTAATAATAAGATTAGCCATTCAATGGCAATATAACCAGATTGCGGTATTAATACATAGAACATCTGTACTGTAAAATGAGAGAAATTTGCAGGAAAAAAATGTTATTATAGAAGATGTAAAGAGAATGAATGAAATTATATGCATAGAGGTTAAAAACATGCTTCTTAATCTCTGCTTACTGTCAATATCCTTATGAGCCACTGAATTCTTAAGCTAGTTTTTCTAAACATCTGAATAATCCTGTCTTAAATGTAAGGATTATGACAATAGAAATAGTTACTTTAATAGAATATATTTCTATACAGATTTCAGATATTTTTCCTATCATTTCTGTGTGAATGTTTCTGCACTTTTAATTAAAATTTTAAATTATTCACCTTTGTCCTAAGATGATGAAATAAAAATCCCTAAACAATGGAAGGTTCCTGTTATACTACTATTCTGCCTAAAAGTTGTAAAGACTGTTACTCCTGTATTTAAATGAAACATGCATGAATCATATATCAGAAGCAGAATTCTTTTTCTTTCCTTTTTTTTAACTAAAGCAAATGGAAATAGAAAGGTACAGGGGAATGTTATTTTTCTTTCTTACTTAAAATAGCATTTGTTTTTGAAGTGTCAACATAACTGCCATTTTATTTAGGATGCTTCATCTGCCTACTCCAACGTAATGACTAATCTGATTTTTATATTTTTCATTTCTTAACATGGTCTTTAGAAATATGTTTCCAAACAGAATCTTGTCATTCATTTAATGAGGGACCTCAGAGTGTCTTTCTGAAAAGCATCCTGAATTCTCCTGTCCTGAGGTGTAGGCAGTGGGAGGGAAAGGCTGGTGTCTGTATAGATGCCCACACGATGTGTATCTGAGCTCACATAAACAGTGATGAGGTCACGGCGTACCCTGGGCTCTAGAGTACAAAGCTTTGTTCTGTGCTCCAAGAGCTTTGTTCCTGGGCAGAGAGAGGCCTGGACTGTCCTGAGAGCCTGGTGTGCTACTGTTTCATTGTCAAGCTCTAGGGATTTGGGGTGGGGGGAAGTTAGGAATATATTTCTGAATGTATTTCTGAAGCATATAAAGAAATGTTGGTATCAAATGAGATAAGCAATTGTAAACGTGTGAACATATTCACAACTTAATTATCCATTTTAGTAGAAGATAAGGATGGATTTAGAATTAGAATCTGTGAATGTCACAAAAGCCTAACTTCTCATTAATGCCTTTAATCTTTTTCCGGTAATATTAAACAGATTGACAGAGGACCTTTCTATCTTGCTATTTCTCCTCCCTGCATCTGAGGCATTAGCTAAAGCACAGCAGAATGCCAAAAACCAAGGATGGCATTTCCGAGATTGAATAAATCTGGATGATTTTCAACACAATTAAAAGGGCAGATATTAGTGTGTCCCAAAAGAATATTATCTGCACTTATAAGAACTGGAAATCCAGGCGAGGACATCTAGAACAGACTCTTAATTTCTAACTATTCAGCAGCCTCTTTTGGTTTTCAGCTCTATAGGTTACTTTGTGGAATGGTCCTTTGCATGGTCCATTTTGGAGTTTCCTTGAAAGGCAGGATCATGTAGTGATCCAGAGATTGACCTGTAGAGCCAGAGTTGGTCTACCTGTTCTTGGCTCTACTCCTGACTAGTTCTGTGACTAAATGTAACCAGCTTCATAGCCCGTTATCTCCCTTGTGCCTTGTTAGGTTCATCAATGAAATGGGTTGACCAGCTGTACCTCTGTCATACGGTTGATAGGAAGATTGTGAATCACTGTGCATGAACTCCCTGAAGCACTGTCTTATTCATATAAGCAGTCAATAAATGTTGAACTGCCATTGCTTAGACAAGAGAAATAAGGGGAGGCAAGACTGTAGAAAAAATGTTTACTGAGTAGCTACTGTGGATGCAGCATTATGCTGAGTAACTAACACAATATTTTTTTTTTTACTGTTCAACAAGGCCCCACTTATATAAAATAATTTTATAAAAATAGTATGTAAATATATTTGCAGTGTTGATACAGTTTTGTCTCCTAATGATAGAATAATGGTTTTAAGTTTCTTCGTGCTGTTTTACATACCCCAGTTATCTTCAGAGAAGGTATATAATTTTATTTAATTTTAATTTTGAGATATTAAAAATGTATACACTACAAAGAGTAGTATGAAAATATGTTTTTAAAATATAGATTATGTATCCATCACCCAAATATAAATTATTATCATATTGGTACATTTGCATCAGTTCTTCTTTTCACCATTGAAATGATTCTTTAATGTAATTGTTATATTATATCAGAGTATTGTTGACTGGGGACTTCCCTGGTGGCTCAGTGGTAAAGAATCCTCCTGCCAATGCAAGACACACAGGTTCAATCCCTAAGTCGGGAAGATCCCCTGGAGAAGGGAATGACAACCCACTCTAGTATTCTTGCCTGGGAAATTCCATGGATAGAGGAGCCTGGCGGGCTACACTCCAGGGAGTCACAAAAGAATTGGACACAACTGAGCGACTAAAGCAACAACAATTGTTGATTTACAGTGTCATGTTAGTTTCAGTAACAAACAACGTTTTCATCCCCATGTGTGCCTATGAAAGATCGTTATCTCAGTGGCACAGATGAGGAAACTGAGGCTTAGGTAGTTTGAGACTCATGTTTATTTTTAAATTGATGTTAAGGTTAATAACCACAGGTGGGAGTCTGTGCCGTTTGTGGTGACAGGGGAAAAAAGCGGGGGGTTGGGGAAGAGACTCAAATGTCAGTTATTAGAATTTAGCTTCAAGCATCAAGACCAATTTGGAGCCGTTACATCCTGGCACCCATGCTTGGGGGTGACAGTCCTGAGGACCACATGGCCTTGTAGAAATGTTTATAGGTGACTGACTACCAAAAAAGAAAGAAGAAAAGAGAGTTATGATGAAAAATAATCCTTATGGTCACTTGAAGCATTTTTTGCTTATGTGAGCTCATAAAGAAAAAAAGTTCTATTGTCTTCAAAACAACAAAGCCTTTTCAAGAATTCAAAAATGAAACTGAGCAACTGAGAAACCATATTCAGCCAAGTAGTTGCACCAGTAAGAGGCTGGGGCGTCTTGGATGACTGCAATTATTTGCAGTCCTGTCTGTATCCAACCTTGGAAGTATGACTGCAGTAGAACTAAAGGAGTTTCTTAGGCCTTGGTGCTGAATAAAGGAGCAAGTGTGAAGGGCATGCAATATCCTGTTTGCTCAATCCTGTGTATAAAATATCCATCACATTCAACAGTACTCAGCCTTTGATTTCTGACCTCAAAATTACCTTTTCCAAACAAGTTTGTATAAACTTGGGCTTCCCTGGTGGCTCAGATGGTAAAGAATCCACCTGTAATACAGAAGACCTAGGTTCGATCCCTGGGTCGGGAAGATCCCCTGGAGAAGGGTACGGCTACTCACTCCACTATTCTGGCCTGGAGAATTCCATGGACAGAGGAGCCTGATGGGCTAAGGTCCATGGAGTCACAGAGTCAGACACGACCGAGCAACTTTGATTTTGTATAAACCTATCGCCTTTTACATGTGTATTATCAGTGGAGTTTGTCAATTGTTATTTCTTTTACTGCTTTTCTCCTTTTAAAAAGATTTAAAAGATCATTCTCTAATTTGTAGGGTAAACCAAATTTCACAGTAGCAATGACAATTATAATGATGGGCTGCCAAACACTATGTTTCAAGCTGTGATGTCTGCCTTTTTTGGAGATTACGGAGAAGCACATTGCTTCCAGGATAAACGGAAGAAAGAAGGCAGATGAGCCCAGGTTTACTTTCTTTCTGTTGTGTTTATTTATTTGTTTTCTTAAGTGTAGGAGTGTCGCCTGTGGAAGGCATGAAAGTGAAAGTTGCTCACTCGTGTCCGACTCTTTGTGACCCCATGGACTATACAGTCCATAGAATTCTCCAGGCCAGAATACTGGAGTGGGTAGCCTTTTAGCCTTTCCCTTCTCCAAGGGATCTTCCCAACCCAGGGATCAAACCCAGGCCTCCAGAATTGCAGGGAGATTCGTTACCAGCTGAGCCACAGGGAAGCCCAAGAATACTGGAGTGGGTAGTCTGTCCCTACTCCAGCAGATCTTCCCAACCCAGGAGTCGAATCGGCGTCTCCTGCCTTGCAGGCAGATTCTTTACCAACTGAGCTATCAGGGAAGGCATGGAAGCCAATTCAGAGCAGGCTCTCTGAGTCAAGCACTCTCTATCATGTGTGATTCTTAATACAGAAAGACCAAACCTGGCCCTTGAGAGGCTCACAGTTGAAGAGGGCAGTCAGAAACACGTAACACTCCTCTGTTCTTGGAATTCCCCAGGTAAGAATCCTGGAGTGGGTAGCCATTTCCTTCTCCAGGGGATCTTCCCGACCTAGGGATCCAACCAGGTCTCCTGCGTTGCAGGCAGGTTTTTTACTGTCTGAGCCATCAGGGAAGCCCATATTATTTAATAGGTTGTATTAAATGCAATAATGAGGGTTTGCAAAGCATTTCCTGGGAGCACAAGGAAAGGATACCTACCACTTTTGCCTGGGATGTCAGGGAAGTGGCCCCACAGTTAAGCAACAGGAGACAGGGAGGCACATTCCATAAAGTATTGGGAAACACACACACACCATCTCTGCAAATAAAATCTGTACCTTCCAACTGATTTTCAGGGCACCATAGGTTAATAATAACTGCTGCTGCTGCTGCTAAGTCACTTCAGTCATGTGCGACTCTGTGTGACCCCATAGACAGCAGCCCACCAGGCTCCCCTGTCTCTGGGATTCTCCAGGCAAGAACACTGGAGTGGGTTGCCATTTCCTTTTCCAATGCATGAAAGTGAAAAGTGAAAGTGAAGTTGCTCAAGTCCTGTCCGACCCTCAGAGACCCCATGGACTGCAGCCTACCAGGCTTCTCCATCCATGGGATTTTCCAGGCAGGAGTACTGGAGTGGGGTGCCATTGCCTTCTCCGTAATAATAACTAGATATACCCAAATGGCCAAAATTCTATTTCTGACATGGACTTCCACAGGTAATTTTTGTTTATTTTAATGAAGAGGAAGCATGTATCTTTGGAAATTGTTTTTAAAACTCACATAGTGTAATGCATGTAGCAGTAGAATTGTTAAAGACAGAGAAAGTAGACCTTGTCCTTTTTTAAAAAAAAATAAGGATGAATGCTTTCAAGTAAGACTGGAATAAAAATGGAATGGAACCAATTAGAAAAAAAATAGAAGCACTTAAGAAGAAACTTAATTGTTGCTGAAAGAATTAGAATCTAATCTCATGGAAAGATTTTAATTAAACTCCAGAGTAAAATAAAACATTGGCCTTTCTCCTAGGAAAATATGATGTCTCTTAGAATTTATCAACTATTCCTTGGCCTGCAAATCAGTGGTGATTGTCTGTTATTTTTCTCATTTTGATTATTACATGTTACTGATGGTAGGATTATTTGTGCAGCAATAACTGCTGAGACAACCACTCAGTTCAGTTCAGTCACTCAGTCGTGTCCAGCTCTTTGCAACCCCATGGACTGCAGCACGCCAGGCCTCCCTGTCCATCACCAACTCCCCGAGTTTACTCAAATTCATGTCCATTGAGTCAGTGATGCCATCCAACCATCTCATCCTCTGTTGTCCCCTTCTCCTCCTGCCCCCAGTCTTTCCCAGCATCAGAGTATTTTCAAATGAGTCAGTTCTTTGCATCAGGTGGCCAAAGTATTAGTTTCAGCTTCAGCATCAGTCCTTCCAGTGAACATTCAGGACTGATTTCCTCTAGGATGGACTAGTTGGATCTCCTTGCAGTCCAAGGGACTCTCAAGAGTCTTCTCCAACACCACAGTTCAAAAGCATCAATTTTTCGGTGCTCAGCTTTCTTTAAAGTCAGACTCTCACATCCATTTCTAGTAGTCATGTATGGATGTGAGAGTTGGATATGAGACAATCATTAAAACTGTACAAATAGAAATGTAGTCTCAAGTGCCCCTGTATATTTGGGTGGGAAAACGGGAAGGACCTACGTTAAATCTGACAGATCCAGAATCAACTCTCTGGGCTTCTCTGGTGGCTCAGGGTTAAGAATCCACCTGCCGATGCAAGGGACACCGGTTTGATCCCTGATCCCCGAAGAGCCCACGTGCCTCAGAGCAGCTAAACCCAAGGGCCACAGTTAATGAGCCTGTGCTCTCGAGCTCAGGAGTCACAACTGCCCCTGAAGCCCACATGCCCACAAGCTTGGGCTTGACCACAAGAGAAGCCACCGCTATAAGAAGCCTGCACACTGCACCTAGAGAGTAGCCTAAGCAGCAACAAAGACCTAGCATGGCCACAAATTTTTTAAAAATCCACTCTCCTTCAGTAACAGAAGGCTCTGTGTTTTAAAAGGAATTGTTAACAAGGACAGCCATCATCAAGCTTTTTAAAAATCCACTCTCCTTCCACAACAGAAGGCGCTATTTTAAAAGGAATTGTTAACAAGGACAGCCATCATCGTATGTGTCAAATGCTAAATGCTCTTATAGAAATGAAAAATGGCCAATTGAATAAGGAATTACCTAGGAAGAGGGGAGTGGAGAATTATTTGAAAAGGAGAATTGCCAAAAAAAGAGGAAAAAAAAATGACTCACAGTGCTTTCACATCAGGGGATGAATTAGTGGACCCTCTGACCCCAAAGCGTTTAGAAAAACCAATATTTTGAATCTGAACTTTTTTTTTTTTTCATTTTTGCCCCCTACAGCCTCGTCACGTGTTCAACATGCTAAAGAAGTATGTCCGTGCTGAACAGAAAGACAGACAACACACCCTAAAGCATTTTGAACATGTTCGCATGGTGGATCCAAAGAAAGCTGCTCAAATCCGATCCCAGGTAAGCACAAAGTGTGGTAGTCATGCCACTTGGACAATTCAGTGTCCTTGCCCTTTGAATTGAATCTTTAGGTATTCCCGGAGTAGCCATGGATGTTGGACCTCTATAGCAAGAGTCCTTTAATACCTGGGAAATTCTAGAGGCTTGTCCTAGGGCAGCATGAGATTTGGCACTTCCTGAGTTATAAAAATTTTGTTTTCACAGACAACTAGTCAATCTGATCACACTAGGACCACAGCCTTGTCTAACTCAATGAAACTAAGCCATGCCGTGTGGGGCCACCCAAGACGGGCAGGTCATGGTAAAGAGGTCTGACAGAATGTGGTCCACTGGAGAAGGGAATGGCAAACCACTTCAGTATTCTTGCCTTGAGAACCCCATGAACAGTATGAAAAGGCAAAATGATAGGATACTGAAAGAGGAACTCCCCAGGTCAGTAGGTACCCAATATGCTACTGGAGATCAGTGGAGAAATAACTCTAGAAAGAATGAAGGGATGGAGCCAAAGCAAAAACAATACCCAGTTGTGGATGTGACTGGTGATAGAAGCAAGGTCCGATGCTGTAAAGAGCACTATTGCATAGGAACCTGGAATGTCAGGTCCATGAATCAAGGCAAATTGGAAGCAGTCAAACAGGAGATGGCAAGAGTGAACGTCGACATTCTAGGAATCAGCGAACTAAAATGGACTGAAATGGGTGAATTTAATTCAGATGACCATTATATCTACTACTATGGGCAGGAATCCCTTAGAAGAAATGGAGTAGCCATCATGGTCAACAAAAGAGTTTGAAATGCAGTACTTGGATGCAATCTCAAAAACAACAAAATGATCTCTGTTTGTTTCCAAGGCAAACCATTCAATATCACAGTAATCCAAGTCTATGCCCCAACCAGTAATGCTGAAGAAGCTGAAGTTGAACGGTTCTATGAAGACCTACAAGACCTTCTAGAACTAACACCCCAAAAAGATGTCCTTTTCATTATAGGGAACTAGAATGCAAAAGTAGGAAGTCAAGAAACACCTGGGCTAACAGCCAAATTTGGCCTTGGAATACAGAATGAAGCAGGGCAAAGACTATTAATAAAGTTTTGCCAAGAGAATGCACTGGACATAGCAAACACACTCATCCAACAACACAAGAGAAGACTCTACACATGGACATTACCAGATGGCCAACACCAAAATCAGATTGATTATATTCTTTGCAGCCAAAGATGGAGAAGCTCTATACAGTCAGCAAAAACAAGACCGGGAGTTGACTATGGCTCAGATCATGAACTCCTTATTGCCAAATTCAGATTAAATTGAAGAAAGTAGGGAAAATCACTAGACCATTCAGGTATGACCTAAATCAAATCCCTTATGATTATACACTGGAAGTGAGAAATAGATTTAAGGGAGTAGATCTGATAGACAAGAGTGCCTAATGAACTATGGACGGAGGTTCGTGACATTGTACAGGAGATAGGGATCAATACCATCCCCATGGGAAAGAAATGCAAACAAGCAAACTGGCTGTCTGGGGAGGCCTTACAAATAGCTGTGAAAAGAAGAGAAGTGAAAAGCAAGGAGAAAAGGAAAGATATAAGCATCTGAATGCAGAGTTCCAAAGAATAGCAAGGAGAGATAAGAAAGCCTTCCTCAGCAATCAATGCAAAGAAATAAAAGAAAACAACAGAATGGGCAAGACTAGAGATCTCTTCAAGAAAATTAGAGATACCAAGGGAACATTTCATGCAAAGATGGGCTCGATAAATGACAGAAATGGTATGGACCTAACATAAGCAGAAGATATTAAGAAGAGATGGCAAGAATACACAGAAGAACTGTACAAAAAAGATCTTCATGACCCATATAATCACGATGGTGTGATCACTCACCTAGAGCCAGACATCCTGGAATATGAAGTCAAGTGGGCCTTAGAAAGCATCACTATGAACAAAGCTAGTGGAGGTGATGGAATTCCAGTGGAGCTATTTCAAATCCTGAAAGATGATGCTGTGAAAGTGCTGCATTCAGTATGCCAGCAAATTTGGAAAACTCAGCAGTGGCCACAGGACTGGAAAAGTTTAGTTTTCATTCCAATCCCAAAGAAAGGCAATGCTAAAGAATGCTCAAACTACCGCACAATTGCCCTCATCTCACACGCTAGTAAAGTAATGCTGAAAATTCTCCAAGCCAGGCTTCAGCGATACGTGAACCATAAACTTCCAGATGTTCAAGCTGGTTTTAGAAAAGTTAGAGGAACCAGAGATCAAATTGCCAACATTCGCTGGATCATTGAAAAAGCAAGAGAGTTCCACAAAAACATCTATTTCTGCTTTATTGACTATGCCAAAGCCTTTGACTGTTTGGATCACAATAAACTGTGGGAAATTCTGAAAGAGATGGGAATACCAGACCACCTGACCTGCCTCTTGAGAAATCTATATGCAGGTCAGGAAGCAACAGTTAGAACTGGACATGGAACAACAGACTGGTTCCAAAGAGGAAAAGGAGTACGTCAAGGCTGTATATTGTCACCCTGCTTATTTAACTTCTATGCAGAGTACATCATGAGAAACGCTGGACTGGAAGAAGCACAAGCTGAAATCAAGATTGCCGGGAGAAATATCAATAACCTCAGATATGCAGATGACACCACCCTTATGGCAGAAAGTGAAGAGGAGCTCAAAAGCCTCTTGATGAAAGTGAAAGAGGAGAGTGAAAAAGTTGGCTTAAAGCTCAATATTCAGAAAATGAAGATCATGGCATCCGGTCCCATCACTTCATGGGAAATAGATGGGGAAACAGTGGAAACAGTGTCAGACTTCATTTGGGGGGGGCTCCAAAATCACTGTAGATGGTGATTGCAGCCATGAAATTAAAAGACGCTTACTCCTTGGAAGGAAAGTTACGACCAACCTAAATAGCATGTTCAAAAGCAGAGACATTACTTTGCCAACAAAGGTCCGTCTAGTCAAGGCTATGGTTTTTCCAGTAGTCATGTATGGATATGAGAGTGGGACTGTGAAGAAAGCTGAGCACTGAAGAATTGATGCTTTTGAACTGTGGTGTTGGAGAAGACTCTTGAGAGTCCCTTGGACTGCAAGGAGATCCAACTAGTCCATTCTAAAGGAGATCAGTCCTGGGTGTTCTTTGGAAGGACTGATGCTAAAGCTGAAACTGCAATATTTTGGCCACCTGATGCGAAGAGTTGACTCACTGGAAAAGAATCTGATGCTGGGAGGGATTGGGGGCAGGAAGAAAAGGGGACGACAGAGGATGGGATGGCTGGATGGCATCACTGACTCGATGGACATGAGTTTGGGTGAACTCTGGGAGTTGGTGATGGACAGGGAGGCCTGGCGTGCTACAATTCATGGGGTCGCAAAGAGTCGGACACGACTGAGCAACTGAACTGTACTGAGTTATAAAAATAACAAAGAGTATAAAAATCTTGAGTGTCTATTGCTACTGATTCTTAAAGAACCATTTCAAACTCTGATGACTAAAACAACAAAAACATAAATTGTATACACCAAAACTGCTAACATATGGTCCAGCTAATTAGAGAAGACAATCACAAGCTCCGTTTCTGTAATGGAGCTTGGAAATAATATGAGACTAGATGTAGCTTGGTAGTGATAAGTTTCATACTCTGTCATTTGCAAAGCTTGACAACTGGAATCTACCTGCGGAAATTTAAATTTTTAAATTTCCATAAACAGAAGAGTTTTTCAAGTATCTATCATGAAATATCCATGTGATCCCATCTGTTGGAAAATTTGAAAAACATATATTTAGGACATCAGAGGTTATTTAGGAATCTCAATCATAATTGGGCAGAAATGGTCTTTTCAGCTGGCTGTATATTTTATGGTTATAAACATTTAATGTAATGGGAAGTTTAAAACAGTCCAAAGATGGAGAGCTAAAAATAAGAGAACAAGAAAAATAAAGGTGCCCTTTCGAGTTCAAAGTTCCAGCAGCATTTTGTCAGTTTTATTTGGGAAGTTTGTATCTGTCTGTGGTGCCTGGTAAGGAAAATAACTGTTCCTTACTCCAGAGACGGTTCACCTGGCACTGTCTACCTCCTTTGCTACAGGTTATGACACACCTCCGCGTCATTTATGAACGCATGAACCAGTCTCTCTCCCTGCTCTACAATGTTCCTGCCGTGGCCGAGGAAATTCAGGATGAAGTTGGTGAGTGAGCTGTTCTTTTGATGCTGCACATATAAACATATTTTCCTCGTGCAGGAGAAAATCAGGGAACTGAGTTAGTCTGCCTCGGAAATCACCAGTGTTTTAACAGGTGGAAGGAAAAAGAGCAGATTCCCTTTGATGATGAAACCCTTGGGGAATATAAATGGCTCTCATTTCAGCAATTGCATCAGATCTTAACTTCATGCTTACAAAAGTGGGGAAATGTGACTTGCCTTTTGGTCTGTTTGTGTGATAATGAGCCACTTGTTACTGGATTGTACTTGTCAACAGTTGTCTGACTTAGTCTTGTAAGTTTCACCTTATGTTGCTTTGGTACTTTACAATTTAATAGAAACAACCATTTCGTCATCTCTTAATTCTTAATTATCATACTTTTTGAGTGGCATGATAGACCAGTTTTTCAGATGAAGGGACTCAAATCTACAGTTTTAGGAACTTGCCTATGCCACGAATACTCTAGGGAACCCAGAAAAACCATAAAACTGTGACTTCTGACTTTGAGATGATTGTTGTCTTCAGTAATACATCTTTCTTTGTTGTCTGCCCCACCCCACCCCACCACAGAGTCATGAGTGTTGTCTGAATCAGATTGTTGTTTAAACTTAATTAACTGTGTGCCCACTGTCTTTCATTAAACTTTTATTTAAATAATCACACACTCATAAGAAGTTAGGAAAGTAATACAGAGAAGTCCGGGGTCGACTTCCTCATAGTAACATCTTATATAATGCCATATATTTGCAAAACCAGGAAACAGATCTTGTGTGCCCACTGTCTCCTGTGACCCTAATGATATCTTTAATATTTTGTATGAGTAAGTTTTCCCATTTCTATTTTTCTTGGAAAGGGAGTAATGTATCACATAATGTAATTCTCCACAAACCCCCAAAATGCCTGTATTTAACTTTATCTCACAAAAGTACTTAGATGCATTTGCCCCCGTGCATGTTTCAGCATAAAATAGATGTGTGAATCTGGGTGCCTTGGGGCATGAACTGTTTGTAAATAAGCAATATGTGTGCGGTGTCTCTCTCTCCGTAATGAGTCCTGCCCTTTGTTAATTGGGTTGGAAATAGATGCTTAATTAGGTTTGAAATGGATGCAGGTTGTCTGAAATCAGGCCACCCAGGATACGCTGTAGATGGTGTACAGGTTGCAGGAATTCCTGCTTTGAAGTGCCCGAAACACAGCTCGATTTTTCCATCTCATGCCAGTGCTATTCCACTCTTCTTTTTTTCTAACTTGGCAATGCCTCGCAAGTGTAGTTTGTATTATGGTCAGGTATTTGGCACTTCATCAAGTGGCAATGGTCTGTTCAGTATTGTGTGTTAACATACAGAATCGTTTCTTTAAGAACTGAATATTCTTGTCAGATACATTTGTAAGGTAGACATGTAAGGAAGCTCTAAAATACTGTTTATTAAATAACTATAAGAAAGTCCTCTAGTAAGTTGTAGACGGGACAAAGTCAAAGAAATCATCACATTCTTAATGAATCGAAGCTCCTATCTTCTAGGTGAATGTATTTTTGCCTTCTAGCCATCTTAACAAGCTTATTTTCATAAGGGACTTAGAGCTGTTGCCAGTAATACAACTATGGAAGAATAAGCCATTGCACAAGACTAGAATATTTCACTCTCACCCAGTAATTGGTTGGCTCTTTCTAATTAAATTATCAGATGTTTTTATTGAGCAAACTACTGAAAGCAGTGACCACTAATGAGACACAGTTCCCCAGAACAGATGGCAGTTCAGCTGTCTTGAGTGTTGCAAAATGCCCAAGAATCGGGCCACACACTAAACTTCACATCTCAGTGACAGGGAGAATATTCAGAGGGCTAGAATCAAGGAATTATTTTCCTTTAAAACTAAAAAAGCTATTAAGTTGGATTAAGAGCATATCATTTAAAAAATAGTTACGCCAAGTGAAAGAAGCTAGTCACAAATGATCACATATTGTATAATTCCATTTATATAAAATATGCAGAATTGGGAAATTTATAGACAGAAATCATACTGGTGTCTGGCAAGGGCTTGGAAGGTGGGGGTAATGCTGCTGCTGCTGCTGCTAAGTCGCTTCAGTCGTGTCCGACTCTGTGCAACCCCATAGACGGCAGCCCACCAGGCTCCCCCGTCCCTGGGATTCTCCAGGCAAGAACACTGGAGTGGGTTGCCATTTCCTTCTCCAATGCATGAAAGTGAAAAATGAAAGGGAAGTCACTCAGTCATGTCCAACTCTTCGCGACCCCATGGACTGTAGCCTACCAGGCTCCTCCATCCATGGGATTTTCCAGGCAAGAGCACTGGAGTGGGGTGCCATTGCCTTCTCCAGGGGGGTAGTAAGAGTACAGTTAATGAATATGTTGTTGTTCAGATGCTAAGTCATGTATGACTCTTTTTGACCCTATGAACTGCAGCACGCCAAGCTTCCCAAACTCACTATCTCCCTGAGTTTGCTCAAACTCATGTCCATCAAGGCAGTGATGCCATCCAACTGTCTAATCCTCTGTTGTCCCCTTCTCCTCCTGCCCTCAGTCTTTGCCAGCATCAGGTTCTTCTCCAATGAGTCAGCTCTTCGCATCAGGTGGCACAGGATTGGAGCTTCAGCTTCACCATCAGTCCTTCCAATGAATATTCAGAGTTGATTTCCTTAGGATTGACTGGTTTGATCTCCTTGCTGTCCAAGGGACTCTCAAGAGTCAGATAATGAAATGTTTCTAAAATTAGACAGTAATAATGGCTGCACAACTCTGTGAATACACTAATACCCATAAATATTAATACATTTAAAACAGTAATTTTTTTGGCATGTGAATTATATCTCAATTAAGCTGTTGCTTAATAAAAAATAAAGTCACCCCTTAACTTAGCACAAAAAAAGTTTTGTCATTCTAAGTACACTGAACACCAAATCCTGAAAGATAATCATTTTCAAAATCTTTCTCGCCTCCATTTTTAAATGGCTGTTTCCTATGGGAGCAGAAGCTTGCATTAATGAACTCCATTAAATAGGTCTGTGTACCATTGGAGGTTCTAGCACCAAAGCCAAAGAAGAGAGTTCGTCTATGAGCTCAGCTGTCTCATAGAAGCGTTCTTCGTTTGAAGGAACATCTTGAAATAACTTCCTCCTAAAGTAGGAGTATGGATAAAACAGGGCTTCCCAGGTGGCACAGGGGCAAAGAACCCCTCTGCCAATGTAGGAGACTGAAGAGACACAGATTCAGTCCCTGGGTCGGGGATCCCCTGAAGGACGAAATGGCAGCCCACTCCAGTATTCTTGCCTGGGAAATTCCATGGGCAGAGGACCAAGGCGGGCTACAGCCTGTGGGTTCCCAAAGAGGCAGACTTGGCGACTCAGCAACAACAAATGGATGAAAAAGACGGACCATGGGTGCTAATTGTTTAAGCTGAGTGGGAGTTCTTTGTAGTAGTCTCTTTACTTTTGTATATGCTTGAAATTTTCCACAATAGAAGTTGTTGATTTGTCGCTTACTTTCTAAATAGAATCTTCACAATTTTCTTCCACTTTATGTCTTGTACATTTAATTGTTTCTGCATAAAAGCTTCGTCATTTAGTCTGATGTACACGCATCTGTGTTTTCTCTATAATCAAATTTTAGATTTGGAGTCAGTTCAGTGTAAATAAGGATACTAAAATTCCGAGCCACTGGTCCAAGGAGAGGATCCAAAAGAGCCTACAAATGCATGCTTTTTGTATAAAAGTTTGTGCTTATAAACACAGGCAGTTAGGATATATTTAATACTGTAAAACATCAGGAGAGAAATACAGTAGTTTTGTCACATGAGGGTTAATAGTTGCTCTGGAGATAAAGGGTTTTCAACAGCCCTGAGAAACTGCCAGTATCTTTGGTGATGTAGGTTTACCTACTCTGGGTAATTTATGTTCCCATGAGGGTAGAATTCTCTAGCATGGAGGAAATTGAGGAAGAAGCTAGCCACGGCAAAGAGAAAAGGGCAAAAGTGAGAACTGACATCAAATTTGTGGCATCAAAAAGTCAGTAAAGTAAGACTGACTAGAGTCTAGAATTCACCATGCCACTGAGATCCAGCTCTGCTCATTTTCAGCCACCGCACTTTCCTGAGAACCACATTTGTTTATGCTATTCTGCTGTTAACTCCTGTAAATCCTATATTCATAAACCTAACAGTAGCCTGTCTGCTGATTCTCAGCAACATATTCCAGACTCAATACAGGCAGACCTCTATTGTGCTTCACAGATACTGCGTTCTTTACAGTTTGAAGGTTGGTGGCAACTTGTCTCAAGTGAATCTATCAACACCATTTTCCAACTGCATTTTCTCACTCCATGTCTCTGTGTCACATATTGGTCATTATTTTGATATTCCATTCCTTCTCATTATTATTATACTTGTGATGGTGATCTATGATCAGTGATCTTTGATGTTGTTCAGTCGCTAGGTCGTGTCCAACTCTTTGCATTCTTGTGGACTGTAGCCAGCCAGAATACTCTGTCCATGGCATTCTCCAAGGCAAGAATACTGGAGTGAGCTGCCATTTCCTCCTCCAGGGGATCTTTCTGACCCAGGGATCAAACCCATGTCTCCAACAATGGCAGGCAGATTCATTACCACTTGGAGTTTGCTCAGAGCATGTCCGTTGAGTCAGTGATGCTATCCAACCATCTCATCCTAAGCAGCCCTCTCCTGCTTTTGCCTTCAATCTTTCCCAGCATCACAGTTTTGTTCCAGTGAGTCAGCTCTTTGCATCAGGTGGCCAAAGTATTGGAGTTTGGTTTTCAGCATCAGTGCCTCCAGTGAATTTTTAGGGTTGATTTACTCTATGAAATCATATTTCAGATATTGTTATTATATCTGTGATGGTGACCTGTGATCAGTGATCTTTGATGTTACTATTGCAAAAAGATTGTGACTTCCTAAAGGCTCAGATGACAATTAGCATTCTGTAGCAATAAAGTATTTTTCAATTAAGGTGTGTTCATTGTTTCTTTGATATAATGCTATTTGCGCTTAATAGACTACAGGGTAGTGCAATCATAACTTTTATTTGCACTGGAAAACCAAAAAATTCATGCTAATTGCTTTACTGCAGTTTTCTGGAACAAGCCTGCAATATCTCTGAGGTATGCCTATATTTCACCCATTTCACAAACTCCAAACTATGTGTTTAAAGAAAGCATTGGGTCCCTCTTGAAATTCACTCATTTTACAGTCTCAGTTATGGGTTCTCCCAGTTGTCCTAAACCATATCCATGATGCGTTCCTTTCCTCCACCCATGATTGCTCATCAATCTGAAATCTATGTATTCTACCTCCTGTATTCATGAGGACTGCCTTCTCTGTAAACCCATGTGTTAGCTCAGATCCTCATCCTCACATGAGTTTCACTGGACTCATCACAGGATAAGAGGTCATCCTGCCTCTTACCTTTCCATGGCTCCCTTCTACCCAGACTCTTCCTCTTCAGAGCTGACTTCCTGCTAAAATGAAAAGACAGCCCACACATGGTTCTTCCTTGCTTGAAAAGCAGCATCCTTCAGTGCTCAGCTGAAATGCCCACACTCCCATAAACCCTTGACTAATTTGCATAGGAAGCCAGGTGGAAGAGCTGGTGTTTGAGTGACAGCTGTATGGCAAACTGATGACTATGTCTTACCTATGATGTTGCTGGCCTGAGTTCTTTATGAAAGTCCACCCTTGCTGAGGTTCAGGGTCATCACATGTAGATGTGGCAGGTGGTTTAGGGATAGAGTGTGACCGACCAATATTCATTAGTACTGCTGTGTCAGATGGTAAAGAATCTGCCTGCAATGCGGGAGACCCAGGTTCCATCCCTGAATCAGGAAGATCCCTGGAGGAGGAGGGGATGGCAACCCACTCCAGTGTTCTTGCCTGGAGAATTCCATGGACAGAGGAGTCTGGAGGGCTATAGTCCCGGAGGTCACGTGACTAACACTTTCACTATCCACATGAAGCGGAGCTTTCTTGTAATTCACACAGAAGTACCACATGTGCCAGTGACGGCGCTGGTGAATTCAGTGTCTGCACCCCCAACTTACGATTGAAGAAACTGAACCTCAAGAGAGAGGTCACTGACTTGGCCTTAACCAATTTCACGCAAAGATGGGCTCAATAGAGGACAGAAATGGTATGAACCTAACAGAAGCAGTAGATATTAAGAAAAAGTGCAAGAATACACAGAAGAACTGTACAAAAAAGATCTTCACGACCAAGATAATCATGATGGTGTGATCACTCACCTAGAGCCAGACATCCTGGAATGTGAAGTCAAGTGGGCCTTAGAAAGCATCACTATGAACAAAGCTAGTGGAGGTGATGGAATTCCAGTGGAGCTATTTCAAATCCTGAAAGATGATACTGTGAAAGTGCTGCACTCAATATGCCAGCAAATTTGGAAGACTCAGCAGTGGCCATAGGACTGGAAAAGGTCAGTTTTCATTCCTATCCCAAAGAAAGGCTATGCCAAAGATTGCTCAAACTACCGCACAGTTGTACTCATCTCACACGCTAGTAAAGTAATGCTCAAAATTCTCCAAGCCAGGCTTTAGCAATATGTGAACTGTGAACTTCCAGATGTTCAAGCTGGTTTTAGAAAAGGCAGAGGAACCAGAGATCAAATTCCCAACATCCACTGGATCATGGAAAAAGCAAGAGAGTTCCAGAAAAACATCTATTTCTGCTTTATTGACTATGCCAAAGCCTTTGACTGTGTGGATCACAAGAAACTGGAAAATTCTGAAGGAGATGGGGATACCAGACCACCTGACCTGCCTCTTGAGAAACCTATATGCAGGTCAGGAAGCAACAGTTAGAACTGGATATGGAACAACAGACTGGTTCCACATAGGAAAGGAGTACGTCAAGACTATATTGTCACCCTGCTTATTTAACTTCTATGCAGAGTACATCATGAGAAACGCTGGACTGGAAGAAGCACAAGCTGAAATCAAGATTGCCGGGAGAAATATCAATAACCTCAGATATGCAGATGACACCACCCTTATGGCAGAAAGTGAAGAGAAACTAAAAAGTCTCTTGATGAAAGTGAAAGAGGAGAGTGAAAAAGTTGGCTTAAAACTCAACATTCAGAAAACGAAGATCATGACATCTGGTCCCATCACTGCATGGCAAATAGATGGGGAAACAATGGAAACAGTATCAGACTTTGTTTTTTGGGGGCTCCAAAATCACTGCAGATGGTGACTGCAGCCATGAAATTAAAAGACGCTTACTCCTTGGAAGAAAAGTTATGACCAACCTAGATAGCATATTCAAAAGCAGAGACATTACTTTGCCAACAAAGGTCCATCTAGTCAAGGCTGTGGTTTTTCCATTGGTCATGTATGAATGTGAGAGTTGGACTGTGAAGAAAGCTGAGCGCCGAAGAATTGATGCTTTTGAACTGTGGTGTCGGAGAAGACTCTTGAGAGTCCCTTGGACTGCAAGGAGATCCAACCAGTCCATTCTGAATGAGATCAGCCCTGGGATTTCTTTGGAAGGACTGATGCTAAAGCTGAAACTCCAGTACTTTGGCCACCTCATGCGAAGAGTTGACTCACTGGAAAAGAGTCTGATACTGGGAGGGATTGGGGACAGGAGGAGAAGAGGACAACAGAGGATGAGGTGGCTGGATGGCATCACTGACTCGATGGATGTGAGTCTGAGTGAATTCTGGGAGTTGGTGATGGACAGGGAGGCCTGGCATGCTGCGATTCATTGGGTCACAAAGAGTCGGACACGACTGAGCGAGTGAACTGACTGACTGACTGATGGTTAAAGTGAGGAAAGTGGCATTGGAGCCAAGGTCTGCATGAGTCTGAGATTTATTCTGTCTCTGCTACCCACTTTTCTACTCTCAATTCAGTAGAATTCTCTTCTAGATCCTCAGTGTCTCTTCTAGAATTCTCTTCTAGATCCTCAGTGTCTAGAGCACCAGATATCCACCTTGAGTACCATACTCTTGTGTTTAATTGCGGACGTGTTCACCAGCCGCCCTCATCCTGTGAGCTCTTTCTGGACATGTCTTGGGCATGCTCGTATCCTTGGGGTCCAGCATAGGACCTGGTACTCTGTGGGTATCAGTCTTCATAGCTTGTGCACGGGTGCTCAGTCTCTCAGTCGTGTCCAACCCTTTGTGAACCCATGGACTGTAGCCCACCAGGCTCCTCTGTCCATGGGATTTTCCCGCAAGAATACTGGAGTGGGTAGCCATTTCCTCCTCCAGAAGATCTTCCCAATCCAGAGATCAAACTGGCATCACCTGTGTCTCCTGCACTGCCAGCAGATTCTTTACTGCTGAGCCACCGGACAAACCCATAGCTTGCTGCTGCTGCTGCTGCTAAGTCGCTTCAGTCGTGTCCGACTCTGTAACCCTGAAGACCCACCCTGAATGCCTTCCTTAGCACGTAGCATAGCTAGTGTTGCATAGAAGAGACCTCTTTCCTCAGGCACAGCATTCTCTAAAGCTGTAATTGATCAAGCCAGCAAAGTGGGTGAAGCTGGCACAGCTATCAAAGAATCAAGCAGAGTTCTCAGTGCTGGAATGAATAACATTTTACAGTATTAACCTCTGTCATTTCCATGACCTTCTGCCGTTTGGTTTTCTGCCCAATTCATATATTTTGACACTTGATCTATTAAATATGTTGTCTGGTTTGACTGTCCCATCAACAAGGGTCTGAATCTGTTTATTTGCTTTGCTTCACCAATAAGAATGAATTATCAGAACTACTCTATTATTAGTCTTATAAAAGCTTGCCATTTATTACTTTTTTTTCAGTTCAGTTTGAGTTATTATTATGTGCAAGTTCCCAGCCATGTCATTGATTATTTAATGTCTTCCTTTTTAAAAGTAAGGTATTTGCATACAAATTATGAAGTTTTCTGTAAAGAAGGGCTTAAGGCATTGTTTTTAGAGGGGGGAAACCCCTTATTCGTTTAAAATAACTGTTTAGGACTTTATTTTTTATTCAGCAAATGATAGAATCATTAATGTAAGGAAAATATGCCTCTTTTCAATGTCCATATTTTAATCATCTTTGAACTCTTCACAAAGGCAGAATTCCTTCATCTCTACTATTGTTCAGCTCAGTTTTTACTTTGTCAATTTGCTGTGTCAGCATGATCGTGTTTTTCTACCCTTGGTAATCTTCCTTGAATCTATGCTAAAAAGAATTCTATTCTTCTGTAAGCACTAAGGTTACTTATCAAAATGCTTCATTTTGTAGCTTTCTCAAGGCTAAAATCATTGCAGCTCTTGAGAAATGGGTGTTTCACAGAATGTTGTAATGACCAATTTATGAGAAAGTCAGGAAGAGGGAAGGTGGAAGGAAGGCCCAGTTGTTTTATACCCTGTTTTGTTTTTTCTTTTAGCATTCAAAATTAGTAAAAGCATGAATTATTATAAATCAGATGTTGAAAATTCCATCTCTGACTGAACAAATTCATGGTGAATGGGGTAGGATTGAACTGTGTGGAAGGAAATCAAGAAACTCAGTTAATGAAGGAATGCTTATAATTTTTTATTACAATTTGACTGTGGCCCCTTGATAAACTCTTCATCTCTTTGGGGAAAATACAGCATGTTCACTTCAAGGACAGTGTCTCCATTCTCTGCTCCTAATAAACCTATTGATTTGGGGATTTAATGAATCCAAAGTAAGCTAGGTTTAAATTAGAATATTTATAGCACTTGCCAGACCAACAAAAAGGAACATTCATTACAACTGAGAATTTTAAGTATTCTTGTATATAATTGTTAGTCAAGGAAGGCCATCAGGGAGAAAAAAATCATAAAAGTAAATAAAATGAACAAAGGCAGACAGGACTTAGCAACTGAACAACAAAAAATAAAGTGAAACAACTAGTAACTTGCTCTGCTCTTATTCTTTGTTTTTCATAAGAAATGACTTTTATGTATATGTAGATTTTTTATTTTAGAGATGATTTAACTATTTGGATATTCAGTTGTTGCTGTTGTTCAGTCGCTACATCGTATACGACTCTTCACAAACCCATGGGCTATGGCACTCCAGGCTCCTCTGTCTTCCACAATCTCCCCGAGTTTGCTCAGACTTATGTCCATTGAGTCAGTGATGCTGCCTAACCATCTCAACCTCTGCTGCCGTCTTCTCCTTTTGCCTTCAGTCTTTCCCAGCATCAGGGTCTTTTCTGGTCAGTTGGCTCTTTCCATCAGGTGGGCAAAGTATTGGATATAAGGACATTTATTTGTCTCATAAATTGCCAAAGACATGTTCTTCCCTTAGTCTTGCAGTAGTCTCAGAGCTCCTTACTCATATTTTCTCCAGTATTACTGCCTGAATTATAGTTTTGACTGGTGTTTATTTGCCTACCTATAACTGTGTATCTTTGGCCCCCTTGTAGCAAAACAGTTACTCTTCCAAAATAGAACCACTCATTTTATGAGAAAATGAAAATGTGTTGTCAAGTGACCTACATCAGTCAGTTCAGTTCAGGCGCTCAGTCGTGTCCGACTCTTTGCGACCCCATGAATCACAGCACGTCAGGCCTCCCTGTCCATCACCATCTCCCAGAATTCACTCAGACTCACATCCATCGAGTCAGTGATTCCATCCAGCCATCTCATCCTCTGTCGTCCCCTTCTCCTCCTGCCCCCAATCCCTCCCAGCATCAGAGTCTTTTCCAATGAGTCAACTCTTCACATGAGGTGGCCAAAGTACTGGAGTTTCAGCTTTAGCATCAGTCCTTCCAAAGAAATCCCAGGGCTGATCTCCTTCAGAATGGACTGGTTGGATCTCCCTGCAGTCCAAGGGACTCTCAAGAGTCTTCTCCAACACCACAGTTCAAAAGCATCAATTCTTCGGCGCTCAGCCTTCTTCACAGTCCAACTCTCACATCCATACATGACCACAGGAAAAACCATAGCCTTGACTAGACGGACCTTTGTTGGCAAAGTAATGTCTCTGCTTTTCAGTATGCTATCTAGGTTGGTCATAACTTTCCTTCCAAGGAGTAAGCATCTTTTAATTTCATGGCTGCAGTCACCATCTGCAGTGATTTTGGAGCCCAGAAAAATAAGTTCAACCACTGTTTCCACTGTTTCCCCATCTGTTTGCCATGAAGTGATGGGGCCAGATGCCATTATCTTAGTTTTCTGAATGTTGAGCTTGAAATCAACTTTTTCACTCTCCACTTTCACTTTCATCAAGAGACTCTTTAGTTCTTCTTCACTTTCTACCATAAGGGTGGTGTCATCTGCATATCTGAGGTTATTGATAGTGTGATATACTGATCTCATTTCTTGCCTCATTCTTGCCTCATGATATACTTGATCTCATTTATTTTATGCCATTGCAGTGGTTCTCTGGATTATGTTTTCAGTCTAAATAACTAAGTGCTGTCTATTAAAATCTTTTGCTTTATTAATTGGGCTTTATGCCTTTTTATTATTGAGTTGCAAAAGTTCTTTATTCTGGAGACTAACCTCTCGTTAAATATATAATTTGAAACTATTTTCTCCCATTATGTAGGTTTTTTGCACTCTTTTGATATCCTGTGAACACACAAAATTATAAAACTTTGATGAAGTCCAGTTTATCAATTTGTTGTTTCTATTGCTTATGCTTTAGTGTTATGTCTAAAAACCATTGCCTGATCCAAGGTCAAATGTATATCTGTGTTTCTTTCCAAGAGTTTTATAGTTTAACCCTTATAGTTAGATCTTTGATTCATTTGGAGTTCACTTTTATATGTGGTGTGAGGTAAGGATCCAGCTTCATTCTTTTGCGTGTGGATATCCAGTGTCCCAGCACCATTTGTTGAAAAAACTGTTCTTTCTATTCTAAGTGGTCTTGGAACCCTTGTCAAAAATCAGTTGACCAGCGACGTAAGAGTTTGTTTCTTGACTCTCAACTCTGTTCCTTTGCTCTATATGTACATCCCTATTATTGTTGTAATAGTAGGGATTTTTCATGGACTGCACTATTTTGACTACTGTAGCTCTGTAATGAGTTTTGACGTCATGCGCTGTGAGTCATCCTTTGTTCTTTTTCAAGACTGCTTTGACTGTTTGGGGTCCCTTGCTTTTCCATATGAATTTCAGAGTCTTTTCTCCTTTTTTCTACAAGAAAAAAGATAGTCAAAATTTTAATAGGGATTACCTTGAATCTGTAGGTCAATTCAGGCAGTGTTCTTATTATAAATTTTTTTGGCTTTTTTTCCATTGGAATAGAATTGATTTACAATGTTGTGTTAGTTTCAGGTGTACGGCAGCATGATTCAGTTATACATATACTCATTCTACTTCAGATTCTCAGTGTTCTGTAATAACCTACATGAGTAAAGAATCTGATTCCTTTTCATTTCCTTCTGTTTTTATTGTAATTTTTTAAATGAAGTTTTAAAACACTGTCACTACCTAAAGAGATATCCATTATGAGATGATTCCTCTGTATTCCCATGCAGGAGGGTTAAGCTTTAGAAGCAGCAGGAAAATTGATTTAGCACACTGATACCCTTTATCCCAAACCTGCCTGAGATGCAAGGAAATTTCTATGTGAACTTTTCCTTAAATCATGATGACTATGACACACGGACACATTGGTGTGTTTTGTCTGTTTCCGTGCCATCCTCTGATGTGTGTGCGTGTGCACGTGTGTGTGTGCGCGCGTGCCTCAACCACGTGGATGAAACCTGACGCATTGCCTCCCACCCCGAGCTCTGCGGCTGCCTGTGATGATCCCTGGTGCAATTCCAGGGTGTTCCCTGAGCTCACCAGCTCTTATGCATGGCCCTGTAATTTGAATCAAAATTCAAGAAGAATTCTTAACTAAAATGATTGGGAGGTGAAGTCAGACCACAGTAGAGGCTCCTAGACTGTTTCTGGCGGGGAACCCTGCAGCAGATGTGTCTGATTTTTTATTGGCAGGGGGATAGATTCTGGGGAACAACCAGTGATGTTACACTGGAGAACAAGGTCTGGCTATCTTGTCTTTCACAACCAGCTGCCTTCAAGGTTCATATTTTGAAAGAGAAGAAAAGTGGTAGTGATATTGCTGCTGTGAATATAGAGATGCATTCAAATTGAGATTAATTTTGAAATTTATTTCCACAGAGTCTAACTCGAAAAAAGATGAATGTGTTTACATGTGAGAAAGAGTTTGGAAGGAATGTTAATTTGCCTCTTGCTCATAACTCAGAAACCAATTTTGCAGTGTGCTCCCTGAGTAAGCCCCATTGCTGTGCCGTGCTCAGTCGTGTCGGACTCTTGGAAAATCCCAGGCAAGAATACTGAAGTGGGTTGCCATTTCCTCCTCCAAGGGATCTTCGTGACCCAGGGATAGAACCCGGGTCTCCTTTGTCTCCTGCATTGCAAGCAGATTCTTTTACTATTGAGCCACCAGGGAAGCCCAAGCTCTGTTACTTTTTCTTAACTCTTCTCCTGCCATCTATGCTATGGTCTGCTTTATAAAGTCAGTAATAAACAGTAAAGTATAATGTCTCATCAAAAGTAGGAGATCGGGAATTTCCCTGGTGGCTTAGTGGCTAAAACTTCGCCTTCCAATGCAGGGCATGTGGGTTCAGTCCCTGGTCGGGGAGCTAAAATCCCACGTGCCTCTCCTGTGGCAAAAACCAAAACATAAAGCAGAAACAATATTGTAACAAATTCAATAAAGACTTTAAAAACGGTCCACTTCAAAAAGAAACCTTTTTTTTAAAAAAAAAGGAGATCTATTAACCCATTCCTGTTTATGAGGCATAAGTCCAAAGCAATGCTGACATCATATGAATCATCATGCTATTCAGAGTCTTTTGGACTTGGGGTGAGAAAGTGGTCAAAAGACCAAAGTCAGGATGTTACTTAATTTCAACTACTATTGCAGATCCATTGATCTAAGACAGTGGATTGAAAATGGACTATTTAATGTTTTAAAAAATTTTATAAATATATTTATGACTACATGTGCTCATAAAAGCATGAGTTAAATCTCATTATTTCTGTGGAACACCAAATAGTGACCATTTGTCTTATCTTTCGCATGTCTCTGTATCTTTGTTTTTGGTCTGGGTGGTATTGAGACGAGTCTGCCCATACCCTTTGAGCAAATAGAGGAATTGTGTGTTCAGCTTCCTCTTAAATATGGAACTTGATAAAGCTGCTCCTAAGGTCAACAGAGACCAGAGACACTGTCATCTGAGAGAAGGAAGAAGGGCCAGCTGCAAGTTTCACACCTCTCAGAAGCAAGAGGCTGAACCAGCCAGCCTGCCTTGGCAAACAATTCATTCCTTCTCTTTCAGAGGCTGGCAGAGTGAAGGGGAAGCTGGGGCTGTAGCTAGTTGCTTCTGAAGCTTTGCCAAGTTATAAAGAATTTCCCGAGGCATGAAGAGTAGAGATCTGGGAGTGCCACAGGGAACATTTCATATTAATATGATTATACTTATTAGCATTTTATACTCTTTTTATTTAGGAGATTGTTTTTATTTAGAAGCAAACCAAATTTCACATTCTAGGTTTGGGGCAAAGATGGGAGACATTCAGAGAGAAATTGCTGTTTGAAGTTCTAAATGAGTAACTCTTTTGGAAAAACCTGCCTTCATTTTGTTGATGATGACTGAGGCTTGAAATAATTAAAATGGGTTTGCTCTCTAATGATGGGCTTCCCAGGTGGCACTAGTGGTAAAGAATCTGCCTGCCAGTGCAGGAGACATGAAAGACATGGGTTCAGTCCCTGCGTCGGGAAGATCACCTGCAGAAGGGCATGGCAACCCACTCCAGTATTCTTGCCCAGAAAATTCCACAGACAGATGAGCCTGGTGGCCAGGCTACAATTCATGGGGTCACAGAGAGTTGGACAGAACCGAAGCGACTTAGCATGCACGCACGCACACTCAAATGACAGTCAGCATATGTGATAGAAAGGAAAGTTGCCGAAATAGCCTTTTTGATGTGACTTAACATTATAAGAAAAGTATTGTGGTGGGGCTTGACTTGAAAACATAATCATTCATACTTTGACCTTTATTACATTAAAACTTTTTCTTTATCTCGTGACTATGACCTGATAGCTTATACTTCTTGCTGTTTATGTTTCCCATGATACCAAAAATCAGTTTCCTAAAATTTTTATATATGACACATTGGTAATAGTTATAACTATTACATTATTAGAGTTTTCTAATCAAACTGCTTTAGTCAAATAAAAAGAAAACTAACTTTATCATTGCCACTGAGCTGTCACTAGATAATGCCTTAATTCTTGGTCACCACTCTTAATGATTTCAAGGAAGTATTAGAGGGCTTCAGAAGTATAATATGATGCTTACTTTGGGAGCAAATATACTAAAATTGGAACAATACAGAAAAGATTAACATGACTCCTGCTTAAGTATGACATGCAAATTTGTGAAAGCTTCCATGTTTTCAATCCATTGTATATGAGGCATCTAGAATAGTAAATTTATAGAGACGACGTAAAACGGTAGTTGTCAGGGCCTAGGGGGAGAAGGGAATGGGGGATTAATCTGTAATGAGTACAGAGTTTCAGTTTGGGAAGATAAAAATGTTCTAGAGATGGAAGGTGGTGATGATTGTGAATATACTTAAAGCCACTGAAACCGCTTTTAACCACTTAAAATGGTTAAAATAGTAAGATTTGTGTTATATTTATTTTTCACAATAATAGTAGCTCTCTATGTACATTTATATCATTTGCCATTTTGAGTAGCAAAGGCATCTAAAAATTAATCCAAGGATGTTGGATCTTCAATAAGCATTCATTACACTCTCCCCATATTCCAGATATATGCACATTGCCAGACATTTTCCAGGTATATGGCACAATCTTTCATACCTGAATAATTTGGAATCTGCTTGGGGAGACTTTGGATAAACACAGTTGAAGGAGAGGCTTCTCTCATTAAGCTGAGGGATGTTGATCGCATGTCTCTTGGCATTAGGTAGCATCATCTGGCAGCCATTCCTTACTTCCTTCATCACTTATTGAAGATAATTAGAGGAGAAAGGAACCTAGTCTTCAACCGGCTCAGCTCCATCATTTCACTGGCTCAAAGAGAGTATAATCTGCCCAAGGTCATGCATCTGGTTAATAAGACTAGAGACCGAATCTATTCTGGTGTCTGTGTATCCAGTAGTATTTGTTCTGCCTCCTTGCTGAGGCCAAGTTAAACCAAAATGGATTTTGGAAGCTGTTTATTCAGCTTCAGGACCTGTTCTTTGAAAATATTATGGGTACAAGAAATGGCCCTCTTTTAGCATATGTTACTCAGTGATAAATGCTTCCCAAGCTCAAAGACTCAACACCCTTGGACACTTAAGTCAATGTGAACGTATTCATAAAGGACATTAGTGTCAGCCGCATTGTGCGTTTGCAGGATTTTTTGTACATTTTTATTCTGCATTGGCTTAGAAATCATATGCGAACGCATGAAAACTGACAACAAACGTGCCTTCTTCTGTATAATTGCCATTCGCTTACTCTGCGCAGAACAAGCACACATTTCTCTGAAAACACAAGATAATAATACTCAGCTAGGTCTTAACCGTTTGTGAGGGATCTGACTTAGTGTTTAGCTCTGCGAATGTCAGTGGCTGGAGCCCTTCACATCATGCACATCATTAAGTCATCTCCTAAGCCAGAGGAGAGAATCATTTTCATGACTGCAAAGACACAGTTTATTTATTGCCACTCAAATATATATAGAAAAAAGAATAGAAGAGGAAAGAAAAAAGAATTTAATGAAAGATTTTGCAGATTTTTTTCCCTAAATTTGTATTATTACTCTGGTGTCTTTTGAAGACTGGCTTTCCTTTATTTCTCTTTCTTCTTTTCTGTTTTTTGAGACTCATTTGATCCTCACAATAAACTTGGACAAGTGAAGTAAATGTAAATAGTTAACCCCTTTATTCATCTTCATGAGCCTCTAGGAAGGCTGACCTTTTGTACCCAGCCCTGGATATGTTTAAATATGCTGTTCCATCTGCCCAATCTTGGCCTTTGGAGATCTTTCTGAGCTTCCAAAACCCCAACTCTCTTGTTACCTCTCCCTTAAAACTTTAATTAGCACAAAGCATCTGTCCACTGGTCATTTGGTTTAGACGTGTGTCTGCTGTTGCCTTGATGCGTGTGTGTGTCCATGCTCAGTCGCTCAGTTGTGTCTGCCTCTTTGAGACTCCATGGACTGTAGCCTGCCAGGCTCCTCTGTCCGTGGAATTCTCCAGGTAAGAATACTGGAGTGGGTAGCCATTCCCTTATCCATGGGATCTTCCTGACCCAGGGATCAAACCAAGGTCTCCTACACTGGCAGGCGGTTCTTCACCACTACACTACCTGAAAAGCCCCCTTTGCCGTGTACATGTCAACTAATTGCCACGTGCTAATTATAAGCTCTTTGAAGGGTGTGAATCAGATTTCTTCTGCATTCATTTCTCTTGAAACAAATCACTGGGTACAAGTAGGTATTACAAATACCTGTCTTCAGTTGGAAGCATCGTGGCTCTTGAAAACCACAGCATCCCTTGGAAACTTACTGGATTCACATTCTCTGGTCCCACCCCTGACCTCCTGATTCACCAATGCTGGGCTGAGAAACTAGCAATGTGGCTTTTAACAAGCTGTCTAGGTGACTCTGATGCATGCAGAATTTTAAGAATTACTGATTTAGAATGTATTCAGTTTATGAAAAATTAAGAAATAGGTGAGGATCTATCCTAGCCCACCTATAAGCCATTTCGATTTACCCATACTGTTATGTCCTAAATCCACATGATGAAAACTATACATCACAAAAAGTGTTTGACATAAACCTAATTGAAAAAATATATTTGATTAGTCAACAGCAGCTCCACTTCCCAGAAAAAGATACATAGTTGCTAAGTAGTCCTAGATGAAAAGATGTACACCTTCTCACAGATACTAAAAGTCAAAACATAACTTTTTAAATTATCAAATTGATAATTTTTAAAATCTGCCATACCCTGTCATAGCAAGCTAAGTGAAAAGAAACTTCCTAAGCTCCTGATCAGTAGATGAGTGTAACCTTCTTTTGGAGCCACTTGCCTCTCCCTGATTAAAATGTACAGTCTTCTCTAATTTGACACTGTTGCCGTTGTTCAGTCACTAGGTCGTGTCTGACTCATTTTGACCCCATGGACTACAACACACCAGCCTTCCCTGTCTTTCACCATCTCCTGGAGGAGTTTGCTCATACTCGCCGTATTCCTTCCTCCGGCTACCCTGGCCCGCCTGTGGAGAGGGCTTGAAACCCCTCAGTACTAGTTTTATAAATAAGCATCACTGCCTTTAAAACAGTGGCGCTAGTGGTAAAGAACCCGCCTGCCAACGCAGGAGACGTAAGAGATGTGGGTTCAATCCCTGTGTCGGGAACGTCCCCTGGAGGAAAGTCAAAAGTCTTAGTCGCTCAGTCATGTCCTACTCTTTGCAACCCCACAGACAGTAGCCTGCCAGGCTCCTCTGTCCATGGAATTCTCCAGGTAAGAATACTGGAGTGGGTTGCCATTTACTTCTTCAGGGGATCTTTCCGACCCAGGGATTGAACCCAGGTCTCCTGCATTGCAGGCAGATTGTTTACTGTCTGAGCCACTGAGGAAGACCCACCCTGGAGGAGGGTGTGGCATCCCACTCCAGTATTCTTGCCTGGAGAATCCCCATGGACAGAGGAGCCTGGACAGCTGCAGTCCACAGGGTCACAAAGAGTCAGATACTTAACACAGCACACACACAGCCTTTAAAGCAACTATGAAGGACAAATGACATGCAGCAGAGCTGGGTTCCCCTTCTCAAGACTCCTCTTCAGTTTATATTTCTCTCATTTTGGAGTTCAGTGCCCCTAAAATTATGGGGAAATTGCCATATGTGATGTCGGCTGGAAAACGTTTCAAGAGACTTAGGTGGAAATGGTTTAAGTTCCAAGTCTAAATGAGCAGTGAACTGTTAGGCCATCTCTGTTTTTCCTTGCAAAATTTAATAGTCTCCTATAACCCTAGAGCTCTCAATTTCTTTGTTATTCTATAAAAAAGAAAGGAAATACTTCCTAATGCACTGTTGCTGGCCTCATCCTATTTTTTTAAGGTGGTTGCTGTCTGTCAAAACAAGTTCTTTGCAATTTTTTTTTTTTAATACTGAGAATGAATTCTTGAAGCAGACCCACCAAATTTTAGTGTTTTGAGGATAATAGTAATAATTACAGGAGTTGCCCCCTCAGTTCCCTGGTGGCTCAGGTGGTAAAGAATCTGCCTGCAACGCAGGAGACCTGGGTTCCATCCCTGGGTCAGGAAGATTCCCTGGAGGAGGGCATGGCAACCCACTCCAGTCTTACCTGGAGAATTTCATGGACAGAGGAGCCTGGCAGGGTACAGTCCATGGGGTCACAAAAAGTCAGACACAGCTGAGCGACTAACACTTACTGCTGAGAATCAATCTGAACATTTTCCAAACTGTTTTTGGCAATGGCAGTTATCATGAAGAAAACAGAAAAAGAAAAAAAAAAAAAAAAAGCTGTTTCAGGAAAAGTGTGGGGTCTGGGAAGAGTTCCTTTTTAACCCAATATTCAGGCCCTGCTGGGAGATATTCCAAGTTTATAGGCTATTTATGGGCTAAATGTCTGCTTTATTTTTCTTGCCTTCCTTTTGTCAGAAAACCAATTTCTCAACACTTCAGTGCTTTCTTTCCTTCTTGATGGAGAAGTTTACTTATACCTGAGGTTCCTCCTTTTAGGTATGAGAAGAGAAATTAAGTTGCTTCAGTCGTGTGCAACTCTTTGCGACCCTTGTAGCCCCCCAGGCTCCTCTGTCCATGGGATTCTCCAGGTAAAAATACTGGAGTGCGTTGCCATGCCCTCCTCCAGGGGATCTTCCCAACCCAGGGATCAAAGCCCTGGGTCTTCTCTTGTGTCTCCTGCATTGGCAGGCAGGTTCTTTACTACTAACACCACCTGGGAAGCCCCTTACCTCCTCAGGTGATCCTTAAATATTCAAAAGTTTAAAAATGCATGCTTATATGAAACAGCAAAAATACAAGGAATTCTTAAAGGTTTAAGTTATATTTATGTTGGTCTTGAACACAGAAGAATGGCGATTGTTGTCATGGAAAATTAATATGTCCTGGTAAATTTACCATGTGGATTTCTAGTGGTGCTTATTTCCAAAGCAGTGATTGTGTAAAATATTAAAGTGAAGCATTATTAACCTTGAAGTTCAAATTCATTGAGAATTTGTTTAGGTGTGACAGGATTGATGGCTATGTTTTCTTTCTCCACGTTAAACTTCTTATTAGCTGTGAAAAGGGATTGGCATAAATGGCTTATTAACTTTGATTAACTATATCTGAAAGACATGAACAAGCATAGGGCAGGCTCCAGTCAGAAAATGCTGTCGCTTTCAATATTTTCCCCATTTCCTCTTTTATTTGATCTTTCAGAAACCGTGAATTTACTATTCTACCTACCAGAATCTTTTCTTCCCTCTTTAGATTTTTCACTTTCTTTTTTTTTTTTTTTTAAATTTATTCCCCATCCTGAACCCTCCTCCCTCCCCATACCATCCCTCTGGGTCGTCCCACTTTCTATATTATTGATACATTTTACTCAGCAGTTTAAGTGACAAATAGTAAAGCCTAATTTCGGAGGATTGTCAGAGAATCTAACACTAGCGCAGGAAGTGTGTGTCTTCTTAGAGAATGGGCAAAAAATTACCGAGACAAGGAACACTGGGTACCAACTCTAGATATGAGACCCAAGAGCATCTCGCTCTGTTAATCAACCGTGTATGTATTTTTTTGGATCATGAAAGTAGTAGTAAAAGCGTTAGTCACTCAGTCGTCGACCCATGGACTGTAGCCCACCAGGCTTTTCTGTCCATAGAATTCTCCAGTCAAGAATACTGGAGTGGGTTGCCGTTCCCTTCTCCAAGGGGTCTTCCTCAGGGTCAAACTCTGATCTCCTGCATTGCAGGCAGATTCTTTACCGTCTAAGCCACCAGGGAATGCAAATTATATTTTTTGCTTCTTAAAGAATCTCCTGTGGAGACTTGGCATAGAAATCATGCACCATCTGTTTTTTTCTCCCAGAGTGAATAGATGGCATAACTGCAAATGTCTTAGACACAGAGGATATGGTCATTTGGGTTTTTCCCTTCACCTAGAGTGAAGTCAGGTAGTCAAGGAGAATACTTTAGAACTTTCTTGGCAAATGGCCAGAAAAAGTAAAGAAAATGAAAAGCCCCGAAGGTCACATATTCTCTCCAACCTTGGACTGCCTCACATTTGCCAGAGATCACTTCCTTGTCATTTTTATGAGAGGGGCAGGACCTGAAATTCAGTGCGCATTCTTGGTGACCCACTGGCAGTTTACCCTCCTTTTCTCATCTTCAGCTATCACCCTTCCAAAAAAAAAAAAAAAACAGAAGGAAGAAAGCAATAAAATCCCTTAGAGAAAGCTGTTCTGACCTTTGATCTTCCTTTGATCTGGATATGACTCGGTGGGTGTCTACTCCACTCAGGCTGCCATGATAAAATACTGTAGACTGGGTAGCTTAAACAACAGAATTCTTTCTCACAGTTCTGGAGGCTAGCAGTCCAAGATCAAAGCTTTGGCAAGTTTGATTTCCCCTGAGGCCTCGCTCCTTAGTTTGCAGATGGCTGCCTTCTCGCTGTATGTGAGTGAGAGAGAGATCTCTGGTGTCTCTTTCTCTTCCAGGCCTGTTCCCGTAGGGCTCCCTATGACCTCATTTTACCTTAATTCCCTCCTTAGAGCTCCTTTCTCCACATAGAGGCACATTAAGCGTGAGGGCTTTAACATATGAATTTGGGGGAAACACAATCTATTCCGTAACGGTTGACTACACCATGCTTTGGGATAGATCCAGTGTACTCCATGCTCAGTATGCCTCATCCGTCATTTCTTTAGTGCATGTGGGTTCTTACATCCTCAGAAAATCGAAGGAAGCCATTAAAAAGTTTTCCCTCTTTCCTACCCAAAGTCATTGCGATCAGTTTTCTCATCAGCAGTCTTCCACTCTCTCTGTGAACTTCAAATATAAAACCACTTGGGTGTATCAAAAGCCTACCCTTGACCTAGAAGGATTTGATGAATTTTTAACATTTGGTTATTTGGCTGCATCAGGTCCTGGTTGTGACTCAGGATCCTTTTTTGTGGCTCGAGGGCTTCTCTCTAGCGGTGGCCTGCAGGTTTAGTTGCTTTGTGGCCTGTGGGATCTTAGTCCCAGACCAGGGATAAGAACTCATGACCCCTGAGATGACAGGCAGATTCTTAACCATTGGACCACCAGGGAAGTCCCTGATTGGATGGATTTTTAAATGTTGTCTCTTTTACTAATTTCTCCGTGTGTGCTCAGTCGCTCAGTCGTGCCTGACTCTTTTGCAACCCCATGGACTATAGCCTGCAAGGCTCCTCTGTCCATAGAATTCTCCAGGCAAGAATACTGGAGTGGGTTGCCGTATCCTCCTCCAGGGGATCTTCCTGATCCAGGGATCAAACTCGTGTCTGCTGCAGCTCCTGCATTGCAGGTGGAAACCTTACCACTGAGCCACTGGGGAAGCCCCAGTATTCACTTACTGAGATAGTGTTATAGTTTCCTAGAACCACCAAAACAAATGACCGTAAACTGGATGGCCTAAAAACAACAGAAATTTATTCTTTCACCATTCCGGAAGCTAAAGTCTGAAATGAAAGTGTCTACAGGGGCTTCCCTGGTGGCTCAATGGTAAAGAATCCACCTGCCAATGCAGAAGACACAGGTTCGATCCCCGATCCGAGAGGATCCCACGTGCCATGGAGCAACCAAGCCCATGTGCCACAACTACCAAGCCTGTGCTCCGGAGCCTGGGAGCCGCAAGTCCTGAGCCCATGTGCCACAGCTACTGGAGCCTGGGTACCCTAGAGCCCACGGTCCGCAACAAGAGAAGCCACCAAAACAGGAAGTCTGCACACCACAGCTGGAGAGTAGCCCCCACTTGCCACAACTAGAGAAAAGCCCTTGCAGCAATGAAAACCCAGCAGAGTCAAAAAAATTATTAAATTAAAAAAAAAAATTTTTAAGTGTCCCTGGGGCCATGTTCCCTCTGAGGGCCTTAAAGGAGTATCTGTTTTGTTCCTTTTCCTTGTTCTTACTGTTAGCTACCATCCCCAACAGTCCTTTGGCTTGTAGATACACCACTCCAGCCTCTGCCTGTCTTCACACGGCGTCTCCCCTTTATCTCTGTGTCTTCTCCATACGACCAAGAACCCACCTGACTCCCATGGTGTCCTCTCGATGCCATATTGGATTGAGAGCCTTACTCCAGTATGATCGGATCTTTACTTGATTCCATCTGTGAAGATCCCATTTCCAAATAAGGTTATATTCATAGGCACTGGATGTTACAATGTCAGTATTATTTCGGGGGCAGGACATAATTCAGCCCATTCCAGGCAGTTGCTTTTGTTGGTTTGTTTGAGGTGCATACCGCAAGGCATGCAGGATCTTGGTTCCCTGACCAGGGATTGAACCCAGGCCCCCTTGCAGTAGAAGCATGGAGTCTTAACGACTTGACCGCCAGGGAAGTCTCAGGCAGTTTTATCTTTAATTTCCTTTGACTTCTACAATCCCAAAACATTGTCCAAGTTTCTTTCTAAAACATGATCAAATTTAAGTCAAAGGACTGCATGCATGTTTTTTGATGACCTCTTTTTTTTAATTTATGACCTCTTCATTAAAAAAAAATAATTTCCATATATAATTGGTTCAAATTGTGAAAGACTTTTAAAAATGCTTTGCATTTGCTTGAGGCTGATTAATAAGTAAATTTGTAAACTATGACTGTTTTAATTAGCCAGGGTTAATTAATGTTTACCACACTTGGAAGATGAAAAGACATGTATAAATGCACTGTAATATGAGTCATTTTTTAATTTGTTGTTGAAACTTAAAGTTTATTCAAATAAAGACTGCTTATATCACAAACGCACACACAATAAGCTGTTGGAGACCTTTGGTAATTAGTGTCGAGGGCTTTAAATTTTGAGGTTAATTATATTTTATTGAAGATGGTCATGTTTTAATACTGTATATTCAGAGAAAGCTAGTTATATTTTTAGTTTGATTGTGTAAAAGGGAGAGAGAATAGAAATCTGAGACCAAACTGGTAACTCTTTATACAGTATATCATAATCTAAGATGAAGTCTGTTTTTTGTTTTTATTTCTGAGTTTTTTATTTTTTATTTCAGAGCAGGGTAGAGGAAACTATCACATTTAAGCAGCTTTTTTGAAGAAAAAACATTGCTAGAATTCTATGTAAATTTTCAGCAGGAAAAGCGTCAGGGGCTTGGATGAGATCTAATGCCAAGATTGGAAAGTGTGGAGATTAGAAACAGTTTGGAAGGAAAGACTAGGGCAAGATCTCCCTTAAGAGGCAGCAGGCAGCATTATCATGGAAACAGTTGTCTCACGCATAGGATGGTGAGGACATGGTTATCTGGGGTAATTTTCCAACATGTTCAGTGGAACACAGCTCTGGTTCACAGGTGACAAAGGACAGCTGGCCTCAGGGATTACAGCCCCATTTTACCCTTCATCATTGTCCAAAGGGAGAGCATATTCAAAGGTAAATTACAAAAGGGTTAGAGCTCCACTTTATTTTTATCTCCTACACAATCTTCTCGCTCATTCTTTGCATAAGGTTGCTTTTTTTTTTTTAATCATCTCATAGGTGCTCATACTGAAATGATTTGACTTAAGAGCGGGGTGAGGGGAAAGACCTACAACTCTTTATTTTGTAGTTCTTAACAGTAACCACCATCTGATGTTATTTTTAACCATGGCAAAATTCTCTAAAGAATTTTCACTAAGCATGTGATGACACTTCACTGCAGATGAGACTGTTCATTATCTAGCAGAATTCAATACATGATAAATCCCTTTGGGGGAATCTGATGTGAACTTTTTTCCCAAAATACCTGGGAAGATGGGAAACCTCCCATTTTCTTTCCCGTGCTTCCCTGTGGGCTGTTGCAGCATTTACATGCGTTCTCCAGACCATAGTTCCAGGGGCTCCAACCCTCTCCACCGTGATATGGAATATCACAGACTCCACACGTCTAAATAGAACCTGTCTTTCTGCCCCCAGTCTGTGCTCTTTTGATGGACACAACTCAAGTCAAGAATGCAAATATTAAGCAGCCTCCTGACAGCACCTTTTTCCTTTCCTGGTCACAATTCCCCTTCCTCACCTCCCACCACCTGCAAAGTAGCTCTTCTTGTTCTTTGTATCACGTCCGGTAGTGTCTTTCTGGTTTTATCACTTGTGTGCATTCTTGCCCACTATCTCACCCATTTTTGAATGTCAACATGTCTTTTTAGGATTTTATAATCCCCAGTTTCCCCCTCTGTCCTTTTCTTTATAATTTACCTAAAAACCAACTGCAGGCCACTCACTCAACGCATGGAATACCCTTAGTCTGTATTTTGCTAACGGCATATTCTTCCTGCGGGCCAGCGTATTCTTTTGCCCTGTGTATATCCCTCAAATTCCAAGTCCTTGGCTCCTGTCTAAGCTACTTCCCTTTTCATCTCCCTGTGTTCCAGGAACCAGAAGAGTCCCCACAGGCAGAGGCACCCCTTCCTCTGTACCTTGGTCCATGGACTTGTGTCCACTAGGACTGTAGTCGCTCTTCCTTAGCAAACCTGTAATGTCACCATCCCAGCCCCAAGGGCCCAATTTGTTTCTTTCTTGCTCTGTCCACACCCCTTACCAGAGCATTTGTATACGAATTACTTTTCTGCCCATCTTTTCTCTGGTGCCTTGAGCTTTGAGTAATAAAAAACTGCCTTAGTTGTTTCCTACACTGGCCTGGAAGATGGTAGGATTGCTCAACAGCTGAATGCGTGAATAAATAAATTAATGAGCTCACTAATTAATAATAAAATGATTTTAATTTTCTTGGCTCCAGATTAATTTTTGTAAAGTGAGTCCTTTCAGCCACACTTCATCTGCTCTATTAATACTTCCCTGAAGACAGTCACTTTCCACCCATCTCCAAGCTTCAGATGCCAAGCACTTTCCATCACCAGGCTTGGTTCCCCTGCATTGTAAGAGGATCCCAAAGTCCTCTAATGCAGGAGATAAAGGACCATTGCTGTCCTAAAAATGTTCCCTGCAGAACGAGTTTTCTGTTAAAACACAAATAGGCCAGTGTGCAGAAGAGCATAGAGGCCTGTGGTTTTTTTAATCTGTATAAATAAACCTTTCAAAATAGCTTCAACGTCTACAAACATGATACCTTGTCTACAGGAACAGGAGCATCCTCCACTATGATTTGTACTGGTCTTATCCACACTTGCCTGTGCTCCTTATCCTAATCAGCATAAATCGTAGGCTCTTTGGAAGTGAAGTCACCTATGTAGGAATGTTGAAAATGTTACTTTCTACCATGAGCTAGCCAGCCTTGCTAACCAATCCTTCACATCCTTCAAAATATAGGCATGCCTAAGGGATATTGTGGGCTCAGTTCCAAACCACCAGAATAAAGTGAATATTTCCATCAAGTGAGTCGTGTGAATTTGGGGATTTCTGGAGTGCATGTCAAAAGTTACTTTATGCTGTAGTCTATTGTATGCAATAGCACTATGTCTAAAAATGCAGCGTACTTAACTCTGCCTAGAAAATACCTTCTTGCTTAAAATGGTAACCATCATCTGAGCCTTATCAAGTTGTAATCTTTTTGCAATGCTATTGTCAAAGATCACAGATCACCATCCAAATATAATACTTGGATTATATCTAAGAATATCCAAGAATTTTTCAAAAACTTTGAAATATTGTGACAATTGCTGAAATGTGATCCAGAAACAAAAAGTGACCAAATACTATTGGGAAAATGGAATCGAAAGACTTGCTTGACACAGGGTTGCCACAAACCTTCAATCTGTTAAAAAAAAAAAAAAAAAAAGGCAGTATCTGTGAAGTGCAATATAGCAAGGTATGCCTGTTTAGACTTCAGTCAATTAAGCATCTATCAGATATGAATCAATTAGCATGCACTGTCTTTACTGCATAGCAGAGAATGACTGCTAGCTGTTGAGAAGGGCACAGCTGCCCTTTCCTTTGGATTCCTTTCATCCCCCTAGGATGTCTCTTACCCAAGTAAGAAAGATTCCTCTCACAAGTTTGGGAGAGGGTGCAGATCAGACAGGGCTTCCCTGGTGGCACAGATGGTAAAGAATTTGCCTTCAATGCAGAAGACCCAGGTTCGATCCCCGGGTGGGGAAGATCCCCTGGAGAGGGAAATGGCAACCCATTCCAGTATCTTTGCTTGGAGAATCCCATGGACAGAGGAGCCTGGTGGGCTACAGTCCGTGGGGTCATAAAAAGCCAGACACGACTGAAGCCACTTAGCATGCAGGCACGCAGATCAGACAGGACCACAGGTACAGTGTGCAGGTTGGATAGGACACAGTGGTAGGGGCTTCATTCAGACCCCCTCCCTTGTCACGTGCAGCTGGGGGTACAAGGTGGAGCTGAAATCCAATCTACACATAGCATAACAAGCCTGTGCCCTTGTGACTCAGTCCCCAAAGAAAGCCTCCCATGGGCTGGTAAGGGCCTGGCCTTTCTCAGGAGTAAAGGTGATGTTTTCATCTCCAGCTGCTCGCTCTTAGTTGGTTCAGAGCCTAGAGCCGAGGTGGAGAAAATGGGACATGATGGGTGGGTGCCCGGAACACCCCAGCACCTGCAGTGAAGGCTTCAGGGAAATATATGCTCAGACTGTATACAGCTGCCAGAATGACTGTGCATTTATAAAAAATGTATTCACAGGCAGTTAAACTGTCACTTGAGTACTTTGTAAAAATAATCTTCCTCCTCCTTTCTTGTGCTCACTAAAAGCTAAGCAGTTTTTTTTTTTAAGGAAATGTGATACTGATCCAGATAGAGCAAACCTCAGGTTTTATTTCATGTTTCCAATTGACTATATAGCTGAGGACTTCGGAGTAAAAACAAACAATAAAGTGGACCCACTGCAGAACAACCTTCCAGAGAACTGAGAAATACATAGTGTGGAATGAACTGGAGAGAAATTGATTTCTTGTGATTTCATCTCTTTACGTCTTCAAATCTGATAACTCCAATTCTAGGCGCCTTCTTCCCTATTCCTGAAAAATTCAGTCTCCTTGACCACAGTCATAAAAAATTAAATAATGAAGTGATGATGGGATGAGATGAAATAGCTGATTCCCTAAAGAATAAAAAACTATTTTAAAAATTGCTCTTGGTGGGATGGCAAGTGAATTATTGTTTCTTTTATTTTCTCTATTTCTTGCACTGAATTTGACTATAGCTAATTACTACCAAACTACATTTTTATATAAAGAGGAATCACAGTGAAGTTCTACCTTATGCTGGAGGAGGTTTGAAGAGAAAAATTCTATATAATTATGGGGACTTCCCTGGCAGTCCAGTGGTTAAGACTCCACACTCCTCATTTAGGGGCCCACGTTCGATCCCTGGTCAGGGAACTAGATCTCACATGCTGCAACTAAAGACTTGGCGCAGCCAATTAAATAAAATTTTGAAAGAAAGAAATTCCATATAATCATCATTACTTTGAAACTCCTTGAGCTTAGCCATAAAAGCATACATCTCTCAACTAGCCTAAGACAGCCAGTTTTTCCCCTAGCATGTGAAGAGATAACTATTTGCTGTGTTGAAGACCACAAGAAATAATTAACTTGTGTGTAAGGGATGCAGGCATAAAAATCACATTTATTTTTATCTTAGTTTGTAGAAGACATATAGCTTGTATCTGCTTACATTAATGTACATAAATGTATTTTCACTATATATATACATATACATACGTATACATATATTTGTTTTTTTTAAGAGTTTACTTTTGGCTGCATTGGGTCTCATTGCTCTGCACGAACTTTCCCTAGTTGTGGTGAGAGGGGGCTGCTCTCTGGTTGCAGTGCATGGGCTTCTCACTGTGGTGGCCTTGCTTGTTGCAGAGCACAGTCTTTAGGGCACTTGGGCTTCAGTAGTCATGGCACACAGGCTCAGTTGCCCCTCAGCATGTGAGATCTTCAGGACCAGGAATCAAAACGGTGTCCCCAGCATTGCAAGGCAGATCTCTAACCACTGGGCCATCACTATATGTATAGTGGTCACTGGACCATCAATATGTATTCCTTCATTATATATATTAAGCAGAAGAAAGCACCCACATATGTACAGGCTAAAGCTGGCACTACAGTTTCAGTGCCATAGTACTGAAGGTTTATGTATATATTTATTTATTGGGTTGTGGTACTTGGGATCTTCAGTCTTCATTGTAGCATGCCAGATCTTTAGTTGTGGCATGTGAACGCTTAGTCACAGCATGTGGGATCTAGTTCCCTGGCCAGGGATCAAACCCAGGCCTCCTGCATTTTAAGTCTTAGCCACTGGACCATCAGGGAAGTCGCTGAACTTTTTATAATAATGTACTTCCAGACTTAAAGAATAGTTCTGAAAACATTGCATAAAATTTCTTTTTTTACAAGTAAGTTGCAAAAAAGATGGGAAAGGAGAGCTTCCCTAGTGGCTCAGTGGTAAAGAATCTGCCTGCCAGTGCAGGAGATGCAGCTTCAGTCCCTGGTCCGGGAAGGCCCCACATGCTGTGGAGCAACTAAACCCGTGCACCGCAACTAACGAGCCTGTGCTCTAGAGCGTGTGCTCTGCGACAGGAGAAGCCACCACAGTAAGTCCATCCAACAGTGAAGACCCAGCACAGCCAAAAATAAATTTAAAAATTCTTAAAGCTAGGAAAAAAGAAAAACCTAGTAATTTTGTACCTTAAAAAAAAAGTAAGTAATTAACTTGCAGACATCTTGGCCCTTTACACCTAAATTTTTCACCGTGGGTTATTTCCTCAAAGCAAGGACATTGCTTTATATATGCGAGTCACAGCCTCAACACAGCGTACTACGAGATTCTTCCTGTGATACGTAAACTTGGTTTTTAGGCTACATTTTAGAATATTTTTCCCCGAAGGGCTACTTAGACTCCCAACTACCCAGCCAGGCGGGACCAAGACTCCTAATGTAGTTGGAAATACAATCAGGACGTTGGCAAAAGTTCCACAAGTAAACATGAAAAGGAACTCTTCACTCTGTGTTTAGAAACCGGGGAACCTGACTGACATCAGAAATCTCTTGATTTCTGACTGCCGTGGGTAAATTCTAAGTTCTTTGATCTGTGTTGTTTGACAGTCGAAAGGAAATTTCTCTTGACAAGGGACTTCTGTATCCTCCATCTTAAGCGAAACGAATGATGCTTCAGGAAAATATCACTTGCAATAAGGAATGTTCTCACATATGACGTGCAGCTATGTCTGTATCTCCCTGGGGACACTTTGTTGCCACAAGTGGACAAAGCATGCTCCATGTAAAATCCACGTCCAAGAAACCACTAAAGAAAAATAAACCCCGACTCAGACAGTGGAGTCTGAATTTTGAGACCATGAGAGATTTTTTTGGGATTGATAGTGTAGCTAAAAATAAGAGGACTGACCCAGTTTGCTGGGAGGTCAAAATGAAAACTAGATTTGTGTAACAGTATTGCTTTGTGATAATATACCTCATTTTTTCCTCTTGTTGGAACATATGGCAGCATTGACTATTTAAAGAGCTCAAGATCCAGAGCAGTCTAAATTATCTTAAATCTGACTCAGAATCAGTGAAACCTGATGATTGTTCATGCAGCACTCATATTTATGCCAGTCTACCAGAGGAGGAGAAATCTAAAAAATGTGGGAGGTGGATGAGAGGAGAAACTGCTGTTGAGGGTAGACCATCACAACAGGAATGACAGGTAAGGTCTCACCTAGAGAAGGGAGCAAGCTTCCCCGGTGGCTCAATGGTAAAGAATCTGCCTCAGTGCAGGAGACGCAAGAGAGGAGGGTTCAATCCCTGGATCGGGACCCTCCCCTGGAGGAAGGCACAGCAACCCACTCCAGGATTCTTGCCTGGAAAGTCCCTATGGACAGAGGAGCCTGGCGGGCTACAGTCTATGGTCTCGTGTAGAGTCAGACATGACTGAGCAATTAAACAACACGGGAACTAAGATCCTTGGAACAATTAAGCCCATGTGACACAACTAGAGAGTCCCTGTGCCCCAACAAAAGAATCTCAAGTACTGCAAAAAGACCCGGTGCAGCCAAAGAAATCAGACCAGATCAGTCGCTCAGTCGTGTCCGACTCTTTGTTGACCCCATGAATCGCAGCATGCCAGGCCTCCCTGTCCATCACCAACTCCCGGAGTTCACTCAGACTCACGTCCATCGAGTCAGTGATGTCATCCAGCCATCTCATCCTCTGTCATCCCCTTCACCTCCTGCCCCCAATCCCTCCCAGCATCAGAGTCTTTTCCAATGAGTCAGCTCTTCACATGAGGTGGCCAAAGTACTGGAGTTTCAGCTTTAGCATCATTCCTTCCAAAGAAATCCCAGGGCTGATCTCCTTCAGAATGGACTGGTTGGATCTCCTTGCAGTCCAAGGGACTCTCAAGAGTCTTCTCCAACACCACAGTTCAAAAGCATCAATTCTTTGGCGCTCAGCCTTCTTCACAGTCCAACTCTCCCATCCATACATGACCACAGGAAAAACCATAGCCTTGACTAGATGAACCTTTGTTGGCAAAGTAATGTCTCTGCTTTTGAATACGCTATCTAGGTTGGTCATAACTTTCCTTCCAAGGAGTAAGCGTCTTTTAATTTCATGGCTGCAGTCACCATCTGTAGTGATTTTGGAGCCCAGAAAAATAAAGTCTGACACTGTTTCCACTCTTTCCCCATCTATTTTCCATGAAGTGGTGGGACCGGATGCCATGATCTTAGTTTTCTGAATGTTGAGCTTTAAGCCAACTTTTTACTCTCCACTTTCACTTTCATCAAGAGGCTTTTTAGTTCCTCTTCACTTTCTGCCATAAGGGTGGTGTCATCTGCATATCTGAGGTTATTGATATTTCTCCCGGCAATCTTGATTCCAGCTTGTGTTTCTTCCAGTCCAGCGTGTCTCATGATGTACTCTGCATATAAGTTAAATAAACAAGGTGACAATATACAGCCTTGACGAACTCCTTTTCCTGTTTGGAACCAGTCTGTTGTTCCATGTCCAGTTCTAACAGTTGCTTCCTGACCTGCATACAAATTTCTCTCGGCAGGTCAGGTGGTCTGGTATTCCCATCTCTTTCAGAATTTTTCACAGTTTCTTGTGATCCACACAGTCAAAGGCTTTGGCATAGTCAATAAAGCAGAAATAGATGTTTTTCTGGAACTCTCTTGCTTTTTCCATGATCCAGTGGATGTTGACAATTTGATCTCTGGTTCCTCTGCCTTTTCTAAAACCAGCTTGAACATCAGGAAGTTCACGGTTCACGTGTTGCTGAAGCCTGGCTTGGAGAATTTTGAGCATTACTTTACTAGCATGTGAGATGAGTGCAATTGTGCGGTAGTTTGAGCATTCTTTGGCATTGCCTTTCTTTGGGATTGGAATGAAAACTGACCTTTTCCAGTCCTGTGGCCACTACTGAGGTTTCCAAATTTGCTGGCATATTGAGTGCAGCACTTTCACAGCATCATCTTTCAGGATTTGAAATAGCTCCCCTGGAATTCCATCACCTCCACTAGCTTTGTTTGTAGTGATGCTTTCTAAGGCCCACTTGACTTCATATTCCAGGATGTCTGGCTCTAGGTCAGTGATCACACCATCGTGATTATCTTGGTCGTGAAGATCTTTTTTGTACAGTTCTTCTGTGTATTCTTGCCATCTCTTCTTAATATCTTCTGCTTCTGTTAGGTCCATACCATTTCTGTCCTTTATCGAGCCCATCTTTACATGAAATGGTCCTTTGGTATCTCTGATTTTCTTGAAGAGATCCCTAATCTTTCCCATTCTGTTGTTTTCCTCTATAAGTAAAGTAACAGTTTTAAAAGATAACAAAAAAAGATGTTATAGCTGGACACAGTTGCACAGGAGCCCCACAGTGATCTTAACCTCCCAGCCTTGCCCAGCAATCAACTGGACACCACAAAGGTTCTCCCCCAGATCGAATTTTAGACAAATTCTGCTCCATTGAACTACAGGGCAGTCCATGCTTAGAGGTAAGTTCGTTCGGTCTTAGCGGAGAGCGCAGAAAGGAAGGATGTCCTTTGGTGCCCTCTGCGTTTTTAAGTACATTCTTTTTCTCAGCATCTGAATAATAAAAACCTGTTTCCTGAACACTTTCCTGCTCTGGCTCCTATGTAATTTCCTGCCTGACAAACAGTCTGGCAAAAAAGAAAAAGGCGGGGGGAGAAATTCATAACTAGTCTTTCCTGCAGTTTTCTGGTTCAGAAAAATTTTATGATGGTAGCTTGAAGGCAATAGGGTGGGTTGGGTTTATGAACATGCCTTGAAGGTGCGTTGGCAGCCAGGTTTCTTCTGCGACATGGTTTCTGGGCCATACTTACCTTTGACACCTTGCTTTGTTTTGAGGCCTGTCTTCTGTGAAGGGGATGCTGAGGCCATTGTGCAGTGAGGCCTTTGTATAGATACACCTTATAGCAGTGGTCAGACTGTAATGTGCTTAAGACTGGCCTGGGATCAGATGTACCATGCTAAGTGAAATAAGTCAGATAAAGACAAACTATATGATGTTACTTCTATGCGGAATTTAGAAAATGCAACGAACTAGTGAATATTACCCCAAAAAAAAGCAGACTTCAAAATAAGAACAAACTAGTGGTTACCATGGGGAGAGGGAAGAAGGAAGGGGCAATATAGGAGTAGGGGAGTAAAAGGTACATACTATTAGGTATAAAATAAGCTACAAGAATATACTGTACATCACAGGGAATATAGCCAATATTTTATAGTAGCTGTAAATGGAGTAACCTTTAAAAATCAGGAATCATTATATTGTACACTGTATGCTAAAGCTGAAACTCCAATACTTTGGCCACCTCATGCGAAGAGTTGACTCACTGGAAAAGACTCTGATGCTGGGAAGGATTGGGGGCAGGGGAGAAGGGGACGACAGAGGATGAGATGGCTGGATGGCATCACCGACTCTATGTATGTGAGTTTGAGTGAACTCTGGGAGTTGGTGATGGACAGGGAGGCCTGGTGTGCTGCAGTTCATGGGGTTGCAAGAGTCAGACATGACTGAGCGACTGAACTGAACACTATACCGGTGCTGGAAAAAACTGAAGGCAAAAGAAGGGGGCAGCAGAGGATGAGATGGTTAGATAGCATCAGCGACTCAAATGGACATGAATTTGAGCAAATTCCAGGAGATAGCAAAGGACCGGGGAGGCTGGCATGCTGCAGTCCATGGGGTCACAAAGTGTCAGACATGACTTAGCAACTGAACAACAACGTATTATACATCTGTAACTTATATAATATTGAAAATGGACTATACTTCACAGTTTTTTAAAAAATTGCCTGGGGACCATGTTAAATGTGCAGATTCTGTTTCCCTAGCTCAGGCTGGAACCTGAGATTATGATTTCAACAGGCTCTTGGGGGATGCCCACATACCAAGATAAGAGAATTCAAAGTGAAGAAACTATGAAGACCATCTATCTATCCAACTCCTCCTAATTTTATAGATGAGGAACGCAAAGCTTAGGGAGTTTCATAGACCATGGTCACATTGAAAGTAAAAGTGAAGTCGCTTAGTCGTGTCCAACTCTTTGTGACCCCGTGGGCTGTAGCCTACCAGGCTGCTCCGTCCATGGGATTTTCCATGTAAGAATGCTGGAGTGGGTTGCCACTGCCTTCTCCAGGGGATCTTCCCAACCCAGGGGTCGAACCCAGGTCTCTCTCATTGCAGGCGGATGCTTTACCATCTAAGCCACGAGGGAAGCCCAGTCATGTTAAGTACCATATAGTGAACAGCATGGTAGTTATATGCTAAGCCATGAATCAGACATGCATGGACTGTGACTGGAAAATTAAATCTGATCTCATAGTCTTGGTGTGGGCAAAGTGCCTAGCACAGATGACAGCAGATTTATAGTAGAGCTTCTCAATAGGGAAAAAATTACATCCCTTTTACAAATATGCCTGCTGCATCTGTGGCAGTTGCAAAGGGTGGGGTTGGGGGAAAATGCATTGTTCAGAGGTGTGGTCCTCAGTGCTTTCAGATACATAAGTAATTATTTATTAAAATGTAAGAAATGATCACATGAGACTCTCCTGTTAGACAAGGTTGAAAAAAAATTTCCATTTGGAGGAGAGGCTGCAGATAAATGTGTCTGTTTCCACCAGAACCAGAAAATAGGAGGGAAATGCTAACAGTGATGCAAGTTCAATTCTATATGAAAGAAAAACCAGCAAGCCTAGGCATGTTCACCAGTCTCCAAATCAGACCTTTACTAGCCGTGTTTCACAGGGGGAAAGACAAGAGGTTGGACCTCCTCTGTATGACGGAGGTTCCCTCCCTGCCCCAAATGTGTTCAAAGGATGGAAAAGGTAGTTCAGTAATTACACCTGAAGCTTGTAGAAGAACTGGCTTAATGTTTATAAAGTTCATTTTCATGAAACCTTAAATGTGGCAGTAAAACTTTTAGGAGGAGTGAGGCAAGTGGATTAATCATTAAAAGGACCTTTTCCTATTCAGAAGCCCTTGTGTTGTAGCCACATGTTCCAGGAAACACACTCACTCAGAAGGGCAATGCAGATAGTGGAGTGCAGTTTATTACACCGGCGGGCCCAAGGCAGAGTCTCCTCTTAGCCAAGGACCCCGACCAGCATTTGTGAAAACCTTATATACCCTAAATGTATATGGTTCCCTGAAACTAGTCTGAACAAAGGAAAAAGAAAGATACAATCAGTGTTAACCATGATCATATGCCTTAAGCCTAGGTAGTTAACAGTGGACAATTATCAATAGGCCTGTGGTCACACCCCAGTAAGCATTATAGAATGTATGATTCTGTTCGGTTACACAGATAATTAGGCTATTAATTAGGGTATTTTTTTTAGGCAACAGAGAGCCCTGGGGCTCTTCCTTCCAGGGGCCTGGTTTTCCAGTTGGTATGTCATCTCCATAGATACTGGGCATATAGCTCAAAGTCCACAGTCCGGCCCAAGATGGAGTCCTGCTTTCAAGATAGAGCCTGTTCTGTTTCCTTCTTCACTTTTATGAGGCCACTTCTCTCAAAATAAATTATCATCGTAGTCTACTGCTTCTCCAAGAACAAAATATGTTAGTCATTTGAAGATGAAATCAACCAGGGATCTCTTTTGATGTTGCTTTTTTAAAAAATACATATTTTAAATATCTTTAATGACAGCTATGTGGTGAGATGTTCTGTTTTTCTTATTTGCTAGAAGTATGCCTGATATGGTCTTCCCAGGTGGCAGTGGTGGTAAAGAACCCACCTGCCAATGCAGAAGACATAAGAGATGGGGATTCGATCCCTGAGTCGGGAAGATCCCCTGGAGGAGAGCATGACAGCCCACTCCAATATTCATGCCTGGAGAATCCCATAGACAGAACAGCCTGGCCGGCTACAGTCCATAGGGTCGCAAAGACTAGGACACAACTGAAGTGGCTTAGCACGCACGCACGCACATGCCTGATATATATCCTCAAAGCATTTTTGAAAGGACAGCATACAATGGGTTTGATTGCATGTTGAATATCTGAAATTAAACTTCTTTTTGTTGTTTAAACTGCAGGTTAAATATTACCATCACTGAATTTAGTTGAATATTTCCACTTTTAACCACAAGGCTCATAAGCTCGGGTATTACAGAAGATATTTGACTACAGAGGTAACTGCTGTAATTTGGGGCAGTAACAATTAGCTTTTAGGAAAATAAAGAGTCTTGAGAGAAATGTGCCTAGTCTTTTAGTTTAATATAGCAGTTGGCAAATGTAGATGCTTAAAAGCTTTGAAATCCCAATATATGCCATCAAAGTGCTGTAATAAAATAATAAATTAACTCAGATAAAAAGATTATCCATCAGGGCCACCAACATAGTAGAAGTGTGGTTTCTCTGTGATCAGTCTGACCATAAAATTCAAAGATAAAGTTTCACTCAGAATGAACAATGAGATAATTGCATTTAGTTCTGGATTTTTTTTTTTTATCATAGGAGAAATTGTTTGGTATGAATTGTGTTAACAGTTGGTAAAAACCCGAGCCCTTAATAATGTCAATAAGTCGGTGGCTGTCTTAGACATTTTATGATCACAGAATTGAATCCTATTCCCGCAAACGGTAATCCATCATTTCCACCCTCTTTTCCTCCTGTAAACACCACGCTGACTTCATTGTTCCAAGTGAGATGACCAGAGGGGGCTGTTTCTAAATCTCCTGTGTCACATTGAGATAGAAAAGTGGATTTCTACTTTGGTACCAAAAATGTCTTTCACGTCTAAGTGCTTTTCACTCTACTGAAAATGTAATGTTTCTTGAATATTTCATTCTTTCATTTTCTGAAAATGAATATAATAAACCAGGAAAATTAACCACCATGGGGCTCTCTACATTTTAGTGGCCATTTGGAGGAAATTTCCTGCCAACGGTATGAGAGATAAAAGAGAAATGAAGGAACACCATGATTTGCTGCAATCTGAAATGCTGTGCGTGTTTTATGAAGCGCAGATGTAAGATTTTCCACTGTGACAGCTCCCTTGTTGTTATTGTCGCTCAGCCATGTCCAACCTCCTTGTGACCCTATGGACAGTAGCCCGCTGGGCTCCTCTGTCCATGGGATTCTCCAGGCAAGAATATTGGAGTGGGTTGCCATGCTCTCCTCCAGGGGATCTTCCCAACCCAAGGATCGAACCTAATGCTCCTGCATTGGCAGGCGGGTTCTTTACTGTCTGATGGTATGTTTTGAAAGGAGATGCAGCAGAGGAGAAAGACGGGATATTTGGGTTGAGAGCCCATGAGGAATGTTGGCAGGCGGGGCTGTGTACCCCACAGAAGAGAAGGCTGGCACAGAGCTTCATGTCTGCAAGGCCACACCCGGCAGGGCTAGGGGCTTGTTGCTTTGTTGCCTCAGAACACGTATCATGCAGCCCCTGGGAGCATTTGAGGAAGACGGATTGTTTTCAAGGCAAAACAATGAGAACTGTTCAGGAGTGGAACAAGCAGGCAGCCTGTTACTTACGCTTTTCTTGTTCTTAAACATGTTCATGGAAAGACTAGAAATTCACCAGATATGTCCTTCAGCTTGAAAGAAACTATATCTGGCTTACTAAGCCCAGTGCACTGCAAACACCCCACCGAAGCATCCTATCCATTCCTCTATGATCCCTGTCAACTAGGAGAATCTACCTGTGTCTGGAGGGAAGGACCCTTCCAGGTTTCTCACTAGGGGAAGTGGTGCACCTGGTCAGAGCATCCACCTTGGTCTAAGCCATCCTCCCAGGGCTCAAATCCCACCTTGGGCATTGCTAGCTGTGATTCTGTATAAGTGGCTTATCTACCGTGTGCCTCAGTTCTCCTGTCTATAGGATGGAGGTGATAACAGTACCCACATCGTAAATAAAATCGTGCCCTGCAGCTGTGCCTAGCAGACAGCAAGCGGTAGCTGCTGCCACTGCTTCTGTTGTAATTGTTGCTGTTACTCACCCAAGACATGGCTTTTGTTTGGTTTAGATGAGCTGCTGCAGAAAGAACAGAACTACTCGGACGATGTCTTGGCCAACATAATCAGTGAACCGAGGATCAGCTACGGCAATGATGCTCTCATGCCATCTTTGACCGAAACCAAAACCACCGTGGAGCTTCTTCCCGTGAATGGCGAGTTCAGCCTGGACGACCTCCAGCCCTGGCATCCTTTCGGGGTTGACTCTGTGCCCGCCAACACGGAAAACGAAGGTAAGAAGCCCAAGAGGGAACAACAGTAGTCTGGTACATATGTAATCTCTCTCACATTCCTAAAGGGTGACTTTCTATATGAATTTTTTTTTTAATGCTTTCTCACCAAGAAGTATTTTGTTGGTTCTGGAATGAAAGCACAGTATCCAGTTAGTGTCCTTGAGACAGTGGCCTCAAATGCCCACCTTCAAAGAAAACAGGTGATGGAATTACGGAAATCGCAGTTCACTCAGTGGACAGAGAAATTTCGATGGGGCCTCTATAAATGGAGGTTTGAAAGGGACCCAAAAGGTCCTCGTCGGTTATTCATTTTAGTGCATTAAATTTCAGAGTGCATTAAATGTGAAAGGCAAAGATAGAGAAACACTCAGGTCATGAAATGTAATTTTGCTTAAGAGTTAACACAGTTTGAGGTTTAGAAAGTTAAATACAAAGCATTTGTCAAAATTAAGAAGCACATTAATCTTAATGTTACTTCCTTTGATAATTCAAAGAAACAAGATTTTCTCTGTCAATAAACTGGCACAATGGATTATATATATACCTTCTTTCACAGGGATTTCTTAGCAAAACTTTTCAAATAGTATCTATTGGGCAGAGAGAATTTTTTAGTTCTTATTCCATTACATGTTCCAGAAGTATGAAATTTCAAACAGGGGAACACCTTGATTTTGAGATACTAATAGTTTGTTTTTCAAGAACACAGGATTTTATCTGTCACTCTTCTTTGTTAAAGTGACGACTTTTGATGGCAATATTTGTAATATGGATATTTGTAGTATGGATACCTCAAAATACAGTCAGGCCCTCCTCCGACTAAATATAAATCCAGTTTTAGACCTTAAGTGCACTGGAGCAACTTTCTTTAAGAACCATTGCAAAAAATCTTTAATATAGACTGCTTTCATAAGAGGGGTAATCACCACAAATTTGTTTTATTCATTTGGAAAAAAGGTACCTTTTGGTAATCATATCAGATACAAACAGCAATGTTATTTATAATATAAAAATAATTAAGACTACCATTTATAAAAACAATTCTAACATGGAAAAAATATAAGGAGATTTAGTATCAGAGCTGGGTGACTTATGAAATTGTATTATTACTAGAATGCTACTTGTGTCATTTTTTTAAAGATAAATATATTTTGGTCATTTAAAATCCTCATCATTCAATCTCAAATGAGAATTGTTTGCAAAAAATGTCCAATCTCATTTTGTAAATAGAACACACACAAGATTTCCTCTTTTTTGTTAAGATAATGGGTTGTTCAATTGACAGAAAAATAGGTAACATGTATGAGGTCTCACAAACTTTAGTAGCAAATTGCAGTCCTTTATGCCCTTTTTATACCAAATAGTGTTAAATGTGTAGTTTGTCATTTATGTCCAGGTTTTAGCTTTTAAGAGAAAAACTTAAATACATAGATTATTCTCTATTTTTATTAAAAATTACCCCTGCCACTGAGAACTTATTCATCTCCAGTGTGCTTCTAAAATTATAAAGAATTGCCTATCAATTGCTTATAATTTAAGACCTCTCACATATCTTTTAAGTATATATTTTCCATAAATGAAATGTTCCCATTTAATATTTTCAGTTATGTATTGATTTTGGAAAAGTAGGATAAAGCGTACTTTAGAGTTTACCTAAATCATTTTTATGAACACACACACAAGTAACAGAGACTATAAATTGTAATTTATTCATGGGTAAAGTTTATGGGAAGAGATTTATAAAGCTAACAACAGAAGCTGAATTAGCAGCAGAGTGAAATGAATTCACAGATATTAACGTTGATGTTTGTTTTAATCTTCAGTATTTCCTTTAAAAATGTGAATCATGCAAAGCTTAATGAAGATAAAGATACTGTAGCCCTGTTTATGTTAACTCTTCAAATTTAGTGAAGACAAAGAAGTGCAGTGCATAGCTCCACACAGCACAATAGAGAATAGCAAAAAGTTATAATAATCCCTGAAGGTGTTGCCTTCCCTGAATTTCAAAATTTCCCTTTCTCTGTCAAGTATTAAGAGCTTAACTGCTTCATATGTGAATATCAGCCTACGTGTTTCCTTGGTTGTCTTTAATGAAAGAAATTGAACTTTGCATTTATTATATTAATAACATAAATAGTACCAACAGTTAAATGAATCTGCCTTCATATGCCCTGAGTATTTTATCTTGACCCTATATATATTCATATACATATGCATGATCGTGATTAAAAATTACATCAGTTCAGTTCAGTTCAGTCACTCAGTCATGTCCGACTCTTTGCGGCCCCATGAATCGCAGCACGCCAGGCCTCCCTGTCCATCACCAACTCCTGGAGTTCACTCAGACTCACGTCCATCGAGTCAGCGATGCCATCCAGACATCTCATTCTCTGTCGTCCCCTTCTCCTCCTGCCCCCAATCCCTCCCAGCATCAGAGTCTTTTCCAATGAGTCAACTCTTCGCATGAGGTGGCCAAAGTAATGGCGTTTCAGCTTTAGCATCATTCCTTCCAAAGAAATCCCAGGGCTGATCTCCTTCAGAATGGACTGGTTGGATCTCCTTGCAGTCCAAGGGACTCTCAAGAGTCTTCTCCAACACCACAGTTCAAAAGCATCAATTCTTCAGCACTCAGCTTTCTTCACGGACCAACTCTCACATCCATACATGACCACTGGAAAAACCATAGCCTTTACTAGATGGACCTTTGTTGGCTTCATTAAAAAAGCTAATATTCTCATTAAATAAGAATGTTATTGAACAACAGCAAATTCTTGCAGAAGAATATTGGAGGCAATAATAGTTAAGATCTCAGAGTCTGAGTTCTGGTTTTCACCATCATCAGACCAACCCTCCTTTTCTAAATGTTGAAAAGTCTCCTTAATGAATCTTAAAATGAGCTGACAGTGTTTAGGGGGTTAGTAAATATAATGGACGTCAAAGTAAATGTTTCAATAAGTGTTCAGGCTTGACTACCAGTGGAAAACATAGCAGTCAAGTGTCTGCCCCCTTATGGATGTAACAAATATAGATGCAGACTGATACGGAGGTCCTAAATTAAAGTTTTTCTTCATATTATCCTTTGGTGGGCTCTGGGAAGATCCACGTTACAGTAAGAACTGTGCAGAAATGATTTGTGTTTACATGTAAAGCTGAGTGAGGTTCTGGGCTCACATAATCATCAATACATAAATGTCCAGGGCTTCCCTGGTGGCTCAGATGGTCAAGAATCTGCCCTCGGTGTGGGAGACCCTGGTTTGACCCCTGGGTCAGAAAGATTCCCTGGAGAAGGGAATGGCAACTCACTCCAGTATTCTTATATTCTTGCCTGGAGAAGTCCATGGACAGAGGAGCGTGGTGGGCTACAGTCCATGGGGTCACAAGGAGTCACACATGACTGAGCAACTAACATGAACAACAACAGAAAGTGCAGCAGGAGTTTAGGAAGCTGTGTGGGATGCAGGACAGTGTTTATTTGTATGAGTTTGCCCTGTGCATTCTGTCTAGCATCCTAGGTCCCCAGCTATTAAATGCCGTTAATATCCTCCCTACTTCTATCACAGTGGCAATCCAAAAGACCTCCACATTCCCCGCCATCCCACACTCCAGAATGCTGTGCATCAGAGTTTAAATCCCAGCTGAGTGATCTGGGCCAAGTCACAAAGTGTCTCTGACTGTTTCCTAGTTTGTAAAATGAAGTTGATAATAATTGCTAACTCAAAGGGTGTGAGCGTTAAATAAGATGGTATGAAAAGCTCTTAGTAAAGTGCTTGAAATGTAGGAAACATTCAGGGGTAGCTTTCTTTTTTAAAAAAAATAGAACCAGGACCTTATTAGAGAAGTTTTACCAGCTTGTCTCAGAGAGTCACCCTATGAGCTAAACAGTACATAGTAGGTACCCTACATATGAATGGGAGTTTCATTCTGAGCGCATGTTCATAAATCCAGTTCGTTCATAAGTTCATCAGAGTTAGCCTAGGTACCCAACCAATACAACTGGCTATATAGTACTGTACTGTAATAGATGTATAATTCATTTCACACAAATAATACATAAAAGGGGCTTCCCTGGTGGCTCAGACAGTAAAGAATCTGCCTGCAATGCAGGAGGGCAAGTTCGATCCCTGGGTCAGGAAGTTCCCTTGAAGAACGGAATAGCAATCCACTCCAGTATTCTTGCCTGGGAAATCCAGTGGCCGGAGGAGCCTGGTGGGCAACAGTCCATGGAGTCACAAAGAGTGACACACAATTCATAAAAAGTACTCTTGCCTGGAAAATCCCATGGACGGAGGAGCCTGGTAGGCTGCAGTCCATCAGGTCGCTAAGAGTCAGACACGACTGAACGACTTCACTTTCACTTTTCACTTTCATGCATTGGAGAAGGAAATGGCAACCCACTCCAGTGTTCTTGCCTGGAGAATCCCAGGGACGGGGGAGCCTGGTGGGCTGCAGTCTGTGGGGTCGCACAGAGTCAGACACGACTGAAGCGACTTAGCAGCAGCACCAAACATCACTGAATTAAGTAAAACAAACAAACAAAAAAAGAAAACACATTCACCTTACAGCACAGTACCTTGAAAAGTACAGCAGTACCAGCTGCTTTTACACTTGCTTCTGGACACCCTGGGCTTGAAATAAAGATACTGTACTACTGAACTCTATCCTGTACCACACAGTAAATTACAGAAAAGCACAGCCACCTGTAGAGGATCCGCCTGCACCGTGTACTCCAGACACGTGAACTAACTTACGGGACTCAATATGCAACCGCACATTCACTTCTTTGAAAGTTTGCCACTGAAAGGTTCATATGTAGAAGACATACGGTACCCTTAAAATTAATGAATGTAACAAACCATACAATAGTCCTAAAATCTCACTCTTTCTCCCTATATTCCTCTTCTCCCTCTCCCCAGAGCCTCGTTCCTTGCTTATCTCACCGACATGTGCTCCTATACAGGGCTATTGAAAATATCTAAAATTCTCAGAGGATTTCCTCTCATTGTTCCTGCAGTCCTTATCATCATCAGAGCTTCAAAGGCCTACCAGAATTTGTTGTTTTTCTCAAGAACAATCAGTCAGATCCACAGAGAGGGTCAGTCACCCAGGCGTTCTTTTAATTTATATTGAAAAAATAAGTGTATCACAGAACAGTTTTCCAATATTTTAAGCTCTTTGACCAGCTGCGATTTGCCTTCAGGGATTTTTATTCTGTGGTTTTTCTGAGCCACAAAACTGAAATGGCTAAACCAAAGTGAGGCTGTTGTTCCTAAAACGGTTGTTCTCACGGATCATGAAATCATCTGGCTGAAAGCTTTTGTGTGGATAGCATTTGTGTTTGTTCTGTATTTGCATGACTGCCTGAACAGGCCAGGCTGAAGATCCGGAAAATGCAGTGGCTCCTGGAAAGTCTTTGTGGCCAGCGGTCAGCTTGTCTGTATGTAACCCGTACACAGAGTACTCTAATATTCCTCCAGAGGCACAAGAGGTCTTATAAGACCAGATGTGCGTGATTGCATCAAGAAATGGCCCCCTGGTCCATTTTCTCTTAGCCATAATGCAGCAATGAACAAAGCACTTTTAAAATGGGGAAAATGAGATTAAATATTGTCCTTCATCAAACCTGGAAGCTAAGCCTTTTCAGGCCCCTCTTAATGTACGTGTAAAACTGGTTTCCTGTTGCCCTTCTATCACCTTGGGACTGGTGGGGAGGAGAGTTTATGCTGGGCAACGTTTAGCTTAGAATTGGCTTATTATTAATACAGTGAACACCAGAACCAACAAACTCAGAAGTCCTTGAGTTGCTATCCTTCTATTTCTCTCTTTTTGTAGGGGACTACATGACGCAAAGCTGCTACAGGCAGTGAAATAACACATTTCTGCTTACGTTTTTATGTTTCTTATGTTTAATTTACTACACAGTCAAAGTAACATGTTTTGAACACTATTGAAGTTACTTTATACTGAAGTTACTTTCTGGCTTAAGAAGTAAATGGTCTATTTGAAAAATTAGAAATATTTATTTTGGATTGGGAATAATACACTCCTTGTCAGCGTATTTTTTTTAGAGTGATGTGATTATCTTTTTAAAAATGCATAGGTGTCTGATCACTGAACACAAGAATACCGTATTTTTTGAATATTTATTCATATTAAATCAGCCTCACATTGTTAAACTAATGTTTACGTCACTAAAATGATTGTTGTTTATCTTCCCAAAAAACAGAAAAAGTATTTATTACTGTTTTCAAATAATACATGCACCTTCAAAGAAAAAGGCAGAGAAATTTATAGGCGTGATCTCTCACCCAGAATAAATTAATGATAGCTTTTTGCGGTAGCATCTTTCAGGCTTTTTTCTATGCACAGTTGATGTGTTTCCATATTCCTTTGAGTAATTAAGGAATAGGGCTTCATCATTTGTAAAGGTCTTTGGCATACGTGTGCATGTTTCAGCCCTGGGAAAACCTAGATTCCTTGTGACAGAAGTGAGGTTCAGAAGAATGACATTTGCCCAGGAACACAGAAAGAACAAGTGGTGGCATTAACATGGACCCCGAGACTGACTACCAGGTCTTCAACTGAGATTTAAACCACAAACTCAACTGCTTTCCCCTGAGTCACAGTTGCTAATGAGTTAACCACTGATGAAGGTTTTGCTCTGTGATTTTGGTATCTTTTTCTTCAGCTGAAGCACCATTTAGGCATCTTGTCATCAGGAAGTCCTCAAAAAGTACAATAATCCTTCCGTGAACACCATTTTATAAGGAGTAATAAAGTCCCTTATGCAACGGAAAAAGGATGAAATACAGAGAAACAGCATTGTTCACATGTATTTGTGAGTTGCAGAAGGAAGTAGGTCTTCATTTGATAGTGAACAGAGTATTAGTCATCCTCACGATAGGTGTCATAGATTAATTCATAAGTAGGATATTTAATAAATGCAATTTTATAGTATTGCAATCTGAAATGGATTTTAAAAAGTTTTTGTTTCCTCGTTACAATGAGAAGGTAAGAGTTATTATTTCTATTAATATTTTACTTATTAAAAACACAGCCTCGGATGTGGTCATTCGCCCTTGGCCACTTACACTATAAATATCAGGTTTGGCTGTCTCCGCCCCCCTTTCCCCTCTCGTGCTGCCAGGCTGCGTGATAAAGGACCAAATCACCTTTTGTATCCAAATGTCTTTGTATTCTCAGCAACATTTTTTTCTCCTGTTCTGAAGACTTGGCTTGCTGCCATTTTCTTCTCCCTCACTGTTCCTGCCAATGTGTGGCATTCAGAATTGACTTGGGCATATAATCCCGTCTTTGAATGCCTGGTCTGTATGCATCCCTAAGCTGTATGGTCTTGTTGAAACTGCTGATCCAAATGACATCCCGTCTAGGACAGCTTCTCTTCCTATGTACACCACTGCTCACTTTTTCTTATTTTCTTACCTTTCTATTTCCAGGGCCACACCCAAGAGGCTTTATCCCTCCTTCATGGCTTTACCGAGCTTCCCAGGTGGCTCAGTGGTAAAGAATCCACTTGCCAATGCAGGAGACGTGGGTTCGATCCCTGGGTCAGGAAGAAGGAGAATGAAATGGCAGCCCACTCTAGTATTCTTGCCTGGGATATCCCATGGACAGAGAGCCTGGGCGGAGGGGTTACGGTCCATGGGGTCACAAAAGAGTCAGACATGACTTAGCAACTAAAGAACAACAAGCGACCTGGCTTTGCTGTCCCCTTGTCCATTGTTAATCCTAAAAGCTTTGTTTCTCTCCCTTGCCCATTTCTTGAAAGACCAGGGTAAGTTCAAGTTAATATTTTCTGAGAACCAGAAGCACTTTGGAAATACCAGCTAATGGTAAATAATAGTGGACACTATTGTGCCTCCTTCAGTGTTTTCTTTGGGTCAAACCCAAAATTGTGAAAGTCGACAAACACAAAAGGAAATACTCTCACTTCATACATTTCAACGGTATGTCATCTATTAAATAGAAACCAGTCTTTAAAAATACAGAGAGGAAAAAAAACACAGAGAGGGAGATAAACTCTGGCTTACCTCTGCCTCCCTCAAACTGGGAACAAATTTCATTCGCTAAATGGCAGATTATGTGGTGAAGCTTTGTTCTCCTGATAAATTCCTATTTGCATTTCCCCTGGGGATTTAACAGAGTCCTTTTGTAGTTAATTAACTGTAAAATAAGATAAGGTTGGACAGTTGTAAAAGGAGTTATCTTTAAGATTTTCCACTGGACTGGGCATCATGTATTTTATTTCTAATCAAAAGCCAAGAAACTATCTCTAAACTCACTGGGAGGAAAACCCACTCTCACCAGCCCCTCTCCTTTGATGTTGCCGCGTGTCCTGGTGAGTGCTTTTATTGGAAAACTTAAGGAGCAGGATTGGCACATCAATAGCGATAAGCCTTTTGAAGTGGTGCCCCTCCCATCCTTGATGCTCGAGATTAACTGTGGTTCTTTTCTAGCTGCTCCTTTTTTTATATATGACTTGTGTATTGCACATGCTTTTTTCCCTGCGCTGTGTTCAGGAGCCACAACTTAACCATCTCGATTTGTCTTGTTTGCTTTCTGTGTGTCTTGCTTCCTGTACCCAGTCGAGCCTGTTGATGCCCGCCCTGCTGCCGACCGAGGACTGACCACTCGACCAGGTATAACCCGGGTACCCTCCTCCCCGCCGCATCCCGCGCTTACGCAGACGCAGCCCCTTTCTCCGGGGTCAGTCCTTCCGCATTGCAAGGTTGGAGAAGCAGGATGCGAAAGGACCGTGGAAACCAAACTTTAAAACTCTCCCTTGTTTTCCCTTACACTTCATTTCCCAAGTCCCTAATTAGGTGTGTTTTTTTTTTTGTTTTGTTTTTTTTTTTTAATTCTGTCTGAGCATTCCTTTTGAAACAATGAAAAGGAGCCCTTCCAATGCTTGGGATTTTTTTTTTTTTTTTTTCTTTTTTTAAGTGGAGACAGTTCTAGAGACCCTATCCTTCCTGGAAAAATGGAGACCTACACAGATGTAGACTTCAGATGGTGGCAACCTGGTTACTTCTAGGAGCGTCTCGTTTCTTCCTTTCTTATTTGGCATCTGGATGTTCCGTTTCTAACTGAACCCAGCTCAAACTTCAGTTCTTGTTAGATGTGCCTTCCTAAAAATAGCGGAATTGGAATATCTTTAGAGCCCAGAAATATTTCCGTTTTATCTTTTGTGAGTTGTATATGGTTATTGTTGATGAGTGTCTAAAACACAGCAGAAGTTCCATGCCTAACTGTCCATACAAGTCCCTTATTTTTTATGCTACTTTAAATTCCCATTAACACCAGTATGGACACTTCTCTTTTTTTGTAATTTCCCGAGCATTAAGAAGAAACGCGTGTTCACCTTTGTTCTGTATTGAACCTAGGTCTCAAATGTACTTTTACACACAACAGAAACATATGCATGCCTGGTTTTAACCCCATGCACAACCTCACCCAACTGATAGCACCACTGCTTTCAGTGAATCAGAGAGAGGAGAGAAGTTACCTGGATTGGCAAATCTCGGGATATATTTTGGGAATATTTTACTCCCAAGAGTGCAACCCTCCCCATATTTTCCCTTGTATCCTCATAACGTCCCCTGCAGTAATCTCGGAACAGGGCGCTAACCTCACAGGGACATGTTAATGCTAGGAGTTGTTGACCTCTGATCCCCTGTTCAGATGCAGCCAGCAGCAGGGCCAGAAGCAGGAGCCTGCCCCTCTTTCTTCCAGCTCAGGTTCAGGTTGCATCTGCCTCCAACCACCGTCAGAGAGGAGAAATTCAGAGTCTGCCTGTGGCTTCTTCATGCCTCTGCAGTGTAATTAACAGGACATCAGGGACTGTGGAGTGACAGATCTTGACAGCCGATCTCCTTGATTCTATGATCCCTTTCTGTAGGGCTTTTCAGAGACATAAATTACAGTAAGTTAGGCACAGCTTCAGCTCGCCTAACGTCTTCCTTATTGCCTGTGTCACACAAGTGAATTTCAAGGAACAGGGAATTGACACATCCCCGGCCTGCTCAGCCCACTGGTAGGACCCAAGGCTGAGGGTTGGTTCCGTTCTAACTGCGTCTGAGACCGGCTCGGGTTGGTCCTTTGCCTTGGGCCATCTTTTCATGGCACTTCCTACTTTATTTTTAAAGGAAGAGATGCTTCTCATCCACAGGCATACAGTGTGAATTAGAAGCACTGACTCAATAAGCTTTATTAAGTTGCTATATTGGGCACACAGGGCCATTATGTTCCTACTGAAATACCCAGGAAGAGGTAACACCACCGAAGTCTTTTTTTTTTTTTAAAAACATGAAATGGACTTCTCCATACATTCTTCAATGAAAGCGATTTGTTTTAAGCGTTAGTGGATATATAGAGATGGGAAGAAGCCTTTTCTAAAGTCCCCGTTGTGACATTGGCAATAGCTCCTTTTGTTATTTTACGAAGACCCCTCAGCTGCTTTGGAGGGTTGAAAGAGTTGAAGTGATAAGGTCCTTGCTCTCAGGAACTTGAAGTAGCATCGAAGAACCACACTGCATATTTAGAAAGATGAGATGGAATTAGAAAGACAGGGAAATTCAAAGCAACAGAAAGTGTTGTGATGTTTGGAATGTGAGCAGGTGGGCCATTAACCGAGGGGTGCATTGCTGGAGATGAACTTCAGGATGGGTTTTGAAAGGTTTGGAGCACATCCATTTGCAAAGAGGAGAATAGTTCTATATGGATGAGAGAATGACCAGGGCCAGTCTTCCTTTCTTACACTGTTGTAAAACTTGAGTTCCGCCAGGAGAGGGCCATAGATGGGAAAGAATTCTCAGAAAGTGAGGGAGACTCTAACTCAGGTATGTTTCTGAATAACTTTATTTGCTGCGTGTGTATTAAGATATACATATGCCCTGTATTTTTTGCACTTGTAATGAGCCTTTTGGAAATGTGGATCAATTTTCCCCCTACGTTTTCTATTGAATAGCGTTAGTTTTGGTTCTTCATCGTCACACTTTCTGAGACCACATGCTTGAATCTACTGTGCCAAATTATACTGTTATTCTTCCTGAACTCAGAAGACCCTTCCAAGATTGTCCCGTCATGTCATTCAATTGATGGCATTGTTTTTTACACAATCACTGTCGTCACTTGGAAACAAGTAGAGAAACGGCTTTTGTATAATCACAGCTAAGGAAAAGGACTTCTTGACTTTCATATCTGAAATACCAGGACACAGTAACTTCTAGAATGTAGTGTCGCAGAGGGAAACCATAATATCAGTAATGATTTCTGGGGACAGTGACCTTTATAGCTACTCCCCTAGCCTTACTTCCTGAGAGAAATAGACTCTGAAGGACGAGTTACAGCATTTGACCAGAATAAAGAAGACAAATAGAGACATACCTCACTTTATTGCACTTTACAGTTATTGCATTTTTTTTTTCAAACTGAAGTTTTGTGGCAACCCTGAGATAAGCAAGCTCCATTTTTCCGTCAGCATTTGCTCAACTCGTGTCTCTAAGTCACTTTTTGGTAACTCTTAGGTTATTTCGAACTTCTTTATTATCATTCTATCATGGTGATCTGTGATAATCATCTTTGATGTTACTATTGCAAGAAGATTACAACTCGATGAAGGCTTAGATGATGGGTAGCCTTTTTTGGCAATAAAGTATTTTTAATTAAGGTACACACATTGTTTTTTAGAAATAGACTACAGCACAGTGGAAGCATAACCTTTATATGCACTGGGAAACCAAAAAATGTGTATGACTCACTTTATTGCAATATTAACTTTATTACGATGGTCTGAAACTAAATCCCCAATGTCTCTGAGGTATGTTTCCACTATAATTTGACCACCCTTCTCCAGTCCTAATAAAGAAAACCAGATCCTTTGAGAAAGCATCTTCAAATGAACAGCAGGCTGTTCCTGACTCACCGTGACTTAGAGAACAAGAGTCCCAGCAGGGCTTAGAGTAGAATCAGAGCAGCTCAGGGATTGCATCGGGTAAACCTGCAAGGAAAGGTCCACGCGATTTATGTACATCTTCTTAAATCATCACATATGACTAGACACAGTTTCAGCTTTTATTATCAATGATATTTCCCTGGTGAAAGCTTATTAGTTTTTCCCCTTTAAATGAGATTTGCTTAATGAAAGGCTCTTTGGTGACTGACTATACATGCTGTATAAAAAATGAGCTTTTTTTCTGCTGAAAGTCCTGAAAACTGTTGTGCCATAATTAATTATCTGTTGTTCTGACTTACTGCATGAATTTGAAAATTTTTTGACCATTGGAAGTATTCTTGGTATCCTTTCAGGAAGAGTGTGGGTTTTTATTTTTATTTTTTATTTATTTATTTTTAATATAAATTTATCTTAATTGGAGGCTAATTACTTTACAATATTGTATTGGTTTTGCCATACATTGAGAGTGTGGGTTTTTTAAATTTTGAGTGAAGAACTAGCTCATTCTTTACCTTTTTATAATGTGGTTATTTTGTCTCACAAATCTCGAAGGAAAGAGTATTCAAGACAGTTTTCTTAAAAATCTCAGAAATATAGCTTTAACTGTTGCGTTGTTAGATCCTGATGACAGAAAGAAGTAAGGTATAAAGAAATGCCTTTAGTTCTAAAAGGACCTCAGATTTAAAAGGGTTTGTAGAAAGAGAAAAATGTACAACGAATGAGAGATAAACAAGCATTAGTGTCACAGCCGAATAAAAATTTGTATCAGGAAGATTAGAGGTCAGAATAAGATGAAATTTATTAGAAAGTGCTGCTCATTTTAAGGCAGGAACATAAATAAGAATGGAGAGCCTTACAGTTCTTGTGACAGGGTTAGGGGTCGGGTACAGTCAGTGCGCTGAGTGGACCAGTTAAAAGATGAGAGAAGGAGAAATTGTCCCGCTTTGATGGTGCTTCTGTCTTTGATGTGTATATTGAAGAGAGTGGTCTTTTGTTAAAAGGAGATCAAAGCCCTAGAAAGACGAAGATGAGAAAAGAAGGCACTAGTCCTTTGTAATGGGCTTCCCAGGTGGCGCAGTGGTAAAGAACCCACCTGCCAGTGCGGAAAACGCAGGAGACGTGGGTTTGATCCCTGGGTCAGGAAGATTCCCTTGGAGGAGGAAATGGCAACCCACTCCAGTATTCTTGCCTGAAAAAAACCCCATGGACAGAGGAGCCTGGCAGGCTGCAGTCCATGGGATCGCAAAGAGACAGACCTGAGCACACAGTCTTTTGTAATAGCTATGTTACTATATAATAAATAACCCCATAACTTAGCAACTTAAAAATAAACATTTTGCTTCTTATAATGAATTTCAAGGATTTCAGGCATGGCTTAGCTGGATGCTTAAGGCTCAGGATCTCTCAGGAAGTTGCAATCAAGACATCTATCGTAGCTCCATGCGTCTGAGGGCTTGAGGTTTGGCTGGGCTGGTCAGGTTTTTTTCCATGATGGTTCACTCACGTGGCAGTTGGCAGGAGACCTTGGTGCCTGCCCGTGTGAATCTTTTTAAAAGGACTGCTTGAGTATCCTCACAACATGGCAGCCAACTTTCCCCAGACCAAGTGATCTGAGATAGATTACAAAGGAGGCTGTCCTTTGCAATCCAGTCTCAAGTCATACACGACCACTTTTGCTACATTCTGTTCATGAGAAGCAAGTCTCTATATATAATCACAAGGGAATTAAGTCCCACCTCTTGATGGTAAGAGTATCTATAATTAGTGGCTATATTTTTAAACTACCACACTTCTCTACCCAAGTGTAAGTCCCTAGGACCCAGGTAAATCACAGTCTAGGAGAACTAGAGGGCAAGATCATAGAACCACTCTCACTGATCTTTGTGGACTAGCAAGACCTGGGAAGACAGGAATAAGAAAAACATAGTTCTGATGAGCAGAAGACAGCATCACAGGCCACGCCTGATGGAGATTGACATTGATCTAGGGTCCGTTTTTGAATAGGTTGTTAAATGGAAGCTCTTTGAGCAATTGGCCAAGGAATCAGTGATATGTCACAACCAGCGTGAGCTCCCTGGATCTTGTCAAATTATCCCCTTTTCTCTTTTGTATAGAGTGTGCTGTTAGACTGGCCCATCATATGCTGTGGACAGTGCTTTTCACTTTTAACAAGATGTGTGACAGGGTTCACAGCACCTTGTAGACAAGATTGTAAGAGCGACGGACCAAAAGCAAGAAATTAGGTCCCATGGGAGCTGAAGGAACTTGGAGCCCAAGTAGGAGAAAAATCAGCAGGAACGTGACGTCTCTTCTTGAGTTTCTGATCTGTTCAAGGCTATTGTGCAGAAAGGAGGTTCAGGCTTGTTCTGTGTTGAACAAGGAGTGGAAGTTACAAGGAAACTGATTTTGGCTTCATGTAAGAAACACCATTCTAGTAGACAAAGCTGTCTGAAAATGCAGGCAAACAGATCTATTCCTCTCTTTTCAAGTAGAGCTGAGAGTTTACCCCTGGGTGGGAAGAGCAGAAAACAGGTGATTTTAGAAGCCATTCTCATCCTAAAATTCAGACTTTTGATATTTAAATGCTACAACATGTAAATCATATTTATACTGCACTCTTTCACTTTGGGTTTTAAAAATTACTTTGCGTTTTGTTTTTAAACTTCAAATTATCATCAGAAAAATTAAATTCATGATAATAATTAGTGTAAGGATCATATAGTAATTTATAAAGAAGCATTAGTACATTAGAAAATCTCTTAGTCCCACAGAAACAGTTTTCAAAAATTATGTACTGCAGTTCTTTATTCAGCAGATGAACCAGTTACATTTTGTATTAATATCTGTAACTAAATCACTTAACTAAATAAATGATATGATTTTTACAGAGCTCCACTGCATAGATGCATGAGCATAATTTATTTGTAATAGGAACAAAGTCCCAAAGTAGCAGTTTTGTTCTACCAGGTAATTAATGCTCATTTTTAAAGCCTTTTATTACCTTTTCTGAAGGAAAAAGACACATTATAGGCTAAGCTGTAAGCCCCTAAACCAAGCCAGCATATTCTAGGAACAAATCCTTGCCACCCTCGCAACTACCATTTAACTTCTATTTTTCCCCATTAAGAAAAAAATTATGGCATGTTAAGTTCAAATTTCTTTAATCTTTAATTTCTTTTTGTTTAAAAAAGGCAGTGCTTAAGGATTTAAATATAGGGTGTCATTTTTCTTGAAGAAAGTCGTTAATCTATTTTCGTCTAACTTTAGGCTTAGGAGGAAGTTTCTGGTAGGCTTGGTGTTGTAATGATACTGTTTATAGATAAAACAAATGGACTGGCCTGTGTGTTTTGATTATGGTGCAATGCTTATGGTGTCATACAGGTTCGGGATTAACAAACATCAAGACGGAAGAGATCTCTGAAGTGAAGATGGATGCAGAATTCCGACATGATTCAGGATATGAAGTTCATCATCAAAAATTGGTAGGTGAAAAAAGAAATTATGCAAATGAACTTACAAAGCAGAAACAGACTCACAGACTTAGAGAATGAACTTGTGGGATGGACATTGCATAGGGCTATTTTTAAGATGGATAACCAACAAGGTCCTACTGCAGAGCCCAGGAAACTCTGCTCAATGTTATGTGGCAGCCTGGATCAGAAGGGAGTTTGGGGGAGAATGGATCCATGTATGTGTATGGCTGAGTCCCTTCGCTGTTTACCTGAAACTACCACAACATTGTTAATTGGCTATATCCCAATACAAAATATAAAGTTTAAAAAATAAATAAAAATTGGTAGGTGACATAATCTACCTCTTCCTGCCATTCTGTCTTGCCAAATGACTCACATTCCTCCTGGATCAGAAATCCAGTTAAGGAAAAGATTAAAACAAAAATTACATGCTTGCCTATAGGCGCGTCATGAAAATAGGAAGAAAAGAAAAAGAGGCTCTTTAAATGGTAATTCTTAGCGTATGAAATGCTTAGATAGCACCACCGACTCAATGGACATGAATTTGAGCAAATGCCAGGAGATAGTGGAGAACAGAGGAGCCTCATGTGCTACAGTCCATGGGGTCACAGAGAGTCGGACACGACTTAGTGACTGAACAGCAACAAAAATAGGTCTAGAAAGCAGTTAAACCCACAAAGGACTTAAAATGGAATTAATTTCTAGTCTAGCAGCCATTTTAATTAACTTCCTGTCTGTTTTCTAGGACAGCAGTCTTTTGGTATGTTTGTGTGAAGGATCAAAATTTCAAATAAACAGGTGCAAATACTACTTAGGTTCACAAAACAGCATTCCTGGCCGTTTGCTTAATTTCACGTTTGGAACTCTCTCCCTGGGTTTTTTCGCCTCTCCCTTGCCCATCCTTCGGTTCCCTCCCCACCCTTTAAATTCTTCCTGAGGGGCAGGATGTTTGGGACCTCTGGAGGTGGGTAGAAGGGGTGGATGAGCACTATCCCCAGCAGTGCTGTTCAGCAGAAGACTTGGCCAGGAAAGACAGTGGCTTCCTTTTCAGATACACTCACCCTTTCCCCACCCCCAAATGTTAGAATTGGAGTAAATCAGAAAACACCCATCATTTCCTTTAAGCCCTTTACCAAAAACCTCAGGTAAACAGTCCTTCATGATGTTAGGGTTCCTCCCATCTTCAGAGTTAAGTCCAGTGAGTGGCTTAAATTAATAATGGAAATCATTTGACTGCACATTCAGTAGTGAATAAAGGTGGTAGTAAAATTCTGAAAACAGTAATAATCCTTGAGAAGGACGCTCTTAGGCACTTTATTTTTGTTTGCGTGTGTATATAAATGTATGTGTCTTTTTCCCTTTCAAGGGGAAACTGTCTTTCCAATATTTGTGAATAAAATTTATAAATCCAAGTATTAAACTCCGACAGAAGCACTTGTAAAGTATGATGCATGCCTCTTTTCACTGTAAATGACTGGGCAAATCCAAAACTGACTTGCAGCTCAGATTTGCATTTTAACTCCCATAATCTTTTCGGTAAAAGCACACTGAACTCTTTGAAGCATGGTTTTCCTTGGAAGGTTAATCCAGTGTCAGTTATTATAGAATCAGGGCCACTCTTGATCTGGGTGATGCTGAAGAGGTTAATAAAAAAAAAACCTGGGAATTCTGCGGAAGAATTGGATGCTGGTGGGGCAGATAGCTGAAGATTAATGTGTGACTTTGCGTTTTCTGGTGCCTGTGTCATGAAAACCCATCTCCGCAATTACACAAACTCCTATAACGCGACAGTGACTAATGCTGGCAGCAGCGATTATGAGAATCAGCTCCCTCTACTGAACTAGTTGATAAGATAATGTACTATAATTAGTGCAATGAATATTACAAAATTACAGTATTTTCTTAAAGACACAGGAAGATGTCCAGACTTACACACATTTCTGATTACCTCATACTTGTATCATTAGCTAATTAATGATTTGTTCTTTACAAATATGTTGAGGGAGTATATTTGTTTAGAAAGGGGCATGATTATGAACAGTTTCTAGTTTTGTTGCAGATAAACCATGAATAAAACTCTTTTCGAAATTTGCTTTATTTGCTGCATTTCATGTTGCCTTTTCAGATTGCTAGGATGTCAGTTCTAGTTTTCACTGTCATTTACTATCTTGAGATTATATCAAAAAAATTATTTAGGGAGCTATTTTTATTAATTTATATAGCAAACATGGTATATATTCTGTAGTAATTAAACCAGATGATCTGGCATAAGAGTATCTCCATATATGAAAGATGATAAAAGTTGCCGTGTGCTTTTATAATTCCGTTCAAGTAAAGATGAAAAATAATGACTCGCTTTTACAAACAGTATGAAGGAATGTAGTATAATAAATTTATCACTGAATAAATTTCTTCTTCACAGTATTCTCTAAATTCTTTTCATGTTTAACTCAAATAAACATCAAGACTAAAACATTTTTAGTTGGGTTGCCAGAGACATCATAGTAAGAAAGCACATGTCAATGTGTGGCTATTAAAATTCTTATCTTGTTGCCGACTGCTGCTTCTGTTTGAAATAAGTGCCTTATAAGCATATGATGCTTCTCAAGGTTAATTAGTGTCTTGCAGAATTATTGTGGCTTAAAGTAGGTAACAAGATGCCTGTTTTCTTCTGTTTAATGCCTTTGTCTTAGATTGCATGTTCCTGTGTATTGAAAATGTCCTTCTAAGAAAACGACGGCATCTGTAGTTTGGAGAAGTACCTAAGGTGCAGCTGTCACGCGTCAGGTCTCCCAGTTTAAACCTGCTGTGACTGGGAAGATACTGACCTCCTTTCATAATCATGAACCGTGCCTTTCCAGTTTCTGATAGATCTAAGAGCTGCCCTCCCCCACTTAACAGAATGTCCACCTATCAGAGGGTTTCAGATCCCTGCGGGCTGCTGTTTGCCTTCCTAAAGACATATTGGTGGGGAAGGGGAAGAGGGAGTGGCCATCCAAGGACTGAGGAAGGCACGTGGTGCATTATTCTACAGACTGAAGATGTCATTTTTAGTCAGTATTATTTGGCTTTTTTTCAAGTGCGTACCAAATAATTTGAGTGACCAACAATTCAAACTTACGGCATAAAATGTAGACTGGATATACTGAACTTTACACGTTCCTCATCCATACGTCTCCCGTAGTTACAGTCCTTTTCCTTGATTTGTTTTCAAGGTGTTCTTTGCAGAAGACGTGGGTTCCAACAAAGGAGCCATCATTGGGCTCATGGTGGGCGGTGTTGTCATAGCAACAGTGATCGTCATCACTTTGGTGATGCTGAAGAAGAAACAGTACACATCCATCCATCATGGAGTGGTGGAGGTAGGTGAACCTGGCTGCCTGTTTGCAACTGGCATAAAGGCACTCTTGCTTGGTGTTGGAATCATCCAAGTATCTCTTCTTTGGAAAAACAATCCCCATTCCTGCTCAAGTTGCAGCTGTTTTCTTGCTTCTGGTTTTTATTCCTTCTGACTTATAACTACTGTGGTCAAGGCAATAGGGATATATGCTATCTCAGCTTCTTATTTTCTATTGAAATACCAGAATAATACTAAGGATAATGCCTAGCTTAAAGACATTGTGACTGCCGTGAAACATTTTTTTAAAACAAGTTACAAATAAAAACGGAGGTGGAAGGCTGCTTTTTGTTGAAAAAAACTTTTTTTGACACATTTATTCCTGGATTTTTTTTCTTCTGACTACGCTGGGGTCTTTGTTGCGCCAGCAAGCTCAACAGTGTGTGGGCTCTCTAGTTGTGGCGTGTGGGATCTTAGTTCCCCAACCAGGGACTGAATCTGTGTCCCCTGCACTAGAAGGTGGATTCTTAACCACTGGACCACCAGGCATGTCCCTATTCCTGGACTTTTAATAAATCATGTGACTTCTAACTCAAGCCAGGTGATAGTAAATAATTTTCAGTAACCAATCGTACCTTTAGAGCGTCATAGAAAATCACATTGTACCCAAGGGCTGAACAACATATACGAAGTTAGTCAAATCGTTAGCCTGCACTTTACACCTGAAATGTCCTAGTTTCAAGGTGTTAGTACAGTGGCCCTGAAGATGGAGAGAAGACCCACAAAGTGACAATTCCATTTCCTCGAGACTCTCCCAGCAGCCCAACCTGTGGGAGACAGGAGGATGTACAACACAGAGGTAGTAAGTTACACCAGCAAAATAGATTAAGCTGCAAGATTCAAATATGACTCCTTAAACCCTTGACCTAAAATACTGTAAAATAAAATGTACAAATAAGTTCCTTATATGCATTTAAAATGCAGGTTGAGAAGAGGAGAACCTCACAGTTTATGTAGTTTTTAGGAAACTATTAAAGATAGTGAATTAATACATCTTGAGAAATTGAGAATTGCTAGAGCCAAAAAAGATCTCAAGGATCAATTAATTGATCTCATTTTATACATAAGAAAACAGACCCAGACAAAAGCAGTGTTCTTTCAGTGTCAAATTCAGTAGAGCCAAGGTCAGACAGAACAGGGATAAAGAATCCACCTGCCAATAGACACACGAGACATGAGTTCAATCCCTGGGTCATTGGGAAGACCCCCTGGAGTAGGAAATGGCAACTCACTCCAGTATTCGTGCCTGGAAAATCCCATGGACAGAGGAGCCTGGTGGGCTCCAGTGCGTGGGTTCGCAAAGAGTCAGACCCGACTTAGCAACTAACCAACAAACGTGTGGGTATTATGTATAAAGTACTGGGAATTAGGACTTTAGCATGGGAATCTGGGGAGGATACCATCCGTATCAGAGCCCCGTGATGCTGGGCAATGAAACAAGGCATCTCGGAGCTGACTGCTGTGATTGTGCTGAGACTTGCTTACAAGGTACCGATTTCCAAGGACACGTTCCCCAGATCCCACCCCAGACCTTGGGAAACAGAATTTCTGAATAGGAGGCTAGCAATCTCAGTGTAGAAAATTTTCACAGCTGAATCAAGCATGCAGTCAGTTTTGAGAATCACTGATATATATTTAGTGATAGTGCTCCTGCTTTTTATATGAAAAGTGAAAGTGTTAGTTGCTCAGTCGTGTCTGGCTCTTTGCCACCCCGTGGGCAGCCCGCCAGGCTCCTCTGTCCATGGAATTCTCCAGGCAAGAATACTGGAGTGTGTTGCCATGCCCTTCTCCAGGGGATCCTCCTGACCCAGCGATCAAACCTAAATCTCCAAATTGGGAGATTCTTTACCATCTGAGCCACCAGGGAAGCCTTTTATATAGTTATCTAAGCAAACCTTGAGCTTCCCAGGTGGCGCTAGTGGTAAAGAACCTGCCTGCCAGTGCAGGAGACATAAGAGGTGCGGTTTCAATCCCTGGGTGGGAAAGATCCCCTGGAGAAGGGCATGGCAACTCACTCCAGTATTCTTGCCTGAAGAATCCCAAGAACAGAGGAGGCTGGTGGGCTACAGTTCATGGAGTCAGAAAGAGCCAGATGCAACTTAGCATGCAGGCACATAGCTTCCTGGGGTAAAAACATTTTTTTGATTAGTTAGCAAAAAAAGGTCTCCTCAGTTTTGAACTATTAGAGCAGTTGACACTTTAACACGAATTCTGAAAAAAGTGAGTTAATTTTTAAGCCAGAAAGCATCCCTGTGGGAAGAGAAGTCCTTCAGTCCTTCTCTTGTTGTTTATTTTGTTAGCTTAAGAGCATCTGGGAACCTCTAGACTGACCGCCCCACCTCCTTTGGTGTTTCTTTTCCTTATTTCTGCTCAACTCCTTCTTTTTTTAAGGAAGGATGTTGTGAAGAGCCCAGAAACCATCTCTTTCTCCCTGGAGAGGTCTTCCTTTCTCTCCAGTCCGTAGGTAACCCAAGCCTTCGTCAAGCTCTCTGTTGAGTGTTGGAAGAGATCTTCATCTAAGGCGCTGGATACCATCCCAGCCCTCAGGAAGGTGATGGTCTGGCCAAATTCAGACACTCAGAACTGCAACCCAGCCTGAGCACCTGGGCTGGCTCACCTGGTGGGGTGATGCAGCATGAAAGGGGGTTTCAGCACCATTACTCTCAGAGTACATGCCGAATCAGGTGATTGCCCCCACCCACATTTCCCTGCCTGTCTGAGTGGGCTTCTCCCCCTTAAGGACAGGGAAATAAGTTTATTGGCAGCTGGTTCAGTTCAGTTCAGTCACTCAGTCGTGTCCGACTCTTGTGACCCCATGAGCTGCAGCACGCCAGGCCTCCCTGTCCATCACCAACTCCTGGAGTTTACCCAAACTCATGTCCATTGAGTCAGTGATGCCATCCAACCATCTCATCCTCTGTCCCCTTCTCCTCCTGCATTCAACCTTTCCCAGCATCAGGGTCTTTTCAAATGAATCAGTTCTTCACATCAGGTGGCAAAAGTATTGGAGTTTCTGCTTCAATATCAGTCCTTCGAATGAACACCCAGGACTGATCTCCTTCAGAATGGACTGGTTGGATCTCCTTGCAGTCCAGGGGACTCTCAAGAGTCTTCTCCAACACCACAGTTCAAAAGCATCAGTTCTTTGGCGCTCAGCTTTCTTTACAGTCCAAGTCTCACATCCATACATGACTACTGGAAAAACCATAGCCTTGACTAGATGGCTGGTTAACCTGCTTCATTAATGAGTAACCTTATTTCACTAAGAACAAAAATGAGTAAATGGGTATCCCCAGATACCAGGTCCTACATCTGTCAGGACAGAATTCAGCCGTGAAGGAGAAACCCCAACAAAAGCTTTGGTCTCCAGGGATTCGCTCCTTCTTAGAGGGAAGGATTGCTGCAGAAGATCACAGAGATGGGAAAGTGAAGCACGCCTAGGGCTTTTATTCATAGAAACGTTACCAGTTGGAGGTGAGCAGTTGCTAGTTTTTGTTGTGCAAAACTAAGCAGTAAATATTGATTTAATATTTACTTTCATCATGAAGCCAGACATTCAGCCTGTAAGTCATTAGTCGTGGTTTCTCACGGAGATGCCAGTGCTTAACTGGTGCCTCCAGGAGTGACAAGACAGCCCTCTGTTACTCTGTTCCCCAGATTGCGCACACCATCTCTGGTGGCTGACGATGCCAGCACGCACTGAATTACCCACCATTGTCCTGCCAGTGAGGTTCTGCAAATCCCACTGACCCCAGGTTCTGTTAGGAGAACTACACTCATGTCAGCTGACACTGAACATTTTCAAATATATCTTGGAGCTCTCTCCACTATACCTTCTGGACAGAGACTTCACCTTTAACAGGAAAAAAGTGGTATAAAGCCTCTTGATTGAAGAAATTTTAAAAAATTTTTTCGCAGATCTGATAACTGGAACACCAGAGGTCTCCTATCCCCTGCCCCCAGTCATCTCTGATCTGAGTAAAAGGGTTCCTTATTTAGCTTTTTATGGAGATACAGCAGATGACTCTTTTGAAGGAGTGTGCTATCCGATTGGTGACATTATAAAACTATGTCGCTATGGGTCCTTTCTTCCTGGCAGAAAGTCAAGTTTTAGTGGAGGCATCTAGCAACCACTAACAGGGGTGTAGAGCAGTCTGGCAGTTTGGAAAGGTTAAATGGGAGGCAACAGGAAGAAAAAGTGAAGGGATGGGACTTGCCTGGTGCTCCAGTGGCTGAGATGCCACACTCCCAATGCAGGGGGCCCTGATTCAATCCCTGGACAGGGAACTAGATCCCACATGCTGCAACTAAGACCAGGGAAGCCAAACAAATATTAAAGAAAGAAAAATCGAAGGTAGACTCAAATCAGCAGGAGATTGGAAGCAAACAGCAGGAGTAGAAACTAGAAGGTCAAAGGAAAGCATCAGCATGGCAGGGGAGTTCCGGGGTGTGCCTGAGAGATTACTTGATGTAGGCAATAAGTATAACTGAGCTACTTAGGGAAATAAGGAAATGTAATTATGAAAATGACCGTGTATACAGTAGAAAACCAACATAGCGAGGTTACTAAAAGTGATAAATGATTAACTTGAAAACTTCATTGCTGTTCTCTGAGCGTGTCCTTTCCTTCCCAGGTTGCTGGTGTTCTTACACTCCCTGGTTGTTTTACGTGTTTAGTTTATCCTATCCTCTGTTCTTTGTCCACCTCTGGTACAAGCATGCTTAGTGGTGTCTGACTCTTTGCAACCCCATGGACTGTAGTCCACCAGGCTCCTCTGTCCATGGGATTTCCCAGGCAAGGAATACTGGAGTGGGTTGCCATTTCCTTCTCCAAGGGATCCTCCCGACCCAGGGATTGAACCTGCAACTCCTGCAGTGGCAGGTGGATTCTTTACCACCTGGGAAGCCTTTGTCCACCTAGATGACCTGAAATGGTAAATCTTTAGAGGCTGAGATTCTCCTGTTGGGACTCAGTGCCATGCATAAAGGGTCACCCATCAACACACACCCTGCTGGTTACCCTACCTAATAAAATTAAAATAAGATGTTCACTGGCCCTCCTCCGAGTTTAAAGCACCTACATGAGAGCCAAGACTCCCCCCCAAGCAGGGGGAGTCTAGAAATTAAGGAGAGATCCAAATAGATTTTATGTCTACAGTCTAATGGTTGAGCTGTAAATTCCTCTGCATATAGTGAAGGAATAAGTGGCTTCAGAGAGTCGAGTTCAGGGAGAGAGGGGTAGGAAGAGGGCATTAGCCAAACAGTAGTCAAAAGTTCTATTCAAGATGGTGTTAGCACCAGGTGGATTGAGCTCTTTGGGCTCAGCTCTCTATAATGTCCATGAAAATGAACATGTACACAGTAGAAAAACCAACATTTCAAGGTTACTAGAAGAGAGAAAAGGGTCAGTAGCAGTGGCCCATGGAAGCCAAGCTGGGGTTCAGTGTAGAGAGTGTCCCAGGGTCTCTGAAGAAGATGAAGACTTCAGATCAGTCATTGCTCCCAGAAAGTCCAAAGAAGGGGTGCTCGGAGGTGCTATGCAGGTAGGTTTTCATCTCAGCCAGTGACACCTGGTTCCTGCCTGGGGTTGGGGTGGGGAAAGAAGCAGGAAGGAGAATTCAGTCCCCTGCTCCATTGCCCTGTAATTCCTTCCCGAATAAGCACCACTGGCTCCATTTTCCCCCAGCTCCACTTGAAGGGAAGTGATATTGAGGCCCCGTGCACCCAGGGTCATGGTGGGCTGGCCCTCACCATGCTGGGTGGCCAGCAGCAGGGCTATGGCTGAGCCGTGAGTGACGGATGACTGAGCCCTGCAGGGTAGGAAGTCTCCCCCTGACTTCTTTCGGTGGTGGGTTTATCCATGGACCAGAGCACTCAGCATTCCACCTTTAGCTTTCAAGGATCTGGGGATAAAAAGATGCCATCTACACTCCGTGGGTGCCATGTTGTAAAGGTAATCCCTTCTCCTGTAGCTCCAAGCCCTCTGAGACCTGGGGGCCAAGCCGCCCCGCTGCAGCACTGGGGAAGCGTGAGCCACCCTCCCAGCAGCAGCGGGTCACAAGAATTAGCAAGTAGAAAGGAGGCTGGGTCCTGGGTGTTCTGTGGAAGGACTGATGCTAAAGCTGAAACTCCAGTACTTTGGCCACCTCATGCGAAGAGTTGACTCATTGGAAAAGACTCTGATGCTGGGAGGGATTGGGGGCAGGAGGAGAAGGGGACGACAGAGGATGAGATGGCTGGATGGCATCACCAACTCGATGGATGTGAGTTTGAGTGAACTCCTGAAGTTGGTGATGGACAGGGAGGCCTCGTGTGCTGCGATTCATGGGGTCGCAAAGAGTCGGACACAACTGAGCGACTGAACTGAACTGAACTGAAGGAGGCTGGGAAAAGACAGGAAAGTTAGCTGTCTGACTCACATACTCTGAGCCTCACATTTCTGGCTGTACTCTCTTAAATAAGAGTTTGGCTTTGGCCTTCGAAGAGAAGATCAGCTATTTAATTGTTGCTCTGCCCCTGATGAATGCAGCCTGTGTGAGGGTTGATGTAGGTTCAGGTAAACTTGTATTAATACAAGTTTAATACTCCAGCAATCAAGCAGCATTATGTTTTCTTCTGCACTCAGACACGTAGCAGTGCCTGATCTCTGAGGCAAGATGCTTTTTAATCTCTGCATTCTTTGAAATCTCAGTTAAGAGGTGGCACAGAGGGAAAAGATGCCCACGTTCTAACGGCACAGGACTGCAGACAGGCTGTTTCTCAGCAAGCAGATTCAGAGACTGAGGGAAATCTCTCATTACTGGTGCTGATCTTTAATGATGGCGTTTTAACTTACAAGTTCCTGGTTAATGACACAACTGCCAATTAAAGCCCAGTGACCTCATTTGTTGAAAACAGAGCAGATCAAAGGAAGAGAAAGGGCTGGGGAAACATCTCTGATTATTCTCCCAGGGACAGCAATGTGGAGCATCTGTTGGCGCGGTGTCCTCCCAGTGGAATTTTATGTCTGTTCCAGCTGCATTAAGATTAGCCAAGGCAGTCATTCCAACTCTCACCCAGACTGAAAAGCCCATGAGGTGGAGTCATAAAGTAACCTTGGGGAAACCAGCTTACTCCAGATGCTAAAGCTGAAACTCCAGTACTTTGGCCACCTCATGCAAAGAGTTGACTCATTGGAAAAGACTCTGATGTTGGGAGGGATTGGGGGCAGGAGGAGAAGGGGACGACAGGATGAGATGGCTGGATGGCATCACCGACTCAATGGACGTGAGTCTGAGTGAACTCCAGGAGTTGGTGGTGGACAGGGAGGCCTGGCGTTCTGCGATTCATGGGGTCGCAAAGAGTCAGACACGACTGAGCGACTGAACTGAACTGATATATAACACTATTAGTTTTAAGTTTGCAATATTATGATTTGATATATGTACATATTGTGAGGTGATTACCAAAATAAGTTTGAAAGTGACAGTTAGTCGCTTAGTTGTGTCCAACTCTTTGCGATCCCATGAACTGTAAGCCTGGCACGATCCTCTTGGTCCATGGAATTCTCCAGGCAAGAATACTGGAGTTTAGTGAACAACTTTGATTTCACATAATTACAGTTTTTTTTCTTGTTATAAGAACTTTGAAGATCTATTCTTTTAAACAACTTTCAAATATACGATACAATATTGTTAACTGTAGCACCACGTTTCTCCTCCTGAAGCCAGTAAGGACAGACGCCAGAGGGCAGGTCTGTTGGTGCTAGGACATCATGTCGAGGGATGGAAGACAATTCCTATACCGTGACTAGAGCACACCGGCTAGTGAATAATGCAGACCGAAAGAGCGGTGCCGTCACTGTGGGGGTGCAGTCAACAGTATGGAGATTCCTCAATGCACTGAACACAGAACTGGCATACAACCCAGCAACTCCACGTGTGAATATGTATCCAACAGAAATGAAATCACTATCTAGAAAGGACATCTGTACTCCTGTGTTCAGCACAGCATTATTTACAATAGCCGAGGCATGGGAACAGAGTGCCAATTAGTGGATGAATGGCTAAAGAAAATGTGATACACGTGATGGAATATTGTTTAGCCATTAAAAGGAAGGAAATTCTGCCATTTGTGACAACGTGGATGAGCCTTGAGGGTATTATACTAAGCAAAATAAGTGAGACAGAGAAAAAGAAAAATACTGTAAGACTTCACTTATATGAGAAATCTAAAAAAAAAAAAAAAAACTGAACTCAGGAGAACAGGTTTTGCAAGGCCAAGCAAGTGGTATGGGCGGCTAATTCTCAGAAGACCCGACCTCCCCGGTGGCTTTTCAGGCAAGGGTTTTTAAAGACACAATGAGAGAGAAGGTCATAGGATGCCTGGTGTGGACATCCTTCTGTTGGTCAGTGGTGCGGTAGCCAGGTGAGATTTGGAGAATCAAGGTCACCAGCCCTCTGGTTCCAGCTAATTTAAGGTCTCCATGCTTGTAGTCAACAGGAAGTTGACTTCTTCTTGCCTGTGCTGGTTTCAGTATCTGAGGGAAAAGTTATTTTTGTTTTAAAACAGTAATAACACAATGTAAGTTTTCATGTATTCAGCAAAGAGATAAGTACTTCCTCTCTTCTGTGGACTGTTTGAGGTACAGCAGATACGCTAGAAACCTGAACACCTTTCCCCGTGCCAAATGGACGTCTGGCTCGGCCTGCAGAGAGTGAGAGGGCCTGATAGAGAGCCTGAGAGGACCAAACCAAGTTTACAGCTCAGAGGACCCACCGTATCAACAGAGGGCATCTGTTTAAATCTTTAGCCAGACATACTTTTAGAATCTTGCTGCTGCTGCTAAGTCGCTTCAGTCGTGTCCGACTCTGTGCGACCCCATAGACAGCAGCCCACCAGGCTCCCCCGTCCCTGGGATTCTCCAGGCAAGAACACTGGAGTGGGTTGCCATTTCCTTCTCCAGTGCGTGAAAGTGAAGTCGCTCAGTCATGTCTGACTCTTCGAGACCCCATGGACTGCAGCCTACCAGGCTCTTCCGTCCATGGGATTTTCCAGGCTAGAGTACTGGAGTAGGGTGCCATTGCCTTCTCCATTTAGAATCTTAGTGCTCAGTTAAAAATAATAATCTGGAACAGTATGTTGTTTATCTTTTTTTTTTTTTTTTGAAATCTACTTAGGTTTAATCAAGTAGAAATTGATCATTTAGGCACTGCCAGGAATGTGTAACACTTAGTACCAAGACAAAAATATAAATGATCCTACCTTCAAGACACGTACAACCTCCTGGGGCGGGGAGAGAAAATGAACATCCCCTCCCAGAATTTCAATATAAAAGTAAAGGCAGAATGGAGTTAACAGTATGTTGGCAGATCAGACAGAGTGGAGGTACAGAAGTTTCCCTTTTGCTCTTATCAATGGAAGGTGCAGGTTTTCTGGGAGGGAGACTCCTATGCCGAAAAATCTCACAGTTGCCCGTCAAGAGTGACTGTCTCACTCTCTCCCATTCCTCAGCCTCTCAGAGCTACCCCAGCCTGTTTTTTTCCTTTGTGCCCCTCCATGGAGTTTAAACTGACACCACTGTAGTTGTTTTCTATTAGTCAATCCTAGAGCAAGATCTCCAGGTAGCACCCTCCCAAGGGGTTTGCACCGTGTTCGTCTAGTCAAGGCTATGGTTTTTCCAGTGGTCATGTATGCATGTGAGAGTTGGACTATGAAGAAGGCTGAGCGCCAAAGAATTGATGCTTCTGAACTGTGGTGTTGGAGAAGACTCGTGAGAGTCCCTTGGACTGCAAGGAGATCCAACCAGTCCATTCTGAAGGAGATCAGCCCTGGGATTTCTTTGGAAGGACTGATGCTAAAGCTGAAACTCCAGTACTTTGGCCACCTCATGTTAAGAGTTGACTCATTGGAAAAGACTCTGATGCTGGGAGGGATTGGGGGCAGGAGGAGAAGGGGACGACAGAGGATGAGATGGCTGGATGGCATCACTGACTCGGTGGACGTGAGTCTCAGTGAACTCCGGGAGTTGGTGATGGACAGGGAGGCCTGGCCTGCTGCGATTCATGGGGTTGCAAAAAGTTGGACACCACTGAGTGACTGATCTGATCTGATCTGATCGGATCGGATTCTATGTAAATTGTATCCCTTTCCGGTCTCCTGGAGCTGGCAGCTTGGACTCCACTGCCTCATCAGGAAATGTTGTTCCTCATCTGTATTCACATTGAAGTGTCCAGAATTCTGTTGTTAGCGCACTCACTTTTATCTGAAGGAACCCATTAAAGGGAACAGACCCCAAAGAAAATATATTTGGATTTTCCCCCCTCACCTTGACTGATCAGGAAAGCCCCCTCCAAGAGCCATCTCTGCTTCTGTCTGCCTCTTTAACGTATTCAGTTCAGTTCAGTTCAGTTCAGTCGCTCAGTCATATCCGACTCTTTGCGACCCTATGAATCGCAGCACACCAGGCCTCCCTGTCCATCACAAACTCCCGGAGTTCACTCAAACTCACGTCCATCGAGTCAGTGATGCCATCCAGCCATCTCATCCTCTGTCGTCCCCTTCTCCAGGGACAAACCAAAACAAGGGTGCAGAGATACTCAGCAGTTCAGATCTTGAGTGTCAGTGAAAAGTGAAGTCGCTCAGTCGTGTCCAACTCTTTGGGTCCCCTTGGGCTGTAGCCTATCAGGCTCCTCCGTCCATGTGATTCTCCAGGTGATTCTCCACCAGGTTCCTCCGTCCATGGGATTTTCCAGGCAAGAATACTGGAGTGGGTTGCCATTTCTTTCACCAGGGGATCTTCCCGGCCCAGGAACTGAACTCCAGTCTCCCGCACTGGGGGCAGACGCTTTAACCTCTGAGCCACAAGCATACCTGCCCTGGTAGCTCACACGGTAAAGTGTCTGCCTATAATGTAGGAGACCTGGGTTCAATCCCTGGGGCAGGAAGGTCTCCTGGAGAAGGAAATGGCAACCCACTCCAGTATTCTTGCCTGGAAAATCCCATGGACGGAGGAGCCTGGTGGGCTACCGTCCATGGGGTTGCAAAGAGTCAGACACAACTGCTTAGCTAAATCTAAAACTCTTTTTTCTAGCTTGACACCACACTTTCAAGTAAAACAGTCTTTCATGGAAGGCTTTTGTTCTTTTTCAAGCCAACAGGGGAAGAGAATAATATTTATTGCGTTAAGTGTATCCATTTACTACTAAGGGAGGGAAGCAACCAGTGAGCGCTGCCTAAGGCAAGCCAGCCGGTCAAGGGTTTGAGCGCCACCTAGTGGCCAGATGGAGTGTCTGCGTAACTGGTGGGCTCAGGCGTTGTTTAGTGGGTCAGTGGTGTCCGACTCTTTGCGACCCCATGGACCGCACCACGCCAGGCTTCCCTGTCCCTCACTATCTCCTAGAGTTTGCTCAGACTCATGTCCGTTGAGTCAGTGGTGCCATCTTCTGTCGCCGCCTTCTCCTATGATAGTGTTAGTCGCTCAGTCGTGTCCAACTCTTTGCAATCCCACAGACTGTAGCCCGCCAGGCTCCTCTGTCCCTGGGATTCTCCAGGCAAGAACACTGGAGTGGTTGCCATGCCCTCCTCCAGAGGATCCCGACTCAAGGATCGACCCGGGTCTCCTGCATCGCAGGTGGATTCTTTACCATTTGAGCTCCAGGGAAGACCTTCTCTACTCTCCATCAAAGTGGAAAAGAAAGGAAAATTTGTGGGGTTTCTGCAATCTTGGCTTAGGAAAAAAGAGTACAGTGCACCTTATCTTTCTCTGGCTTCTGCATGTGCGCTCTTAAAAGATTGTTTAAAAAAAAAAAACTCATTTGTCTTCGTTCTTGCTCTGCAGGTTGACGCTGCTGTGACCCCAGAGGAGCGCCACCTCTCTAAAATGCAGCAGAACGGCTACGAAAACCCAACTTACAAGTTCTTTGAGCAGATGCAGAACTAGACCACCGCCGCAGCAGCCTCTGAAATTGGAAGCAAAACCATTGCTTCACCACCCATCGGTGTTCATTTAGAGAATAACGTGGAGAAAAGCAAACCCTTCTGTTTTATTATTTACTCATTATCGCCTTTCAACAGCTGTGCTGTAACACAAGTAGATGCCTGAACTTGAATTAATATACAAATCAGTAATGTATTCTCTATCTTCACATTTCGTTCTCTACACTACATTATTAATGGGTTTTGTGTACTGTAAAGAATTTAGCTGTATCCAACTAGTGCATGAATAGATCTTCTCCTGATTATTTATCACGTAGCCCCTTAGCCAGTTGTATATTATCCTTGTGGTTTGTGACCCAACTAAGTCCTACTTTGAAACATGCTTTAAGAAACGATGGGGGAATGCTTTCTGTGAACGTGGGGGTTTAGCTGCTTCTCTTGCCTAAGTATTCTTTTCCTGATCACTATGCATTTTAAAGTTCAACGTTTTTATGTAATCCAAATGAGTTAGAGGAATTTTTTTTCCACAATTGCATTTTACTGTACAGATTGCTGCTCCTGCTATATGTGTGATATAGGAAGTATGAGGATAGACATTTATTTCTTCGTGCCTGTTTTATGTGCACACATTAGGCATTGAGAATTGAAGCTTTTTTCGTCCATGTATCTTCAGATCTTTGATAAAGAAAAGAATCCCTGTTCATTGTAAGCACTTTCACGGGTTGGGGAGGGTGGGGGTGGGAGCGCTCTGCTGGTCTCAATTTACCAAGAATTCTCCCAAAAAACTTTTCTGCAGGATGATTGTACAGGATCATTGCGTATGACCATGATAGCTTTCTACACTGTATTACATAAATAAATTAAATAAAATGACTCTGGGCAAGAGTTTTCTTTGAAGGATGAGTATGGACGTTAAATATTCAAAGTTACTTTGGATGGGGAAAAAGAGTTAGATTCAGGTTCTTTCACCCAGTCTAAAACCCTTTATTTATGATACCAAAAAAAGGTGAGAGTGGAAGGGACAAAATCAGGGAATGGGGAAGGCAAGCCTGGACAAACCCTTCAAGATTTGTCTTCAATTTGTATAAAATGGTGTTTTCATGTAAATAAATACGTTATTGGAGGAGCGGCATTGTGCTGTTGTGAATGCTTCCACGGTAACCACCTTCTGATCCTGAGTCATCGGAAGACTGATGAGAGCTTTCTGATGCAGGGTATCCACACCTGTTGTGTCTTAATAGTAAGTCCAAGCTGGACGCTAGGGCCAATAGGCATCTCCCAGCTTTAGTAAAATACTTCATAGACCCAACTCAGTCTTCACTTGGTCCAAACTACTTTGTTGCCATATCTTGGTCCTCAGCTTTGTCCCTGTCTTGGTCCATTCGTGCTACTATAATAAAATATTATAAGCTACTGGGTGGCTTATAAACAGAAATTTGGGGATCCGGTGGGAAGTGGGAGGGAGGTTCAAGAGGGAGGGGACACTTGTATACCTGTGGCTGATTCACGTTGACGTATGGCAGAAACTAACACAACATTGCAAAGCTATTAATCCTTTTTGTTACAAATTTATTTAAAAATAAATTTTTAAAAAGAGCTCAAAAAAAATCAAATTTACTTCTCATAGTTCTGGAGGGTAGAAGTCTGAGATCAAGGTGCCGGCGTGGTCAGGTGAGAGCCCTCTTCAAGGTCGCAGAGTTCTTGTGTCCTCACGTGGTGGAAGGGGCTAGGACCTCTCTGGAGCCTCTCTTAGGAGGGCACTAATCCCATTAATGAGTTCTCCACCCTCATGACCTAATCACCTCCCAAAGGCCGTGCACCTCCCAATGCCATTGCAGTGGGCATCAGGACTTCAATGTGAATTTTGGGAAAACACAAACATACAAACAGATTGTAACAGTTTCTGATAAGATATGAAGAGAAAAGTTCTAGGAAAATACCAGCTGATCATTATCGACTAAGCAGTATTCTCAACCCTCACACGGTTGATATTGTAGGGTGTAAGTCCTTGTTTCGAACATCGTAAGATGTTTGGTAGCATTCCTGGTCTCCATCCACTTCACATCAGTGGTGCTGTCCAGTAATGATCATCAGAAATGTCCCTGGAGGACTTCCTGGGTGGCACAGTGGATAAGAATCTGCCTGCCAATGCAGAGGACATGGGTTTGATCCCTGATCTAGGAAGATCCCACATGTTTCAGAGCAACTAAGCCCATGAGCCACAGCTATTGAGCCCATGTGCCCTAGAGTCTGTGTGAAGAGAAGCCACTGTGTTGAGAAGCCCTCATACTGCAGCTAGAGGAAGCCTGAGCAAAAGCAGCAAAGACTCAGTGCAACCAAAGATAAATTAATTTTTTTTAATGTCTCCAGACATTGTTAGATGTCCCTTATGAGGGACAAAACCATCCCACTTGAGAACGTCTGCTCCATGTCTATTTTAAAACAATGTCGCATATACTGTACGTGATTTTTAATTGGAAAAGCCTGCGTGTGTGCTAAGTCACTTTAGTCCGACTCTGTGGGACCCCATCGACTGTAACCCGCCAGGCTCCTCTGTCCGTGGAATTCTCCAGGCAAGAATACTAGAGTGTGTTACCATTTCCTTCTCCAGGGGATCTTCCCACCCGGGAATAGAACCTGAGTCTCATGTCTCCTGCATTGGTGCAGGCTCTAGCACCACCTGGGAGAAGCCTGGGTCACTGCTATTCCAAGTGTCTAAGAACAAGCTGATCCTGGTGGTGTGCTGTGCTGCACTTGAGAACAGGGGAACATGAGAACCAACCAGCACCTTGTAGCCTTAGATGGCAGCCTTTTAAACGCTAAGCACAGAAAATTGATCAAAATTGTTTTATCAGGCCACTATGGCACTGGCACCCCACTCCAGTACTCTTGCCTGGAAAATCTCAGGGATGGAGGATCCTGGTAGGCTGCAGACCATGGGGTCGCTAAGAGTCAGAAACGACTGAATGACTTCACTTTCACTTTTCACTTTCATGCATTGGAGAAGGAAATGGCAACCCACTCCAGTGTTCTTGCCTGGAGAATCCCAGGGATGGGGGAGCCTGGTGGGCTGCCGTCTATGGGGTTGCACAGAGTCGGACATGCCTGAAGCGACTTAGCAACAGCAGCAGCAGCATGCAGTATGAACAACTCAATTAAACTCATCTTACTGTGTCTTATTTTCAGGAGAACAAAATATTCGTCTCCCTCTTGCAGTTTAGGGCAATCAGACATGACTGCTATGTGAAGATACTTAACGTGACAGTTTACATGTATAACCAACAGCTCCATTTCGTCTGACCCAAAGAGAGGTAGCGAACGCGGGGAGATCAGTGCTAAATCACTTCAGTCATGTCCAGTCTTTGCGACCTTGTGGACTGTAGCCCACCGAGCTCCTCTGTCCCTGGAGTTACCCACGCAAGAATACTGGAATAGGTTGCCATGTCCTCCTCTAGGGAATCTTCCCAAACCAGGGTTCGAACCCTTGTCTCTTACATCTCCTGCATTGGCAGGCAGGTTCTTTACTTCTAGAGCCACATGGGAAGCACAAGTCCTAATATAACAGTGATGAAGCAACAGTAATGAAATGAAACCAAACCTTTTCAAACATATGATGCTACTCCCAAGCCATCCTTTAATGCCCATAGTTGCATGCTTTAAGATTGATCATTTCAAAGCTAATGAAAAAAAATATATATATACACATATATGTACACACAATTATGTATACATATATATAATTGTGGAGAAAAAGAATAAGGCTTTATAATCTTATTCTCAAGTTAAGATATAATGAAAGAATTCTCTGACAGTCCAGAGATTAATCAAAAGGTAATTTAACTAAAGTGCTACAAAACAGAATTATAGTGGTAGTTGTCCAGGCCAAAGTTCAATGAGATTTTCAGGAAGTTTGGCAGTCTGATGGACAAAAAACAGATTCTCAATACAGTTTTAATTCATATTTATTTATTATGGGTGAAGTTGGAAATTATTTTGTATGTCCGATGGCCACTTTATATCTCTGAATTGTTTGTTTATGTGTTTTGTTTTAGACTTAAAGTCTACTTGGCTCTCATGATTGCAGCTCCTGCTGTTTCAGTGTTAATATTTGCCTGGTAAATCTTTGCCCAAGCCTTTATTTTTAGTTTTTTCAATTGCATTTTAAGTGAGCGTCTTGTATACAGCACAGAGTTAAGTTTTCACTATGTGAGCCAAATTGAAATCTTTTAATAGACAAGTTAGGCCCATTCAGTCTTATGACATGACTGCTGTGCCTCCCACCTGACTAACTATACAACAATCAGTGGTCTTAACTCTCCTTTCCCCCTTTTCTGTCTCCCATTTTTTGGTAGTTGTCATATTTGATCCACTTTATCAGGTGGTATTGACATGTTTTTCTCCAGCCCATGATCCCTGACCACCCATCATTTTAGTCTTAGCCCCGCAGTTGAATATGTGGGATCTCTCTGCCTGTCTTGTGTTCCCAGGCATCTTTAAGCTGGATGCAGCTGACCCTCCAATAAGTTCCTCATCAAGAGCACCTGTGAACAGTGTCCTGGCATCCCAGCAATTCAAAACTGATTTTCCATGACCTTGAAACTTGAAGTGCAGCTTCTTCATCCTTAAGTTTCTTTCCTTTTCTTTTTTTGGCTGTACCTCGCAGCATGTGGGATCTTAGTTCCCCAGCCAGAGATGGAACCCTGTGCTCCTCTGCAGTGGCAGCTCAGAGTCTGCCTGGACCTCCAGGGAAGTTATTCTTGTTTCTTGAGAATGCTGCAGCACTCTGTCCTTATTTTGTAAGTTATATTGGAGAAACCCGAGTCCAAATTAAGCCCGTGCATTTTTCATGAGCACTCCCCGCACCCCCGCAGTGATTACAGAAGCCAAGGAATGTCATGGGAATCACTGCTTTGGATGTTGGTGGGCCGCAAGGCTCTGCCTTCAGGGTTCTCTTCTATACACAGCCACCTAGAAAATATTAGTAATAATTGGTGTGCAAAACAGTAGATTTAACCTAGACCCTTTCCCTGCATTCCAGGCCCAGATTCCTATTTTTCTTTTAATAACATGCATTGTGATTATAAATGCAATGCCTGCTAATTATAGAAAATACAGAATACCGGAAGAAAAAAGATTCACTCATAATCCCTCCATCCAGAGGAAAGTACTGTTAACACCTTTGCATATATGCTTTTAGTAATTTGAAATCACATACATTTATCTCACTTGCCATTTTTTTGGTCATAGCTTGTAGCCCATATCCTGCTTTTTCCTTGCCTTGATATGCACATATTCTCATTTCATTTTTAAAAACCCTTAAAATAACCATTATAATGACTGCATAGGATATTAAATTCATCTTCTGGAAATTTGTTACTGTTATAAATAAACTTTGAACCAACATTTTCAATCACAGGCCAATGTTTTACTTACTTTGGATTTTTTTTAAGTAAAAGCTAGATTAGCATCTGATTCAAGAGAACAGACCCAACCCAGGCTCTGTCTTGGTTTCCTCATTTGTAAAATAAGATAATAAAAGTACTCCATAGAGAGGTCATGAAGATTCAACTCGTTAACAAATATGGAGTATTTAGAACATTGTCTGATATGTTGTAAATGGATATGAGTATTAGCTACGAAGGAGTGTCCAACAAGTAGAAGGGTATTTCTTTTTTATTGAGCTATAATTGATTTACAATGTTGTATTAATTTCTGCTGTACAGCAACATGACTCAGTTATACACACATATACGTTCTTTTTCATTATGGTTTATCCCAGCGAATTGAAGATCCTGTCTCTCAGGTCAAGGAGAGGTGATAGAGACTCCATCTCTTGATGAGAAGAATATCAAAGAACTTGTGGACATGTTTCAAAACCACTATATTAGAAAAAAAAAATCTATTGGGCTAAGTAGAGGTGACAGCCATTCTCTTTTCTTGATCTGCCCCGTGTAATTAACTAGCAACAAAAGATTGGGGCAGAGAAGAGTGAGGCCTAATTCCCTTGGGTACGGCGATTTCTTTTTACATTTTCCATTCTGGACCTGTCCCCTGAACTGCAGATTCCCTGTTGCCTGCTGATCTCTTCATCTGAACATTTAACAGACATCCAACCCTCGATGCAATCAACGTCAAACTCCAGATGTCTTGCTCCTTCTTTAGTGTTTCCCTTCCCAATAAATGACACCACCATTCTTCCAGTTGCTTTGACCAACACTCACAAGCCACTGTTGAGCCACTCACCTTCTTCCCTTGTCTCATTTAGGCCTTTGATCAAATGTCATTGTTTGGATGATGTTGTGCCTGACCATGTCAGTTAAATGCTACACTCCCTCGGGACTTCCTTGGTGATCCAATGACTAAGACTCCACACTCCCAATGCAGAGGGCACAGGTTCCATCCCTGGTCAAGGAACTAGATCCCACATGCCACAACCAAGAGTTCATATGCCACAACTAAAGATCCCCCATGCCACAATGAAGATTGACGATCCTATGTGCTACAACTAAGACTCACCACAGCCAAACAAATAAGTTTAAAAAAATAACTACACTCCCTCCCTGCCCCTTGAATTTTCTATACCCCTTACCGCCACCATTTTTATTCTTGACACCACCTGACTCATGTTTTACTCTCTTATTTGCTAATTGTCCTTCTCTCATTCAGGGCTTCCTAGGTGGCTCAGCAGGTTAAAAATCCACCTGCTATGCAGGAGATGCAGGCAGACATGGGTTCAGTCCCTGGGTGGGGAAGATTCCCTGGAGAAGAGCATGGCGAACCACTCCTATATTCTTGCCTGGAAAATCCCATGGACAGAGGAGCCTGGTGGGTTACAGTCCATAAGGTCACAAAGAGTCAGATGCAACTGAAGTGACTGAGCATACACTTCTCTCATTCCAACAGAAACTCCCCAAAGGAGGGATTTTTTTTTTTTTGTCTGTCCTTTTCGCTGATGAATCCTTAGTGCCTAGCACAGCATCTCACATGTGAGAGCTGTTCAATTTATTTAAATAAATGCATGAATTTATTTATTACATAAATGCATGAATCTGACTTGTCACACTTGGGCAACTAGCACAGAGAAAGTAATGAAGAGGAGGAGAAAAGGGAGGAAGGAAAAAAACTTACCCAATATTATATAAAAACTAGAGAGAAACAACAGAGTTGTATGTCTTGTTTTGCTTTCTCAAGATCCGCTCATAGACTGAATAGTTTTAAATATTCTTCATAGTTTATTTGTTGTTCAGTTGCTCAGTCATGTCCAACTCTTTGTGACCCCATGGACTGCAGCATGCCAGGCTTCCCCGTTCTTCACTATCTCCCAGAGTTTGCTCAAACTCATGTCCATTGAGTTGGTGATGCCATCCAACCGTCTCATCCTCTGTCATCCTCTTCTCCTCCCACTTTCAATCCTTCCCAGCATAAGGGTCCTTTCCAATGAATTAGTTCTTTGCATCAGGTGGCCAAAAGATTGAAACTCCAGCTTCAGCATCAGTCCTTCCAACAAATATTTAGTGTTGCTTTCCTTTAGGATTGACTGGTTTGATTTCCTTGCATTTCAAGGGAATCTCAAGAGTCTTCTCCAACACCTGTGGTTGTTGGAAAAGCATCAATGGTGTGTTCAAAAGCATCAATTGTTTGGCACTCAGCCATCTTTGTGTTCCAACTCTCACATCCATACATGACTACTGGAAAAACTATAGCTTTGACTAGACGGACCTTTGTTGGCAATGTTTCTGCTTTTTAATACTTTGGTATAGTTTTCATAGTTTGGTCATAGTTTTCTTCCGAGGAGCAAGTGTCTTTTAATTTCATGGCTGCAGTCACCATCTGCAGTGATTTTGGAGCCCAAGATAGTAAAGTCTCTGTTTGCGTTGTTTCCCCATCTATTTTCCCTGAAGTGATGGGACCAGATGCTATGATCTTAGTTTTTTGAATGTTGAGTTTTAAGCCAGCTTCTTCACTCTGCTCTTTCACCTTCATCAAGAGGCCCTTTGGTTCCTCTTCACTTTCTGCACAGTACATTTGCTGGGTCTGCATAGCACGTCTGTATCTGTGTCTCTTTCCTGTGGTAGTTTCCTCCATGCAGACGTGGGGGAAATGGCCCGAGAGTGCCTGGCAGAGAAAATCGACTTCTCATCAGCTTGTGTGTCAAAAAGTAAGCTTCTAAATTGCCTCTGATGTTTTTATTCAGAGGGTTTTATCTCCAGCCAGCAATCCTTTAACATCAAGTGATAGAGCTCCAACAATAAGAAAAGGAAAGCAATCATTTGATGAAAATTACACCTATTATTGAAGAATTTTACTTCAATTTAGAAAATATGATAAAAGCTTGGGTGAATTGCACTATGAAATATAGACACTTAATAGAAGTGAGGAAAATGACAAACTTAGAGAAATAGAAATACCTCAGGAGGACCCAACCCAAGGCATAGACAGTATAGAATCTTTAATAGCTTTAGGAATTGAGAAAACAAAATGGTCTACAAGGAAATAGGCCTAAAAACCATTAGTTCCTGGAGACCGTACCTTGCCAATCTCAGTGGAGATTTATAATCACGTGTCTGGTCACTCTTGGCTCATTTCAAGCTTGGGTCATCAAAGGTCTGCATGTATGGAAGGAGAATCTTCTTCAAGCCAAAAGATAATCCAAAAAAGCACTGGACTACCTGCAGAGACATCAGCAGCATCTTCTGTGAGCATCTCTTGCCGGAAGCCAAAATGTCCATAGGCTCTGACTCACGGCCTCTTCTATGAGTCTCTAAAAATTGGTATCTTTACCTCCAACACTTTATGTCTGTCTTTAAAAGATGAATGAAGTCATTCTCAGGTACCCAAGAGACATGTCTCACTCTAGTTACTGAAGCTTTGCCCAAATGTAAGATCAAAAATGTTAATAAAGGTGGAGGGACATTAGAGATCATTATTTACATGGGGGAAGGAGACCCATTGCAGGAAGGGGACCCAGGAGTGCACTCCAGATATAAATTGTCCTAGGAGACACACGTGATGACAGAGCAAGAGATGACTGGGAAGGAGCACCCAGGCAAAGAGCAGCAAGGTAAGGAAAACCAGGAGAACTGCTCAGCCATGTGGCTCACAGTCTCAGGTTTTACCATAATGGAGCTAGTTTCTGGGTAGTCTCTAGCCAATCATCTTGCTTGGACCATATTTGGTACTCAGGGTCCTTCCTGGTGGGGCAAGCATCCCCCAGTAGATCAGGGAACTTGCCCAACACACTGAGGGGAATCTCACCAGGAGAGATGACTCCCAAGAGAGAAGGAGCTGAAAAGTATCACTTGGTTTTTCCCCAGGTACCATGGAAGATGTGCATTACTCTACACAATGGTAAATGTTGGACTGCAAAGGCCAACTTTATCTTAAATCACAGTGGCATTAAATATATTATGTATAGTTTTTAAATTATGTCAGAAGAAGACCAACTTCTAGGTGCTAATCAGTTAAAAAGTCACCTCTCAATTGGCCACACATATGGGGATTGAGGAAGCTTCCCTGGTGGCTTGGACAGTGAAGACCCTGCCTGCAATGCAGGAGGCCCAGGTTCAATTCCTGAGTCAGGAAGATTCCCTGGAGATGGAAATGGCAACCCACTCCAGTATTCTTGCCTGGAGAATCCCATGCACAGAGGAGCCTGGCGGGCTGCAGTCCATGAGGTCGCAAAGAGTCAGACACGACAGCAACTGACACTTTCACACTCTTCATGGGGGCTGAAATATTATCCTACATTATCTCCGCACTATGAAGTTCCCCACCCCAACCCTGACATGATTTTGCTGGGCCAAGAGAAAGAGGTTTTGTTCTCAGGTTTCACTGTGATGCACAGCAGAATGTAAGATTGTTGAAGGGGTTGAAAAGGGCAGCTTGAGACTGAGAATGATACTTTATGACAAGGAACTTTTTTTAATTATGAAAAGGAGTACGGCAAGGCTGTATATTGTCACCCTGCTTATTTAACTTATATGCAGAGTACATCATGAGAAACGCTGGACTGGAAGAAGCACAAGCTGGAATGAAGATTGCCGGGAGAAATATCAATAACCTCAGATATGCAGATGACACCACCCTTATGGCAGAAAGTGAAGAGGAACTCAAAAGCCTCTTGATGAAAGTGAAAGTGGAGAGTGAAAAAGTTGGCTTAAAGCTCAACATTCAGAAAACTAAGATCATGTCATCTGGTCCCATCACTTCATGGGAAATAGATGGGAAAACAGTGGAAACAGTGTCAGACTTTATTTTGGGGGGTTCCAAAATCACTGCAGATGGTGATTGCAGCCATGGAATTAAAAGACGCTTACTCCTTGGAAGGAAAGTTATGACCAACCTAGATGGCATATTGAAAAGCAGAGACATTACTTTGCCAACAAAGGTCTGTCTAGTCAAGGCATGGCTTTTCCAGTGGTCATGTATGGATGTGAGAGTTGGACTGTGAAGAAAGCTGAGTGCCGAAGAATTGATGCTTTTGAACTGTGGTGTTGGAGAAAACTCTTGAGAGTCCCTTGGACTGCAAGGAGATCCAACCAGTCCATTCTGAAGGAGATCAGCCCTGGGATTTCTTTGGAGGGAATGATGCTGAAGCTGAAACTCCAGTACTTTGGCCACCTCATGTGAAGAGCTGACTCATTGGAAAAGACTCTGATGCTGGGAGGGATTGGGGGCAGGAGGAGAAGGGGACGACAGAGGATGAGATGGCTGGATGGCATCACTGACTCGGTGGACATGAGTCTCAGTGAACTCCAGGAGTTGGTGATGGGCAGGGAGGCCTGGCTTGCTGTGATTCATGGGGTCACAAAGAGTCGGACATGACTGAGCAACTGAACCGAACCAAACCAAACCAATTGACTGTCTAAAAGGTGAAAACTCATGAAGAAGTAGGTAAGGAAAGAAAATACATATCATGGTGGGATTTTCCCTCACTTTTTTGAATGAAGTTTGTGTCTCATATCAACTGAAAAAAAAAAAGCACAACATGGAGAGTTGTGCGTTGTTTTATTTGGGCAAAATGAGGACTACAGAGCAGAAGACAGCCTTTCAGATAGCTGAGGACTTACCTGAGAAACTAATGGGGCGGGGGCGGGGGGTGAGAGGAGAAGACCAGGGGGGAGGGATGAGGGTCAGTATGCATGTGGTTTTGGCAAAGACAGAGTGCATGCAATCAAGCATTTTTTTCCAGAAGGTTTCTACTAGTCTCATGAAGACAACTGCTAGTCACCAGGAGCAGATGACAACAACAAGGATTTTAGTACTTCTCTAGATAAGAGGAGATGCAAGAATTTGGCTCATAAAGTCTTCTCCTAAAAATATCTTACTATCTGAAGACCAGTTCTGGCAGTTTTTCCCAGGACACAGAGTGCCTCTTTCCTGCTCTCCACCCTGAACTTCTTTTGGTGATGCCATCCAGCCATCTCATCTTCTGTCGCCCCTTCTCCTCCTCAGTCTTTCGCAGCATCAGGGTCTAACACATCTGGTGTGGATCTGTTCCTGGCAGCCTGTTCTTCCCTAGGAGAAACAGAATTCTCTCATTTACTCAAGAGAGAGCTAGGGGGAATTTTTCCTTTAGACTGCAGACAAAATTTTAACATCAGAAAACTTTGAGGAAAAGCAAAAAAAAAAAAAAAAGGTAAGAGAACACAGATGTTTTATTAAAAAAAAAAAAAAAGGCACAATAGCCTTATACAAAAGAACCCAAAATTAAAGTCCAAAACAGTTCAGTCCATTATGATGCAAACTGCTCTGACACCAGCAGTCTCATTATATCTACATTTTACTAAACTAATTTCAATGCTATCACTGTGTCATCTGACCATTCATTTTTTATTGCTTATGCTAATGGGTTTTGTGGGTGGCGGATTAGTTGCATTTTAATGCCCAGTGGCAAAAGATGAAAATATTCCAATGACAGTAATGGATGAAAAAGTACCCTGCTGCTTACAGCTTCAGACACAGAACTACATGATTTTTTGTTTTAATGTATGTTGCCTCTGCTGGTTTAATCATTTTGACAATAATAGACCTCAATTCCACAGAGACTTTCCCCAAAGAATCCAATGTCTCTTGAATAATATTTTTCTCTGTACCATCCCCTAAATCTTTTCTAAAGTTTCCTAAGAATTACAGATAAGCCAGGCAAATGTATATGGTTCACTGAACATAAATCTATTTAACTTTCACATATGAGCGGATTCATTTAAAGGAAAGAAAATAAGATAACACTAGTAAAAATAATGCTTGATTAAAGGTGGCAAAAGTTTGAGGGAAAGAGAATGAAAACTCTGGGCATACAGACCAACCAAGGCTGGAGAATATTTACTCTGGCTGCCCAAAAGGTTAAGTTTCCCCACCTTAGTGTGATAAAATATGAGATCTTACCCGCAACCCGTATAGTGTTCCCGGTAGTGGAAAGAAAGGGAAACTTAGCAGGCTCATGGCTTGGGTGGATCTTGTGTTTTTTCTCTCCCGTGCAGATAGAAAGCAATGCAAAAGTTGTAGACCTTCCAAAAGTTAATGCAGCAATTATCTGCTCTCAACTACCAGTGTGGAGCCCTTTCAGGTTAAAATCTGCTGGGCCAGAGGCTCAGACTGGTCCTGCCATGTACAACCCAGAGATGTCTAATCATTTCACTGGAGTGATACTCCAGTGAATATTTAAACAATCCAGACAACAGACCACAAAACTTTCTCTCCTTTCTTTTCTGGAGTGAGGAGAGAGGAGTATGGTATGGTAAGTAGAAAGATCTTAGAGATGCCATAAGTGATTCTTATAAATAAATCTTTCCCAATGTGAATAGCACACTGATCCTTGAACTTTTCACCTTCGGCTTTTTCCTTCATTTCTTCAATCAAGAAAACCAAGGCACTTTCTGCCAACAAACCTCTGTAAGCAAGAAATATCAACATGAAACTTCTAATGGATTTTTCTTGTATTCCCCAGTGAAGAACATCCCAAGAGGGATTTGTCTATTGTGGAGAACATGAAACCACTCCTGTGTTTGCACGGATGGCACTGACCCCAAACCAACAGCTAGCTCCCTGTAAGATGTCACACACATTGTGTATGTAATAACACACACACACACACACACACACACACGGCAAAACAAAGCTGGAGAGGGAAGCTGACAAGAACCCATGAGCTAGAAATGGAATTCCTTCAAATAAATCTTCTTGGATTCATTTTATCAGGAAAATTATTTATGCTTCTCTTTGCCTTCAGGTTGAAAGAGTCACTGTAGCTAAGCATTATGAAAATTACTTAAAGAAACCAGAGACTAGAGTTTGAAACCTTCTTGAAATAAACACCCAAACTGAACATATTCTCTCCACTATATATGTATGTTATAATGTATAATGTAATGTATACATTTATATGTATATATCACATACATATATACACTCTCCATTGTGTATACATATAGATTTTCATTATAAAGGAGTGGTAATAACTAAAAAGGAGCTTAACCTCTTATTAAGTAGAGCATATGCATGGGCCTGAGCTTCTCAGATGGCGCTAGTGGTAAAGAACCCGCCTGCTAACGCAGGAGACATAAGAGATGTGGGTTCGATCCCTGGGTTGGGAAGATCCCCCGGAGAAGGGAAGGGCTACCCACTACAGTATTCTTGCTTGGGAAATTCCATGGACAGAGCAGCCTGGCAGCCTCAGTCCATGAGGTCGTGAACAGTTGGACACAACTGAAGTGATTTAACATGCACACATGCATGGGCATGTGATGGAAATTTAGGTGATTAATATAAGCCCTGATGAGAAGCTGAAGAGCTCTTAAAACAGAAACAACAAGCCAAGATTCTGAGCTCCAGGCTAAAACAATGGCATGTGGCATCACAGAGCCCAGCGCTGATGAAAAAGTGGAATCCAGCTGAAAGCACACAGGGCTAGAGAACGAGTCCTCCGTGCACACCTGTTAGGACCCGATCCGTCTCCAGAATTTGGTTTTATCTTTTCCGAGGAAGCAAAGTGAAAATCTAATGTGATAAGAAAGAAAAGAATAATAACACAGAGTGACGTAAGTCAGAAAGAGAAAAACAAATATTGTATATTAACATTTATATGTGGAATCTAGAAAACTGGTAAGGATGAAACTATTTGCAGGGCAGGAATGGAAATGCAGGTGTAGAGGAAAGACGTGTGGACGTGGTGGGGTTGGGGGTGAGCTGGGAGATCGGGCTTGACATATACACACCACCACGGGTAAAGCCGATAGCCTGTGGGAACCTGCTGTCTAGCACAGAGAACTCAGCTCCTTGCTCTGTGATGACCTGGAGGGATGGGATGGGGGAGAGCAGTGGGAGAAAGAGCCAAGAGGGAGGGGATGGATATATTGGAAACATAGAGCTGATTCACTTTGTTGTATAGCAGAAACTAACATAAAATTGTAAAGCAACCATAGCCAAAAAAACTTTTTTTAAAAAATAAGTTTTGGCATAAATTAAAAAAATATATAATGGTACCATCAGCTAAGATACATTATTTTAAATTTGAAACAGCACGATATTCCTGATTTTTATAATTGTGCTATGAATACATGGGGGGCTTCCCCAGTGGCTCAGCAGTAAGAAATCTGCCTGCAATGCAGGAGATGCGTGTTTGATCCCGGGCTTAGGAAGATCCCTGGAGGAAGGCATGGCTACCCACTCCAATATTCTTGCTGGGAGAATCCCATGGACAGAGGAGCCTGGGAGGCTGCGGTCCACAAGGTCACAAAGAGTTGGACATGACTGAAGTGACTAAGCAGGGGATTACATGTAAGATGTTAACTTTAGGGGAAGATGGATGCAGGGTATATGGAGTGTGCTTTTCTATTTTGGGATCTTTCTATAAATCCAAAATTATTTCAAGGTAAAAGATTTAAAAATAGTATTATATGGTACAAGATTTTTAAAAGAAGTTAGCACAGATCATTCAAACTCCAGAGTCATTATGAGCTTGTCTCTCTTTTGGATGATAATCACAATAATCCTTGTGACCACTGTTTGCACAAAGTTAAATACTCTCATGGGGACTCAATAGCTATTGCCAGTGAAAACCTCAACGTGTCCAGCCTGAGTCAATTTAGACTGAAAACACCCAAAACATGACGTTAGGAATAAGCAATCGATGAAGAACAATGAGACTTACCATATAACCCAGACACTGAGAACTGGCGTGTGTTTTATGTATTAGCAGCTTGTAAGGGGAAATAAGTTCGGCAAAAAGGGAAGGAAATAGACATCTTTCATCCCCTATACTTTTGACAACTAAAAAAAAAATCGATGGCCATCTTGATTCTACAAGAATGAAGTCACCCGCCACTGGAGTCAAATCACTGACCTTCAACACACCCTGAAAGGAGCTTGGGAGTGAAGCAATCTGTGCTCTGGGAAAACTGGCAGGACAGGCCTTCAGAGAGTTAGATATTTCCAAGAGAAAAAATTCTGAGAACCTCAATTCTTCCATCTTCCCATACTTAGAAAAACACTAGAGCTGCTAACTAAGATGTCTGCTCCTCATGACTGGCAGCTGTCTTCTATCAAGATGTACGCTTGGTTGCAATGTGTCCTCTTCACTGAAATCATGTACAATGACCTTCCCCCCTTACTGCTTTGGAACAGTTTTTCAACACCGAGAGGCTGTCTCTTGGGCCATAGTCCCCAGCAAGATACTGAATAAACTTGACTCAAAGTTTTTACATTATGCCTTTTTTTTTAAGTCCACACTTGTAATATCCTTCTGACCAGTTTGCTCTTTTTTATTTTTTTTTTTGAATCTATATTAATAGATTTATTAGAACAAGAAGTGGACAGATACACCTGGATTCCATTTGCTCATTCCAGATTATTTCAAAGAACCTCTGAGCCATCTTCTGGAATACTAGCATTTATGTATGGTTTATAATGTCAGAAATCCACTGGCCTTTGTTTTCCTTGAGTCATCTTGCTGAATCGGTGGGTATATCCCATTGCTGTCCACTGTACACTGCGTGTGTGCTCAGTTGTGTGCAAGTCTTTGCGACCCCATGGACTGTAGCCCCCAGGCTCCTCTGTCCATGGGATTTCCCAGGCAAGAATCCTGGAGTGGGTTGCCATTTCCTCCTCCAGGGGATCTTCCAGACTCATGGATCGAACCAGTGTCTCCCGTGTTTCCTGCAGTGGCAGGCAGATTCTTTACCGCTGAGCCACCTGGAAAACCTCACTCTGGCATATTAAACTGGGTTTAATTCTATTCTAATACACAAAGGCATGCTTTTTAGCAGAAAGCAATTACTAATTGCACTGAGAAAACACTGACTTCAGCCAAAAGAAGAAAAAGCATCATTTAGTTATTTAGCTTTCAGGAGTGCCACGTTTAGAAGGTTTATCTTTGGGTTACTAAATATGTCATTTTCAGCATAAGAAATAGAGGCAGGCAACATTCAGATGAAAACATAATTAAGAAACACACTTGGTTGCTGAGTTGTTTTGTCATGAAATTAGGCACTCAGATTTCCATACTCAGGAAAAATAAATTTATTTATTTTACCACTAAATCAAATTTATTCACCACTAAAAAGTCATTTACATTTTAAAGGGATGTAAAGAAAGACTGGTGATCCAGAAAGACTATGTAACTTAATCCTGAGTCAGGTTCCCTTGATTAGAAAACAAGTCAACTCAGGTGCGTAGGGAAGGTGGAGAGGGTGAAGATCATCAAAGACCAAGCTATTGGATTTTTAACTACTCTGCATCCCTTTTTAATGCACCAATTGCAAGCAAGTATCTTGTCATGCTCAACAAAAATTGACATTGAAAAAAGCTAACCACCTCAATCTCCATTTCTCAGTGGGGTCATTGACATAAAAGCTACTGCTACTTTGGTCAAGTTTTGAGCAGAATAAAGCATTAAGAAGTTTTGACTAAATATGTCTTTGAGACCTAGTATAAACAGTGGTGGTCACAAAATTTTAAAAAACTTAGAAGAAAAGAAGGACCTGCCTCTTGAGAAACCTGTATGCAGGTCAGGAAGCAACAGTTAGAACTGGACATGGAACAACAGACTGGTTCCAAATAGGAAAAGGAATACGTCAAGGCTGTATATTGTCACCCTGCTTATTTAACTTATATGCAGAGTACATCATGAGAAACGCTGGGATGAAGGAAGCACAAGCTGGAATCAAGATTGCTGGGGGAAATCTATCAATAACCTCAGATATGCAGATGACACCACCCTTATGGCAGAAAGTGAAGAAGAACTAAAGAGCCTCTTGATGAAAGAGGAGAGTGAAAAGGTTGGCTTAAAGCTCAACATTCAGAAAACTAAGATCATGGCATCTGGTCCCATCACTTCATGGCAAATAGATGGGGAAACAGTGGAAACAGTGGCTGACTTTATTTTTCTGGGCTCCAAAATCACTGCAGATGGTGATTGCAGCCATGAAATTAAAAGGTGCTTGCTCCTTGGAAGGAAAGTTATGACCAACCTAGATAGCATATTAAAAAGCAGAGACATTACTTTGCCAACAAAGGTCTGTCTAATCAAAGCTATGATTTTTCCAGTAGCCATGTATGGATGTGAGAGTTGGACTATAAAGAAAGCTGAGCGCTGAAGAATTGATGCTTTTGAACTGTGGTGTTGGAGAAGACTCTTGAGAGTCCCTTAGACTGCAAGGAGATCCAACCAGTCCATCCAAAGGAGATCAGTCCTGGGTGTTCATTGGAAGGACTGATGTTGAAGCTGAAACTCCAATACTTTGGCCACCTGATGTGAAGAGCTGACTCATTTGCAAAGACCCTGATGCTAGGAAAGATTGAGGGCAGGAGGAGAAGGGGACAGCAGAGGATGAGATGGTTTTATGGCATCACTGACTCAATGGACATGGGTTTGGGTGGACTCCGGAGTTGGTGATGGACAGGGAGGCCTGGCATGCTGCGGTTCATGGGGTCCCAAAGAGTTGGACACAGCTGAGCGACTGAACTGAACTGAACTGAAAGGAGGAAAGGAAGATGTTTCCTGATGTGTGTATGTTCATTCATCTCTCTTTGTGACCCTATCGATTGTAACCTGCCAGGCCCCTCTGTTCATAGAATTTTGCAGGGAAAAATACTGGAGTGGCTGGCCATGCTCTCCTCCAGGGGATCTTCCCAACTCAGGGATCAATCCTGCATCTCTTATGTCTCCTGCATTGACAGGTGGATTCTTTACCACTAGAGCCACCTGGGAAGACCTCCTGATGTATACTGTAAATTATAACTTTTTCCCACTCGAGTAAGAAAAGAAAGGGACCAGTCCAACTAAGCCTGGAATTTTATTACTTGTATAAAAATTGTCACCTTAATTTATGATCCTTACAACCAAAACCAAGTCCTTTCATGTTATTTTTTAAAAACTCCCTAACAGGCAATCTCTGACATTCCTCATTAGACTTATCAACTCTTGTTTCTGGAGTCCAGTTTATTTGGCTTGGAGGGATCAGCCAACTCTTTGGAGATTCCCAATAGGCCCAATGCCAAATTCTTCTGTTTGATCTAATTGTGATTAGTTAATGGCTTCACAAAAATTTATTTTGATCCAAATCTTCCCAGGCACACAGACTTTTTAAAGAAATAATATTTTCATACTTAGAGAAGAATAACAACCAAGCTTTTAAAATATTTGATTTCCTTCCTTCTCATTCTAGCTAAAACCTTTCTTCATTCTCCATAGAGGTTTTAAAGGATATAAACAAGTATAAATCACCTGCCTGACTAACCTGAACCTTCACACACTTGGTGGACTAGAGGTGATGGGCATTTCTGATTTATATTCTACATTTCCCTTGAAGTGGTTAGTGAGTAATGAACCGGCAAAAGAGAGGCTCAAAGAGAGAAAGCCCAAGTGCAATCCCTGCTGGGTGACCTTGATTATTGTTGCTGTTCAGTCATGTCTGACTCTTTTTGACCCCATGGACTGCAGCATGTCAGGCTTCCCTGTCCTTCACCATCTCCTGGAGTTTGCTCAAACTCATGTCCATCAAGTTAGAGATGCCATCCAACCATCTCATCTCTGTTGTCCCCTTCTCCTCCTGTCTTCAGTCTTTCCCAGCATCAGGGTCTGTTCCAATAAGTCAGTTCTTCCCATCAGGCAGCCAAAGTATCGGAGCTTCAGTTTCAGCATCAGTCCTTCCAATGAATATTCAGGGTTGATTTCATTTAGGATTGACTGGTTTGATCTCCTTGCTGTCCAAGGGATTCTCAAGAGTCTTTTCCAACACCACAGTTCAAAAGCATCAATTCTCAGCCTTCTTTATGGTCCAACTCTCACATCCATACATGACTATTGGAAAAATAATAGCTTTGACTATACAGACCTTTGTTGGCAAAGTGGCATCTCTTCTTTTTAATACACTGTCTAGGTTTGCCATAGCTTTACTTCCAAGGAGCAAGAATCTTTTGATTTCATGGCTGCAGGCACCATCTGCAGTGATTTTGGAGTCCAAGAAAATAAAATCTGTCACTGTTGCCATTAAGACCTTGATTAAGCCCTCCCTTTTGGTTGAAGGTTCAGTATCTCTCAAGCAGGGGAACTACATTCCCAGGACTTTTCTGAGAAAGAAGCCGAGAGCTGACAGGGGCAGATGTACAGGCAGGAAGTTGATGATTAAAAAGAATCTCATAAGTGAAAAAGTCAGCTTAAAACTCAATATTATAAAAACTAGGATCATGGCACCCAGTCCCATCACTTCATGGCAAATAGAAGGGGAAAAGGTGGAAGTAGTGACAGATTTCCTCTTCTTGGGTTCTCCAATCACTGCAGATGGTGAGCACAGCCATGAAACGAGAAGATGATTGCTTCTTGGCAGGGAAGCTATGACAATCCTAGACAGAGTGTTAAAAAGCAACGAAAGACATCACTTTGTCGACAAAGGTCTGTATAGTCAAAAGTATGGTTTTTCCAGTAGTCATGTACGGATGGCAGAGATGCAGCATAAAGAAGGCTGAGCACCGAAGGACTGATGCTTTCAAAATGTGGTGCTGGAGAAGACTCTTAAGAGTCCCTTGGACTGCAAGGTGATCAAACCAGTCAATTCTAAAGGAAATCAACCCTGAATATTCATTGGAAGGTTTGATGCTGAAGCTGAAGCTCCAATACTTTGGCTACCTGATGCGAAGAGCTGACTCATTGGGAAAGACCCTGATGCTGGAAAGATTGAAGGAAGAAGGAGAAGAGGGTGACAGAGGATGAGATGGTTCGATGGCATCACCAATTCAATAGACATGAACTTGGGCAGGCTCTGGGAGATGGTGAGGGACAGGGAAGCCTGGTGTGCTGCAGTCCTTGGGGCCGCAATCGGGCATGACTTGGCAACTGAACAACAACAACAAAGCTAGGGCCAAGTAAAACTACAGAGGCTCAAAAGTATTCGCTCTTTTCCAATATCAGATGCGATAAGTGAAAGACTTGAAAAAAGGTTCTGTAGTCAAGGCCTATGTAAATTCCACTTCTGCTGCATCATTGTGAATGTGGGATGGAAGTTATAAAGCCAGTTAGTATAACATTGTTTTTCAAAATAGTTGTCCGTCTTGATTAAAACCAAAGAAACTATGAATTACTATAGATGTACTGGTTAAAAAGATGGTCTTCCTCAAGATCACTGCTGACATTTTGGGCCAGATGATTCTATACTTGAGGGGGTGTCCCTGGCATTATAACATGTTTAGCAGTGTTCCTGTCCTCTTCCCACTAAATGCTAATGGCCCCCCTTCCCCCCTGCAGAGAATCAAAATGTCTCCATACATTGGAAAATGTGCCCTGAGGGTAAAATATCTCCTGGTTGAAAACCTCTGTTGCTTTTGTTTTTTAAGACAGGGAGCCACTTAAAAGCACATTCAATTTTTCCATGAAACTCCCAGGTCCAGATTTTTGATGCTTTGACTTAGCTTCTCATTTGAGGGCCTGTCACTTTAAGAGAGCCTTCCAAACATCTGGGAATATGTTTATTAATAATTATATGAGGCTTGAATGTTTGGAGAAGGAGGGAAGAGATTATTTCCTATTTGTGCTACATACCAGCTCCTGGCAGAGTACTAACATCATAGTATGCTCTGGTAAGGACTTGGATGGATGATGGATGGATGGATGGATGAAAAGTGAAATGAAAAGAAATCAGCATAGGGAGATTTATTTTCCTTAGCTGTCTCTTTACATATACTATACCAAGGTACTGCAAAGAGCATCCTAATGATGGAAGGGTTAAACTGTGTGACTCTGAAAGAAAACCTCAGTGAGCTTCTGGAGTGGTGTTCCCCATTCGTGCTCAGTCATGTTCAACTCTTTGAGACCCCATGGACTATAGCCTGCCAGGCTCTTCTGTCCATGGAATTTTTCAGGCAAGAATACTGGAATGAATTGCCATTTTCTCCTCCAGGGAAGCTTCCCAGCCCAGGGATCAAACCTTTGTCTCCTGTGTCTCCTGCATTGTAGGCAGATTCTTTACCTACTACTCTATTATTATTATTGAAGTATAGTTGATTTACAGTGTTGAGTTGCTTTCAGGTGTACAGCAAAGTGATTCAGTTGAACATATACAAATATCCATTCCTTTTCAGATTCTTTCCCATATAGGTTATTATAGAATATTGAGTAGTGGTCCCTGTGCTGTACATGCATGCTGAATCGCTTCAGTTGTGTCTGAATCTTTGTAACCCTATGGACTGTAGCCCGCCAGGCTCCTCTGTCCATGGGATTCTTCAGGCAAGAATACTGGAGTGGGTTGCCTTTCCCTTATTCAGAGGATCTTCGTGACTCAGGGATCCAGCCCACATCTCTTATGTCTCCTGCATTGGCAGGCAGGTTCTTTACCACTGGCACCACCTGGTAAGCCCTTGTTGCTTATCTATTTTAGCAACCCACTCCAGTATTCTTGCCTGAAGAATCCCATGGACAGAGGAGCCTGGCAGGCTACAGTCCATGGGATCACAAAGAGTTGGACACGACTGAGCAACTAACACTACACACTATATAGCGGTGTGTGTATGTTAATCCCCATGGAGTGGTACGTTAAAGGGCCAGGAACATATTGTGATACTCTGGGTCTCTCACCCATTCTGCAATAGATAATGCCATCAGGTTGGGAATTAAACCAGCCATGGCCCTCACCAGGAAACTTAATGCACAACAGTAGGAACATAAACACACCAAGGTGTGAGAGTCTGTCCCACCACCTGCATTTGGTCTGTACCTTCCCCCCACTGCCTGGGGACAAAGGACTTCAAGTGGGTCAGCGGTCAGTGTTACGAGGAAGCAGGCTTCTCAGGGCAAGCTCTCAGTTCAGACTGTACTTGAGGTTCCAGGCCTGCCTGAGATCTGTAAACGCACATTCCTTCTCCACAGCAGTAATTTAATCTGCCATCTCTATTGTGGTTGGCCAAGTTTGTCTAAATTACCCCTTCTGTGATTCTGAAACTTGACCTTGTGGATTTGTTTTTGGAAAATTCTTTTTGTCATCTGAAATCAGCCAGGCTCCAATTTGAAGATCTCATCTTTAGACTATATAAATAAACTGGCTTCTGACACGATATTCACCCCCACCCAGCCACCTCCTAGGGAGGCTCTGACTTTTCTAAAAGAACAAAACTGGGCCCTGCAGAAGACTGGAGATGGGGAGTTTCTAACGTTTTGATTTTGTGGGAGGTATTTTTGTTGCTATAGAAGTAAGCAGAACATCCCCCCGGCCCCCTTCAATAATAAATCTGGCCATCACCCCATCTCCCCTGTGAGGAAAATGACTTGTTCATAAAGCCGCTCATGGCAGGACTATTTGGCTCCCACAGATAAATGTCGTATAGGGATCTTCTGCTTCCTAGAAATCACTCTCTTCCTAACCCCAGGGAGAGATTATTCTTGACTTTTAAATGGCACCCTGTGTTCAGCAGGCCAAGCAAAGAAGAGGAGTTAATCACTCCTTTTAAGGATCAGATTAAGCACCGAGACAGAGATGGCAAAAAAGGAAGAAAGCTTTTAGAGCATTGGGAATGTTAAAAAAAATTAAACATCTAATAGTTGTCAGGGAGAAAGAAAAATTTTCCTCTACCCTTCTAGGTTTTTCTGGCTGGTTTAAGAAATAAATGAACATGATACAGCATGCTGTTGTGGTGGTTTAGTTGCTAAGTCACATCCAACTCTTTGAGACCTCATGGACTGCAGTGCACCAGGCTTCCCTGTCCTTCACCATCTCCCGGAGTTTGCTCAAACTCATGTCCATTGAGTTGGCCATGCTATCCAGATTAACAGGAGAAAATCAAGCAAAAGTTTAGTAACAGGTATATCTAAGACTTTCCTAGTGGCTTTGTGAGAAAGAATCCGCCTGCAATCCTGGAGACATGGGTTCCATCCCTGGGTGGGGAAGATGCCCTGGAGAAGGAAATGGCAACCGACCTCCAGTATTCATACCTAGGAAATCCCATGGACAGAGGAGCCTGGTGGGCTACAGGCCATAGGGTCGCAAAGAGTCGGACATGACTTAGCGACTAAGCACACACCACACACACACACATGAGACCCAGGAAAACCAAGCATCTGGTCAAAACAACTGCAGCTCTCACCTGAAATACCATGTCAGCTAAACACAAATGAAAGTGTTGGGGTCATGGTTTGGGACCTCAAAGAAAAGGAAGGCAATTCACATGGAGATGGAAAAGCAAGTGTTTGGTAAACAAATGTTTGCTGAGCCAGGCAGGCTAATGTTACACAGAGAGAAATTCTAACAAATTTGCTAGGTTCCTGTCTACACACCTAGCTCATATCATAGCTGTGATGAACAGGTTTTCTATCCACATTCTTTAGGCAGTTAGGCGGAAGGTCAAAGATTCTTCCAGAGTCTGTTGGGACTTAAAAATAATGAGGCTCTGGGAATTTCCTCATGGTCCAGTGGTTAGGACTCAGTGATTTCACTGCCATGGGCCAGGGTTTGATCCCTGGTTGGAGAAATAAGATCCTGCAAGCCATGCAGCGAAAAAAATAATCAAAAAACAAAACAGAAAAAAATAATCAGCCTCAATCAAATTTCAGGTCAAAGAGACACATTTTGGGGGGGCAAATTTTGCTCCCCCACATATGTTGCCTCCCACACCTCCATGCAGAAACCCATCATCTCATGACCCAGCTCCGTCTCCCATTCTTTCCATGCATAGCACACCAAAGCTCAGAGATGAGTAAGACCAGAAGGAGATCAGTCCTTGATCCTCAAAGATTTAAAATCCAGATGTGCGGTGGCAAAGAAATAAAAAGTATGCAGAAATAGCAACAAGACAGGGAAGAATATAATGGCATAAATGCCCAAACAGCTCTAACATCCCATGGAACGAGAAGACATATTCATTTTGTAGTGGCTGAAGAATGACTTTGTGGCACGTGAACAGATCTTAAAGAATGGATTGCGTGTGGGCAGAAAGAGATGAATGCATATGGAGGAGTGGGAAGGCTGTATTTCATGTGACGCAGAAAATGAGCAAATGTGGGAGAGTGCTCAGAAGGGAGGAAGAGGACAGGCAGAATTCAATCCTCACTTGGAGGGTGCATCATTTCCGAGTCCATTCAGGAGAGAAAAATCACATTCGCTGTTTTAACAGAGCGAAGGTAACATACAGATGAGTTAGCTAGGGCTTCCCTGCAGGCTCAGTGGTAAAGAATCCACCTGCCAATGCGGGAGACACGGGTTCAATCCCTGGCCCAGGAAGATCCCATATGCTGTGGAGCAATTAAGCCCATGCACCACTACTAAGCCTGCGCTCTAGAGTGGATGATCTACCAAGAGTAGCCCTGCTCCCTGCAACTAGAGAAAAGTCCACGCAGCAATGAAGACACAGGGCAGCCAAAAAATAAATAGATAAATATTTAGAAATATTTTTTAAAAAGCATAGTTAGCTAATACAATATTCTGAACTAAGTAGGTGAAAAAGCAGTATTAGCCACATGAAGCATATTGAAGCCTGAGGCAAAAGGAAAGGAAAACGTGTGCACCCCAATACACATGATTTCATGTATTTTTTAAGTGGTGAATTTTTCCATAACACTAAATTAGCTGAAAAATAATGAAAAATTGAAAAGTTGGTGTATTGAAATTCACAATACTATTTTTAATTTAAATGCTTTATTTATACCCAAACCCAATTTATAATAATTTTACATCACTTTAAGCTAATTCAAAATTATTCAAGGTTATCCCCTGGACAGGAGAAATGGTCAAATATGGTAATTCTATCAATAAGAATTTGAAATGAGCAAAAAATCATATATTTTGAAAATTCGGTTTATGAGTTTATGTCTATTAAACCCAGTGGATCCCTGACTGAACCCTACTAATACCTACTAACAGCCTGCTCTTCTATCTGTGACTCTGTTCTACAAGTAAAACTTAAGTGTTAACAAATGTGATAAATAAAAATTCTCTGCATGTCTCAGCAAAAAAAAAAAAAGCCTGTGGAGCACATTTTTCTCTTTAGCCTCAGGCTCTAAGATGCCTCAGCATGGTACTGAAATTTTGGTATTTTGTTCACCATGGTTTTGTGCATTTAATTTTGAGTTTTGAAAAATATTGCATTAATATATAGGTTGCCTGATTTCCTGAGAATTTTGATGTCCCCTTTAATTCTATGCCTGAGGCAACTGACTCACTGACCTCACCCTAATCTTGGCCTTACGAAAATGTAGAATAAATTTCTAACTGCCATATGATTCTGCGATTCCACTCCTGGGTGTGTATCCAGACAAAACTATAATTCAAAAAGATGCATGTGCCCCTGTGTTTATAGAAGTACTATGTACAAGAGCTAAGACATGGAAACAATGTAAAAGTCCATAAACAGATGAATGGATAAAGCTGTGGTACATACATACAAAGGAATACTCCTCAGCTCTAAAAAGAATGAGGCAATGCCATCTGCAGCAACGTGGATAGAATTAGAGATTATCATGCTAAGTGATCAGATCAGATCAGATCAGATCAGTCGCTCAGTCGTTTCCGACTCTTTGCGACCCCATGAATCGCAGCACGCCAGGCCTCCCTGTCCATCACCAACTCCCGGAGTTCACTCAGACTCACGTCCATCGAGTCAGTGATGCCATCCAGCCATCTCATCCTCTGTCGTCCCCTTCTCCTCCTGCCCCCAGTCCCTCCCAGCATCAGGGTCTTTTCCAATGAGTCAACTCTTCCAATGAGGTGGCCAAAGTACTGGAGTTTCAGCTTTAGCCTCGGTCCTTCCAATGAACACCCAGGACTGATCTCCTTTAGAATGGACTGGTTGGATCTGCTTGCAGTCCAAGGGACTCTCAAGAGTTTTCTCCAACACCACAGTTCAAAAGCATCAATTCTTCGGCGCTCAGCCTTCTTCACAGTCCAACTCTCACATCCATACATGACCACAGGAAAAACCAAAGCCTTGACTAGACGAACCTTTATTGGGAAAGTAATGTCTCTGCTTTTGAATATGCTATCTAGGTTGGTCATAACTTGCCTTTCAAGGAGTGAGCGTCTTTTAATTTCATGGCTGCAGTCACCATCTGTAGTGATTTGGGAGCCCAGAAAAATAAAGTCTGACACTGTTTCCACTGTTTCCCCATCTATTTCCCATGAAGTGGTGGGACTGGATGCCATAATCTTCGTTTTCTGAATATTGAGCTTTAAGCCAAATTTTTCACTCTCCACTTTCACTTTCATCAAGAGGCTTTTGAGTTCCTTAACACCATGTGATATCACTCATATGGGAGATATAAAATACAACACAAATGAACTTATGAAACAGAAACAGACTCACAGACATAGAGAACAGACCTATGGTTGCCAAGGAGGAGGGGAAGTGGGGGACGGATGATTAGAAGTTTGGGATTAGCAGAAGCAAACCTTTGTATATAGAATGGATAAACAACAAGGTCCTACTGGATACCACAGGGAACTGATTTCAAAATCCTATAATACACCACAATGGAAAAAATATGTCAATATATACATATAACTGAGTCGTTTTGCTGTAAAGCAGAAATTAAACAACATTGTAAATTAACTGTTCTGTGATTAAAATAAGAGAGAAAGAACTCTAAGAAACCACAGCTAGGTGAGCAAGTGTTGCTGGTTCCTAGGAGCAGACAGCCTGAGGGCCTCACCCAGGAAAAAGGAAGTCCCTTGTTCTTCTTCCAGTCCTGCAGTGGGTGCCCACAGGCAAGGCAGAATCCTGGTCCGGCATCACAAAGCCAATATAGAAGAGTGAGTTTGGGGCTAAAAGGAATAGCCAAATAACTGGCACATGGACGATTTCCCCTGAATTGAATCTTAAAAGATAAGTAAGATAATCATTTTTTGAGCACCATGCTAGGCTCTTTACAATATCACACAGTTAATACATGGAAGTGTTCTGAACCCAAAACTATTTCAGTCTCACCCCAAAGCTTCTGCTCTCAGTCACAGTGCCATAAGTGAAGGAGAGGACATGGCAGGCAAAGGAAAACAGAACCAGTTCAGTTCAGTCGCTCAGTCGTGTCCGATCTTTGAGACCCCATGAACCGCAACACGCCAGGCCTCCCTGTCCATCACCAACTCCTGGAGCTTGTTCAAACTCATGTCCATCGAGTCGGTGATGCCATCCAACCATCTCATCCTCTGTGGTCCCCTTCTCCTCCGGCCTTCAATCTTTCCCAGCATCAGGGTCTTCTCCATGAGTCATTTCTTTGCATCAGGTGGCCAAAGTATTGGAGCTTCAGCTTCAGCATCAGTCCTTCCAATGAATGTTTACGACTGATTTCCTTTAGGATGGACTGGTTGGATCTCCTTGCAGTCCAAGGGACCCTCAAGAGTCTTCTCCAACACCACAGAATAGAGCGAGGTAAAAGGGTTGACAAATAGCATGGTGTGTGTTATTGGTCTAGTTACAGAACATCTCGTTTGTGCTGGACAATTTGCCAAGTGTTTTGTATTTTATTTTTTACTTATAGGTGCTCTTCTTCGTTCCATTTTACAGATGGGAAACCAAGTCATAGAACATTAGCTAAATTTTCCTAGGGACATTCAGCTTATAGGTGAAGCAACCAGAATACAAACCTCAACTTCACAGTCTTTGCCCTTACTCACTAGCCAGACTGCCTCCTGCAGAACATAAAATGAACATGAGGCCAGAGGTATGATAGAGTCAGGTCATGGCAGCCACCTAAGGTACAGGACTTAATTCTCTGTAGGAATAGGGACTGCCGAAGCATTTTAAACAGCATCAGTTTTGTGTTTTGTATGGGTCACAGTGGTCTGATCCCAGTTTGGAGGATAAATTTTAAAAGGTCAAAGATTTACACAATCTGAAGAGAAATCAGAATATAGGATGTATTTTAAATGTACACACAGGAATTAGAGAAACCAATTACAAAGCTAGTGCAGTAATTCAGTGAGTAGAGCTCTAATGGAGTTGAGAATAGGGAACGTATTTAAGAGACTAGAGATATTTATAACACTAGTGATTAGACAAAGATAATGATAAACAGCATTGGAGAAGACTCTTGAGAGTCCTTTGGACTGCAAGGAGATCAAACCAGTCAATCCTAAAGGAAATCAGTCCTGAATATTCATTGGAAGGACTGATGCTGAAGCTGAAGCTCCAATACTTTGACCACCTGACGTAAAGAAATGACTCATAGAAAAGACCCTGATGCTAGTAAAGATTGAAGGCAGAAGAAGAAGGGGACCACAGAGGATGAGATGGTTCGATGGCATCACCGACTCGATGGACATGAGTATGAGCAAGCTCCAGGAGTTGGTGATGGACAGGGAAGTCTGGTGTGCTTCAGTCCATGGGGTAGCAAAGAGCCAGACACAACTGAGCAACTGACTGAACTGAACCGTGTGATAAACAGAGAAGAGCAATGGACTACCATGGTTTGGGGTTCTGGCCAGTAGGTTAGCATGTCATCCACTGATAGAAATATCAGTCTAGTGCAGTAGACTAGTTCCTTTCAACATTTGTTTCCCGGAGCTTTGAGCGTATGTAGAAATATCCCCGGTCAGGAAACCAGATCCCACATTCTGCAACTAAGGCTTGGTGCATCCAAAATAAATAAACTATTTTTTTAGGAATTAATTTAGCTCAACAAATAGAATGTGTAGTAATAGACAAAGAGGCAACGAGCTACATCAAACTCCCTGGAAAATAGAGGGGCCCCAAAGACCCCAACAACCAACCTTACAGTGCTTTGGGAAGTGAGACAGGGGGCCAAGAACAGACCAAAAAACACATGCTATTTTTGTCAAAGAGAAAGAATAAAAGAACTTAGGGGGTGGCTCATTTGCTTGTTGGGGCTGACATTTGCAGTTCTGTCTGCAGCAGAAGAATATACCAGAAACTGGAGATCAGTGATTCATATCCTGGCTGCAAAGATACTGCACTAAGGTGGAGGGATTAGAATGGGTTTTAATGAGAGATAATAATCCAATCTTGCATTCACATTTGACTGTCTGAAAGGATTTTTACATGTATCATCTTATATGCTTTTCAATCAGCCAGAGATCAACACAGTAAGAGAATGCAAGAGGCTCACAGGGAGCTGAGAAAGGAAGTTCCTCTCTCTCTCCTCTGCTTAGAAAACCACAAACTTGTGCTAGGAGTGATGTTGCCAGGCAACCACCAACTTCTATAAGCTTTGAGACTAGATGTTCTTGCTCTCCAGTAGGAGGAAATATCGGATTGAAGGCACAGGAGAGACGTGATGTTGGTGCTTGTTGAAGCTTGTTGCTTGTTGATGGTGGTGAACTTGCCTGTGTCCTGAGGGTCCTTGGTCACTGGGTCAGCTCCAAGGCAAGTCATGGGTCCAGACAGGCCTTACACATATCAAATTTTACAGGGCCTTTTTTTTTTAAGCTTTTTTTTTTAAGGCTTATCTATACAGCTGAAAAAAATTAGCTTGCCTTTCAGAAATTATCAACCAATCAAACATAATTACAGCATGGCCTCTGGAGAAACTTGTGTGGTAATGTTGAAGTGATACAAGATGAAAGAATTCAGCTTCTTTTCATATTGCTCAAGATATTTTATTACAGTAGAGAAGAACAGAGAGAGAGAGAGAAAACAAAAGATCAAGGACTCCTGGACCATGGATTATTTAAGAAAATAAGAAAAGTGAATATTAAAGCAACTCAAATCTCCATCCACAAATATTAGATTTAGCTCAGTTACATGATTATTTTCCAGTAATATTCAGTATCATGTATGTAAGTAAGGAAAAAGGAGATGGTTGTCTAGGGCTGTAGATTTACAAAACTGGCTGTACTGGATGGAAGGAGGAATAAGTCTTGTCAGTGTAGATCAAAGAAATGGTTATCATGATGAATTCAAACATGTAAGCTGGGTAAGAAGGAAAGTGAAATCAGAAGTGAGCTGCTGGTACTGCTAAGTCTCCTCAGTCGTGTCCGACTCTGTGCAACCCCACAGATGGCAGGCCACCAGGCTCCCCCATCCCTCGGATTCTCCAGGCAAGAACACTGGAGTGGGTTGCCATTTCCTTTTCCAATGCATGAAACTGAAAAGTGAAAGTGAAGTTGCTCAGTCGTGTCCAACTCTTCACGCTCTCATGGACTGCAGCCCACCAGGCTCCTCTGTCCATGGGAGTTTCCAGAAGTGAGCAGAGACTTCTGTATCCCACCCCACCACCTTTCCCTTCACAGCTCTAAGACTCTCCTCTTTATCCATGTTGGAAAATGTTCAGAGACTTTTGGTTTGAAAAGGTGCCTGATTTATTTTTCTGCCTGTAATACACATTCTCATTTGGTTCTGACTTGTGGTAGCTTGTTTCCATAGCCAAATGGCATTTTTATGTCCATTAAGGGTTACTCCAACACAGAGCTTGGCAAACCCTGAAGCGTTCCTCTCTTTCCTGGCTCTTTACAGTCTGAAACAGAGATCATCAAGCACTGCATTCACAGGAGATATAAAATGACTCTTGATGAAACATGCATAATAGGTTGAGGAAACAAATATCACAGAGGCAAAGGCCACTTTTCACATTATGTCTGCCTCAACCAAGAGCAGATTCTAGCAGTGAACAGTCCAGTGTTCTCCAAAACTGAGTAATTCAGGGGGCAAGTAAATAATTTCTGATCCATGCATACAGGAGTGTTCAGCTGGCTGATTTATATTACAGTGCTATTATGACTAATCTCATCAGAGGGAGACTAGACGGAGCTGAAGAAAGGAGATATAAGTAGAGCACTGAAAAATAATTCTCTAGGAGAAACAAGGCTGATGAACAAATTCATTTCGGGCAGCTTGCATTGCCTGTGACCACCAATATCTAAATACAGTTGTTAATACTCCAGAGCAAGAATTTTGAAATAATGAACATATTTCTTAAAAGCACCTGATAATCAGGTTCGGCAAATAGACAGATGCAAACAAAGGTTTATTTAGTAATACCATATGACCCCACCATCACCAGCCACAGAGAGCCAGGAGCTTCGGTTGCCCAACTACAGCATCTAAACAGCAGGTGATGAAACACATGTTGAGAAATAAAACAAATAAACAAAAACAAATCCATAAAGTTGCAAGATATAAAATCCAAATAAAGATCTGTTGTGTTTCTATATTCAAATAGCAAACTATCAGAAAGAGAAAGAAAATAATCTTATTTACAATTGCATCAAAAAGAGTAAAATACTTAGGAATAAAATTAATCAAGGGAGTGAAAGATATATATACTGAAAACTACAGATATTGATAAAATTAATTGAAGAAGACATAAGTAAATAGAAAGATACTCTGTGCTCATGACCTGGAAGAATGAATATTCTTAAATTGTCCATTAAAATATCCATGTTCATTGTAGCATTATTTATAGTAGCCAAGATATGGAAATAACCTAAATGTCCATTGATGGATGAATGAATTTTAAAAGTGCATATATATATATATAATATATATAGGAATATTATTCAGCCATAAAAAGAATGAAATCTTGTCATTTGCAATGTGAATGGATATCAAGAGAATTATGCTAAGTGAGGTAAGTCACACAAAGATGTATGTAAACTGTATAATTGTATGATTTCTCTTATATGTGGAAGCTTAAAAAAAAAAAAGACTTGTTAGATAAGAGAATCGGTTGGTGCTTGCCAGAGGCAGGTGTTGGGAGGAAGAGGGAGAAAAAAAATACGGGAAGTTGCAGCTGTGCTTTTTTTCCTAGTATGGACATTTGTAAATATTAGACACAATATCCATAGATTTTCTATCAGTGTTTGTCTTTTTTAGCTTAAAACAGTGCTATATGTATTAGATTCTGGGGATATAAATGTGAATAAATAAAGATAATCCTTGCCCTCGAGCAGCATAGAGAATAGGAGAGAGATATGTGATAAATAATTGCAATATCAAAGATTAATTACTAACTGTAGAGGAGACCTGGAGGATTTAGGGCAGTTTCCCAGAGGAGAAGACATTTGACACTGATTTAGATGGATGTACTGAATCTGTGAAGCCTGAACTAGCATAGAATCTCCAAGCAAGTCCCTTGTGAAGAGTTGAAGTAGAGACCTCAAATGGTAGCTCTAGATAAATGTGGCATATATGACCTAGCCACAGATTCCAGGAAAAAATAATGATCTCTTGGCTCTTAGAGAATAGGAGTGATTCCTTGAACCAAATTTAACCTTGACAATCAGGTAAGAACATCAGAATTAAAACTTGATCATCATTTCAGATATTTACTTCTGTTTGCCTTGCCAGCCAACCAATATACCTGTTTATAGTCTGTTTCCTCCATGAGAACACAAGGTTTATGAGGGCAGAGATCACTGAGACAGACCAGTATGCAGCATTTAAGAGTTGCTCAAGAAATATTCGTTGTGTGAATGAGTAGAAAAACAAATGAATAAAATACTAAGCAAGGTTTTGAGTATCTTTGTAAGATACCCACAGACAAGTTAAGACACTGCGATGACTCATGTAAAACTAGTTCTGTTGAACATTGTGACTACTACTTGAAAATCATTCAACTGTTAGCTATTGTTTTCAAGAGTGAAAGTGAAAGTCACTCAGTCATGTCCAACTCCCTGAGACCCCATGGGCTATACAGTCCATGGAATTCTCCAGGCCAGAATACTAGAGTAGGTAGCCTTTCCCTTCCCCAGGGGATCTTCCCAACCCAGATATCAAACCCAGGTCTCCCACATTGCACGTAGAGTCTTTATCAGTTGAGCCACAAGGAAAGTCCAGGAATACTGGAGTGGGTAACCTATCCCTTCTCCACTGGATCTTCCCAACCCAGGAATCGAACCAGGGTCTCCTGCATTGCAGGCAGATTCTTTACCAACTGAGCTATCAGAGAAGTTCCAAGATTAGTGTCATCAACACTATCATTTATAATATGCCAGGCACTGAATTAAGTACTACTTTACAGTCATTATAGCTTATTCTATTCCTAATCCTTTCGGTCCTTTTTCTATTCTTTTCCTGGGACAAGTAAGTAGGTAGTATCATTTTCACTTTAGAGATCATGATTGAGATTTAGAAAGGTGCAAAAATTTGCTTGAGGTCATGAAGAGAGTTGAAGAACCAGCATGGTGACTCCATCTCCAACTCCCACTGTCTCATTCACCAGAATGTGCTACCGCCAGGGTCTGCTGCTGCTGCCGCCGCCAAGTCGCTTCAGTCGTGTCCGATTCTGTGCGACCCCATAGATGGCAGCCCACCAGGCTCCCCCGTCCCTGGGATTCTCCAGGCAAGAACAGTGGAGTGGGTTGCCATTTCCACCTCCAGGGTCTACCTTACCTTTAATAGCAACTGTCAAGCTGTGTGACAACTAGTTGTGTGTTATGCTCATTTCCCCCACTCAGCTATGAGCTTTCAAGGGGAAGGGGTTCTTTGTGGCAACTTTCAAAGTGGGTTTCCAACTGAATTCTGCAAGTCCAAGAACCTGAGTGTGCCTGAGGGACACCCACAGGGAAGAAAAGAAGTGGAGTGCTACAAGCCCCCTTCTCCCACCTCAGTTATTTAGTTTTCTTAGGTTTCTATGGGCTTCCCAGGTGATACAGTGGTAAAGAATCTGCCTGCTAATGCAGGAGACATGGGTTTGATCCCTGGATCAGGAAGATCCTTGGAGAAGGAAATGGCAACTCACTCCAGTATTCTTGGTGAGAAAGCTCATGGACAGAGGAGCCTGGAGGGCTACAGTCCATGAGGTCACAAAGAGTTGGACATGACTGAGCAACTGAGCACATATCTTAAGCTTCTATGCCATTTCCATTGAAGAAAGGATTTTTTCTTTTCCACACAGCATGTGGGATCTTAGTTCCCTGACCAAGGGTGGAACCCCTTTCCTCCACATTAGAAGCCCAGAATCTTAACCACTGGACTCCAGGTATCTTCTGGGGAAAACAAGTCAAGTTCTAGAATCTACTAGTGCCCGAGCACTCACTGTTATTGTTGTTCAGTCCCCAACTTGTGTCCAACTCTTCATGACCCCATGGACTGCAGCACGTCAGGCTTCCCTGTCCCTCAACATCTTCCAGAGTTTGCCCAAGTTTATGTCCTTTGAATCAGTAATGCCATCCAACCATCTCATCCTTTGTCACCTTTTTCTCCTTTTGACTTCAGTCTTTCCCAGTATTAGGATCTTTTCCAATGAGTTGGCTCTTCTCATCAGGTGGCCAAAGTATTGGAGCTTCAGCTTCAGCATCAGTCCTTCCAGTAAATATTCAGGGTTGATTTACTTTAAGGTTGACTGGTTTGATCTCCTTGTTGTCCAAGGGACTCTGAAGAATCTTCTCCAGCACTCTAATCTGAAAGCATCAATTCTTCTGTGCTCTGCCTTCTTTATTGTCCAGCTCTCACATCCATACATGACTACTGGAAAGACCATAGCCTTGACTACACAGACCTTTGTCAGCAAAGTGATGTCTTAGCTTTTTAACACACTGTCTAGCTTGTCATAGCTTTCCTGCCAAGAAACAATCATCTTCTAATTTCAGCCCAAGAACTCGATGCTATTAATTAAATAAAGCTAGTGTTAGAAGCAGAAGCAGAGGACAGCCTCTGAATATCAGGCATACTGAAGGAACCAGTGATCTCCACACCCTGGTCACATCGGAGTTACTTATGTGAATCAGTCTAAAATTGGACTGTCACCTTCCCACATAAAACACAGCAGGATACAGGCAGTGTGGACGCAAGAGAGAAACCAGGACTTGTACCACAACCATGGATGTCAGGCCACCTGTTATACTGAAAAACAAAAGCAGGACATGAAAATGGATGAAAATAAAACCAAAAAAATCACACTGAAGCTTGCTTATATAATTGAAAAACAGTAAACCTCTTTTGGGGGTGCAAATTTAGTGTCACCCTCAGATTTCAGGCTAGGAACATGCTCAAATATAATAGAGCAATGGGAAATCACACTTTCTCCATAGCAACGACCTGAAAACTCAGCTCTATTCTCATTACCAGAGAACATTTGACAGAGAAATCTTGAGAAGTAGTTTTCCCCCAGAGCTTTATCAAGTTTCAGAAAGCAAACGTGGAGGAGAAATTGAAGAAGAACCAAGGTGTAGGAGGTGCTAAATGGGAGATAAGCAGGGATAGATCCACAAAAATTATTTCAAAAAATCAAAAATATGTAGAAAGGTTGATTAACCAAGTGCTGACTCACTCACCCACAACCCACATCACCAAAGCAGAGAAGCTGAAAAGCAAATTACTCACTCTTGACAAGGAGGCAGCAGCCTGACCTTCCGAAAGGGACAGTGACAACAGTCTAAGCTGTCCCCTAAAAAGGCCCCACACTGACTTCTACAGACGGGCCCTTGCCCAGGAGATGTGTGCTATGCTCAGTCTCTGCAGTCGTGTCCGACTCTTGGCGATCCCATGGACTGTGTACCCAACCAAACTCCTCTGTCTATGGAGTTATCCAGGCAAGAATACTGGGATGGGTTGCCATTTTCTACTACAGGGGATCTTCCCAACGCAGGAATTGAACGCTGCATCTCTTGCATCTCCTTCATTGGCAGGCAGATTCTTTACCACTGTGCCACCTGGAAAGCCCTCATACCACACTTGGTTTTGGCCAAGAGGCCAAGAAAGAGGAGGGAACTATAAAGCTTCCTGGGGCTCTGTGCAGAGATGCTTTAACTTCCAAGAAGCACCTTTAGCACAAGCAAGGACACCAAAATGCCCCAAGGGCTGCTTCTGAGGCCAGTCTGAGGAATTCCATCAAAGCGGGGGTTAAAAGTCATTCATTCATTCAATGCATTTAAGAAACATTTATCGAACAAATAGGCACTGGGATAGATATTACAAATAGATAGATAGTACAAAACTGAATGATATGATCTAGGTATTCAAGAACTCCATTTGGGAAGGCATTGGTTGGTACTTTGATGGGGTGTCGAACAGAGAATAGGCAGTAGGGCCCTGCAGTCAGAGAGACCTGGGTTCACATTCTAGGTCTGCCACTTTCCATCTGGAGGCACACTGCTTTAATCTCCCCTTGCCTCCGTGTGGAGGGGGATCATTCTTCCTTTGCTGGGTGGTTTTCAGGACTTTAGTGCTGGTGTATAGAAGATTCTCAGCACTGACTTGAAAACATTGATTGCTTTTTCTTTTTTAAGTGAGATTTAATTTAAATTTACTATGGGCTTCCCTGATAGCTCAGTTGGTAAAGAATCTGCCTGCAATGCAGGAGACCCTGGTTCAATTCCTGGGTCCGGAAGATCCCCTGGAGAAGGGGTAGGCTACCCACTCCAGTATTCTTGGAATTCCCCTGTGGCTCAGCTGGTAAAGACTCTGCCTGCAACGTGAGATACCTGGGTTCGATCCCTGGGTTGGAAAGATCCCCTGGAGAAGGGAAAGGCTACCCACTCCAGTATTCTGGCCTGGAGAATTCCATGACTGTATAGCCCATGGGGTGGCAGAGTCTGACACGACTGAATGACTTTCACTTTGTACTTTGTACAGTGTGTTGAGAACACAGAAAAGAGTCATGTAAGTTGTTTCTCTACACTTGGAGTTTCTGTTCTTAGTCTGTAGTTAGCAGCTGCCAAGAAACACAGAGAACAAAGGATTAAACTACCTCTATGGATATGAACCATCGCTAGTGAAAGCGGCACAGCAGGAAACAACACGTCCCCCAGGGTAATGCCAGAAAAACCAGCCACCGCTCACCAGCCTCGATCCTACTAACAAGTCTCCGAGGTGTGTTAATGTGTCTATTGCCACATTGTTCAATTGTATCCCAGACCCGGGGCTTAAAGAGCCTCCAATTGAATTCTGCTTCAATTAAGGCAGTTGACTTCCTTTGTCACATCAAAGTGTGAAAGAAACTTCCCAGAGGGAAAGTCTCAAAAATACCCTCATTGCAAATCACTCCAGTAGAAGGTAAGAGAGGGTCTCAATAAGCCACCGTAATGAACAGCTGCCTCTGGACATCCTGTCAAAAGTGTCATCCTCCGATGACACTTAGCCCTGTTCCCACTCAGTTCATTATTCTCAGTCTCCGAAGGTGACAGGATTGAATTTCAAGGGCTCCCTGAAGGAGTAACGTGGGCAGGGAATAAGTAATGAGATCCCAAAGCGTTGGCTCTGTCAGGAGGTGCCAGCCCCTCTAGGAAGAGAGAGAAGGAAGCCCTGGACTGAGGGGCGAAGAAGCAGATCTCCTGGGCCAGTCTCCACTTTGCCTTCTGCCTCAGCTGCACCCCTTACAAAATGGAGCCACTTCCAATCACCTTCTCCTCTCCCCCTGGAGGATACTGGGTCTGCTGGTTGGTTGGTTCCAACAAACCAACTTTTTTGGGGGGGTTGTGCTGGGTCTTCATCGCTGCTCTAGTTAAGGTGCGTGGGGGTTACTTTCTAGGTGTGGTTCATGGGCTTGTCACTGAGGTGGCTTCTCTTGTCATGGAGCAAGAGCACTAGGTCATATGGGTTTCAGTAGTTGCCCTGCGGCTGGCTCTAGGGCTTAGTTGCTCCACCACATGTGGAATCTTCCTGGACTGGAAATCGAACCTGCGTCCTCTGCACTGGCAGGCAGATTCTTATCCACTCTGCCACCAGTGAAATCCCCAACAACCTGTGCGTGTGTGTTCAGTCGCTCAGTTGTGTCTAACTCTTTGTGACCCCATGAACTGTAGCCCACCAGGCTCCTCCATCCATGGGATTTTCCAGGCAAGAATATTGGAGCGAGTCGCCATTTCCTCTCCAGGGGATCTTCCCGACCCAGGGATCGAACCAGCATCTCCAGTATTGCAGGCAGATTATTCTTTACCACTGAGCCATCACCCCCCGCCCCGCCCCCACAACACACACATACCCAACAAGCTACTTAAAATAAAAAGGATAAATTGTTGGTAGCAAATCTGGGCTTCACTAGAGAATGAAATGTAGACACGGAAGTGAGGAGCTTGTATGCTTTCTGTCCATCTCTCTGGGAGCCTGCTTCTCTCTCCCCTTCCTCCTTTCTTTCCTGCCCAATCTCTCCAGGACCCGCCCTCCCACAAGTCAAGGAAGACTTAGCATAAAGATCATGAAGTTTCAGCAGCAGGATCTCTCTCTTGTAGGGCCTCTTCCAAACAGACACCCTATTTCATTCGAGACTTTGGGTTGGTTGCTTTTTCCTGCTTTGGCCACCTGATGTGAAGAGCTGACTCATTTGAAAAGACCCTGATGCTGGGAAGGATTGACTGCGGGAGGAGAAGGGGACGACAGAGGATGAGACAGTTGGATGGCATCACTGACTCAATGGACATGGGTTTGGGTGGACTCCGGGGGTTGGTGATGGACAGGGAGGCCTGGTGTGCCACGATTCATGGGGTCGCAAAGAGTTGGACACGACTGAGCGACTGAACTGAACTGAAGAGGACCCTACGTTGTGTGTGCATCTGAAACCAGGATCTGTTCCTTCCCATGAAGCACATGCTGCTGTAGCTGACACATTCCATGCTTCATGTACCTCCACATACATTTTGTTTATGTCACACAGCCCCCAATTTAATCACCCCTACACCTGGAGCCTCAAAGAAGCTGGCTTGACAGAGGTTTTGGTTCTTAAATGAGTATTTTTAGAGCAGTTTTAGATTTACAGAGGAATTGAACAGAAAGTACAGAAAGTTCCTGTATCCCCTCCCATGCAGGTGCCCCTGTTACTAACATCTTGCATTGCTGGGATGTATTTGTTACAACTGATGAACCCATACTTATACATTGTTATTATTAACCAAAACCCATAGAATGGGAGTCAGTCACTCTTTGTGCTGGACAGACAGGTTTTGAATCCCAGTTCTAAGTTCCTGATGAGCAAACACAATGGGCTTCGAGGAGTAGGTGTTCACCCACCGGATGGTGAGGCCATGGGGCTGACTGCCGCTCAGCAGGTCTGAGAATGGTTTCTATGAGGTGGGACTGTGGCCATGGCAACGTATGTGATAGGCAGGGCGGGTGCTGGGAGAGTCTTTCCACAAGGGATCCACTACAGAAAAAGAAGCCAAATTATATATAAGAAAACGACTGGATCTTTATAAAAAAGTTTATTAATACATATACAGAGAGTGTTATCACTGCACTGTATTCTCTCGCAATGTGTTTCAAAGAACTGTTTTTCCATTTCCGTCCTAATGGGTCAGCTATTTCTAAAAATTACTCAGATTTCCACTCGAAATATTCCCCTTCTGAATGGTTGTAGTTTTGCTAGTTAAAAATCAAAGATTGATCAGCTAAAGGAAAATACTACAATTCCATGTTCAGATTTAAAGGAGAATGGTGTATTTGTGGTAAGTCGCTTCAGTGGTGTTCGACTCTGTGTGACCACATGGACTGTATAGCCCACCAGGCTCATCTGTCCATGGGATTCTCCAGGCAAGAATACTGGAGACGGTTGCCATGCCCTTCTTCAGAGGATCTTGCTGACCCAGAGATCAAACCCAGGTCTCTTATGTCTCCTACATTGGCAGGCGGGTTCTTTACCACTAGCACCACCAGGATGGTGGAGATAGATAATAAGGCAAAAACTGGGCATAGATAGAGATTTGAGTTGTCTCTCACTCCACCCAGCACCACAATGGCTCAGTAAAATGTGTTTACTAAGCAGAACACTTCTGGACAAAACATCCTTTTTTTTTTAGTTTATTTTTTAATTGGAGGATAAAATTGCTTTACAATATTGTGTTGGTTTTTGCTATACAACAAAGCTAATCAATCATAACTGATTCAGTCATAACATACATAACCATATATATATATATATATATATCCCCTCCCTCTTGAACCTCCCCCCAACCCCACCACTTTAGATATCACAGAACACTGGACTGGGCTCCTGGTGTTATACAGAAGCTTCCCACTAGCTATCTATCTTACATGTGGTAGTATATATATCAATGTTACTTTCTCAATTTATCCCAGCCTGTCCTTCCCCAACTGTGTCCACACATGACTGATCCTTGGTGTATGTTTGCTCCCTATGGTGAACTGAAGAATGATTTCCAAAGATGTCCATGTCCTAATCCCCAGAATTTACAGCTATGTTAGGTTAAGTCTCCAAGGGAAATTTAAAACTGTAGATGAAATTAAGGCCGCCAGTCAGCTGCCCATAAAATAATGCTATCGTGGATTATCTGGGTATGCAATCACAAAAGTCATTAAAAGTGGAAGAAGGGACAGAAAAACTCAGAGTGATGACATGAGAAAAACCTGACCAGCCTTTGCAAACTTTGAAGATGGACGTGAGATATGAGCCAAGGAATATGAGACAGTCTCCAGAAGCTGGGAAAGGCAAGAAAACAAATTCCTCTAGAGCCCTTCAGAAAGAATCCAGCCATAGTGACACTCTGTCTAGACCCAATGAGACCAGATCAGACTTCTCACCTCAAGAACCGTAAGATATTTTTTTTTAATCCACCTAATTTGTGATCTTTTTACAGCAGCAAAAGGAAACTAACACACTCCTCAACATTCTGCTCTTCCTCAGTTCAGTTTAGTTCAGTGGCTCAGTGATGTCCGACTCTTTACTACCCCATGGAGTGCAGCACACCAGGCCTCCCCATGCATCGCCAACTCCCAGAGTTTACTCAAACTCATCCATTGAGTTGGTGATGCCATCCAACCATCTCATCCTTTGTCATCCCCTTCTTCTCCAGCCTTCAATCTTTCCCAGCATCGGGGTCTTTTCAAATGAGTCAGTTCTTCACATCAGCTGACCAAAGTATTGGAGTTTCAGCCTCAGCATCAGTCCTTCCAATGAATACCCAGGACTGATCTCTTTTAGAAAGGACTGGTTGGATCTCCTTGCAGTCCAAGGGACTTTCGAGTCTTCTCCAACACCACAGTTCAAAAGCATCAATTCTTCTGTACTCAGCTTTCTTTACAGTTCAACTCTCACATCCATACATGACCACTGGAAAAACCATAGCTTTGACTATGTGGACCTTTGCTGGCAAAGTAATGTCTCTGCTTTTTAATATGCTGTCTAGGTTGGTCATAACTTTTCTTACAAGGAGCATGTGTTTTTTAATTTCATGGCTGCAGTCATGTAGTCTGTTGTTCCTACCACTGGTTTATTCTTGGGAATTGAGGCAATCAGGTCCCTGAGAGCAGGAATGCTTCAGAGCCTGGATCCTACATCAGCTCTACAGTCTCTAGTACATTGCTCTGCACACACCGAACCTTAAGGAAATACTGACCAAGTCCTGGCTTCGCAAGTGGCACTAGTGGTAAAGAACTTGCCTGCCAAAGCAGGAAACACTTAAGAGATGTGGATTCAATCCCTCCATTGGGAAGATCCCCTGGAGGAGAGCCCTGCAGTCCACTCCAGTATTCTTGCCTGGAAAATCCCATGTACAGAGGGGCCTGGTAGGCTATAGTCCATAGGGCCGCACAGAGTCAGACATCACTGAAGCAACTTAGCAAGCAAGTGATAGTTTACAGTGAATGATGTTGAATTCGTGATCTCCAAAGAAGATTTAGCTTTAGAACCAGGGACCAGGCTTGATCACTCAAGAGCTTCTGTGTAGCAAAGTTTTGTTAAAGTATGAAAAGTGAAAGTGCAAGTTGCTCAGTCCTGTCTGACTCTTTGTGACCCCCTGGACTTCACAGTCCACGGAATTCTCCAGGCTAGAATATAGGAGTAGGTTGCCTTTCCTTTCTCCAGGGGATTTTCCCAATCCAGGGATCAAACCCAGGTCTCCCACATTGCAGGTGGATTCTTTCCCAGCTGAGCCACAAGGGAAGCCGAATAATACTGGAGTGGGTAGCCTATTCCTTCTCCAGCAGATCTTCCCAACCGAGGAATCAAACCAGGGTCTCCTGCATTGCAGGCAGATTCTTTACCAACTGAGCTATTAGGGAATCCTTAACGCACTGGTCATATCAAAGATGCTGCTCTTCCAACAACACAAGAGAAGACTCTACACATGGACATCACCAGATGGCCAACACTGAAATCAGATTGATTATATTCTTTGCAGCCAAAGATGGAAAAGCTCTATATAGTCAGCAAAAAAAAGACCAGGAGCTGACTGTGGCTCAGAACATGAACTCCTTATTGCCAAATTCAGACTGAAATTGAAGAAAGTAGAGAAAACCACTAGACCATTCAGGTATGACCTAAATCAAATCCCTTATGATTATACAGTGGAAGTGAAAAATAGATTTAAAGGACTAGATCTGATAGATAGAGTGCCTGATGAACTATGGAATGAGGTTTGTGACATTGTACAGGAGACAGGGATCAAGACCATCCCCATGGAAAAGAAATGCAAAAAAGCAAAATGGCTGTCTCTGGAGGCCTTACAAATAGCTGTGAAAAGAAGAAAAGTGAAAAGCAAAAGAGAAAAGGAAAGATATAAGCATCTGAATGCAGAGTTCCAAAGAATAGCAAGGAGAGATAAGAAAGCCTTCCTCAGCGATCAGTGCAAAGAAATAGAGGAAAACAACAGAATGGGAGAGACTAGAGATCTCCTCAAGAAAACTAGAGATACCAAGAGAACATTTCATGCAAAGATGGGCGCGATAAAGGACAGAAAGGGTATGGACCTAACAGAAGCAGGAGATATTAAGAAGAGGTGGCGAGAATACACAGAACTGTACAAAAAAGATCTGCATGATCAAGATAATCATGATGGTGTGATCACTCACCTAGAGCCAGATATCCTGAAATGTGAAGTCAAGTGGGCCTTAGAAAGCATCACTACGAACAAAGCTAGTGGAGGTGATGGAATTCCAGTTAAGCTATTTCAAATCCTGGAAGATGATGCTGTGAAAGTGCTGCACTCAATATGCCAGCAAATTTGGAAAACTCAGCAGTGGCCACAGGACTGGAAAAGGTCAGTTTTCATTCCAATCCCAAAGAAAGGCAATGCCAAAGAATGCTCAAACTACCACACAGTTGCACGCATCTCACACGCTAGTAAAGTAATGCTCAAAATTCTCCAAGCCAGGCTTCAGCAATACGTGAACCGTGAACTTCCTGATGTTCAAGCTGGTTTTAGAAAAGGCAGAGGAACCAGAGATCAAATTGCCAACATCCGCTGGATCATGGAAAAAGCAAGACAGTTCCAGAAAAACACGTCTATTTCTGCTTTATTGACTATGCCAAAGCCTTTGACTATGTGGATCACAAGAAACTGTGGAAAATTCTGAAAGAGATGTGAATACCAGACCACCTGACCTGCCTCTTGAGAAATTTGTAGGCAGCTCAGGAAGCAACAGTTAGAACTGGACATGGAACAACAGACTGGTTCCAAACAGTAAAAGGAGTATGTCTAGGTTGTATGTCATCACCCTGCTTATTTAACTTTTATTCAGAGTACATAAAGAGAAACGCTGGACTGGAAGAAGCACAAGCTGGAATCAAGATTGCCGGGAGAAATATCAATAATCTCAGATATGCAGATGACACCACCCTTATGGCAGAAAGTGAAGAGGAACTCAAAAGCCTCTTGATGAAAGTGAAAGAGGAGAGTGAAAAAGTTGGCTTAAAGCTCAACATTCAGAAAATGAAGATCATGGCATCTGGTACCATTACTTCATGAGAAATAGATGGGGAAATGGTGGAAACAGTGGCAGACTTTATTTTTGGGGCTCCAAAATCACTGCAGATGGTGGTTGCAGCCACGAAATTAAAAGACGCTTACTCCTTGGAAGGAAAGTTATGACCAACCTAGATAGTATATTGAAAAGCAGAGACATTACTTTGCCAACAAAGGTTCGTCTAGTCAAGGCTATGATTTTTCCAGTGGTCATGTATGGATGTGAGAGTTGGACTGTGAAGAAGGCTGAGAGCCAAAGAATTGATGCTTTTGAACTGTGGTGTTGGAGAAGACTCTTGAGAGTCCCTTGGACTGCAAGCAGATCCAACCAGTCCATTCTGAAGGAGATCAGCCCTGGGATTTCTTTGGAAGGAATGATGCTAAAGCTGAAAGTGCAGTTTTTGGCCACCTCATACTAAGGGTTGACTCATTGGAAAAGACTCTGATGCTGGGAGGGATTGGGGGCAGGAGGAGAAGGTGACCACAGAGGGTGAGATGGCTGGATGGCATCACTGACTTGATGGACATGAGTTTGAGTGAATTCCGGGAGTTGGTGATGGACAGGGAGGCCTGGCGTGCTGTGATTCATGGGGTTGCAAAGAGTCAGACACGACTAAGCAACTGAACTGGAGCTGGAAAGTATAAAAGAGAACAGAAAAAGCTTCTCACATAGACATCAGAAGGGGCCAGAGAGTGGCCCCCTTACCAGTCTTATCAAGGCCTTATATACTTTTATCAGACCCACTCCCACAACATGCATCTTAAATTAATAAGATTAGAACTAACAATAGAAAGGTCTTCCCAGATCCACTCCCATAGTTTTAAGAAAACAAGATGAGTCAGAAGGTTCTTGTGAAGGAGAAACATATCCTCGAGCAAGATACACTGTTTTATTGATTAAGACAAGGCAATATTGAAAAAATGTTTGTCCTTTTTTCCTCCTTGAGAGCCTTGTACCCTTCTTATTGGAGTGTTTTAATGGACCAGAACCTGGTGGTCTGGAGTCAACCGACGACAAAGTAAAGGAGAGAGAAAGAGGCTGGTATTCCTTGGTTTACACAGAAAGCCAATAAAGCCCCCGTGCGGGGCTTGCTCTGTTCACGAAGGCCTCAGGTGCCCTCTCAATGGGGTGAACATGTAGAATGCCTTCTCGAGAGGGTCTTAGAAGCCCGGTCAGGAAAGTGAACTCAGAGAGCCTCTGCGCTCCAGGGGATCAGCCTGAAAAAGAGAGAGAGAGAGAAAGCAAGACACGGGGACCAAAGCTCTGATGGAGCAAAGGTGTTTTAATCAACATGGTGTGGACATATATACTGTGGTTATCCTCAGCAAAGATAAAGATTAAAATTCCAGACTTACAAAACATAGGCAATTCATATTAAACAGAGAGAGAGTTGTAAATAATCACTTTTATCATATGGTTGAGGGTACTTATCACCGTATAGAAAAACTAACGAAGGAAATGCCTGGATTCCTCAGCCCCTGGGAGAGTCTTGCCTCTCCTCTTAATTCCTGAATATTCAGGAATTAGTAAGGAATAGAGAATTTCTGACAGATCCAAAACAGCACACAGGAAGCCTCCTGTTAAATGCTTCCTGACACCTTCTCATCTCCTTGGGAGCCCCAAGACCCCATTCTCCTCCTTGGGGACCCCAGACTTCTTATCAACCTTTCTAGGGATTGACTCTCACAAGCACACCTAACTTCCATTAAAATGTAAAGGAGGGACTCCCTTGGTGGTCCAGTGATTAAGAGTCCATGCTTCCAATGCAAGGAGAGCGGGTTTAATCTCTAATCAAACTAAGAGGAACTAAGAACCTGTATTCCATGTGGTGTAGTCAAGGAAAAGAAAAATGCACACCAAGTTGAAAGGGGAATGTGAGAAGTACTAATTTCATTACTCAGCAATTTTTTTTCTGCTTCCCAAAATGTTTTAATTGGAATCTCTAAACACTGATATAAAGGGAGAAGACTGATATTGAAAAGTCTCCTTTCAAGTGACTGCTCATCCATTCTGTCGATGTGTTTGAATTTAGGAGACTATTATCTGTGACAGCTGGTATGGTGAAAATTATTAGTCCTAGCCAGCTCCAAACATGCAGGTTCCTAGTGACAGAAATTTTCTGTCTGTTGTGACATCTTTGAACTCAAAGATACACAATATTGCAAAGAGTATTAAAAATTATAAAATATGAAATGCAACCAAAGGAAACTAATGTAATGCATAACTCTGAAAACCAAAGCATTCCTGTTGTTGTTCTGTCGCTAAGTCGTGTCTGATTCTTTGCAACCTCATGGACTGTAACCCACCAGGCTCCTCTGTCCATGGAATTTTCCAGGCAAGAATACTGGAGAGGGTTGCCAATTTCTCCTTCAGGGGATCTTCCTCACCCAGGGATTGAACCCTTACAACTTTTCTAATGCTTCAATTTATGTTTTATTAAGAGAGATTATTTTGCAGCAGGCAGAATTAGCAGTCCTGATCCTAAAGTTTCCTTTGGGGTGATCCACCTTTCCTCACCCCAGGGACCCTCTCAGTGACTGTTTCTTCTCTAACCTCCCATTCTTCCATCATGTCATTTCAGCCGTTCCCTCTCCATCTTCCCTGAGTTCCAGGGATCTGACATCCACTCCTTCAGGAAGCCCACATAGCAGCTGCCATCCTAGGTCACGCTGTCCATCTCCAAGGAGCACATCATTTTAGTTGGTCTGTTATTTCTCTCTAGCCTGACTTGGTCAAGCCTTTTTAACTTTATAACCAAAGGGCCCACTAAGTAGTTCTTATAAACAAAAGCATATGATTTTCCATGAGGTGAATTCTGCTATCCTTACAGAATAAAAATGTGACTTGTCAGTTGAGGTTTTTCTTTAATAATAATATTTTTCTTTCCACTGAAACATAGAATGTATTTCTTCATTTATTTTTGCTGTGTAAGCCCACAGATAGTTGCATTAACATAGGATGTTGGTTTTAACAAAATGCTATCGAAGCACATTGGAAAGTGGTTCTGCCCATCCAATGGGGGGTGGGGAGAGGAAGGGTGGTACAAAGTGCTTTAAAGAGGGGGAGAGCACTGGGTTAGATCTAATTACATGGTATGTCTTGGGGTGATGCCCAAAAGGGCAACTCAAAATGAAATTTTCCTCTACTTCAGCATCAGATAAATGGAAATGGCAATTTCTGATTATATCCAGGATTTCTTCATTTCCCTTTACAGTTTAGGCCCATTTTCTCAAAGTGTATGTAGTCTAGAGACACTGTATTAGAATAGACTCTGTATCTGTTAAAAATGTGGGTTCCTGCCCAAAGCCTCCCTGTCCAAATGAATCAGAGACTTCAGGAGTGGGACTCAAGAATGTGCATTTTTAAAACTGGCAATGCAGAGAATTCCCTGGTGGTCCAGTGGTTGTTTCTCTGAGCCTCCAAGGCAGAGGGCATGGGTTTGACCCCTGGTCAGGGAACTGAGATCCTGTATGCTGCCAACTCAGCCAACTTAAATAAAAATAAAAACAGCAATGCAACTTTTACAGCCAGCTAAGCTTAAGAACCATATCCAGAGTAAAGCAGCTTCAATACATGGATTAAGCCAAAGAGCATTCCAGGAAACATGTGTTCTTTGCAATCATCATTCCTCAGAACAAAAAAAAATAGGGGTAAAGATAAAGAGTAACTTTACAATGGAGAAACCTGACAAACACTTCTCAGCCAGATCTCCCCTGCCCATGGAATTCTCCAGGCAAGAATACTGGAGTGGGTTAGCCATTCCCTGCTCCAGGGGATCTTCCTGATCCAGGGGTTGATTCTTTACCATCTGGGGCAACTGGGAAGCCCAAATTCAACATCAACATGATAAACTGTGTCAATAGTATGTACTTGTTGATGAGATATGATGAAAACGGCACTTTACCTCTGTGGTCTTTCCCTCAAAGCCCACAACCCCTGTCTAATTAGGAGGGAAACAGCAGACAAACTTCAGCTGAGGGTTATTCTACAAAATCCTAACCAGTATTCCTCAAAACTGTTAAGGTCATCAAAAACAAGACAAATTTGAGAACTGTCACAGTCCCAAAGAGCCTCAGGAGACATGCTGACTGAATGCGATGTGGTTTCCTAGAAGAGACCCTAGAACAGAAATAAGACATTTGGGGAAAATGAAAGAAATCTAAAGAGAATGTGGGCTTTGGGTAACAATTATATACTAACAGTGGTTCGCTAATTGTGACAAATGTACTATATTAATGTAAAATGTTAATAACAGAGGAAGCTGGGGGTTATGATATACAAAAACTCTGTACTACTTTTGCAGCTTTTCTGCAAATCCAAACCCCTTCTAAAATTAAAACTTCATTTAAAAATCTTTTTAAATAGGAGCCAAGACAGAGAAGATTGATCTATGCTATTATTCTCTGCATGTCTTCTAAAGCCTACATAGCCTATCAATCAAAACTCTATCCCAGACTCTTAGACTCCCCTGGCAATCTAGGGGTTAGGATCTGGGCTTTCACTGCCGTGTGCCAGAGTTTGATCCCTGGCCGCGGAACTAAGATTTCATAAGCCACATAGTGTGGCCAAAAAGCTAGCAAACGGAAACAAACTCTATTCCCCGTGGGTTAATATTACTAAGATGAGAAAGTTGTTCAAGCAATGGACGTCACAGCATATATAACCAATAGCTTTAATTCTCCTATGTTGTTTACATGCAGGGATCCCCTGCTGTACAATTCCAGAGGATTTTCTTCACACAAAGTGGGAGTGAAAGAACATCATTTTTGTAAAATGATAGGGGAGAAAAGAATTTCCTTTACCCTCCTAAGTCCAATAGCTAGGTCTGTGAAATCAATTGACAATTGTAGATTAACAGGAGAAAAGGTTTACAAATTTATTAACTTAGAGTTACATATACAAAGATATCTCAGGAAAAAAAATAAAAACTCCAAAAAAGAGTGATATATGAGAGGTTATATATTATCTTAATAAGGAGGGGGTGATGTAGACCACTTAAAAGAAAGTAAATGATTTTTAGGAAAGACAAATGGACCCTTAGAGGATTAGATGGGAGATATGATAGTAAGTGACAAGGTTTGTCTGAGCATAGCTCTCACTTCTAATCTCTCCTACCATCTTCCCTGGTTGAAGAAATTCCCAGAAAAAGGCTTTAGAACAATGGCATTCCTTTTGGGCTTCCCAGTTGGCTCTAGTGATAAAGAATCTGACTGCCAATGTAGGAGATATAAGAGACTCGAGTTCAATCCCTGTTTTGGGAAGATGCCCTGGAGGAGGGTGTGACAACCCACTCCAGTATTCTTGCCTGGAGAATCCCATGGACAGAGAAGACTGAAGGGCTACAATCTGTAGTTACAGAGAGTGGGACATAACTGAAACGACTTAGCCCATGCACACATTCCTTTGGGAGGGTATATCTTTAGGCAGATAAGGGGAGTTCAGAGAAAGCCACTCCCTGCATTTGCTGTTTGGCAAGTGCCTACAGCTCAAAATAATCAATTCACTAAAGTGGCATATTTTGAGGCTGCAGGTCCAGAATTTCAGAGTACAATGTATCTCTGTAATTGTTCTAACTTCTGTCCTATTTACATACAACAGGTGAAAATTATTAACTCCTTTAAGCTTATAGTGGGTGAAATGTATAAGAGGGATATAAGTTTAGGTGCTACAGGTCCTCCATGTTTATTTCTCAAGTGAGTCTGCCAAGAATAAAACAAAATCCATCCCTCAATGGATCTGCTCCTCCCACCGCTAAGCTCTATGTATGAATGAAGACTCTAATCACCTTCTCAACTGGCAAGACTTTGCTTCTCTCCATCAGCAGTCACAGGCTGTGTTCTTTTCTACTCATTCCTTTTTAGATAACTCAGTCTCTTCCAACTGAGAACCCACTTCTCACCATTCAGGTCAAAATGTGAAGGGAAGAGAGAAAAGGGAGAAGAGCCCTAAGAGTGTTTTCCCAACCCCTTGTCCATCGCCCACGTGGTATACTAGAGCAAGCGCTCATTGGCTTGCTGGCAAGTTTCTGTTGTTAAACTTACAAAGCAACTTTGTAAATTGGCTGTTAAAGTATTAAGAGCTTTAAATCATCATGATTGGGCATTTCATTCTCAGAAATTGGCAAACGTTTCCAATCGGGTCTTTTATCCCCCTCTACTACCCACCATGCCTTATTTCATATATGTATCTACAGACCTCAGAGCCCTGCTCTTCTTGGTTCTTGTAAAGATTCCTCTGACAGGTAGAAGATGAGATTTTATTTTAGTCTTTTTGCTTTCCGGTTTTTATCCTTAAAGACCTAGCTCAGTTGTCTTGGTCAAAGTGTTTCAGTTTCAAGAAACTGAGTCCCAGAAAATAATAGCAAATGAAGCAATGGACAAACAACTAATCTCAAAAATATACAAGCAACTCCTACACCTCAATCCCAGAAAAATAAATGACCCAATCAAAATATGGGCCAAAGAACTAAATAGACATTTCTCCAAAGAAGACATACAGATGGCTAACAAACACATGAAAAGATGCTCAACATCACTCATTATCAGAGAAATGCAAATCAAAACCACTATGAGGTACCATTCCATGCCAGTCAGAATGGCTGCAATCCAAAAGTCTACAAGCAATAAATGCTGGAGAGGGTGTGAAGAAAAGGGAATCCTCTTACACTGTTGGTGGGAATGCAAACTAGTACAGCCACTATGGAGAACAGTGGGAGATTCCTTAAAAAACTGGAAATAGAATTGCCTTATGACCCAGCAATCCCACTGCTGGGCATACACACTGAGGAAACCAGAACTGAAAGAGACACATGTACCCCAATGTTCATTGCAGCACTGTTTATAATAGCCAGGACATGGGATAGCCTAGATGTCCATCAGCAGATGAATGGATAAGAAAGCTGTGGTACATATCCACAATGGAGTATTACTCAGCCATTAAAAAGAAAACATTTGAATCAGTTCTAATGAGGTGGATGAAACTGGAGCCTATTATACAGAGTGAAGTAAGCCAGAAAGAAAAACACCAATACAGTATATTAATGCATATATATGGAATTTAGAAAGATGGTAACAATAACCCTGTATACGAGACAGCAAAAGAGACACTGATGTATAGAACAGTCTTTTGGACTCTGTGGGAGAGGGAGAGGGGGGGTGATTTGGGAGAATGGCATTGAAACATGTATAATATCATATATGAAACGAGTCGCCAGTCCAGGTTCAATGCACGATACTGGATGCTTGGGGCTGGTGCACTGGGATGACCCAGAGGGATGGTATGGGGAGGGAGCAGGGAGGGGGGTTCAGGATGGGGAACACATGTATACCTGTGGCGAATTCATGTTGATGTATGGCAAAACCAATACAATATTGTAAAGTTAAAAAAAAAAAAAAAAAAACCGCTGGAAAAAGAAAAAGAAAATAAGTCCCAGTCATGATAGCTCAGAAAAAGAGAAGAGTTGGGGTAATAACTGAAAAGACAGAAGAATCTCAGATAAACCAAGGCAGAAAGTACACAGTCTGATGTTTGAGTCCATGAACCCAACAGGGCCCCACCACTGGGAGGCACCTGATTGGTGGTTTATGGTCCAATCAGCCACAGGCTGGGGAATCTCTCTGTAAATTCAGATTTACCTCTGCTCACAGGCGCAATGTTCATACAGGCTAACAGTGAAAGATGGCCAGCACATCTTTCTTTAAGGGTTATTGAAACTGTGCCACTCAGATTGGGACTTGAACTCACAGTCTTTTAATTGAGATCACACACCTAGTCTCGGGACTTAATGAAATTCAGGCTCTTGATGTCTCCTCACAGAGAGAATTCAGTGAATGACAAAGTGATAGGTAAGAAGTAGATTTATTTAAAGAGAAACGCATACCACAGAGAGAGTGTGGGCCATCTCAGAAGCTGAGAGCAGCCCCAGGGTATGGAGTTGTCAGTTTTTATAATAGTGGGTAATTTCATAGGCTATAGTAGGAGGAGTACTCCAGCTACTTTGGGGAAGAGGTGGGGATTTCCAAAAATTGAGACACTGCCCACTCTTTGACCTTTTACGGTTGGCTTTGGAATTGTGATGGCAACTGTGAGAATGTCATTTAACATGCTGATGGACTTCCCAGTTGGTTCTAGTGGCAAAGAAACTTCCTGCCAAAGCAGAAGGCTTAAGAGACACTGGTTTGATACCTGGGTCAGGAAGATCCCCTAGAGGAGGGCACAGCCACCCACTCCAGTATTCTTGTCTGGAGAATCCCATGGACACAGGAGCCTGCTGGGCTGCAGTTCATGGGGTCACAAAGAGTTGGACATGACTGAAGTGACTTGGCATGTACACACATGTTTATAATGAGATCCACTGATGCTCAAGGTCTAGTGGAAGTCAACTCATGTGCCATCTTGGACCCAGTTGGTTCTAATCAGTCTTTGTCATGTCCTATGGCTATTCATTCTTTTAAAAGTTGTGCCTTGCCCTCTTCCTTCCTGTTTCATTATGGCTTATTTATTGTCTTTCCCTTGGAGAAGAAAATGGCAATCCGCTCCAGTATTCTTGCCTGGAGAATTCTATGGACAGAGGAGCCTGGCGGGCTGCAGTCCATGGCGTTGCAAAGAGTCAGACACGACTGAGTGACTTTCACTAACTCACAGGATCTGGCTAGAAATTGTTACCCTATTTTTGTTTAACTATTTGCAATGAAATTCACAAAATGCATCCAAAAAACTGAGTTCTTACTTGAGTTGACAGTAGAACTTGAGTTCTACCTAAGAGGAAGGAGAGAAACTATCAAACTATAGAATCCTCCTTAATAGATTAGGGATGGTTAGAAACTGGAGCGATTTCAACAATGATTTCAACAATGATATAGCGCCTCATATGTGACAAGCAACATGGTTAGACAGTCATGATAAAGAATTTATCAAGGATCAGTCTTTTTAGGAATTCATCTTTTAATAAGAAGCTCATGATCTCACTGGAAATAAAGGATAATAACAACAGAGTTTGTAGCATGTTGTAGCTCAAGCTTCGGGGGTTTTAAAAAACTGAGTTCAGACTGAGGTCAGCCTGCAAATAGTCCTGGGCTCCTTGTTACCCCCTGATTTATCATGCTCACTCTTTGTGTGGTCCAGAGGAGCCACCTCCTGCTTAGGTAGCAATTGGAAGCATCATTACTTTCAAAGACAGCAAGTGGAGGGTGGAGAGAGATGTGGTCCCTAATTTTACTGTTAAAAAGATGTGTTTCTGGGTCCCTAAATGGAGAACCTAAAAACATCCCAATGAGCAATAATTACAAATGATGGCTGGATTTTCTAGTACTCTTCGTATCGCATTCCACTTCTGAGTAAGACTAATAGGATTCCTTAAGCTGGTTGTGAAATCTGAAACCTAGCATTGTTATTCTGGAAAAATACACTGCAATTTAAACCATTGGATCGCAGCATGGCTTTTGAAACCAAGTGCATCCATTCCAGTGAGCAGAACTAAAACTGTTGATCTAAGAGAAAGCTCAACTCCACTGACCTCTCCTTCTTCACCTTGCAAGTATGCCTGCTATTTAGGAGAAATGGGAAGTTAACCCCATGAAGGGAATCATAAGTTATGGCAGCAAATTAATTGAATTCTTTACTGAAGACTTCTCGAATGCAAAATACTTCCTATACACATAGGATATATTCCTGTTTTCATTTTCATTCTGCTGTAAAGGAAATTTTGAAGAGAGTGGCTGTGAAAATTAGGGATTTCCAGTCAATCTTTTCAATGTCTAACACTCCAAAAATAATGTTCTAAGGAATTTTCATTGATGAAAACAGCTAATGTGGAAATAAACTTCCACTATCTAAGCTATAGTGTTTATAATATATTATGGCTCTCCCTCTAAGGCCCTCAGAGCTCTCTTTGTGTTTGGGTTATGAACATAGGCAGCCAGCTGCTCCTAATCCCAAAATAACAGAGTTCAGGGAAAACAAGAAATTAACAGGGCAAGAAGGCACCGTGAAAGCCTTGTCAGTAACTCTATTTATGTAATTTTTTTTGTTATTAAGTCACTCACAAGCATTTATTGCACCCTACTATTTGCCAGACATTGTAGTTTGTTACTCGGGATGTATTGGTGCACACAAAAAAAGATATGTTCCCTGCCAACAGTCCTAAAGAAGTAATAGCTAGGGAATTTCTTGGGGCTTCTGTGGTGGCTCATATAGTAAAGAGTCTGCCCACAATGCGGGAGACCCAGGTTTGATCCCTGGGTTAGGAAGATCCCCTGGAGAAAGAAATGGCAACCCACTCCAGTACTCTTGCCTGAAAAATTCCATGGACAGAGGAGCCTGGTGGGCTACAGTCCATGGGGCTGCAAAGAGTCGGACATGACTGAGCAGACTTCACTTTCTTTCTTTCTTTCCCTGGTGGTCCAATGGTTAGGCCGCCACCCTTTCACCTCGGAGGCCCCGAGTTTCAATCCCTGGTGGGGGGAATTAAGATCCCACAAGCTGTGAGGTGCAGCCAAAAAAACAAACCTAACAGTTACATAATGCTTATAGTTTCAGGGTTGTCTTAAGCATTTTCTTATATAAAACTCATTTAATCACACTTCTAAAGTAGGTACTGTTATGATCTCCAATTTAGAGATGAGGAAACTGAGGCACTAGAGTTTTAAATGGTAATCACATAATCCCACTAGTGAATATATCGTTTCAAACCAATAAAGGTCTCTGATGGAAAGTTATACCAGTGACTCATTTCAAGCAGTGGATCCTGGGACCACAGATCATTTCTTGAACAGTTCTGTGGTGAAGGGCAGACCTAAAAGAGGTATTATTAGGCAAGGGGCTTTACTCCTCAAAAAAAGAGCAGTCAGTTCAAGATAGAGGTATTGTCTCTCTAGAATATCTCTCTAGATTTAGAATGTTGATGCTCCATTCTGTATCTTTTTCTGCCATTGCCTGGTGATGAAATATTGCTAAGTCTTACTCTTCCTGTTTTGGGGAAAGCGTCTCCTGCAAGATTGATGTCTGAATAAAGTTTCAGTCATTTTCAGATATTATTGTAAAAAAAAGTTCTCTGTAGGAAAATGAATGTCATATCATCAGAGATGCAAACTAATACACTGAGTTTTATCCTAGAGCAATGGTGGATGGGCGTGTCTACACCTGGGAACCCAGTGGCATGCATTGGTTTAAGTGGATCAACAGCTTTGAGCTAAGGGGAAACAGTTTCTTTCCTCATTGGAGCGCTTTGGTACCTTTGTCTCATCAGCGCTGAGTTCACATCAACCAGGCTTATTGGACCAACTCAGATGCTATTAGTTTCAACAGCAGATTCTACCTCTCCAAAGAAATGTACATAGCGTTAGGTAACAACTAGCATTGCTTTCCTTTGTTTTTATGATTTATTTTCTTTTTCTTTCTTTTTTTTTTTGTGGTTTATTTTATTTTATTTTTTAACTTTACAATATTGTATTGGTTTTGCCATACATCAAAATGAATCCACCACAGGTATACATGTGTTCCCCATCCTGAACCCTCCTCCCTCCTCTCTCCCCACACCATCCCTCTGGGTCGTCCCAGTGCACCAGCCCCAAGCATCCAGTATTGTGCATTGACCCTGGACTGGTGACTCGTTTCATGTATGATATTATACATGTTTCATTGCCATTCTCCCAAATCTTCCCACCCTCTCCCTCTCCTACAGAGTCCAAAAGACTGTTCTATACATCAGTGTCTCTTTTGCTGTCTCGTATACAGGGTTATTGTTACCATCTTTCTAAGTTCCATATATATGTGTTAATATACTGTATTGGTGTTTTTCTTTCTGGCTTACTTCACTCTATATAATAGGCTCCAGTTTCATCCACCTCATTAGAACTGATTCAAATGTATTCTTTTTAATGGCTGAGTAATACTCCATTGTGTATATGTACCACTGCTTTCTTATCCATTCATCTGCTCATGGACATCTAGGTTGCTTCCATGTCCTGGCTATTATAAACAGTGCTGCAATGAATATTGGGGTACACGTGTCTCTTTCAATTCTGGTTTCCTCACTGTGTATGCCCAGCAGTGGGATTGCTGGATTATAAAGCAGTTCTATTTCCAGTTTTTTAAGGAATCTCCACACTGTTCTCCATAGTGGCTGTACTAGTTTGCATTCCCACCAACAGTGTAAGAGGGTTCCCTTTTCTCCACACCCTCTCCAGCATTTATTGCTTGTAGACTTTTGGATTGCAGCCATTCTGACTGGTGTGAAATGGTACCTCATAGTGGTTTTGATTTGCATTTCTCTGATAATGAGTGATGTTGAGCATCTTTTCATATGTTTGTTAGCCATCTGAAATGTACCATGTTCATGGATTGGAAGAATCAATATAGTGAAAATGAGTATACTACCCAAAGCAATTTATAGATTCAATGCAATCCCTATCAAGCTACCAATGGTATTCTTCACAGAGCTAGAACAAATAATTTCACAATTTGTATGGAAATACAAAAAACCTCGAATAGCCAAAGCAATCTTGAGAAAGAAAAATGAAACTGGAGGAATCAACCTGCCTGACTTTAGGCTCTACTACAAAGTCACAGTCATCAAGACAGTATGGTACTGGCACAAAGACATAAATATAGATCAATGGAACAAAATAGAAAGCCCAGAGATAAATCCATGCACATATGGACACCTTATCTTTGACAAAGGAGGCAAGAATATACAATGGATTAAAGACAATCTCTTTAACAAGTGGTGCTGGGAAAACTAGTCAACCACTTGTAAAAGAATGAAACTAGAGCACTTTCTAACACCATACACAAAAATAAACTCCAAATGGATTAAAGATCTAAACATAAGACCAGAAACTATAAAACTCCTAGAGGAGAACATAGGCAAAACACTCTCTGACATAGAGGATCAGCAGGATCCTCTATGACCCACCTCCCAGAATATTGGAAATAAAAGCAAAAATAAACAAAGGGGACCTAATTAAACTTAAAAGCTTCTACACAACAAAGGAAACTATAAGCAACGTGAAAAGACAGCCTTCAGAATGGGAGAAAATAATAGCAAATGAAGCAACTGACAAACAACTAATCTCAGAAATATACAAGCAACTCCTACAGCTCAATTCCAGAAAAATAAATGACCCAATCAAAAATGGACCAAAGAACTAAATAGACATTTCTCCAAAGAAGACATACAGATGGCTAACAAACACATGAAAAGATGCTCAACATCACTCATTATCAGAGAAATATTTTTATGATTTCAAAAGCCATTCCTTTCTCCAGGAAATCTTCCCAGCCCAGGGATCAAACATGGTTCTCCTGCACTGCAGGCAGATTCTTTACCATCTGAGCCACCAGGGAAGCCTGGTCAAAACAGAAAAAATGGCTAACTAAATTTAGGACACAATCATTTGGAAATTTATGTATTCACTAAAATGATAATAAGAAATTACATAGAAATGTTATCATTAAAATAATAGTATAAAGACTACATAGAAATACAATTTGTTACTTGAATTTATTGGGAAATAATAGACTTTAAAGCTGTAAGAATTATGTTTATAACTAAATGAAAACCAAAGCACCCAAGACTAGAAAGTAGCAGAAAATAAAAAGAGGTCAAGATTGTATCAGACTGAAGAAATTATGACACTTCCTATATCTTTCTATGGAGAAGGCAATGGCACCCCACTCCAGTACTCTCGCCTGGAAAATCCCATGGACGGAGGAGCCTGGTAGGCTGCAGTCCATGGGGTCGCTAGGAGTCGGACACGACTGAGCGACTTCACTTTCAATTTTCACTTTCATGCATTGGAGAAGGAAATGGCAACCCACTCCAGTGTTCTTGCCTGGAGAATCCCAGGGACGGGGGAGCCTGGTGGGCTGCCGTCTATGAGGTCGCACAGAGTCGGACACGACTGAAGCGACTTAGCAGCCGCAGCAGCATATCTTTCTAATTTTCTGTAATGGGTTTTGTCTTTTTAAATTGAAAGGAAGAAAATGAAATGTTTTATGTGCTATTTCAAGATGTCAACAGCCTTGGTTTACTGCTAACTGCTCTTGTCAAAGCTCAGAAATGGGAGTCATACCATGGCTAGAGGTATAAATCCACAGAGTACTATGCCCTCCTCCATCAAGATAGAAATCCTCAAAAAAGAAAGCAAAATCTATGTGCATAGCTCCAGAGCACAGAAAAAAAATCACATCATGACTTTACTCAAGACATTCACAACCATTTCTCAGTCAGGAATGGAATAATGCATATTGGTCTCCAACATTAAATACATGTATGCTCTCTTGTTGAAAAGAAGATCTTGGAAATTGCCTCGTGGTCCAGTGGTTAGGACTCCTTGCTCCCATGACAGGGGGCCTGATTAAGATCCCTGGTCAGGAAAATAAGATCCTGCAAGCCTTGTAGTGCATCCAAGAGAAAATAAAAGATCTTATTTACATGTCTCTGTCCTCCCAGGCAGATCTTCTTTGCCAAGCCTGTGATTCAGGGCTATCTATACTCGAGTGTGGATTCAGGCTCTAACCCACTGATGCATTCCCCTCCAATACTTCACCTGCCTGGAATGACTCTGAAGGAACCAGCAATTCTGAGTCTCTGTCACACCCATATTTATTAACTTGATAGAGATAGAGATAGTTAATGTACAGTGGTTCTCAAAGTGTGGTCCCTGCCCAACCAACAGTACCAGCATCACCTGGAATCTTCCTCAGTTCAGTGTCTGACTCTTTGTGACCCCATGGACTGCATTACGCCAGGCCTCCCTGTCCATCACCAACTCCCAGAGTTCACTCAAACTTATGTCCATTGAGTTGGTGATGCCATCCAACAATCTCATCTTCTGTCATCCCCTTGTCTTCCCACCTTCAATCTTTCCCAGCATCAGGGTCTTTTCAAATGAGTCAGTTCTTTGCATCAGGTGGCCAAAGTTTTGGAGTTTCAGCTTCAGCATCGGTCCTTCCAATGAATATTCAGGACCGATTCCCTTTAGGATGGACTGGTTGGATCTGCTTGCAGTCCAAGGAACTCAAGAGTCTTCTTCAACACCACAGTTCAAAAACATCTTCTTAGAAATGCATGTTTTTCAGGCCCTACCCCAGATCCCAACCCACTCCAGTATTCTTGCCTGAAAAATCTCCTGGACAGAGGAGCCTGGTGGGGCTATAGTCCACTGGGTCACAAAGAGTCCAACATGACGGAAGTGACTAAACACAGCTCAGCAACCCAGATGTACTGAATCAGAACCTCTGGGTGAAGCCCAGTAATCTGTTCAAACAAAACCTCCAGGTGATGCTGACATTCACATTCATGACTGAGAATGACTTTCCTGTTTCATAAGCCTGATCATAATGTATTTCTACTTAGATACCAACACAGCAGCAACAATACATTACTCAATTTTCAAATTTACCACTGTAATCACAGATTGCCCTAACATCTTATTTTTGAAATAATTAAAGAGGTATAGAAGAATTCCAAAAAATAATACAGAGATGTTTTTATGCCATCCATGTAGCTCACCTTGGTGCTAACATCTCATAGAATGATGGGACATAAATCAAAACAAGGAAATTAACTTTGGTCCATGACTCTTAAGTACATCTTCTACTTGGACTTCACCAGTTTCTGCCCCAGTGGTCCTTTACTGTTCTAGGATCCAGTCCTGGATTCCACGTTGCATTTAATTGTCATGTCTGCTCGGCCTCTTTGTATCTCTTCCCTGGTCTTTCCTTACTTTTCATGACCTTGACATTTTTTGACAAATACTAGTTAGTTGCAGAGTATCCCTGAATTTGAGTTTGTCTGATAATTTTAATAAGATTGGAAATTATGCATTTTGGGGAAGTGAAACACAGTGGTGATGTACCTTCTTAATGCATCATACCAGCTGGTATAGTATGTTGATAATATACCATATTGCAGGTGATCCACTTGGTTAAAGTAGTATCAGCAAGGTCTCTCTGCCATAAAATTAGTATGTTTCCCTTTATCATTAATCAGTATTTGGAGGAGAGCATTTCGAGACCTGGTAGCTCAGTGAGTAAAGAATTTGCCTGCAGTGCAGGAGATCCAGGTTTCAATTCCTGGGTTGGGAAGATCCCCTGGAGAAGGAGATGGCAACACAGTCCAATATTCTTTCCTGGAAAATCCCATGGACAGAAAAGCCTTGTGGGCCACAGTCCACGGGGTCACAAGAGTTAGACATGACTTAGCAACTAAACCACCACCACCACTTCAAGACCACACAAACATCCAGTTTCTCTTTAAACTTCCATATACTGACTGTAGCATTCATTGGACAATTACATATTAAATATATATATATATATATATACATACATATACATATACATATATATATATATATATATATATATATATACACCCCTGATACCCATCACCTTAGTTCAGGTGGCTCTGGCTGAGATTGGCTGTGCAGGGCACGCAGACCTGGTCTGTGACATCAACATTTGAGGCACAGTTGCTTGGGACAGAGAGAGACAACCTGAGGAAACAGAGGGCCACAGAACACAGCCCTCCATGCCCGTCCCACGGCTATGTCTGATTTCCTACAGAACATTCTTGAAGGGGACGATTTTCAGCCGAGATTTTCAGAGACGTGCCCTGGAAGCTGTGCTGCACTGGGGGTTGAATGATAAAATGGAGTCCTGCAGTGAGAAGAGAGGCACCCTCATTTCTGCATGGAACATAAAAGAGAGGGCGGCAATGGACAAGAAACCACAAGGATCTTTCTAGCAGGAGAATCATGTTCTTTCCAAGAGCAGGGGTGAACAACAGCCTTTGGGGAAGTCGCCTTCAGTGATGTTGCCAGAGCCAAAGAAAGGAGTGGTCTTTTCCAGACAAGGGGGACAATTTCAGCTTCCCTGGTGGCTCAGCCTGCAATGCAGGAGACCCAGGTTTGATCCCTGGGTTGGGAAGATCTCCTAAGAAAGGGAATGGCTACCCACTCCAGGATTCTTGCCTGGAGAATTCCACCGACAGAGGAACCTGGCGGGCTATAGTCCATAGGGTCGCAAACAGTCAGACACAACTGAGCAATTAACACTGTCACTTCTCAGTGAGAAGCCAAGGGGGTGAAGAAGCCTAAAAATTGGTGTGAATAATGGGACACTATTCCATTTGTACCCAAAGACTATGGTGGTAGCAGAGAGGAAGGGTCTGGTATATGACTATGTAATCATATGTTCAATTCATCACATGACTAACCCAAACTCTATTTTGAGAAAAGGCGATTATATTATCAGCTTCCCAGCTGGCACAGTGGTAAAGAATCCTCCAGCCAATGCAGAGATGTCAGAGACTGGAGTTCCATCCCTTGGTTGGGAAGATCCCCTGGAGTAGGAAATGGCAACCTGCTCCAGTATTCTTGCCTGGAATATCCAATGGACCCAGGAGCTTTCTGGGCTACAGTCCATGGAGTCGCAGAGTCAGACATGACTGAGCACACAAATTACATTATCATGGGCCAGATTGGTCTTCTCAGTTACGGAGAATTACCAAAACACTGTCTAGAGGTTGGGTGATTTTTACCTTATTGTTGACTTGGAGATATACTGTAAGTTCTGTTCCCATCCCCTCCACATCCCAAGGAGCTTTGCAAAATGAATTTTTTGGTTTTTATTTCTCTCTTCTCACCACTGGCAGCTATTGTACTGATACCCACTTTCTAGTTCTTCACTCTAGCTCAGTTCTGTGGCACTGGCTAAAGTTTATTGCTTCTTAACCTTTCCTAATGCTTTTCTCTTCAAATGACTCTAGAATGATCTCGAGTTGAGACCACATTATCCAACCAGGCCATGAGGGAATATCCAGTATCAATTAGACATTTTTGGATCTAGTAGGAATTGATCTTACAAGATAAAGAAATTAGAAAAAAGGTGCAAAACATTTAAATACATTAAGAACCAAAGAAATACAAAATTAAGTAAAGTACTCTCTTGGGTCGGTGTTGAAGTCTTTTATTAGTAGATGGAAGAAAAAAGCAGTGATTAGGCAAACTCACGTGTGATGGTTCTCTTCCTGTGTCAGCTTGACTGCATCAGGAGTGCCCAGAAAACTGGCTAAGCATTGTTTCTGGGTATGTCTTAGAGGGTGTTTCCAGGTTACTGAAACATTTGAATCAGTAAAATAAATTGTCCTGCTCCTTGTGGGTGGGCATTTTCCAAACCATTAGGACCTGAGTAGACAAAAGATAGTAGAAAGGAGCTTTCACTCCTTTTTGGCCTGAGTGCTTGAGCTCAGACTTCGATCTTCTCTGCCTTAGACTGAGACTTGCACCATTGGTACTACTGGTACTCAGGCCATGGGATGTGAATTGAGTTATAGCACCAATTTTTCTGGTTCTCCAATTTGCATATGGCAAATCATGAGACCTACCCTCTGTAATCATATGAGACAGTTCCTCATAATATAATATACATATATATGCATACATACCTATATTATAGATATAGATATGCCCTTCAAGTCTATTAGTAGAGTTACAAGAATTTAAGTATCTTGAAACACTTATTTGTCTGATAATTGAAGTGTTTTAAAAGATAATCAAATATGTAAGTTTAAATTGCTAACAGGAGTTTAAGCTTGTAAACGAAACCAAAGATCAAACCCCCTGTATCAATTTTTCTGGCTTCTGTAACAAATGACCACAAATTACATGGCTTAAAACAACAGAAATTTATTGTTTCCCACCTCTGGGGTCTAGAGGCCCAAGATACAGGTATCAGCAGGATCACATTCCTTCCGAGGTTTCTAGGAAAAATCCTTCCTGCCTCTTTCAGCTTCTGGTGGCTCCAGCTTTTCCCCTGGCTTGTGGCAGTATCCCTCCATCCTCTGCCTCTGTCTTCGTATGAACCTCTGCTCTGTGTATTCTCTGTCTCTAATAAGGACACTCTCATATTTAGGACCTGCCCTAATTCAGTATGGGTGTCCCAGGTGGCACAGTGGCAGAGTTCATTTGCCAATGCAGGAGATGCAGGAGATGTGGGTTTGATCCCTAGGTGAGGAAGATCCCCTGGAGAAGGAAATGGCAACCCCTTCCAGTACTCTTGCCTGGAGAATCCCAGGGACAGAGGAGCCTGGTGGCCTACGGTCCATGGGGTTGCAAACAGTCAGACACGACTAAGCACACACATATTATGACCTCATCTTGATCCTTACCTATTTTTCAACTGCAAAGATCCTGTTGCCCCCAAAACGTCACATTCTGAGATTCCTAGTAGACATGAATTTGGAGGGGACAATTTTATCCACTACACCTTTTAAGAGTGATTATTAAAATTTGCTAGACTGATAAGTAGAACAGTAAGATTTGTAATCTGCAGATCATTAAGAACAAGGGCTTTGAAAATATTTCTTCAACAAACTGATTGTTAATTTGAAAACCAGTTTCACCCCTGAGTAATCTATTCTGTACTCAGTTCTCTCCCAAGGTCACCCAGCAACTCACAGTCACACAAAAGAATTCTTTTATTAAAAAGGCTCTGGCAAGGTGGCTTTCCTCATTCTCATTCTGCTCTAATATTTCTCTTTGAAGACAACAGCATTTCTTCCTGTCATTCATTTAAACTGACTAAGAAGTCCAGGGCAAATTGAACACCTGTCATGATAAAGCAGTTTAAGCATAGGAAAGTGAAAGTGAAAGTTGCTCAGCCCAACTCTACCTCCCTATGGACCCTTGGAATTCTCCAGGCCAGAATACTGGAGTGGGTAGCCTTTCCCTTCTCCAGGGATCTTCCCAACCCAGGGATCGAACCCAGGTCTCCCACATTGAGGGCAGATTCTTAACCAGCTGAGACACAAGGGAAGCCCAAGAATACTAGAGTGGGTAGCCTACCCCTTCTCCAGTGGATCTTCCCAACCCAGGAATTGAACCAGAGTCTCCTGCATTGCAGGTGTAATCTTTACCAACTGAAGTTTTTAGAGTCTTCAGGAAAAATAGCAAAAACTGACAAATTATGTTTTTGCCATGGTCTACTTTCCTTAAAAAATATATTTTTTCCCATGAAGCATATGGGAACTAAGTTCCCCAACCAGGGATCAAACCTGAGCCCCCTGCATTGGAAGGAGGAAATAGTATTCTTGCCAGGAAAATTCCACAGGCAGAGGAGCCTGGTGGGCTACAGTCTGCAGAGTCTCAAAGAGTCAGAGTGACTTTCACTTTCAGAGTCTTCAGAAAGTAGAATTATAAGACCAAAGTGATTTTCAGATTAGAAACATTTTAGCTAACTCCAGCAAATCTTCCAAAAGTCAATTGGTCCTGAGTAGAAATGAACTCCTTACAGATTTTTTGGATAATGGCTTTTACTCCACCACCAGCTGCTGAGGGCTCAAGGCGGGGACTGCAGGTCTAAGGCCTGCCCACTGAGAACATTCGGGACCTTAATTACTCCCTAGGGACAACCTACAGCAAGAGCCTATAAGAAATGGTGGTGAAACGTCTGTCTCCAGGGGCTGGTCTGCAACAGGGCAGGAAGGTAATGAGGAAGCTTCTATCAGAGAGATTAGACACCACACAGAAGCTCCCATCAACTCAGCTTTACAAATGCTAAGAGAAGCAGAGGCCCTAGTGGCAACAGTTCCTGGAGGTTGATTTCCCCAGGGAAATCTACAGAAAGCAGTATTTGATCTTAAGAAGTAGGCTTCTCCTTTAACATTCACCACATATGCTTTTTAAACGTATGTCCTTTTCAGACAATTATGGCACTTCTCTAGTGATATCCTCATCTGTAAGGAGATTGAATAACAAATTCTTTGATTTACAGGTTTAGTTCCAAACTCTCGCTTTAGAAACACTACTGTTATTTGCTAAGCAGTCCACAAACCAAATAATGAGCACTCCTGAGACTGGTGCCCTCCTCCAAAGAGCTGAAATCACTTTATATTAGTTGCCAAAATAGAGGTCAGATAGGGGATGGGGAGAAGAATAAAATATAGAAAGTATAAATTTTGAACATTCTTAGTTCATCAAGAGCTTAAAATCAAGGAGAAAATATTGATGGGCCATTACAATTTCACAAAGATTGAACAGGCATTTCCTAAAAGAAAAGAGCCAGACATCCTGGAATACGAAGTCAAATGGGCCTTAGGAAGCATCACTATGAACAAAGCTAGTGGAGGTGATGGAATTCCAGTTGAGCTATTTCAAATCCTAAAAGATGATGCTGTGAAAGTGCTGCACTCAATAGGCAGCACTCAAATTTGGACAACTCAGCAGTGGCTACAGGACTGGAAAAGGTCAGTTTTCATTCCAGTACCAAAGACAGGAAATGCCAAAAAATGTTCCAACTACCACACAATTGCACTCATCTCACACACTAGCAAAATAATGCTCAAAATTCTCCAAGCCAGGCTTCAACAGTGTGTGAACCAAGAACTTCCAGATGTTCAAGCTGGATTTAGAAAAGGCAGAGGAACCAGAGATCAAATTGCCAACATCCACTGGATCATGGAAAAAGCAAGAGAGCTCCAGAAAAACATCCACTTCTGCTTTACTGACTACGTCAAAGCATTTGACTGTGTGGATCACAACCAACTGTGGAAAATTCTTCAAGAGATGGGAATACCAGACCACTGTACCCACCTCCTGAGAAATCTGTATGCAGGTCAGGAAGCAACAGTTAGAACTGGACATGGAACAACAGACTGGTTCCAAATTGGGAAAGGAGTACATCAAGGCTGTATATTGTCACCCTGCCTATTTAACTTATATGCAGAGTACATCATAAGAAATGTCAGACTGGATGAAGCACAAGCTGGAATCAAGACTGCTGGGAGAAATATCAATAATCTCATATATGCAGATGACACCACCCTTATGGCAGAAAGTGAAGAAGAACTAAAGAGGCTCTTGATGAAAGTTAAAGAGGAGAGTGAAAAAGCTGGCTTAAAACTCAGCATTCAGAAAACTAAGATCATGACATCCAGTCCCATCACTTCATGGCAAATAGATGGAGAAACAATGGAAACAGTGAGAGACTTTATTTTCTTGGGCTCCAAAATCACTGCATATGGTGACTGCAGTCATGAAATTAAAAGACGCTTGCTCCTTGGAAGAAAAGTTATGACCAACCTAGACAGCATATTGAAAAGCAGAGACATTACTTTGCTGACAAAGGTCCATATAGTCAAAGCTATGGAAAAACCAATATGCTGTGTCCCTTAAAATTAATATGTTGAAATCCTAACCCCCAATATGATGATATGAGGGGATGGGATATTTGAGAGCCTTCACAAATGAGAATAGTGTTCTTATAAAAGGGATCCTAGACACACAGATGGCCAAGAGGTATCTGAAAAGATGCTCAACATCACTAGTTATCAGAGAAACACAGATCAAAACTACAATGAGATATCACCCCGCACTGGTCAGAATGGCCACTGTCAAAAAAAATCTACAAACGGTAATGCTGGAGAGGGTAAAGGGTAAAGGGAGTCCTCTTGTATGCTGCTGGGAATGTAAACTGATGGAGCCACTATGGAGAACAGTACAGAGGTTCCTTAAAAAAGCTAAAAATAGATCTACCACATGGGCATATACTCTGACAAAAATCATAATTCCAAAAGACACATGCACCCCAATGTTCTTTGCTGTGCTATTTACAATAGTCAGGACATGGATGCAACCTAAATGTCCATCGACAGAGGAATGGATAAAGAAGATGTGGTACATATATACAATGGAATATTACTCAGCCATAAAAGGAGAAAATATTTGATCATTTGTAGAGATGTGGATGGACCCAGATAAAATATCATATAGTAACATGTATATATGGAATTGAGAAAAGTGGTATGGATGAATCTATCTGCAGGGCAGGTATAGAGATGCAGATGTAGATAACCAAGAGGTGCACCAGTGGGCGGGTGGGATGAACTGGGAGACTGGGACTGATGCATGTACACCGCCACGTGTAAAACAGCCAGCTGGTGGGAACCTGCTGCACAGCACAGGGAGCTCAGCTCGGTGCTCTGTGCTGGCCTGGGTGGGGTGGAGGTGAGAAGGAGGCTCATGAGGGAGGGGTTACATTATATATATACCTGATTCACTTCGTTATACATCAGAAATTAACACAACATTGTAAAGCAACTATACCCCAATTTAAAAAAAGAGGGGGACCTCAGAAAGTTCTCCTGCCTTCTTTCTTGACATATGAGGACACAGTGAGAAGTCAGGCAGTCTGCAATCTGAAAAAGAGTTCTTACCAGAATCTGATCATGTTAGCATCCTGACCTTGGATTTCCAGCCTCTAGGTCTGTGAGACATAAGTTTCTGTTGTTTATAAGCTACCCAGTCTATGATGTTCTGTTATAGCAGCCTGAACAGACTAATACAGTGCTGCTGGGAACGGTGAGACGCCCTCTCACATATTGTTGGTGGACAGGCAAACTGGTGTAATTGTGATAAAAGGTACAATTGATAAAGGAAGTGGTGGCTTTGTGTAAAAGTTCTGAAATATATACGGAATAAGATATTTTTTTTAAGGGATGAAAGCCTTGATGACAATGAGCAGCGTAACTGTGGAATGGATCCCACTGGCAATTACAACACCAGGAGTGAACACAGAGAAAGGGGTCTCCACCCAGGTCTAGGTTCCTGGCAAAACTGTAATCACAGGAGCACAAAAAAAGTGAAGAATTGAGGGACGTCCCTGGGGGGTCCAGTGATTAAGATTCCATGCTCCCAATACAGGGCTCACAGGTTCAATCCTTAGTCAGGAAACTAAGATCTTGAGTGCTGCACGGCACAGAAAAATAACATTTTTTTTTTTTAAAGTGGAGGATTGAAGACATGTAACTGAGGGAGTCCCATTGGCCTCAAGATGGCCTCATCTTCTCAGTATCAGCAGAAGCAAAGTCACTGGCAGGAAGCTTTGAGAACTGAAGAGAGAGGATGCCTGACACAGTCAACATGTGACTGTGGTAGAGAATTGGAAGAGATGAACTGAAGTTTTTCTGAGATTCAGAAAGATGAACTTTAAGCACGACAATGGGAATTTTCAATGGACTTGGGTTTGGTAAAGTGTTCTGTCAGCTTCTGCATCACTCTGGACTCAGAAACAGAAGACAGAGGCAGGAATCCAAGGTTTGGAATCGATAAGAAGTCAAGGGAAAAGGATACGAGGATTGCTGGGACCATGGGCTCTGTGCTGGGCCATTACAACGAGATTAGGGCAAACAAATAGTGCCCAGGAAAGCAGTACACAAACCCTGAGGCTTCACATTTGTGAATTGCTTCCACAGGGGGTCTTCAAGCACCTTGCTGAAAAAGTCATGGAACAAATCAAGATTCTTACAGAAGGCCAAGCATTTAGGAGAAAATGGAAGAAATTTGCTTGCTGTCTCTTAGTGCCTTTATCAGAATCTGGGAAACTGACTTTCACTTACTTGATGGAGAAAGAACATTGCTCGCTTCCTCCAATGCTAATTGCAAATATGGCCACCAACACAATGAAGATACAGGACATTTCATAGAGAACAGACGTGATTGCCAGTGGAAGCAGGGGAAGAGGTTGGTTGGGAATTTGGGGTTAGCAGATGCTATATTATATGTAGAACGGATAAGCAACAAGGTCCTACTCTATAGCACAGGGGACTATATTCAATATCCTGTAATAAACCATAATGGAAATGAATATGGAAAATAATATATGTAGCTATAACTGAATCATTTTGTTGAACAGTTCAGTTCAGTCGCTCAGTCGTGTCTGACTCTTTGCGATCCCATGAACCACAGCACGGCAGGCCTCCCTCTCCATAACCATCTCCCGGAGTCCACCCAAACCCATGTCCATTGAGTTGGTGATGCCATCCAGCCATCTCATCCTCTGTCGTCCCCTTCTCCTCCTGCCCTCAGTCTTTCCCAGCATCAGAGTCTTTTCCAATGAGTCAGCTCTTCGCATGAGGTGACTAAAGTACTGGAGTTTCAGCTTTAGCATCATTCCTTCCAAAGAAATCCCAGGGCTAATCTCCTTCAGAATGGACTGGTTGGATCTCCTTGCAGTCCAAGGGACTCTCAAGAGTCTTCTCCAACACCGAAAATCAAAAGCATCAATTCTTCGGCAATGAGCTTTCTTTTTTATAATCTAACTCTCACATCTATACATGACTACCGGAAAAACCATAGCTTTGACTAGACGGACCTTTGTTGGCAACGTAATGTCTTTACTTTTTAATAAGCTGTCTAGGTTGGTGATACCTTTTCTTCCAAGGAGCAAACATCTTTTAATATCATGGCTGCAGTCACCATCTGCAGTAATTTTGGAGCCCAAGAAAATAAAATCTGTCACTGTTTCCATTGTTTCCCCATCTATTTGCCATGAAGTGATGGGACTGGATGTCATGATCTTAGTTTTCTGAATGTTGAGTTTTAAGACAAATTTTTCACTCTCTTTTTTCACTTTCATCAAGAGGCTCTTTAGTTCTTCATTGCCTTCTGCCATAAGGTTGATGTCATCTGCATATCTGAGGTTATTGATGTTTCTCCTGGCAATCTTGATTCCAGCTTGTGTTTCATCCAGTCCAGCATTTCTCATGATGTACTCTGCATATAAGTTAAATAAGCAGGGTGACAATATACAGCCTTGACGTACTCCTTTCCCAATTTGGAACCAGTCTACTGTTCCATGTCCAGTTCTGACTGTTGCTTCCTGACCTGCATACAGATTTCTCAGGAGGAGGTTAAGGTATCTGGTATTCTCATCTTTTGAAGAATTTTCCACGGTTTTTTGTGATCCACACAGGCAAAGACTTTGGTATAATCAATAAAGCAACAGGAGATGTTTTTCTGGAACTCTATTGCTTTTCCTATGATCCAGTGAATGTTGGCAATTTGATCTCTGGTTCCTCTGCCTTTTCTAAATCCAGCTTGAACATCTGGAAGTTCATTGTTCATGCACTGTTGAAGCTTGGCTTGGAGAATTTTGAGCATTACTTTGCTAGCGTGTGAGATGAGTGCAATTGTGTGGAAGTTTGAACATTGTTTGGCATTACCTTTCTTTGGGATTGGAATGAAAGCTGACCTTTTCCAGTCCTGTGGCCACTGCTGAGTTTTCTAAATTTGTTGGCATATTGAGTGAAGCACTTTCACAGCATCATCTCTTAGGATTTGAGATAGCTCAACTGGAATTCCATCACCTCCACCAGCTTTGTTCATAGTGATGCTTCCTAAGGCCCACTTGACTTTGCATTCTAGGATGTCTGGCTGTAGGTGAATGATCACACCATTATGGTTATCTGGGTCATGAAGATCTTTTTTTGTATAATTCTTCTGTGTATTCTTGCCACCTCTTCTTAATATCTTTTCCTTCTGTTAGGTCCATACCGTTTCTGTCCTTTATTGTGCCCATCTTTGTATAAAATGTTCCCTTGATATCTCTAATTTTCTTGAAGAGATCTCTAGTCTTTCCCATTCTATTGTTTTCCTCTATTTCTCTGCATTGATCGCTGAGGAAGGCTTTCTTATCTCTCCTTGCTATTCTTTGGAACTCTGCATTCAGATGGGTGTTTCTTTCTTTTTCTCCTTTGCCTTTAGCTTCTCTTCTCTTCTCAGCTATTTGTAAGGCCTCCTCTGACAACCATTTTGCCTTTTTGCATTTCTTTTTCTTGGGGATGGTCTTGATCCCTACCTCCTGTACAATGTCATGAACCTCTGTTCATAGCTTTCAGGCACTCTGTCTATCAGATCTAATCCCTTGAATCGATTTGACACTTCCACTGTATAATCATAAGGGAATTGATTTAGGTCATACCTGAATGGTCTAATGGTTTTCCCCACTTTCTTCAATTTCAGTCTGAATTTGGCAATAAGCAGTTCATGATCTGAGCCACAGTCGGCTCCTGGTCTTGTTTTTGCTGACTGTATAGAGCTCTCCATCTTTGGCTGCAAAGATACCTGGGCCTTTTTCAGTTTGGGGCTATCAGTGAAGCTGCTATACATGTCCTTTTAAGGACATGGTTTCATTTTTCTTGGGTAAAATGTGGCAGTGGAATTGGCAGGTCTTATGTAAAGCATATGTCTCCCTAATATGAATGTGCCAGACTGTTTTCAAAGTCCTTGTGCACGCTCATCCTCATGCTCAGGTATTCAGTCATGTCCAACTCTTTGCGACTACATGGATTGTAGTCCACCAGACCCCTCTGTCCATGGAATTTTCCAGGCAAGAATACTGGAGTGGGTTGCTATGCCCTCCTTCAGGGGATCTTCCTGACCCAGGTATCAAACCTGTGTCTCTTGTGTCTCCTGCATTGGCATTCTTTACATCTGAGCCATCAAGAAAGCCCCCATACTACACTTGATCTTAGTCAAAAGGCTGAGAAATGATTTTTAAAGCAATTTTTATGTCCTAGTAAATCTTTTTCTCCACTTCTAGATTGTTTTAGAAGTTCTATTTTCTTTTCAAAGTTTTCTAGTTTTAACTTTAATATTCAGATTAATAAATTATCCAGAGTTAATCTTCATGTGTGGTAAGAGGTGAGGATCAGTTTTGTTCACACAGATACCCAATTGTTTCTGAACAACTTGTCAAAAAGACTGTCCTTTCATCAAATATTATTTTAGCACCTTTGTCAAAAACTGACCCCACAAGTGAGTGGTCTACTTTTGGACTCTCTATTTTATTCCATTGATCCTTACTTCAACACTACAGTGTCATGAATATTTTATTTTATGTCAGGAAATCAGGTAGTGTAAATCTTTCATTTTTGTTCAAAATGGTCTTGGCTATTCTAGGTATTTTGTGATGAGGCTTCAGATAAATTCACAATTCACAAACTGTAGAATCAGTTCATCAATTTCTATGAAAAAAAAGTCTAAGGAGTTTTGATTAAGGATATATAGAATCTATAGATAAATTTGGGAAGAATCATTATCTTAACAATACTAAATCTTCCCATCCAATGGCATGGTGTATTTGTCCCTTAACTTATGTCTTCCTCCAGCAGTATTTTGTAGTTTTCAGTACACAAATCTTGCACAAAGTTTTTTCAACTTATCTTTCAGGGTATAATGTTCTATCTGCTGTTATAAATGAAATTCTTCACTTAAACTTCATTCTCCAATTATTTCCCTCTAATTTTTAGAAATATAATTGATTTTTGCTCATTGACTTCTCTCCTGCAAATGTGCAAAATTTGCATACATATTAGTCAGGAGCAGTAAGTCAACAAAAAGAAAATTAGAAAACAACTAGAAAGATTGGAAACAAATGTGTATTTTTAATCCATTAATTATTTTTAAATCTTTCTTTCTGAAAAAGTCTTATAGTCTGTAAACTATGATGTAGAGTAAACTGCAATTTGAAGTCCATTTTTTTTAAGGTGATCCTAGAAGGATAATGACTCTACTGGAGTAGGATTTATAGAATCCAGGGTTTGAAAGAACCTTAAGTGACCTAGTCCAACTTCTACATTTTCTCAACCAAATTCTTATACTACCTGGGATCAAACCCCTTCAGAGGTAAGAAATTCCTTTTGCTCCACCTGCTTCATCTTTGGTTGGCACATTAAGAATGTTCTTAATTTGAGTTCAAGGATGTCTCTCTGATGATTCTATTGACTTCTTTGAAAATGTATGATACGACATAAGGGTTGGCATTCAACTGGCACATGCATACTTGTACAATGTACCAGTTGTTAAAACATTCAAGTATGTTATTAAATAACCACACTATTTACTGAGTCCACATTCCTGCCAGTGGGCACTCCTGGGCCATTTCATAATGTGGGGACTAAATGACCTAGCAGAGGGCTCTGGGGCTCTACTCTGGAAATATGACCTGTATCCCTTCTGAGAGTTCAATGCCTCTGCTGTACTTGGCATATTTAACATCATCCTTGCTTGTACCTCTACCACATAGAAGTCTGTCACTTTGTTTTTAAAAAGCTCAAAAATCTGGTTAGTCAAAGAATGATGCATCACCTTGGAGTTTTGAGGTATTTTGCAGAATTGCAGGCACCACTTCAAATCTACTTAATCATAATCTACATTTTAATGAGACCTCCAGATGATTCATATGCAAACTTCATTTGATTTGTGCTGTCTTAGATCTTGCTTCTAGGTGGGGGCTTGTAACCTAGTAGAAATTCAAAGCAATAGCAGTAATGAGGGCTTAAAGTAGTGGATACTTAACAACCAGTACTTGACTATTTTAACAACGAGTACTTTGTATGTATCAGCTGAATGACAACCCTTGGGTTGTTTGATACATTTTAGGAGAAGTGAATAGAATCTTCAGAGAGATAGCTTTGAATTGGTAGATTAACAATGTAGAGAGGGAGGGGAGAGTTCATCAAAGGATCTAAATCCTTGAGAAGGCAAAATGTTTCAAGTGCACTAAGAGAAACTGGTCTTTGAAAGAGGGAAGAAATAGGTAGGAAGAAGCCAATACAGAAGCAGGAGTTTTGAAGGCTGGGTAACAAGACGGTAAGATGGATTTTGAGAAGATAAGGTAAGATGGATTTTGTCATTTCAGTGAAACTTTGAGGGAGTTTGTCAGCTGAAATGGGTGGGCAGGAGAATATGGAGGTTTAATCAAAAAGAAAAGGCTGATGAATTAGTCATTACAGTGGGTAGACAGCCTTATTAGAAAAATGTTGGTAGATTCCTGGACAGCTTGAGTGTGTTTGAATGTTGTACACAAGAACTTAAAGAGAGATCAGTCAGCCCATTTGGATGTTCAAGTGCTAGTCGGAGGATGGCAGGTGGTTGATTGCAGCCAGTGCTGGGATTCTGTTAGCCAGATAAGTCAGAAAGTTGAAAAAATAAGGGCGTGCTAAGTCGCTTCATTCATACTTAACTCATTGTGATCTCATGAATCTGCCAGGCTCCTCTGTCCATGGGATTCTCCAGGCAAGAACACTGGAGTGGGTTGCCCTTCTTCAGGGGAATCTTCCCAACCCAGGGATCGGACCCAGGCCTCCACTGCAGGCAGATTCTTTACCATATGAGCCACAAGGTGAGGCCATTGCAAGAATTTTCCTTACATCACTCAAGATAGATGAGGGGGCAAGTAAATACAAAAATGGGCGGGGAGATATATGAGAAAGTTGCTGTCAGGTCAGTGAAATGAAGATTTTAATGAGATTGAGAAGGCTGGAATTTACTAGAATAAGTGGGCTTGAAAATACAGGAAGTAGAAGTGTGAGACTGAGAAGCTTGAATTGAAGATTTTGAAGGTTGTAATATACCAGCAAACTGGGTTCATTTCTTGGTGAGTGTCAAGCCAAAGTTCAGGAGAAGGACTTATAATTGCAGTACACCCGGGAGCTTTCCCAAAGCAGTGTTTCCCCAGAAGCAAGACTGGTGAAATTTTAAGCTAATGGCTCATGTATATTCATGAACGTGCTTGGTCAGTAAATGCATATTCATGAAGGGATTTGAACAGGAAAATTTAATATAGAATTATGGCAAAAGTCAACAGAGTGCAAATTTTAGTTGACTGAAGTCACAAAAGTCAGAAAAAGTCAACATTATCATGGTGGTTGAGGACTTCAGGCTAATCCTTACCACTGAAACAGAACTGGGAGTCTATGCAACTGATTTATTATCTTTGCTGTTGTTACCTCTCTTGCTTGATAGCAGTTTGTTGCTGCCTTCTTTTGTTTCCTTAAGATCATTAATTACTGAGACTCGTAAGAGGACAAACACTGTACCCAGGCTCAGATCACAAAATGGCTTAGGACAAAAATGGTTTCTCTTATGTCAACAAAGCCATGCCTGGTTCTCTTTCTCCAGGGACTCCATGCCCTATCTGCTTACAGTAATTTGTGTTGAAAGGCTTAAGTATGACATTAAGAGGTTCAAGTGGAGAAGAAGTCAAGGAACTGAGAGACCATGGTGCTGGCTGGGACACCTACAGAGACTTTATTTAATGTTTTATCATGGAAAACTTTCAGCATATACAAAGGCAGAAAGAAGGGTATAATAAACCTCCATGTATACATCACCCACCTTCAACAATTATCAGCTCATGTCCAACTTGCTTTTACCAGTGGAAGAAAACCCAAACACTACATATTGATATCTGTGAATATACCAGAATGCACCTGTAAAAAACAAGGAGTCACTAACAAAAAAAACACATATCCATGTTACATGATCACATTTAAAACAATTAACAATAACTACATAATATCTTTGTGACGCTATGGACTGTAACCTGCCAGCTCTTCTATCCATGGGATTCTCCAGGCAAGAATAGTGGAGTGGGTTGCTACGCCTGCCTCCAGGGGATCTTCCCAAGTCAGGGATTGAACCTGAGTCTCTTAGTCTCTTGCATTGGCAGGCAGGTTCTTTCCTACTAGCACCACCGGGGAAGACCACATATCATAATATCATCAAATACCCAATCTGTCACAGTAATGGTTGAAATTGCCGATCACCATGTCAAGAATTGATGTGGAGATACAGGTTGATGGAGGGACCGATTCCCAAAGCAGGAAGAGGAAGGACACAGAATTCACCAGGGACAGCAATAAAGAAGGGTGAGATTTTCAAGTCAGGTAACCTAAATCATGCAGAGAAGGCGGTGGCACCCCACTCCAGTACTCTTGCCTGGAAAATCTCAGGGATGGAGGAGCCTGGTGGGCTGCAGTCCATGGGGTTGCGAAGAGTCGGACATGACTGAGCGACTTCACTTTCACTTTTCACTTTCATGCATTGGAGAAGGAAATGGCAACCCACTCCAGTGTTCTTGTCTGGAGAATCCCAGGGACAGGGGAGCCTGGTGGGCTGCCATCTGTGGGGTCGCACAGAGTCAGACACAACTGAAGCGACTTAGCAGCAGCAGCAGTAACCTAAATCATGAGAAACTCTGGGCTGGATGAAGCACAAGCTGGAATCAAGACTGCCAGCAGAAATATCAATAACCTCAGATATGCAGATGACACCACCTTTATGGCAGAAAGTGAAGAACTAAAGAGCCTCTTGATGAAAGTGAAAGAGGAGAGTGAAAAGTTGGCTTAAAGCTCAACATTCAGAAAACTAGGATCATGGCATCTGGTCCCATCACTTCATGGCAAAAAGATGGGGAAACAGTGGAAACAGTGTCAGACTTTATTTTTCTGGGCTCCAAAATCACTGCAGATGGTGACTGCAGCCATGAGATTAAAAGATGCTTACTCCTTGGAAGGAAAGTTATGACCAGCGTAGACAGCATATTAAAAAGCAGAAATATTACTTTGCCAACAAAGGTCCGTCTAGTCAAGGCTATGGTTTTTCCACTGATCATGTATGGATGTGAGAGTTGGACTATAAAGAGGGCTGAGCACCGAAGAATTGATGCTTTTGAACTGTGGTGTTGGAGAAGACTCTTGAGAGTCCCTTGGACTGCAAGAAGATCCAACCAGTCCAGCCTAAAGGAAATCAGTCTTGAATATTCATTGGAAGGACTGATGCTAAAGCTGAAACTGCAATACTTTGGCCACGTGATGCAAAGAGCTGACTCATTTGAAAAGACCCTGATGCTGGGAAAGATTGGGGGCAGGAGGAGAAGGGGCCGACAGAGGATGAGATGGTTGGATGGCATCACTGACTCAATGGAGATGAGTTTGGGTGAACTCCGGGAGTTGGTGATGGACAGGGAGGCCTGGCGTGCTGCAGTCCATGGGGTCACGATGTCTCTGGGGTCAGACACGACTGAGCGACTGAACTGAAACTGAGCCTAAACCTCAAAAGTGCAGGAGCTTCTTTTGCTTCCAAGAAAGGTGGGAAAATGGCTTGGAAATGACAGTGAGAAGCAAAGAGGACAGCTTTGAGTCTCATAATAGTCTCACCCTGAGAATCAAAGAGTATGAGAGCAAAAATAGCCTCCACTCAAGAGATATGAAGGGAGAAGAGATTTCACAGGGAGAGCCAGGTTTCTGGTGCATTTGGGAAGTGAAAGAAACATTTATCAAAGAGATGGAATGTATGAGGATCTGCTGATTGTAGACCTGGAGGGCTTAGTGAATACTATGAAGGTGGGTGAGGGTGAGGGTACAGAGGATCAAGTCAGATTTATGGGGAGATGTTCTGGACACTGTGGGTCATGATTAGGGTGATGATACATCCCATTTTCTCAAGACTGTCTCCATTTATATCTGTCATCCTGACATGCAATTTACTATATGTCTAGGTTCAAATCATAAATTGTGTGATCTCCCTAATCATAAAGGTTGACTGAAGTGTGTTCTCCAGACAGTGGTTGAGTGAGCCAGTGTGCCCAGAATGGTGGGTTGGTCCTGAGGGCCAGCCTGTTCTAGCTCTGTGTAACCCTGTAGTGAAGACCACCCTGCAGTTCTGGGAGCTGGTACTGGGATGGTCTTTTCTCCATCGGTGAGTCCATTTGCTGTGAAGAATGCTAAACTTTTGATCCAGAAATTCTGAAGTTGAGAGTCTATCCTTAAAGCAATAATCAATACTGCAAAGATTGACATGAAGTGAAGTTAAAGTCACTCAGTTGTGTCTGAGTCTTTGCGATCCCATGGACTATACAGTCCATGGAATTCTCCAGGCCAGAATACTGGAGTGGGTAGCCTTTCCCTTCTCCAGGGGATCTTCCTGACCCAGGAATCAAACCAGGGTCTCCTGCATTGCAGGTGTATTCTTTGCTAACTGAGCTATGAGGGAAGCCCCAAAGATTACTTACCAACAAACTCTTGTTTCAGTATTATTTACAAGAAGTTGGACTCCCCAGCATAGACAGAGAATAATTAACCATCTTTAAATGAATAGCTCTAATTCTCTGCTGGGGAATAAACTGCACAGAATTCTCCATTCATGAAATGTCTGAGTCCCAAATAACTACCTACAATTCTCAGCACCTACCATCCTGACCTTTCATTTGAAACTCACATGTGACGCCATCAGGGGAGGCACTGATATCAGTGCATTTTGAATGTGTACCTTTTTTTTTTTTTTTTTGAGCTTTTCCATTTCTCTTGAGCTAATTTTAATGCATATCATTTTCAGGATAATTACAAATGTATAACTTTTCAAATTTATTGGTATTAAATTGCTCAAAACATTTACTCATGATTTGTAAATTCCTTATATTTTTATTTGTTCTTTTTCTTTTACTTGAGCCAGCTCTAGTTTTTTGATTCTATTATTTCTTGTTTTATATCTCATTCATTTCTACTCCCATCTCTATTTCTATGCTTATACTTACCTTATTTATTTATTTAGCTCTTGTGATAACTTTTTTCAATCTTTCTTTTTCAATGAACATATTTAAGTATATAAGTTTACCTCTAAAAGTAGATATTTGAATTCCACAAGTTTTGATAAGTAATTCAGTTCTAAATATTTTTTAATCTTCTTTTGGAAAGTCTTATGGAAGAAGTGTTTAGGACTGCAGCTTTTTAATGCAGCTTTTAGGGTTGGGTATTTTAAAAAGTGATTTTATAAGAGTACATGGTTTGTATCATATTAACTCTTCGACATTTGCTGAAATTTCTTAGTGATCCAGTAAGTGGTTAATTTTTGAAATGTCCTGTGTAATTTTTGTTGGAGGCAGAGTTCTAGGTATCTATTAGATAAAACTAGTTTATTTTGTAAGTCTTCTGATCCTTACAATTTTGATCTAATTTATTGGCTTCTGAAAGATTTATGAAAGTCTACCACTAAGACTATGGCTTTGGTCCATGTCTCCAGGTAATTCTATGAGACTGTCAATCATTTAAGTCTGGGTATTGTTATAGGTATGCTCAGTTGCTTCAGTCATGTTCAACTCTTTGCAATCCCATGGACTGTAACCCTACAGGCTCCTTTGTCCATGGGATTCTCTAGGCAAGAATACTGGAGTGGGGTGCCATTTCCTCCTTCAGGGGATCTTCCTCACCCAGGGATAGAACTTGCATCTCCTGCATTGCAGGCAAATTCTTTACTGGGGAAGCCCTGTAGTTAAGGTCATAAATATTATATTTGCTCAATGGATTGCTTTTTCAATTATTAGAGAGTGGTCTCTTTTAATCCCTGTTATTTTTTGTCCTGTATTTGATTTTGTATGGCAATAATATTGCTCAAGAGGCAGGTCAGGTGGTCTGGTATTCGAGTACCAGACCACCTGACCTGCCTCTTGAGTAAACTTGTGTGCAAGTCAGGAAGCAACAGTTAGAACTGGACATGGAACAACAGACTGGTTCCAAATAGGAAAAGGAGTACATCAAGGCTGTATATTGTCACCCTGCTTATTTAACTTATATGCAGCGTACATCATGAGAAACACTGGGCTGGAAGAAGCACAAGTTGGAATCAAGATTGCCAGGAGAAATACCAATAACCTCAGATATGCAGATGACACCATCCTTATGGCAGAAAGTGAAAAAGAACTAAAGAACCTCTTGATGAAAGTGAAAGAAGAGAGTGAAAAAGTTGGCTTAAAGCTCAACATTCAGAAAATGAAGATCATGGCATCCGGTCCCATCACTTCATGGCAAATAGATGGGGAAACAGTGGCAGACTTTATTTTTCTGGGCTCCAAAGTCACTGCAGATGGTGATTGCGGCCATGAAATTAAAAGATGCTTACTCCTTGGAAGGAAAGTTATGACCAACCTAGATAGCATATTAAAAAGCAGAGACATTACTTTGTCCACAAAGGTCCATCTAGTCAAAGCTATGATTTTTCCAGTGGTCATATATGGATGTGAGAGTTGGACTATAAAGAAAGCTGAGTGCTGAAGAATTGATGCATTTGAACTGTGGTGTTGGAGAAGACTCTTGAGAGTCCCTTGGACTGTAGAGATCCAACCAGTCCATCCTAAAGGAGATCAGTCCTGAGTGTTCATTGGAAACACTGATGTTGAAGCTAAAACACCAATACTTTGGCCACCTGATGTGAAGAGCTGACTCATTTGAAAAGACCCTGATGCTAGGAAAGGCTGAGGGCAGGAGGAGAAGGGGATGACAGAGGATGAGATGTTTGGATGGCATCACCGACTCAATGGACATGAGTTTGGCTGAACTCCAGGAGTTGGTGATGGACAGGGAGGCCTGGCGTGCTGCAGTCCTTTGGGTCACAAGGAGTCAGACATGAGTGAGCAACTGAACTGAACTGAATATTGCTCTATTCATTCTATTATATGGCATTAATATTGCTACATTTCTTTCTTTGAAATTTTAATGAAGCATGATTGATTCACAATGTTGTAAATGTGTTAATCTCTGCTGTACAGCAAAGCAATTCAGTTACATTATACACACACACACACACACACACACACACACACACATATATATATATACTCTCTTTTAGGATGGATTGAGAGTCTTTTGGACCATAAGGAGATCCAACCAGTCCATCCTAAAGGCAATCAGTCCTGAATATTTATTGGAAGGACTGATGCTGAAGCTGAAGCTCCAATACTTTGGCCACATAATGGGAAGAACTGACTCATTGGAAAAGACCCTGATGCTGGAAAAGACTGAAGGCAGGAGGAGAAGGGGACAACAGAGGATAAGATGGTTGGATGGTATCACTGACTCGATGGATGTAAGTTTGAGCAAGCACTGGGAATTGGTGATGGGCAGGGAAGCCTGGCATGCCGAGTCCAAAGAGCTGGACACGACTAGGTGCAGGAGGGCTGAGAGGAGCTACTCCACATTCAAGATCAGGAAGGGCAGCTGTGAGGAGATACCCCTCATCCAAGATAAGGAGCAGTGGCTGTCCTTTGCTGGAGCAGCTATGAAGAGATACCCCCACGTCCAAGGTAAGAGAAACCCAAGTAAGATGGTAGGTGTTGCGAGAGACATCACAGGGCAGACACACAAATCATAATCACAGAAAACTAGTCAATCTAATCACACAGACCACAGCCTTGTCTAACTCAATGAAACTAAGCCATGCCAGGTGTGGCCATCCAAGACAGGCGGGTCATGGTGGAGAGGTCTGACAGAATGTGGTCCACTGGAGAAGGGAATGGCAAACCACTTCAGTATTCTTGCCTTGAGAACCCCATGAACAGTATGAAAAGGCAAAATGATAGGACACTGAAAGATTAACTCCCCAGGTAGGTAGGTGCCCAATATGCTACTGGAGATCACTGGAGAAATAACTCCAGAAAGAATGAAGGGATGGAGCCAAAGCAAACAAATACCCAGTTGTGGATGTGACTGGTGATAGAAGCAAGGTCCGATGCTGTAAAGAGCAATATTGCATAGGAACCTGGAATGTCAGGTCCATGAATCAAGGCACATTGGAAGTGGTCAAACAGGAGATGGCAAGAGTGAACGTCAACATTCTAGGAATCAGAGAACTAAGATGGACTGGAATGGGTGAATTTAATTCAGATGACCATTATATCTACTACTGTGGGCAGGAATCCCTCAGAAGAAATGGAGTAGCCATCAAGGTCAACAAAAGAGTCCGAAATGCAGTACTTGGATGCAATCTCAAAAACGACAGAATGATCTCTGTTCGTTTCCAAGGCAAACCATTCAATATCACAGTAATCCAAGTCTATGCCCCAACCAGTAACACTGAAGAAGCTGAAGTTGAACGGTTCTATGAAGACCTACGAGACCTTTTAGAACTAACACCCAAAAAAGATGTCCTTTTCATTATAGGGGACTGGAATGCAAAAGTAGGAAGTCAAGGAACACCTGGAGTAACAGGCAAATTTGGGCTTGGAATACAGAATGAAGCAGGGCAAAGACTAATAGAGTTTTGCCAAGAGAACGCACTGGTCACAGCAAACACACTCTTCCAACAACACAAGAGAAGACTCTACACATGGACATCACCAGATGGTCAACACCGAAATCAGATTGATTATATTCTTTGCAGCCAAAGATGGAGAAGCTCTATACAGTCAGCAAAAACAAGACCGGAAGCTGACTGTGGCTCAGATCATGAACTCCTTATTGCCAGATTCAGACTTAAATTGAAGAAAGTAGGGAAAACCACTAGACCATTCAGGTATGACCTAAATCAAATTCCTTATGATTATACAGTGGAAGTGAGAAATAGATTTAAGGGAGTAGATCTGATAGATACAGTGCCTGATGAACTATGGATGGAGGTTCATGACATTGTACAGGAGACAGGGATCAAGACCATGCCCATGGAAAAGAAATGCAAGAAAGCAAAATGGCTGTCTGGGGAGGCCTTACAAATAGCTGTGAAAAGAAGAAAAGTGAAAAGCAAAGGAGAAAAGGAAAGATATAAGCATCTGAATGCAGAGTTTCAAAGAATAGCAAGGAGAGAGAAGAAAGCCTTCCTCAGCGATCAGTGCAAAGAAATAGAGGAAAACAACAGAATGGGAGAGACTAGAGATCTCTTCAAGAAAACTAGAGATACCAAGAGAACATTTCATGCAAAGATGGGCTCGATAAAGGACAGAAAGGGTATGGACCTAACATAAGCAGGAGATATTAAGAAGAGATGGCGAGAATACACAGAAGAACTGTACAAAAAAGATCTTCATGACCAAGATAATCACGATCGTGTGATCACTCACCTAGAGCCAGACATCCTGAAATGTGAAGTCAGGTGGGCCTTAGAAAGCATCACTATGAACAAAGCTCATGGAGGTGATGGAATTCCAGTTGAGCTATTTCAAATCCTAAAAGATGATGCTGTGAAAGTGCTGCACTCAATATGCCAACAAATTTGGACAACTCAGCAGTGGCCACAGGACTGGAAAAGGTCAACTTTCATTCCAATCTCAAAGTAAGGCAATGCCAAAGAATGCTCAAACTAAAGCATAATTGCATTCATCTCACACGCTAGTAAAGTAATGTTCAAAATTCTCCAAGCCAGGCTTCAGCAATACATGAACCGTGAACTTCCAGATGCTCAAGCTGGTTTTAGAAAAGGCAGAGTAACCAGAGATCAAATTGTCAACATCCACTGGATCATGGAAAAAGCAAGAGAGTTCCAGAAAAACATGTATTTCTGCTTTATTGACTATGCCAAAGCCTTTGACTGTGTGGATCACAAGAAACTGTGGAAAATTCTGAAAGAGATGTGAATACCAGATCACCTGACCTGCCTCTTGAGAAATTTGTATGCAGGTCAGGAAGCAACAGTTAGAACTGGACATGGAACAACAGACTCGTTCCAAATAGGAAAAAGAGTACGTCAAAGCTGTATATTGTCACCCTGCTTATTTAACTTATACGCAGAGTACATCATGAGAAACGCTGGGCTGGAAAAAAACACAAGCTGGAATCAAGATTGCCGGGAGAAATAACAATAACCTCCAATATACAGTTGACACCACCCTTATGGCAAAAAGTGAAGAGGAACTAAAAAGCCTCTTGATGAAAGTGAAAGAGGAGAGTGAAAAAGTTGGCTTAAAGCTCAACATTCAGAAAATGAAGATCATGGCATCTGGTCCCATCACTTCATGGGAAATAGATGGGGAAACAGTGGAAACAGTGGCAGACTTTATTTTTCTGGGCTCCAAAATCACTGCAGATGGTGACTGAAGCCGTGAAATTAAAAGACGCTTACTCCTTGGAAGGAAAGTTACGACCAACCTAGATAGCATATTCAAAAGCAGAGACATTACTTTGCCAACAAAGGTCTGTCTAGTCAAGGCTATGGTTTTTCCTGTGGTCATGTATGGATGTGAGAGTTGGACTGTGAAGAAGGCTGAATGCCGAAGAATTGATGCTTTTGAACTGTGGTGTTGGAGAAGACTCTTGAGAGTCCCTTGGACTGCAAGGAGATCCAACCAGTCCATTCTGAAGGAGATCAGCCCTGGGATTTCTTTGGAAGGAATGATGCTAAAGCTGAAACTCCAATACTTTGGCCACCTCATGCGAAGAGTCGACTCATTGGAAAGGACTGATGCTGGGAGGGATTGGGGGCAGGAGGAGAAGGGGACGACAGAGGATGAGATGGCTGGATGGCATCACCGACTTGACAGACATGAGTTTGGGTGAACTCAGGGAGTTGGTGATGGACAGGGAGGCCTGGGCGTGCTGCAGTTCATGGGGTCACAAAGAGTCGGACACGACTGAGTGACTGAACTGAACTGAACTGATACTTTATCATGTTATTTTCCATTATGGTTTATCACAAAGTATTTAGTGTAGTTCCCTGTGTTAAACAGTAGGACTTTGTTGTTTATCCGTCCTGTATACAATAGTTTGCATCTGCTAACCCCAAACTCCCAGTCTGTCCTTTCCCTACCGTTCTCTCCCTTGGTAACCATAAGTCTGTTCTCTGTGTCTATGAATCCATTTCTGTTTCATAGAAAAGTTTATTTGGTTGATATTCGAAAAATATATCTTTTCTCCATCGCTTCTGTTTTTAAATAGTATGTAACTTTCTCTTTGTAATCTTTATATATTCACATAAATCTCTACAACAACAAAAGATACAAGGAGGTCCCGTGCACTCCACTCAGCCTGCCTCAGGGTCCACATCTTGCAGAACTATACAACTCTCTGTGTTAAATTTCTAAAATACAAATACATACATTAAATTTGTTAGTAATTATTAATAACATATATTAATATGCATTAATGTTAATTAGTATTAACACATTAACATTAATATATAATATTAACATATAAATTAACATATATTGATTTATTAATAACATGTATTAATACATATATTAAAGACATGTATTTAAATTTCTAAAATACAAATACATACAAATACAAATATTTAAATTTCTAAAATACAAAAATACAAATCTTGTCTTTTGCAAGCAAAAGACTAGATTTTGTTTCTTTATTCAATCTGCTAATTTCAGCCATTTTAAAAGGTAAGTTTATCTTTTATTTAGAGTTATTTATATAGCTGCGATTGTCTCTTCTTTCATATTTTCTTTCTTTCTTTACTTGTTTTCTCTGCTCACTTCCCTTTTTGTTTCTTTATTTCCTCTTTCCTGCCCTTTCATTTTCTTGCTTATAGATATAATTTATTTTTATAGTCAGTAATACTGTCACCAAAATATTATATGTTTCCATACTCACAGTTTTTTCTTGTGTTCCAATGCCTTTTCTCTAAGTTCATGTTCTTCATGATGAAGGACACTTCTTAACAGCTTTTTTGTTTTTGGTTTTTTAGTTGGAAAGATATGTGTGGTAAATTCTTAATCTTAGTAAATCCATCATTCTCTGAATATAAAAGTCTAGGCTGATTATTTGCCTTTAAGACATTTAAGATACAATTCTCCTGTCTCTATGCATCTATCTTTGCTGATAGTAATAATAATAAATCATGAATAGGTGATAATCCATCTTTCTGCCTGGACATTTTTAAATTTTCTTAGAGAGTTTGACTGTAATATATCCTGTTTGGACCTATTTTCATCCATCATCTTTGGTACTTAGAATACCCTTTTCATTTAAAAACTTAGATTTATTTTCAATTCTGGGAAAGCCTTAGCTAATCTCTTTAAATATAATTTCTCCACCATCCCTTCATTTTCTTTTTCTGTACTTTCCAGTAGGAATATGGGAGCACTTTTCGATCGAATCACCATTTCTGGGTGAAGATTTCCACTAGCTAATTTTCATCTTCCATTATGTTCAATAGTTTATCCCATTTCTTAAAGTATATTTATGACTACATTTTTCATTTCCAATCCTTGTCATTAGTTATATCTCATATTCATCTATTCTTGATTTACTTGTGCTTATTTTGTTTCATAATATTTTCTCTCCCTTTTACTTTTTCATTTTGAGGAAAATGTTTCCCTTTATTTCCTCCTTAAGTATCTTAAAACACTTATCTTAGAGTCTTCTTTTCAGACCGTTCTATTAGTTTTCATTTATTCTAACCACATTTACCTCATGATTTTGGCAGTTGTCTTTCTTGGCATTGTATTTCTAGATGCTTCCTGAACATTTGGTTTGCCGACTCTTCATATGTTGGTTTTGTTCCTGTTTTCACTCCTTTGTGGACTCACCTCACACTGTCCAGTGGTTTGACGGTTGCTGAGCCTCAGAGCAGAACCAGTTTATCTCAAGGAGGCCATTGGAGAGAAGGCGGTTCAGTCACTGAGCGGGATAGCTTGTTTGAAGCAGTTCCCTTTCATGAGGGTGTGTCTTCTCGCTCTAGGTCTGTGGGAGTGCAGAAACCCTAGAGTCAAGCAACAGTCAAGCAGCAGAAATTCTGAATTATATTTTAGAGGCCAGGGATCCACATCAGCCTTTACCAATGAACTAACTCTGGCCTCTGTCTTTTTTTTTTTTTTGGACTCATTGCCTTTTATTATAATGGATATTTTATTTTATTTTTTTTAAATTTTATTTTATTTTTAAACTTTACATAATTGTATTTGTTTTGCCAAATATCAAAATGAATCCATCACAGGTATACACCTCTGTCTTTTGTGGATCAATTTACCTGATCAGAGCCAAACTGCCCATTCTCTCTGCTGGCTTCCAGAGCCACACTCCTGGGTCATCAGCTTGCTCTCTTGCTGCTTTGTAGTCTGCATCAATTTCTTTTTCTTCTTTTTAGAGTATAATATAATAACTATGTCTTTTTACTTTTCCACTTTATCTTCATCTATTACCACTGTATGTTTGGAATAAAAGGAAGGTCCCAAAGTGTAAATAAGGCCCCCTTGAATGGAGATTCTGTATTAATGCCAGGTCAAGAAAGTAAGAGGAAAAATACAGTTTTAATGGTTGGAATATTTTATTTAGTTTTTTGAAAGTGTTGCAAAGCATAGTAACTATGCTTTGATAAATAAGTGTTTGTAACAATGCTGTTTAGGGCTATTAGATGGATTTTAAAAGACTCTATATGCAAATAGCCCATTAAGCATTTTATTAAGTGTCTTGAGATTTTTTTTTTTCCCTTTATGAAACCTGGGACTTTTTCCAGCTTTATGTCCAGGCTCATAGTCTTTTCACTTTCTTGAGAATTGCAACAACCAATAAGGAAAATTAAAACCTCAAAGGGCAAATATTTTGCCAAACCACTAATGGCAGGTACAGAAAGCAGCAGAAAAATAGAATATTTGAAGTCAAAGAGCAACTTATCTTTCCTAGTTCCCTTCCCGGCTGGAAGGATGATCTTATTCCTTGGGGGTTGCTAGAATCGAGAGGAATCTAATTTCCATATAGCAATTGGTTATAGGGAGGGAAAAAAATTATGCCACAGGGAATAAATTTTTTCTGAAAAACATATTTTTAGTTTTAGCTTCATGCTGTTTCTAATTCCCTCTGGGTATGATGCCTCTGACATTTCTCCAACGAAATTCATGCCGAAGTGGAAGCTTTTCTTACAGTAGGCATTTCTTACATGGAATGTAATGAAACGTTAATGTTCTAAATTTTAAAACATTAATACAATAGAAACATAAGCCCCCTCATATTGAAAGCCAAAATACAGCAGCATTTCAGGAAGGATGTTGTGAGAGAGAAAGCATCGACTTTGGAGTTGGATAGGTCTAGACTGGACCCTGTCACTGCAATTGTGCAAGAGGATGAGACGGTTGGATGGCATCACCAACTCGATAGACATATGTTTGATCAAGCTCTGGAAGTTGGTGATGGACAGTGAAGTCTGGCATGCTGCAGTCCATGGGGTTGCAAAGAGTTGGACATGACTGAGCATTGAACTGAACTGAATATAATAGAAATGGCTTCTATATAACTCAAAGTCTTGAGGACTTCTGGACTGAGTTCACCATATTGATTCCTAGCTTGTTAACGTATCTGTGATGGTGATGGTGTGTGTTTAGCCTTTACTATATTAGACAAGTTCCTAAATAAATAACAAGAGACATGGAATGAAGAATAAAATCACTGTGTGACTACTGGTAGCAATTATCAAAAGGTTGGAACCATCTTAAACTTGCATTTTCCTGTAGTTTCTTTATGCTGCCAATCAGAAAGAACTTGGGCACTTTTTAAATAAGGAGATCTGTGTTTGTTGTATGCATGCATGTGAGTCTAAATATATACACAGACACGTACATACACACACATATGTTGGCTGATAGAGCCTTATAAATGAACATTTTATGCTCCATTCTCTTAGGAAAACTTTCATAGAATTTTTTTAACACCCATGTTTTTAGCTATTGAATTGTTATTTGTGCAAAGAATACTATAAACTTGCTGCTGCTGCTACTCAGATGCTCAGTTGTATCTGACTCTTTGAGAGCCCATGGACTGTAATCCACCAAGCTCCTCTGTCCATGGGATTTTCCAGGCAAGAATACCTGAGTTGCGTTGCTATTTCCTACTCCAATAAACTCGCTAGCTTAGCATAAAGTGAAACATAAGCCCCTCATATTGAAAGCCAAAATACAGCAACACTTTGGGAAGGAAGTGGTTGTGAGAGAGAAAGCATCAACTTTCGATAGATCTAGACTGGACTCTGTCTCTGCCACTGACTTACAGAATAAACTTGACTTTGAAATTCTTTCCACACATTTTTTTACCTGTAAAATGAAGATGATCTCTGGCCTGAACACTTGTGCAATGTTAGCACTCTGACCAATGACACATCCAGAAACTAGGAAAAGGATATTATTAGAATAAGAAAATGAAAGGTGCATGAATATGAAAATAGTATTTCAAAGCAAGTGGCATTCAATGCAAATGAGATATCTGAAGATGTATGTGCTGTTACCTTCCTAAGAAAAGCAGTCCTATCTGATGTAGCTTAGCTTTAGCTTGTGGATTGTTGTTGTTGTGTGGTTGCTAAGTTGTGTCCAACTCTTTTGCAACTCCATGAACTGTAGCCCCTCAGGCTCCTCTGTCCCTAGGATTTCCCAGGCAAGAATACTAAAGTGAGTTGCCATTTCCTTTTCCAAGGGATCTTCCTAACCCAGGTATCAAACCCTCGAATCCTGCATTGCCTGAGTCTCCTGCATTGAAGGTGGATTCTTTACCATTAAGCTACCAGGAAAGCCAACTGGTGGATACTGGTCATGAAATTTTGTTTCCTGAACTCCTCCGTTGTTTTCCACTTCTCAAGACACCCTGATATAATCTACTAAAATTAATCGGTGATCTGTCCCCTACCATTGCACTGGGGGGCACTTGTGGTACCTTCCAGAATTACCTCTCGAAACTATCAAACACTCAACATATAACCAGTATCCCAGGACAGAACGTGGTATAAACCCTGTCCTGCTGAGAGTTAAGTTCTGTCTCTGATCTTAAAACTTGCTTTTGTCCCTCACATTTATGCCCAATCCATTCCCCATTCAAAGTCAGAGTAACAAAATAATGATGATAACTGTCATCACAAGAGCCTACGAAGCAGGTACTGTTGTCATCAATTTTACTATACAAACATAGAAATCAAGCCCTGGTCAATCTGCCTCCAAATATGATAAGAGAATGAAATGAGCTTTCTGGCTTGTTTGGCTGCATGTTAAGTCACTTTAGTCATGTCCAATTCTTTGCAACCCATGGAACATACCCACAAGGCTCCTCTGTCCATGGGTTTCTCTAGGCACAAATCCTGGAGTGGGTTGCCATGTCCTCCTCCAGGGGATCTTCCTGACCTAGGGATGGAATCCATATTTCTTTATGTTTCCTGCACTGGCAGGTAGGTTTTTTACTGCTAGTGCCACCTGGGAAGCCCTTCTATCTTGTTTAAGTTCCTGCTAATTGGGGTGTTCCTGCTCTTAAAGCCAAAACTAGAAGATATAACACTGTTTTAAAGCTGACTTTATGTGGTTCATGTTCCCTGGAGAAGGAAATGGCAACCCAATCCAGTATTCTTGCCTGTAAAATCCCATGGACAGAGGAGCGTGACAGGCTACAGTCCATGGGGTCACAAAGAGTCAGACATGACTGAGCGACTGAATACACATGTTCCTCTTATCTTTCTTTCATAATTATTTATGGAAAAAAAAAGCCAAAAGCCGGCTCTTGTTAACTTAAGCAGTTTTTGCAAGTCTATGGTCATGCTGAACTTTCACTTTATAAATTCTATTTCCAGAGATAATTTTTCCATTTTTCTCTAGGTCCTTGCTTTTGTGTTTTTTTTTTTACATCTGATATTTTAAATGCTAGAGACTTATTTATATCCTGCTGCATTTGGAAATGGATGGGAGGTGACTGCTTAGAGACTGTAGACAATTTTATACTCAAGAAATCTGAAATAAATGCCTTGCCTGAGAACATTGGCCAGGTCATTCCAAATATTATATATGGACATTAGTGTTTTCTTATAGCTTTCTAAAAAAGCAGGTTCTGCCAGCTTGTTTGGTAATGAGATCACCTTCTCAAGCTAGATATTTAATTTTTTTAAAGAAACATAATTTTTATAATAGTTTTGGGTTAAAAAAAAATTAAAGATAGCAAAAAGTATTCAGAGATACACATGTCCCCCACCCAGTTTCCTCTATTATTTATATATTACATTCATCACAACTATTGAATAAATAACGATACAATTTTATTAACTAGAGTTCAGTTTTTCATTAATTTCATTCAAATAGCTTACTTCATTTTGCCCATTGATTTCCTATTTTCAATTTCAATGATTCTCCCTCAAAATTTTATTTTATTTTTTCTGCTTGCTTTAGTCTTAAATTGCTTTTCTTTCTCTTGTTTCCTAAGGTGGGAGCTTATATCACAGATTTTTAATCTTTCTTCTTTTCTAATATATGCACTTAATGCTATAAATTTCCCTGTAAGCACTGCTTTCATTGCATCCCAAGAATTTGGATCAATTTCATGGTTTGAAGGTCTATATTGGTGTGTATATGTTCCACATAACATTGAGAAGAATGTATGTTCTATTATTTTGTTTTTTGTTCTTGTTTTTATTTTATTTTATTTAACTTTACAATATTGTATTGGTTTTGCTATATATCAAAATGAATCTGCCACAGATATACATGTGTTCCCCATCCTGAACCCTCCTCCCTCCTGCCTCCCCTCCCCTCCCTCTGGGTCGTCCCAGTGCACCAGCCCCAAGCATCCAGTATCGTGCATTGAACCTGGACTGGTGACTCGTTTCATATATGATATTATACGTATTTCAATGCCATTCTCCCAAATCTTTCCACCCTCTCCCTCTCCCACAGAGTCCAAAAGACTGTTCTATACATCAGTGTCTCTTTCGCTGTCTCGTATACAGGGTTATTGTTACCATCTTTCTAAATTCATATATATGCATTAGTATACTGTATTGGTGTTTTTCTTTCTGGCTTACTTCACTCTGTATAATAGGCTCCAGTTTCATCCACCTCATTAGAACTGATTCAAATGTATTCTTTTTAATGGCTGAGTAATACTCCATTGTGTATATGTACCACAGCTTTCTAATCCATTCATCTGCTGATGGACATCTAGGTTGCTTCCATGTCCTGGCTATTATAAACAGTGCTGCGATGAACATTGGGGTACATGTGTCTCTTTCGATTCTGGTTTCCTCAGTGTGTATGCCCAGCAGTGGGATTGCTGGGTCATGAGGCAGTTCTATTTCCAGGTTTTTAAGGAATCTCCACACTGTTCTCCATAGTGGCTGTACTAGTTTGCATTCCCATCAACAGTGTAAGAGGGTTCTCTTTTCTCCACACCCTCTCCAGCATTTATTACTTGTAGACTTTTGGATCGCAGCCATTCTGACTGGCGTGACATGGTACCTCATAGTGGTTTTGATTTGCATTTCTCTGATAATGAGTGATGTTGAGCATCTTTTCATATGTTTGTTAGCCATCTGTATGTCTTCTTTGGAGAAATGTCTATTTAGTTCTTTGGCCCATTTTTTGATTGGGTCATTTATTTTTCTGGAGTTGAGCTGTAGGAGTTGCTTGTATATTTTTGAGATTAATTGTTTGTCAGTTGCTTCATTTGCTATTATTTTCTCCCATTCTGAAGGCTGTCTTTTCACCTTGCTTATAGTTTCCTTTGTTGTGCAGAAGCTTTTAAGTTTAATTAGGTCCCATTTGTTTATTTTTGCTTTTATTTCCAATATTCTGGGAGGTGGGTCATAGAGGATCCTGCTGTGATGTATGTCGGAGAGTGTTTGGCCTGTGTTCTTCTCTAGGAGTTTTATAGTTTCTGGTCTTATGTTTAGATCTTTAATCCATTTTGAGTTTATTTTTGTGTATGGTGTTAGAAAGTGTTCTAGTTTCATTCTTTTACAAGTGGTTGACCAGTTTTCCCAGCACCACTTGTTAAAGAGATTGTCTTTAATCCATTGTATATTCTTGCCTCCTTTGTCAAAGATAAGGTGTCCATATGTGCATGGATTTATCTCTGGGCTTTCTATTTTGTCCCATTGATCTATATTTCTGTCTTTGTGCCAGTACCATACTGTCTTGATGACTGTGGCTTTGTAGTAGAACTTGAAGTCAGGCAGGTTGATTCCTCCAGTTCCATTCTTCTTTCTCAAGATAGCTTTGGCTATTCGAGGTTTTTTGTATTTCCATACAAATTGTGAAATTATTTGTTCTAGTTCTGTGAAGAATACCGTTAGTAGCTTAATAGGGATTGCATTGAATCTATAAATTGCTTTGGGTAGTATACTCATTTTCACTATATTGATTCTTCCAATCCATGAACATGGTATATTTCTCCATCTATTAGTGTCCTCTTTGAATTCTTTCACCAGTGTTTTGTAGTTTTCTATATATAGGTCTTTAGTTTCTTTAGGTAGATATATTCCTAAGTATTTTATTCTTTTCGTTGCAATGGTGAATGGAATTGTTTCCTTAATTTCTCTTTCTATTTTCTCATTATTGGTGTATTGGAATGCAAGGGATTTCTGTGTGTTGATTTTATATCCTGCAACTTTACTATATTAATTGATTAGTTCTAATAATATTCTGGTGGAGTCTTTAGGGTTTTCTATGTAGAGGATCATGTCATCTGCAAACAGTGAGAGTTTTGCTTCTTCTTTTCCAATTTGGATTCCTTACATTTCTTTTTCTGCTCTGACTGCTGTGGCCAAAACTTCCAAAACTATGTTGAATAGTAACGGTGAATGTGGGCACCCTTCTCTTGTTCCTGATTTTAGAGGAAATGCTTTCAATTTTTCACCATTGAGGATAATGTTTGCTGTGGGTTTGTCATATATAGCTTTTATTATGTTGAGGTATGTTCCTTCTATTCCTGCTTTCTGGATAGTTTTTATCATAAATGGATGTTGAATTTTGTCAAAGGCTTTCTCTGCATCTATTGAGATAATCATGGTTTCTATTTTTCAATTTGTTAATGTGGTGTATTACATTGATTGATTTGCGGATATTGAAGAATCCTTGCATCCCTGGGATAAAGCCCACTTGGTCATGGTGTATGATTTTTTTAATGTGTTGTTGGATTCTGATTGCTAGAATTTTGTTAAGGATTTTTGCATCTATGTTCATCAATGATATTGGCCTGTAGTTTTCTTTTTGTGTGGGATCTTTGTCAGGTTTTGGTATTAGGGTGATGGTGGCCTCATAGAATGAGTTTGGAAGTTTACCTTCCTCTGCAATTTTCTGGAGGAATTTAAGTAGGATAGGTGTTAGCTCTTCTCTAAATTTTTGGTAGAATTCAGCTGTGAAGCCATCTGGACTGGGGCTTTTGTTTGCTGGAAGATTTTTGATTACAGTTTCAATTTCCGTGCTTGTGATGGGTCTGTTAAGATTTTCTATTTCTTCCCGGTCCAGTTTTGGAAAGTTGTACTTTTCTAAGAATTTGTCCATTTCTTCCACGTTGTGCATTTTATTGGCATTTAATTGCTGATAGTAGTCTCTTATGATCCTTTGTATTTCTGTGTTGCCTGTTGTGATCTCTCCATTTTCATTTCTAATTTTATTGATTTGATTTTTCTCCCTTTGTTTCTTGATGAGCCTGGCTAATGGTTTGCCAATTTTATTTATCCTTTCAAAGAACCAGCTTTTGGCTTTGTTGATTTTTGCTATGGTCTCTTTTGCATTTATTTCTGCCCTAATTTTTAAGATTTCTTTCCTTCTACTAACCCTAGGGTTCTTCATTTCTTCCTTTTCTAGTTGCTTTAGGTGTAGAGTTAGATTATTTATTTGACTTTTTTCTTGTTTCTTGATGTATGCCTGTATTGCCATGAACTTTCCCCTTCGGACTGCTTTTACAGTGTCCCACAGGTTTTGGATTGTTGTGTTTTCATTTTCATTTGTTTCTATGCAAATTTTGATTTCTTCTGTGATTTGTTGGTTATTCAGCAGCGTGTTGTTCAGCCTCCATATGTTGGAATTCTTAATAGTTTTTCTCCTGTAATTGAGATCTAATCTTACTGCATTGTGGTCAGAAAAGATGCTTGGAATGATTTCAATTTTTCTGAATTTACCAAGGCTAGATTTATGGCCCAGGATGTGATCTATCCTGGAGAAGGTTTCGTGTGCGCTTGAGAAAAAGGTGAAATTCATTGTTTTGGGATGAAATGTCCTATAGCTATCAATTAGGTTTAACTGGTCTATTGTATCGTTTAACGTTTGTGTTTCCTTGTTAATTTTCTGTTTAGTTGATCTATCCATAGGTGTGAGTGGGGTATTAAAGTCTCCCACTATTATTGTGTTATTGTTAATTTCTCCTTTCATACTTGTTAGTATTTGTCTTACATATTGCGGTGCTCCTATGTTGGGTGTATACATGTTTATAATTGTTATATCTTCTTCTTGGATTGATCCTTTGATTATTATGTAGTGACCTTCTTTGTCTCTTTTCACAGCCTTTGTTTTAAAGTCTATTTTATCTGATATGAGTATTGCTATTCCTGCTTTCTTTTGGTCCCTATTTGCATGGAAAATCTTTTTCCAGCCCTTCACTTTCAGTCTGTATGTGTCCCCTGTTTTGAGGTGGGTCTCTTGTAGACAACATATGTAGGGGTCTTGTTTTTGTATCCATTCAGCCAGTCTTTGTCTTTTGGTTGGGGCATTCAACCCATTTACATTTAAGGTAATTATTGATAAGTATGATCCCTTTGCCATTTACTTTATTATTTGGGGTTCGAATTTATACACCCTTTTTGTGTTTCCTGCCTAGAGAATATCCTTTAGTATTTGTTGGAGAGATGGTTTAGTGGTGCTGAATTCTCTCAGCTTTTGCTTGTCTGTAAAGCTTTTGATTTATCCTTCATATTTGAATGAGATCCTTGCCGGGTACAATAATCTGGGCTGTAGGTTATTTTCTTTCATCACTTTAAGCATGTCTTGCCATTCCCTCCTGGCTTGGAGAGTTTCTATTGAAAGATCAGCTGTTATCTTATAGGAATATCCTTATAGGAATCCCCTTGTGTGTTATTTGTTGTTTTTCCCTTGCTGCTTTTAATATTTGTTCTTTGTGTTTGATCTTTGTTAATTTGATTAATATGTGTCTTGGGGTGTTTTGCCTTGGGTTTATCCTGTTTGGGACTCTCTGGGTTTCTTGGACTTGGGTGATTATTTCCTTCCCCATTTTAGGGAAGTTTTCAACTATTATCTCCTCAAGTATTTTCTCATGGTCTTTCTTTTTGTCTTCTTCTGAGACCCCTATGATTCAAATGTTGTAGCGTTTAATATTGTCCTCTGAGATTGTCCTCATTTCTTTTAATTCGTTTTTCTTTTTTCCTCTCTGATTCATTTATTTCTACCATTCTATCTTCTAATTCACTAATCCTATCTTCTGCCTCTGTTATTCTACTATTTGTTGCCTCCAGAGTGTTTTTGATCTCATTTATTGCATTATTCATTATATATTGACTCTTTTTTTATTTCTTCTAGGTCCTTGTTAAACCTTTCTTGCATCTTCTCAATCCTTGTCTCCAGGCTATTTATCTGTGATTCCATTTTGATTTCAAGATTTTGGATGAATTTCACTATCATTATTTGGAATACTTTATCAGGTAGATTCCTTACCTCTTCCTCTTTTGTTTGGTTTGGTGGGCATTTATCCTGTTCCTTTACCTGCTGGGTATTCCTCTGTCTCTTCATCTTGTTTAAATTGCTGAGTTTTGGGTGTCCTTTCTGTATTCTGGCCATTTGTGGAGTTCTCTTTATTGTGGCTTTTCCTTGCTGTGTGTGGGTTTTTACAGGTGGCTTGTCAAGGTTTCTTGGTTAGGGAAGCTTGTGTCGGTGTTCTGGTGGGTGGAGCTGGATTTCTTCTCTCTGGAGTGCAATGAAGTATCCAGTAATGAGTTATGAGATGTCTATGGTTATGGGGTGACTTTGGGCAGCCTGTATATTGGAGCTCAGGGCTGTGTTCCTGTGTTGCTGGAGAATTTGCTTGGTATGTCTTGCCCTGGAACTTGTTGGCCCTTGTGTGTTGCTTGGTTTCAGTGTAGGTATGGAGGCATTTGATGAGCTCCTGTCATTTAATGTTCCCTGGACTCAGGGTTTGGACTTAAGCCTCCTGCTTCCAATTATTGGTCTTATTTTTACAGTAGTCTCAAAACTTCTCCTTCTATACAGCACCATTGATAAAACATCTAGGTTAAAGATGAAAAGTTTCGCCACCGTGAGGGTCATCCAGAGAGGTTCACAGCATTACATGGAGAAGAGAAGAGGGAGGAGGGAGTTAGAGGTGACCCGAATGAGATGAGGTGGAATCAATAGAGGAGAGAGTGGGCTAACCAGTAATCACTTCCTTATGTGCACTCCACAACTGGACTGCTCAGAGATGTTCACGGAGTTATACAGAGAAGAGAAGAGGGAGGAAGGAGACTGAGGTGGCCAGGAGGATAAAAGGAGGGAATGAAAAGGAGAGAGACAGATCCAGCCAGTAATCAGTTCCCTAAGTGTTCTCCACCGTCTGGAACACACAGAAACTCACAGAGTTGGGTAGAGTAGAGAAGGGTTAGGGAGGAGACACAGGCGACCTGGTGGAAAAAAAGAAGAGTCCAAAGGGGGAGAGAGCAGTCAAGCCAGTAACCTCGCTCCCTAGTAAAAAATGGGTACTGAAGATTGGGTTCTTTTTAAAGGTACAAAATTGGTAACAAATACCTAAAAGCAAAAATTAAAAATCTAGAGTGGAGTTTGGAATTTCAAAAATACAATGTTAAAGAAAAGAAGAAGGAAAAGAAAGAGAGAAAAAGAAAAAGAAAACAAAATTTAACAAAGTCACAAAAATTATAAAGAAAATATAGGTACAAAATTGATAACAAATACCAAAAAGTAAAAGTTAAAAAATCTAGAGTAGAGCTTGCAATTTCAAAAATACAATGTTAAAGAAAAGAAGAAGAAAAAGAAAGAGAAAAAAACAAAAACAAAATCACAAAAAATATAAAAAAGATATAGGTACAAAATTGATAACAAATACCAAAAAGCATAAATTAAAAATCTAGAGTAGAGTTTGGAATTTCAGGGATACAATGTTAAAGAAAAGATGAAGAGAAAGAAAGAGAGAAAAAAAAAAGTCACAAAAATTATATAAAAAATATAGGTACAAAATTGATAACAAATACCAAAAAGTTAAAATTAAAAATCTATAGCAGAGTTTGGAATTTCAAAAATACAATGTTAAAGAAAAGAAGAAGAAGAAAAAAAAAAAACAAGGTCACAAAAGTTATAAAAAATATATATATGAAGTTTGCTTTTTTTTTTTTAAAAAGGGTCTTTTTTTTTTTTTTTGCAAAGTAATAGTAGGTTATAAAAGTGAAAATTAAAGGAGTAATAGAGGACTTAAAAATTTTTTTTAAATTAAAAAAAAAAGAAAGAAACAATGACCGTAAAAATAGTAAAAATATATATAGGACTTTCTCTGATGTTGTTGTGGTTATTGTGGGTTCAGTTCATTTTCTGCTAGTTCCTTGTTCCGGCTTATATTTCTCAAGATCTATAGGCCCCTTCCTATGTAGTCGGTACTAACCACGGGGTTTTAATCTATTGCCTGTCACTTCCAAGGCGGTTCCCTCTGTTATAGCTTCTGTTTGCTGGTCTCTTCAGTGTCTGATTTCCACCCTGATACCAAGGGAGCGGTGGTGGACACCTTTTTTTTTTTAAGGCTCACTTGTTCAGTCGTGCTGTGGGGAGGGAGGGACACTGCAAATAAATAAGACTGGCGTGTGCTTGCAGTGCCTCAGCCACACTGGGCCTGCCCCTGCCCATGGTGCGTGTAGCCTTCCTGCCCACACTGCTCAGGCTCTAGATTGCTCCACCGGGAACTGTCCGCGGCCGGCCATGGGCTGCTTGCGCCTCCCAGGTCTAAGCCGCTCAGGTTCAGGCACTCGGGTAGTCCTCAGAGGTGCAGACTTGGTTGGGCCTGCGTTTTGTGCCCTTCCCAGGTCCGAGCAGCTCAGATAAGAAAGACAAGACATATACTTGTCTTTCAACGATGAGGTGTTTGGCGAGCGCGGTTGTTGCGACTTATCGCCTCCCCGCCCCTGGATTATCTGGGTGTACAACCAGCGCACCTTCTCAGGCGGATGTTGACTGTCCAGAACCCCAAGAAGTTTTAGTTAGCAAAGAAGCCTGCTTACAGTTTTGTAGATAATGTCTCTCTGGGGCTGCAATTGTCCCCTTCCGGCTCTGGCTACCTGTCACCGGAGGGGGACGGTCTGCAGCCGGCTATCTCTGTTCAGTCCTTTGTTCTGTGCACGGGCCTGGTGGTGTCTTAGGTTAGGGCTGGCTTTTCGTGTGGTAGATATCCTACAGTCTGGTTTGCTAGCCCAAATTATTTCGCTCAGGTAGCGCTCGGGGTATTCAGGCCAGATCCTTACTCTAAGCGATGCAGCCCGCGCTGCGCCTCCCTGCCCAGCCCCCGCTTGCTAATGGTGGATGCAGGCGTCTGCGCTGCTTCTCTGCTGGGGGAGTTACCGTAGGGCTCGTAATCTGTGGGTTTTAATTATTTATTTATTTTTCCTCCCTGTTATGTTGCCCTCTGTGCTTCCAAGGCTCGGCACAGACTCAGCAGTGAGAATGTTTCCTGGTGTTTGGAAACTTCTCTCTTTTTAAGACTCCCTTCCCGGTATGGAGCTCTGTCCCTCCCTATTTTGTCCCTTTTTTTGTCTTTTATATTTTTTCCTGCCTCCTTTCGAAGACAATGGGTTGCTTTTCTGGGTGCCTGATGTCCTCTGCCGGCATTCAGAAGTTGTTTTGCGGAATTTACTCGGTGTTTAAATGTTCTTTTGATGAATTTGTGGGGGAGAAAGTGTTCTCCCCATCCTATTCCTCTGCCATCTTAGCTCCTCTCCTGTTATGTTATTTTGGATGAAGAATTCTGTGTCGATTAGATCCGATTGATTAATGGAGCTGTTCAGGTTAACTATATTCTTTTGTTTCTTCTTCTTCTTCTTTTTTTGGCTGTACTACATCTTCCCTGCTGTGTTCAGGATCTCTCTAGATGTGGCAAGTGGAGACTACTCTTTAGTTGCCGTGTGTGCTTCTCATTGTGGTCGCTTCCCTGATTGCAGAGCACGGCCTCTAGGGCTCATGGTCTCAGTAGCTGCAGTGCACGGGCTTAGCTGCCCCGTAGCCTGTGGAATCTTCCCGGACCATGGATCAAACCTGTGTCCCATGCATTTACAGGCAGATTCTTAACCACTGGACCACCATGGAAGTCAAAGTATTCTTGTACATATCCTAGCTGGTTTTCTGCCTACTTGAAACATCAATTACTTAGAGAGGAGTGTTGAAGTCTCCGTCTGTAATTGTGGATTTGTGTATTTCTCTTTCCCATTCTATTCATTTTTGCCACATGTTGAGATAAATTCTTGTCCACTAAAGAGTCTCCTTTATTACGGAGAATGCTCTGGGCATGTTTCCTAGCAGTTATTCTTTATCTCTGCCAAGGCCGGGGAAGGGATCTTTCTTGGCTGTTTTATCATGAGAACCTGATGAGATTCTCGGAAAAAACCTTTGAAAGTATGGGAATTCCCTCTTAGACTAGACCCCAGGAGTTTTAACTCTCAAGCTCCTCCACATGAAGTCTCAAGCAGTTCATCAAGATTACTAGTTAAGTGTGTTCCCACCAGTTTATAGCTCCACTAACTCCTATTTGAGTGGAATTGATCAGATATTGGTTTTCTGAATTCACTTGTCTTGCCAGGTTTCAGATGGTGGTTCATCCTGCAACTTCAACTCTCTGATGGGTGCAAGAAAAATTATAGAGTTTCAATATTTTTTGGCTTTTTCTTATTGTGAGGACAGGAGTGGTAACTGACAACTGCTTTACATTTTGGAGCTGGAATCAGAAGTCTTCCAGATATTGTAATTTTTATATTTTTCTAAACTCAAGAAAACATAGTGAATGTGATATAATGTTTCCACTGTAATGATTTATTCCACATGTGGGTCAAAATATTTTCAACTTGCCCTAGTATCATATCCAAAAATAAGCATAAACACATCATATCAGAATGCACAGTTTCAGGCCAAGAATTTCATGCTACCAGTGATTTGTGCACGTGACTGTCACGTTTAGATTTGCCATAGCCACCCCAAGGCTATAGTTTTTCCCTTTCTCTCTCTTCTTTCTTCTATACTCAATGTTAAGTACCATTTACCAAGAAGGTTTTTATAACAGCTCTTATAGTCATGAAATATTTTATGTGTTTTGTTAAACTTTTTCCAACTGTGATATAAAACATTATTGTTGTATCCTTTGTTTCATTTTCTGTGAACTCAGAAACTTAAAACTCCCAAACTTAAAACTCAAACAGACCCTGGAATTTTAGAGTTGAAGGAATCAGAACTGATACTAAGGTACAAAATTTACCAAGGCACCACAAAACCCAGTGATTGGGGTAAATAATATTTTAATGCAATATTTTTTTAAGTGTATGCATAAAAAATTCTGTGATGAACAAAATATAGGTTTTAAATTACATCAGGAGCAATATATTATCTTGTCTAGACATTGCAAATCCTTCATACATGGGCCAAACATGGAACCAAGACTTCACTTGCTCACAGCACAAATGCATATGAGACAGGTTATAGTCTTCAGACTCCGAAGTTACAGGAAATAATTTCAATGCAATAGATGAGCAGTTTTCCTTTTGCTACCAAAGGATACTGCTGGTCTCAGAGCTCTTCAGACAAGAGTCATCCTGACTGGGCACCTTGGCCTAATCTGCTTGAGAATAGAGGGTACATTAGCCTCCACCAAGAGGACCCTTGAGTTTTTCTCCTGACTTCGCTGTCCTCTCCTACCACCAGAAGATCTATAGAATCTGTAGACAATAGAACCAGGATCCACTCACCTCCTCCCAAGCCAATCTAAGGACTGAACCATCAATCCTAATTTCCTTTGTTAGAATGCATTTCTTCCTAGGACAATTGATGGTAAGCATATCTCCTTTGTTCAACAAAAGCCTTGCCCACTGGGCTTTGAATTGGTCACAGTGCCTCCGTAAGAAATATCAGAACACATTAGTACAATACCAGAATATCTCTACAAGTATGGATGATTCTGCTGTTATAATAGCCCCACTAGCAGGAGATCAATAGCACAGTTCAGGCTGAATTCCATCTGACCAGTCTAGTTCCCTCTTCCTGTGCGATGAAGATCAGGCTTCGTATGGGTTCCACCAGTATTAAGTCTCAGTTCCTGATTCCTTATGAACAGCTTCTCAAATAACAGAAACAACAATAAAAACAGCAGCATCAATAACAACAACACTCACACAGATCTTCATAAAAAACAGTGGCCGATCAAAGGCATGTGTGCATGCAGAGCTGTGTCCAACTCTTTGTGACCCCATGGACTGAAGCCCGCCAGGCTCCTCTGTCTATGGAAGTTTCTAGGCAAGAATACTGGAGTGGGTTGCCATTTCCTCCTCCAGAGGATATTCCTGACCCAGGGATTGAACATACACCACTTGCGTCTTTTGCATTGGCAGGCAGATTCTTTGCCACTGAGCCACCTGGGAAGCCCCATTAAGATGCACTCTAATGCGATATGACTGGTGTGCTTATAAGGGAGACTGGGGCACAGACACACACAGAGTGAAGGCCATGTGAGGACGCATGGAGACGAAGGCCAAAGAGAGAAGCCTCTGAACGAACCAAACTAGATTCGGCACTCTTGGTGTCTAGAGCTGTGAGAAAACAAATTTATGTTGTTTAAGCCACCCAGTCTGTGGTACCTTGCTACAGCAGTCCTTGGGAAAATACTATATTTTTGCTTGTATTGTTTGTGTAATTTTACACTTTCATGAAATCCCCAAATCTTCGGAATCTCATTTTATTATGAATCGGTTTTGTCTTACAAAGGGATGAGAAATGCTTCTTTTGTATATCAGAGCACAGAGCAGACATGTAATTAATTATTTGCTGAAACCTTGGGATACTGCAAAAACTCCCAGAAAGATCACTGAAAAAATTCTGGGTGAAGAAAATGCTTCAACACACACCCACCAGACAAACTGGCAAGTGTGTTGCTGTTAATACTAAACCCAAATTTGAAAAAGGAGATTTATTTTGACAGAATTTTGCTTCATAAAGACTATTTTCCTTTATACATTTTATTCTGTGACTAGGAATCAACATTTCCTCTCCCTCTTTTTTCTATGCTCTGTTTTTCTCTGGTCATTAATAGTGTCCTGCTCCAAGGGGTTTCTCTCTCTGCCTCCTCTGTGGGATGAAGGTACTTCTCAGATGCTTTCTAGAATCAGCTGTGTCTTCCTACCTGCCTAGCCAAGGAATCCCATTCAAGGTCCATTTGTAACCAAGTCCTGGTCAAGGCCATGGGGACCCAGGTCCTCTCTGTGCCTTTAAAACCCATTTCATAGTTTCATTAGGGGAAACAGTGAGTAAAACTTCTCCCCCTGGCCAGACAAGATAGTAGCCATTTTCATGAGTTATCTAACGATAGGAGGTTCTGGTAAGGAATATAGAACTAACAAGCTACCGCCAATCAGAGGAATTTGGGAAAGGTCAAAAGGACAGAGGAGACTTTAGTCCAAATGTCCTGTTAACCTCCCAGAATCCTCCTCGGTGGAATCCATCTTGGCTGAGCGATGCATGCACCACCAAGAAGGACCTTGAGTCAAAGTGACGGCCAGAGACAAACCAAAAACATTACCATAAAACCCAAGACTGTGGGCCTCGTGGCAGAGCGATTCTCCTGAGTTCTCTTACCCTCCTGTTCTCCACCCAGGCGCCCTGGCCCAAAAACGTCTCTTGCTTTGTCAGTATGTGTGTCTCCTTGGATAATTCATTTCCTAGTGTTAGACAAGAGCCCCCTCTTGGGCCCTGGAAAGGGTCCCCCTTCCTGCAATAGTTTCAGTGACTGCTTCTGAAACACTTATGGGAGCACTGGGAGAGTGACTTCCCCCATTTCTTCATCTCAGGACTGATACCTTCCCCTTAAGAACCCAGCCTGATGCCCCTCTCTGGGCAAAATGACCCTTAACAATGGAGTACTTCAGCATTTTAAGCTGTCAATGGCCATGAAGACTGCACAATTCTGATTTTCTCCAGCTGAATTCCAAATAAATGTCCTCCATGTTCATCATTATTACCAGTTCACAGATTTAAAACAGAAATAGCAACTCTGAGTTGCTGTGCTTAGTTACAGCTTGAACCCTGACCACATCACGTAGTCTTGTCTTGAATTTCCTTTGATTTTGCAAAAAAAAACCCTTTTCTTCACCTGGGGCATCTAGTATCTTGACGTGGAAAATTGAATTTTAGACAGATTTCATTTCCTCTTTTTAGGCAGAAGAAAAACAGAAACAAAATTTAAAAACCAAGAGTAGTCGTTCTTTGAAATAAGGTAAAATGCAGCCTATTATTATCTTAATTAGAATAATCACTTTTCACATCAAGTTGTAACAACAGGAAATGGTCCAAAATGAGATTCTCCTTGAAAAGCATGGTCCTGTGGAGGCAGGTTTCATAACAAAAAACATTTGTGTAACCTCAGCTCAAGCTCTTCCCACTCGTGCATATCTCAATATGCTCTGCAGGGAGTGCTAATGAATACATCTGTTTGCATCCCTCCACAGCTGAGTAATATCTGAAAACAGATCTGTATTTTCCCATTTCAGAAAAACACCCAGTAAGTGGTTGTGGACAAAGTGTTTTAGTTACTTACGTAAGTTCCTTTACCTTGCCATTTCAACTAATACCACATAGAAGAGGCCCTACGCAGCTGCTGAAACTCAGGGACTTATTGTTTACTCTGGAGCCTAAAGTGCCCAAGCAGATATTTTGATTTTAACTTCTGTTAATTTTCAGACACTCTGAGCAGTTACACTCCTTTTAATACACATTGCCCTTGCATTGGACGTACTCTGTTCTCTGTCCTGCCTTCCAAGAAGGAGAGAGACAGTCCACCTGCCCATTGCTGGAAGTTTAGCCTCAAGGGGTCCATGTAGAGAGCCTAGAAGCCAGAGGAAAGGCTGTTATCAGCTCCCTCAACACACCATGGCAGTTCAGATCACGGGGAAGATTTACCTGTGGTGTTTTCGCAAAAAGCAGCAGTTTCCACAGCTTCCAAACTCATTACAGACTTATTTGCTTACTGTTTCACCGACTCTTCTAAAATCAGATCAATGCATTCACTTAGCCACTGATTCCAAGAACTGAGTTCTAATGTTTTGCCTTGTTCCCCATTCCCGTTTTAGCAGCTCCCCTCCAGCATACAGGCTTCCTCTTGATTCAACCATATTATTAGATGTGTTCTCCTCCCTCTACTGTTTTATGCCAGATGTTTGCGATACCTTTGCCATAGTGACATCAACTGGAAAAAGCTGGAACTGGAATTTCTGAGTATCACAGAAACCCCCAAATGAATCATTTTCTACACTACTGGCTTTTACATTTTTCAAAATGTAGATTTCTAAGTATATTCATCATACAATTAACATCCCATTAATACTTAATACTTTTGGATAAGCTTTATTGAAATAGTTATTCATTTATTAGGCAATAAAGCTTTTAAAACCAGATTACATGTAAGGCATCAACAATGCAAGACAGCTACAAATACTCATTATTCTTGGATGCTCTACCTCCTGGACAGAGGAGGACTAGACAAAACCCACTTACGATACAACTGGACAAAACCCATAAAATGTAGGGTGTGTCAAATGCCATTAAAAGCATACTGGAAGAGCTTAGAGGAAGAAAATCAGTATCTTAGTTGAAATTTGAAGATTAAGAATTTTCAAAATAATGCTAATTATTAAAATAAGCAATGCTATATTATTTTTAACTCTTACCAGGAATCTGAATTTTTGTTCTGGGACTAAGCTTGTTTTCAATCTTCACTAGGTAGAACCAACAGAGAAGGCAATGGCAACCCACTCCAGTACTCTTGCCTGGAAAATCCCATGGACGGAGGAGCCTGGTAGGCTGCAGTCCATGGGGTCGCTAAGAGTCAGACATGACTGAGCGACTTCACTTTCACTTTTCACTTTCATGCATTGGAGAAGGAAATGGCAACCGACTCCAATGCTCAGTGAACTCTGAGCATTGGTCCCTGTGTTTCTGTCTGGTGGTTCTTTCCTCATCCTTGGGTAATGTCCTCACTTATTTGCACAGATCAGCTGAAGACTCCCAGGGAACCCCTTACCCCTCTTCCAAGCTCCATCTCTGTGCAGCCCTCTTCCCTCTGGGACCACACTCTGCACACCCTACCTGTCTTGACCTCCCAGTGGGGTCTCCCCGAGTTCCTCTGCCTCATGCTGCTCCTTGGACTCTTGCTCCAGGGCTTAAGCTGGGGCAATCACAGGGCTTACCTCCAGTATTTCCCCTTCTTAGGATCCCTGTCCTGTGCTGCTTGATGCCCAAGGTCTGGAAAATGTTGTCTCACTTTTTCTTTTTATGGTTTTACACTTGTTTAAGGAAGTCCTGTGTCTTAGCCCATTCAGGCTGCCATAACATAATACCACAGACTGGCTTATAAACAACAGAAATTTACAAGATTAGGGTGCCAGTGTGGTCAAATGAGGACCCTCCTTTGAGCTGCAGACAGACAGAGAGAGAGATCTATATATCTATGAAAAAGTGAAACAGTGTCAGTCATTCAGTTGTGTCCAGCTCTGCGACCCCATGGACTATAGCCCGCCAGACTCTTCTGTCCATGGGATTCTCCAGGCAGGAATACTGGAGTAGGTTGCCATTCACTTCTCCAGGGATCGAACCCAAGTCAGCAGCAAAGGCCCAGTGCAACCAAAAACAAATAAATAAATGATTTTTTAAAAAAAGATGCTTGCCACTGAGTAAGCCGAGAGTTGAAACAGCAATAAAAAAGATAGAAGCAAATAAAAGAAATTTAGACCATAGGTAAAAACCATAAAAATTTAAAAACTTATGTTGAAAAAAGATCTATTAAGAAACAGTATTCACATTTCTTATCAATTAATTGCAGTCCATGGGGTCGCTAAGAGTCGGACACAACTGAGCGACTTCACTTTCACTTTTCACTTTCATGCATTGGAGAAGGAAATGGCAACCCACTCCAGTGTTCTTGCCTGGAGAATCCCAGGGACGGGGGAGCCTGGTGGGCTGCCGTCTATGGGGTCCCACAGAGTTGGACACGACTGAAGTGACTTAGCAGCAAAGTGTGACTTCGTGTTTCCCTGAAGTCTGATAACGCTGAGCAGTTTTTCATATACTTATTGGCTATTTGTACAACTTTTGTGAAGTGTCTGTTCAAATACTTTGACCGTATATTACTGGATGATCTTATTAAGAGATCCATACATTTTTTGAAATAAGAACTTTGTAAGGTTTAAGTGTAGTGCTTGTATTTTTTCTACTGTTTTGTCTTTTTTTTAAATAGTGTCTTTCAAAGAAGAGAGGTTTCAAAAGATGTTGATGGTCTATTTTACTATTTTGTTTATGATTTTGCTTGTCTTATCTATGAAATCTTTGACTATCCCAAGGTCATGAAAATTTTGTTTTAGAAGTTTGAGAGGTTTCAAGATTTGGGAACAGTGACAGACTTTATTTTCTTGGGCTCCAAAATCACTGCCGACAGTGACTGTGGCCATGAAATTAAGATGCATGTTCCCTGGAAGAAAAGTTATGACAAACCTACACAGCATATTAAAAAACAGAGACATTACTTTGCCGAAAGATTCATGTAGTCAAAGCTATGGGTTTTCCAGTAGTCATGAATAGATGTGAGAGTTGGACCATGAACAAAGTTGAGCGCTGAAAAATTGATGCACTCAAACTGTGGTGTTGGGTAAGACTCTTGAGCATCTCTTGGACGGCAAGGAGATCCAACCAGTTAATTCTAAAGGAAATCAATCCTGAATATTCATTGGAAGGACTGATGCTGAAGCTGAAGCCAATCCTTTGGCCACCTGATGCAAAGAGCCAACTCACTGGAAAAGACCCTGATGCTAGGAAAGATAGAAGGCAAGAGAAGAAGGGGACGACAGAGGACGAGATGGTTGGATGGCACTGCCACATCAATCGAGTTTGAGCAAGTTCCAGGAGATGGTGAAGGACAGGGAAACCTGGTGTGCTGCAGTCCATGGGGTCACAAAGAGTTGGACACAACTGAGCAACTGAACAAGATTTTTTATTTTCAAATCGAGGTACAGCCAATTGACAACATTGTATCAGTTTCAAGAAGTTTGAGACTTTTTATGTTTAGGTTGATCCATCTTGAGCCATCCAATTTTTATGTGACATGAAGTAAGGATACAGGTTCACTTTTCTCCATAAATATATAGTTGTCATAACATTTATTGAGAAGGCTATCTCTTCCCTGTTCAGGAACCTTGTTACCTTTATCAAAACTCAATTAGCCATGTATGTGGAAGTCTATTTCTGGTTCACTAATCCGTATCTATCCTGATCTCATTGTATCTTGCAGTATAACAATAGCAAACCTTTCTATAGATAGATCAAGTTCTCTAATTTTTTTTTCAAATCATTTTGGATATTCTGGGTCATTTGTATTTACATATTATTTACATATATATTTTATGATGTTTACAAAGAAAACCATCAGAATTTTGAGTTGATTATGCATTAGAGACAATTAACATTTACAAAATTGTCTTCCAATTCACAATAATGATATATATCTTTCTACTTTTTTAGTCTTACACAAATTTTGCTGTTTCCCTAATTACTTCATGCTTTTAATTTCAATATCCAATTATTTGTTGCTAGCATGCAACTGAGTTTTGTATACTGATCTTGTATCTTACCTCACTAAACTAATTCTAGTTTTTGTTTTTTTTTTTTAAATCTATTTAGGATTTTCATTACATTTGATGTCTTCTGCAGTTTCATTTCCTACAATACATATGCTTCTTCTCTTTCTTGCCTTATATCCAGGTAGGGTCTTAAGTATAGTGTTGACTAGAAATGGTGAGAGCAAGTATTTCTTTCGTTGTTGTTTAGTCACTAAGTCTTGCCTGACTCTCTACGACCCCATGCCCTGTAGCCTGCCAGGCTCCTCGGTCCGTGAGATTTTTCAGGCAAGAATACTGGAGTGGGTTGCCATTTCCTCCTCTAGGGGATCTTTCTGATGCAGGGGTCAAAGCCAAGTATCTTGCATTGCCTGCAAATTCTTTACTGCTGAGCTACTGGGGAAGCCCAGAATTCTTTTGCCTTTCCCCAAATCTTAGATTTCCCAGGTAACTCAGCTGGTAAAGAACCCACCTGCAATGCAGGAGATCCCAGTTCGATTCCTGGGTCAGGAAGATCCACTGGAGAAGGGATAAACTACCCACTCGAGTATTCTTGGGTTTCCCTGGTGGCTCAGCTGGTAAAGAATCCGTCTGCAGTGTGGGAAACCTGGGTTCAATCCCTGGGTTGGGAAGATCTCCTGCAGAAGGGAAAGGCTACCCACTCCAGTATTCTGGCCTGGAATACTTGATGTTTGGGCTTCCCTGGTGGCTCAGATGTAAAGAATCTGCCTGCAATGCAGGAGATCCGGCTTTGATCCCTGGGTCGGAAAGCTCCCCTGGAGAAGGGAATGGCAATGCACTCCAGTGTTCTTGCCTGGAGAATTCCATGGACAGACCATGGGGTTGCAAAGAGTCAGACATGACTAAGCGACTGAGCAAGCAAGCAAATCTTAGATGGAGAACAAACCATTGTGCATGATGCTAACTGGCTAACTGTAGGTTTTTCATGCTCTGTATTGTTAAGGAAGTTCCCTTCTAGTTCTAGCATGCCCAGAGGTTTTGTCATGAATGGATGTTGAGTTTTAACACATACTTTTCCTGCCATCTACTAAGATAATGTTTTTTTTCTCTGTATTCTGTTAATTTGGTGAGTTAATTGAATCTTTAAATTCTAATTTAATAAAAGCTTTAATTGTAAAATACACATAAAATTTATCATCTTACCCACACATAAGTATACAATTCAGTAGTATTAAGTATATTCATTGTTGTGTGGCCAATCTCTAGAACTTTTGTCATCTTGTAAAACAAACTTTCTACCCACTAAAAAATTCATTTCCTCCTCCCTCCACTAATTCACTTTTTATAAAACTTTCAGTTTCTAATTGGAAATAAAAGGACTTCCCTGATAATTCAGTTGATAAAGAATCTGCCTGCAATGCAAGAGACCCTGGTTCAATTCCTGGGCTGGGAAGATCTGCTGGAGAAGGGATAGGCTACCCACTCCAGTATTCTTGGCCTTCCCTTGTGGCTCAGCTGGTAAAGAATCAGCCTGCAATGGGTTCAATTCCTGGGTTGGGAAGATACCCTGGAGAAAGGAAAGGCAGTATTCTGGCCTGGAGAATTCCACAGACTATAATCCATGGGGTTGCAAAAAGTCAGACACAGCTGAGTGACTTTCACTTTCACTACAGAAAGCTTTAAAGGCAATGTTCTAAATCAGTTTGCTTGTAGTAAAAAAAAAAAAAGCCTTTTAAATAGGTGCTTATTAGCTTGCAAATTAAGCTTTACAGTTAGTTGTACACACAAAAAAATTAGTGTCTTGGGAGAACAAATATACCTGATGATTTTCATCACTTCAAACTAGATAAAACTAGATTGTGCGAAAAGCAATTTATTCTACTCAAACCATTTTTTTTTTTTTTCCTCCAAACCATTTCTTTTTAAAGCAGTTCAGTTAAAATGTGATCATTGCTTGACCATAAACAAAAGTGAAAGTAAGGTTTTTCTCCTTTCCCCTTTGATTCCTCTACACTCTGCTCCTGGCTGAAGTATCCGCAGCCAACACAAAGAAGCAATTTTTCATAATTTAAAACAAACAAAAAGGAAACCTAGCAAACTTGACTAAGTATTTCTAAGAATCATCAACTTGCCTTTTGACAAGTACTCAGTGTTACTATTTCTTCTGTTGCTATTCTGAAACAGTTCAGCTTTGTTTACGGGGTTTTCATTTATTTTCTTAAAAAGACTAAACTCTCTAACACCTATTTTTAGTTCAGTGGAATCTGTTCTTCCCAAATTGATATTAATAGTTTTTAAATAAATTATATGGGAATCACATGTATAATACACCAGATGTGAACTGTCACATTTTCATCTAACCAAATATCCTAGGAATTTGAGACTATCTGTATGCTGGGGAAAAAACTTCTAAAAAACACAGAAATATACTGTATAATAGTTTTATTTTTCTCATTTTACTATTTTTACATTTTATGCACAAATATTTTTTATCTGAGTAAAAATAGAAAATAACTGTCTTATGTAAAATTACAAAAAAAAAAATAAAACCCACAAAGAAATACATAATTGTTATTATGACAGTATAAGTGTCTTTATTTAAAGAGTAAAAATGTATGCAAAAATCCTCCTCCCTCTTACAAAAGATTGAGAATATTTTTTTCTGGCAGCAAGTGAAATATCACTGAAATATCAATATTTTTATACTCTCTAGATATGAAGACATTAAGTTAGTCACAGGTTATTTTGAAATTATGAAATTTAAAACATTTTTGTGCTATTTCAAAGATACATTAGTTCTTTTTAAAAGGCAGTAGCATAAAATGATGAATATGAAAAACAGCAGACCTCACCAAAAATATTTGGAGGCACAACCCTTTAAAGAAATATCATACTTGAATTTCACCATTTATCAGGGGCAAAAAAAAAAAACCACAATCTTTCCTAATTAACTGACATGGACTGTCACAAAAATAAATGTGATGAGTCAATTCAAGTGACAATCAACCACACAGCAATTTCCCTGATCTGTTTGATTTTCTGATGCCAACACAAATTCCTAAACTTCAGGCTAGCCAGATATGTATGAAAATTGGCTCAATGAGAATCTCATGTGGAAAAAGTTTTAAAACAAAAATGAACGTTTCATTATTTTATACTTATATGGTATAGAAATGACCAATAATTTTATCTTTCTTCCTCTGATATACTATAAATTTTCCTATGGAAAATTTATTCATAAAATCAGAGCAAAGAATGAATAGCATAAATTATATTTTCTTTCAAAATACAAGTTATCTTTCAATAAAAAAAAGACTACTTGGCTTCTGATAACTGCAACCTCAATAAGCACAATAGACACAGTTTATAAGCTGAGACAAAGTAACGGAAGTTTCTTGAATCAACTGGGGAAATTAGTCTCTTTGCTTATGGTGCATAAAGTGATGGAGAGAGGCAAAGAAGAAAAAAGAAACAGCATGAGATTGTGTTTGAGAACTCACTGTTCAAATGATAACAAGGAATAAAAGAAAAACTGCAAAAGGAAGAAAGTGAAAAGAATTTTTGTTAAGGTATCTGAGAAACACAGGGGAAAATAAAAAAGAAATAATAGATTGATTTTTAGAGATCTAGGAGAATTCCTTGCTTTAAAATACATACACATATAGTTGAGATATATATAATGGAAATCTGTTATCTTGGCTAAAACTTTAACATAATGTCTCCCTCAAAGTATTTTAAGTCTAAAGTCAATAATTTTAAGCTTTTGATAATATAACAGAAAAGTAGACTTTATCATTATTATTTTAAAACTGTAACTGACTTGTCAACTTCCTAGACCATAAGAGGATGGTGAAAAACCCTCTTTTCAGCTACCTGTTATCTGAACTAGAACATCTGTATCATATTGCTATTCTACTCAGATATTCTTGCAATCACAGCATCCAAGCTGAACTAATAGTCTGTCAGTCTATTCTGTGTTTATAAAAAGGTAAAAATGGAAATTACAGATTTTATTCTTTCTACTGCTTGTTTCTTAAAGGACTTCGACATGATACAATAATAAAGTGAATTGACGTAATATGTTGTAGTCCCACAGTGTAACACTTAATATTATGATCTGAAGTTATCAGAAAAGGAGGTCATACACACCTCCCCCTCCTCCCTCTTCCTAAGATCCCTGCTTCCTGTGGTTCTTTCCAAACCACTATTTAGTGCTGGGGGGCAGCAACTATCAACAATGCCTACTTGCATTACTGTAGCCCTTTCCTCCTAGTTAGTTAAATGCACTAAATGAGCTCTTATAAAGCTGTTTAGGGGATGGATTTAAAGGAGATGGTGAGGGAGAAAGTACATAAAGTAATATTTGAGAATCAGTCTTCTGCTATAAGAAGATTAAAGTATCTCATATCATGATTTGTGCATAATACTTTAAAACAAACGCCAAGAAAAAAAAAGTAAGGAAGCAAAGCAAGTAAGAAAAAGACATTTCTAGCCATTTCTGTTCAGTGTTGGCTTGTAGTAGGAAAAGAGTTTCATGTATGTAAGAATTATTTAATTTTTAAAGGATTTCTAAGCAAGTTTTGAAATATCCCTTTTGAATATTATGTCTTTGTTTATATGTGTGTACATATGTGTGTGTGTGTGTGTGTGTGTGTGTGTATATAAGATGGTCAACTGGACATGTATACAGATATTTGTACACTCACATATGTAATATTCAAAGGAAAAAATTAAATAAATGGGAAATTTTAAGAGAAGACTGCCTGTACTGGAGGTCAAATTTTCCTTTTAGAACTATTTGCAAGTAATTTACTCATGTCTTGAAAGATCAAGTACTGCTGACTGATTTAAAGTCTTCATCAGAAACACAAGACTATGAAAGCTGTTTTGTATAATAAACCAGCACTATAGGATAATTAATTTTTTAAAAAAGGGAGCCATAACCAACCAAACTAAACCAAAATTTTATTTCTGGTTGAGGTATACTTTTTCAGATTTTTAAATCTCTGACAGGAAAAGCAGAGATCATCTGAGAATTTTTTAATAGTTGGTTTATTAGGATTTAATGTCTCTCTTATAATAATTTAAATTCTTGGCCTGACATTATGAATAATCTATACAGTAAATCCTTAAAATTGGCTTTTGAGTAAAGCCAGATTTAAACCTGGATCTCTTTCTTCAGCACTGCTCTTCTGCCAGTCTTTTTTACTGTCTTTTGCTTGCAAATACATAAATTATTTTAATAACATGATACTCTTAGTAATTTTATTAATATTAGAATTTTATTGGATATGATTACTTTAGCTCTGCTTGATTAGATGAAACAGGCATACATGCTTCAGCTGTGAAAAATTCCATTTTCTGGTTTTTATGTAAAGCAACATCTAAAGCAGCAGAGAGGGGAAACAGTTATATTTTCAAAAATATTAATAGTTAAGCCAGACTGTTTCCTGGAGATACTTCATTTATTTTTCATCCTCAGATGCTACTGGCTGTTTTTGGTAGGGCTAGACATTAATACTGACCAGTTTAGCTTTTCTGACTGTTAACAAACTATCCCACAATGAACCAGCCTAGAGACATTGTGGTGATTGTTTAACATACACATATTCTAAAATATATGCTCAAAGTAAAAAGATCCAAATTCACAAGAGTATGAAATATTTATAAAAAAAATCATGCATCAGATTGTACAGTCTAGAAATAAAAGAAGATTCAAATTCAGTAATAAAGGGAAGAGCAATGCTTGCTCTAACATTTTAAGAAAGACCTTGGACTCCCAGAAGGTCCTGGGTTCAGTTATCCTTTTCTGTCTGCAGGGACGCAGTAGCCAGGGCTACCGCTGTGACCGGCTGGGCGATTCCGTGCAGCTGCATCTTTGCGAGTTTCTTCTGTTCACACTCTGTGACCAAACGGTTCAACTCTGCTGCACTGTATCCAATAAGAGTCTTCAAGTCACAGACAAACTTGTAGACAAACCTCTTGCCTTGAACTTTACAAATCATGTCCCCATCGTAATAATACCTTCAAAAAGAGAAAACTGCATTACGACCATATAAAAATATTTTAAAAATGTGGACTTCTTACAATACTTCACAGATTATTCCATAAATAGAAGCCTAGTATTATATCTATCACAACAGCAACTAACAATGAGGTTATATAGAAATATTTAATGCTGTTATCCAAAGAAACTTTAAAATATTCACTAAAATTTCAATGCTAAGTACTCTAAAATTTTATATATTAAATCTTCAAAACATATTCTCAAAAATTATGCTGAAACACTGAATTTAAAAATAAACATTATAAGCAAAACCAAAAAACCTGAGGAGCAGTAACAGAATCCAAGAACAAGGAGTCTGAATCAGAATGCCAAGATTCAAAACCTCACGTCTTTCCTGTGACCACAGGAAAGCCACATTTGTTTGCTCTAAGCTTGTATCCCTCATTTATAAAATGAGATTTAAAAAAGTATGGACCCTAATAGAATTATTGAAGATTAAAAGGATTATCTCTGTGTGCTTAGCACACAATGATTGGCACATATAGCCTACTATAAAATAGAAGCTATGGTGATAATTAAGAACCCATATGGTATGTATAAAAAGTTTTAATATACATATTCTCTGGTTGTTGGAATGTCCATTTTTCTGTCTGGTACAAATGTGTTATTACATATCTATGCCTTCATCTTTATCATTTTAATATATTAAAAGCTCTCCTTCCAGAGAAATTCTCCAAACCAATAGGGGAGCCTCAAAACCGTAAGCAAAAGGGTTAAAAAAAAAAAAGAAAAAATAGGACCAGAAAAACAGAGAAGAGGACTTCATAAAGAAATAATGTTTCTAAAGCTACACAGGCAAACTTGGGGAAATCGCTCTAGAAGCCTGGTTTATGGGTATAAAACAGACTGCAATTATACTTACTTTGGAAAAGACTTTGTTTACCCCTATGCACTGCCTGGCAAACTACAGTCCATGGGGTGGCAGAGAGTCTGACACGACTGAGCAACTAACACTCAAACACACACGTGCACTGCCAATTCCAATTAACAGGAAAAAAGGTAAGTCAAAACTTCTGGGCTGGCAGATTTTGGAGACTTTATCTTAAAACTGTGCTGCCCACTTGTATGCATTTGCACTCATCTGATGAAGAGCTGTTACAAAACAAACTACATGCAAAAGTATAGGTGGTATAAACTACCACACTTAGTAGGACTTTGTTATAGAAGTAACTCAGTGTAACCAAAAATCCATTAATGAAAAAACTACATGCAGTAAACTGTCATCTTTGCCTAATTCCAGAACAGCTGAAGTATAATGGTTATGTCCACTTTCCCAGTAAGGGATGTAACACATTGGGCAGTCTTGTGTCTCTTTGTCAACTACATTAATATAGAATTATAACTCAGCCCACAAACTACCAACAGCTTGTCATCCAGTTAAAATACTGTAGGCATTTTGAGTTAAGTGAACAGCTCAGTGACTTACTACAAAGTGAACATTCATTCACCTGTTAACTGTGACTCCGGTCAGGACACAGACACTGTATGTACCCCACAGCTCCTCCACAGCCCCTCTCAATCATCACCCCTCCCTTGCTCTAGAAGGTTACACAATCCTAGTTCATGATAGTAATTTCATTGCTGCTTTTCTATTCTTATCACCCAAACATGTATCTGTAAGTGCTGTAATTTAGTTTTGTTGTTATTTGCACATTACTATATAAATTCAGTATACACTCTTTTGGGTCTGGATTTTTTTCACTGAATATTATGTTTGAGGTTCACCCATATCAGTGCATTTTCATGGATACACAGTATTCTATAGTATATAACAGTTTACTTATTCACTGTACCGTTGCAAGATATTTGGGTGGTTTCTGATTTTTGCATGCCTGCATGCTCAGTCACTTCAGTTGTGTCCGTCTCTTGGCCAACTCCAGGGACTACAGCCCGCCAGGTTACTCTATCCATGGGATTTCCCAGGCAAGAATACTGGAGCAGGTTGCCATTTCCTATGAGGGGATTTTCCCACCCCAGGGATCAAACCTGTGTCTCCTGCATTGCAGGCAGATTCTTTACCACTGAGTCACTGGGGAAGCCCCTTCTGATTTGGGGATGCTATAAATAAGGCTGCTTATAAGCATCCATATGAATATATATATACATTTTTTGTCTGGTAAGTCCTTAGAAGATAAACTGCTAGGTTACTGGTCACAGTTTACACTCCTACCAAAAGTGTAGAAGCATTCCTACTGCTACATATCCTCACCAACACTTGGTACAAGCAATTATTTTCATTTTAGCCACTCTTGGACGTGTTGTGGTGCAGCCGCTAAGTTGTGTTCAACTCTTCGCGACACCATGGACTGCAGCATGCCAGGCTTCCCTGTCCCTCTCTATCCCCTGGAACTTGCTCAAACTCATGTCCATGGAGTCTGTGACGGCATCTAATTATCTCATCTTTGGTTGTCTCCTTCTCCTCCCGCCCTCAGCATCAAGATCTTTTCCAACGAGTCAGCTCTTTGCATCAGGTGGCCAAAGGATTGGAGCTTCAGCATCAGTCCTTCCAAGGAACACCCAGGATTGGTCTCCTTTAGGATGGACTGGTTGGATCTTCCTGCAGTCCAAGGGACTCTCAAGAATCTTCTCCAACACCACAGTTCAAAAACATCATTCCTTTGGTGCTCAGCTTTCTTTATGCTCTAACTCTCACATCCATACAAGACTACTGGAAAACCACAGCTTTGACTAGATGGACATTTGTCAGCAAACTGGCCATTTGGATAATTTCTAAATTTTTCCTAATTTCCTATGGATCTCTAAGAGTTCTTTAATTATTCCAGGTAAGAGTCTTACATGAGATATATGAGGCTTGACTTTCACTCTCTTGATGGTTTCTAATGGCCAAAAGTTCTTAATTTAAATGTAGTTCAATTTATTGATCTTTTCCATTAGGTTAGTGCTTCTGGTTCTGTTTAATGTCTTTTCTCATCTACTAAAGTCAAGAAGGCATTTCTAGATGCTTCCCTATTTTACTTTCACAATTCAGAGCTACAAGTTACACAAAATTGATTTTCAGTATGCTATAAAGAAGGGGGTCAATATGGATAGTCAGCTGTCCCAGCACTACTGACTGAAATGTAGGTCTCTTGCCTACTGCCATCTTTAAATCAAATGCTCCTATATTTTTTGTTCTATTCAGGTTATCAATTCTAATCTTGGGTCTTCTGTCTATCCCAAGCAAATGGCACACTGTTTTACTGTTACAGTGAGTCTCTATACCCCGTAGAGCAAGTCTGTCCAGTTTGTTAATCTTCTTCAGGTGTCCTGGTTCTCACAACACTTCATCAGTTCAGTTCAGTCGCTCAGTCGTTTCTGACTCTTTGTGACCCCATGGACTGCCGCATACCAGGCCTCCCTGTCCATCATCACTTTACATTCACATATAAATTCTATAATCATCTTGTCAACTTATATGAAAATACTTATTCAGGCAGCTACTGCATTGAAACTTAGGCCAACTGCAGACAAGTGACATCTTAATTATTAATTCTAATAATTCATCTGTAATTTTGAGGGGACTTGTGTGTACACAATCACATCAACTGTCAAAAATGACAGTTTCAATTCTGATTACACAGAAAGGATCTTTTAGATAGTTAGCAAAGTGTTTGACACTGAGTAATAAGTACACTGAAAATAAAGCATTTTAGTTACTTATATATGCTAAGGAAAACAAATTGTCATTGTGGAAAAGAAAAATTATCATGATAAACTAGGTAATAGTACTTGAATGCCATGATCCTGTAACAAGGAATACTGATTTAACCAGTATTCCACATAATTATATAATTACAATGGGATGAGGGGATAGAAAGGTTGCATGTGTTAATGATGAGAGGTAAATCACACTCTGTGTGAAATTCACCGAACTGCTTTATCAAATTCACTTTTCCCCAAAAACAGACATAATTCCTACTTCTCAGATACTTAAGTGCATATACTGAATTTCTATCACTGTAGTAAGCATAAATTCTGACAGTAATTGCATCAAAACTCTCATACCATTTATGAGAAATTATAAATTATTCTATTTCAACTCAATTGATGAAAAAGTTTGAATATTCAGATTTAGGCTGACTGGGGGGAAGGAAAAACAGAGAAATGGGTTAACATTTTGCATCTAATTATAAAAACTGACAATATCTACGTATTTACTAGAGTTTACAGACACTCAATGCACCTATGCCAAATGAAAGCATCTCTGTTAATAAAAAAACCAGAAACCTCAAAGATTAAATATGCTGGTTTTAAACAGTGGTGTATGTTTTTAATCAGATAAAAACAAATAATCTAGAATCATCTTTTAAAAAATTCTACGTATCTCAAATTACTACTAAAAACCTTTTTAAGAAGTAATTTTTAACATAAATGTGAACATTTTTATTTTATTTACATAAAGAAAACATAAGTCAAGTATTTTAACATCATTACATAACAATGTTTATATAAATAAGCCATTTTTTAGAAACGACTGATACTTTTAAAATGCTTACCTTAATGCACGACTAAGTTTCTCATAGTTCATTGTAGGTTTGTTTTTACGTTGTCCCCATTTCTGTGCAACCAGTTCGGGCTGATTTAGCTTAAATTCTCCTTCATCACCAACCCAAGAAATGCAGTCTCGAGCATCCTTGTCAGTAAGAAGTTCTAGCAAAAACTGCCACAGTTGGATCTGGCCATTGTTTCCTAGAAATTGACAAGAATGACAAGCACTGACCATAATGCTATGGATTTTCAGAGGGCAAAAGAGAACAAACAGGTCCTCTGGTTTGTATCTCAGCCACATGAAAAACATAAACTTCTTTTTACAAACGCTATCTAAGTATTTTCAGAGAAAAAGTCCAGGGGGCAGTCCTCAGATGGTGGAGGAATAGGACGGGGAGACCACTTTCTCCCCCACAAATTCATCGAAAGAACATTGGAACGCTGAGAAAATTCCACAAAACAACTTCTGAACGCTGGCAGAGGACATCAAGCGCCCAGAAAGGCAGCCCATTGTCTTTGAAAGGAGGTAGGACAAAATATAAAAGATAAAAAGAGAGACAAAAGAGTTAGGGATGGAGACCCATCCCAAGAAGGGAGTCTTAAAAGAGAAGTTTCCAAACACCAGGAAACCCTCTCCCCCACGGGTTTGTGGGGAGTTTTGGAATCTCAGAGGACAACATAACTGGGAGGAAAAATAAATAAATAAATAAAACTCACAGATTACGTGTCTAACAGCAATTCCCAGCGGAGAAGTAGCCCAGAGGCTGGCATCCGCCACTAGCAAGTAGGGGCTGAATAGGGAGAAGCAGGCTGCATTGCTCAGGGTAAGGACCGGGCCTGAATGCCCTGGGGGCAATCTGAGGGAGCTAACATGAGATAGCAACCCAGATTGTGAAATAGCCAGAGAGAGAGAGAGAGAGAGAGGAAAAAAAAACAGAGAGAGAGAACTTTCCCTGGAAAAACTCTAACCTAAGGCACTGCCAGCCTGTTCACAGAACAAAGGACTGAGAGAATACCAGAGGAGAGCTAGTTGGCTGTGGACCAGCCCACCCCCTGCTGGAGACAGGGAGGCAGGCGGGTGCCAGCCAGAGCTGGAAGGCAAGGGGCAAACTCAGCCCCAGAGATGGCATCCTCTACCAAACTGCGAGCAGGCTCCCAGTTGCTAACCAAGACTTCCTGGGATTCTGGATGGTTGACATCCGCAGGGAGGGTCACAGCCAGAGATCAGCTCCCCAGAGGAGACACACTGCACACCTGAGAGGCTGGGATGGGGGAGGTGATAAGACGCAGGTCCCACCTGGGGAGAGTGTGCTTGCCAAGCACCTGGCCGCCTGAGCTGCTTGGACTTGGGAAGGGCACAAAACACAGGCCCAATTGAGTCTGCGCCTTTGTGGAGTACCCAAGACCCTGAACCTGGGCTCAGACCTGGGAAGTGCACGCAACCCAGGGCCCGCTTTAGACAGTTCCCCTGCAAAGCAACCTAGAGCCTGAGCAGTGTAGACTGGGAAAGCATACACGCCGTGAGAGGGGGCAAACTCAGTGTGGCTGAGGCACTGTGAGCACTCCACACACGCAAGTGTTACTTATTTGCAGCGTCCCTCCCTTCCCACAGCACGACTGAACAAGGGAGCCTAAAAAAGTGTCCACCACCGCCCCCTTGTGTCAGGGCGGAAATTAGACAGTGAAGAGACCAGCAAACAGAAGACGCTAAAATAAACTGAGGGAACCGCTTTGGAAGTGACAGATGCAATAGATTAAAACCTGTAGTTAGCACTGACTGCACTGGAAGGGGCCTATAGATCTTGAGAAGTATAAGCTGAACAAGGAACGATCTGAAACTGAACTGGTCCACACTGCCTGCAACAGCTCCAGAGAAATTCCTAGATATATTTTTACTATTACCATTTTTTAAATTAAAAAAAATGTTTTTTATTTTTATGTTCTCTATTATGCCTTTAATTTTCATTTTTATAACCTACTATTACCTTACAAAAGCAAACTTCATATGTATTTTTTATAATTTTTGAGATTTTGTTTTTTTAATATTGTATTTTTGAGAGTCTAACCTCTACTCTAGATTTTTAATCTTTGCTTTTTGGTATTTGTTATCAATTTTATACCTTTAAGAACCCAATCTTCAGTACCCATTTTTACTTGGGAACGAGATTACTGGCTTGACTGCTCTCTCCCCCTTTTGACTCTCCTTTTTCTCCCCCAGGTCACCTCTATCTCCTCCCTCCCCCTTCTCTTCTCTACCCAACTCTGTGAGTCTCTTTGTGTGTGCCAGACGGTGGAGAACACCTAGGGAACTGATTACTGGCTGGATCTGTCTCTCTCCTTTTAAGTCCCCCCTTTATCCTCTTGGCCACCTCTGTCTCCTTCCTCCCTCTTCTCTGCTCTGTATAACTCCGTGAACATCTCTGAGCGGTCCAGACTGTGGAGCGCACATAAGGAAGTGATTACTGGCTAGCTTGCTCTCTCCTCTTTTGATTCCCCCACTTCTCCTCCATATAATTGGTCACCTCTAACTCCCTCCTCCCTCTTCTCTTCTCCATATAATTCTGTGAACCTTTCTGGGTGTCCCTCACTGTGGAGAATCTTTTCATCATTAACCTAGATGTTTTACCATCAGTGCTGTATAAATGAAGAAGTCTTGAGGCTACTGTAAGAATAAGACTGAAAACCAGAGGCAGGAGGCTTAAGTCCAAAACCTGAGAACACCAGAGAACTCCTGACTCCAGGGAACATTAATCAATAAGAGTTCATCCAAAAGCCTCCATACCTCCACGGAAACCAAGCACCACCCAAGAGCCAACAAGTTCCAGAGCAAGTCATACCACGCAAATTCTCCAGCAATGCAGGAACATAGCCCTAAGCTTCAATATACAGGCTGCCCAAAGTCACACCAAACCCACAGACATCTCAAAACTCACTACTGGACACTTCACTGCACTCCAGAAAGAAGAAATCCAGCTCCACCCACCAGAACACCGACACAAGCTTCCCTAACCAGAAAACCTTGACAAGCCACTCGTCCAAACCCACCCACAGGGAGGAACCTCCACAATAAAGAGGAACCACAAATTGCCAGAATACAGAAAGGCCACCCCAAACACAGCAATCTAAACAAGATGAAAAGGCAGAGGAATACTCAGCAGGTAAAGGAACAGGATAAATGCCCACCAAACCAAACCAAAGAGGAGGAGATAGGGAGTCTACCTGAAAAAGAATTCAGAATAATGATGGTAAAAATGATCCAAAATCTTGAAAACAAAATGGAGTTACAGATAAATAGCCTGGAGACAAGGACTGAGAAGATGCAAGAAATGTTTAACAAGGACCTAGAAGAAATAAAAAAGAGTCAATCAATAATGAATAATGCAATAAATGAGATCAAAAACACTCTGGAGGGAACCAACAGTAGAATAATGGAGGCAGAAGACAGGATAAGTGAGGTAGAAGATAGAATGGTAGAAATAAATGAAGCAGAGAGGAAAAAAGAAAAAAAGAATTAAAAGAAATGAGGACAACCTCAGAGACCTCTGGGACAATGTCAAACGCCCCAACACTCAAATCATAGGAGTCCCAGAAGAGAAAAAGTCCATATTCACATTTTTATACAGTGAAATAAAACAAAATATACATAATTTGACAAATTTTATAAATATCAGATGACAATGCAAAAATACCTGTTCTGTTTCCAGGCGAACTCCTATCTTCTCCTGAAATTCTCGGAGCTCTTTGTACTTTAGCTGCCTTTGCACTACTATTTATAGCTTTAATGGCAGTTGGTGTAGCAGACTGCACTGATGCTGGAATAATTTGCACAGCTGCAAAGCAAGACAAGGGGAAAATTTTTTTTTTTCTCCTTTCAATACAGAGAAAAAACTACTGAAAGAAAATAAAATGCAAGTAGTTTAACTGATGCCTCTCTAATTACTCAATGAAAGTTCAGAGGTTAAGGTATAATGTCTGCATTACTATCTATGAATCTTAAGTGAATAAAAGTTGGTTTCCTTATTTTAGAAAAACTTATTGATGTATATACAGTAGATAAAGTTTAAAAAAATCTATTTTTTTAAAATATTTGTTCGTAAGAGATGGTTTATCAAATTTTGGAGAATGAGGACAAATGAGAATTCATGTTCCACTGCTGACAGGAGTACAAACATACCACCATTTTGAGAAAAACTTTAGTAATATCCAGTGAAGTCGAAAGGGTAGAATCCCATGAAATCACAACCAGAGAATCTCACACACTTTCTTACAGATGCTCATTCAATGATGTTCACAAAGTTTTTAAAATGATAAATAGCAGTGAAAATAAAATCGAGCTACAGATATCAACATAGGTCTCATAAATGTAAATCAAAAAAGCAAGCTACAAAAGGATAGACACAGTATTATCACCATCTTTACCCAAAAGTTTATACATGTATAAAATAATGCCCTAAAGTGTTTATGGTTACAAAAGTTCATAAAAATATAAAATATGCATAGAATAAGAAACCTCAAGTTCAGGACAGTCATTTAAAATGGGATCTACAACAGGTAAACTTAACATATAAAGTTTTATCTCTTATGGTGTATGCAGATGTTGGTTATACTTTATGTCTTTGTATATCTAAAATACTTCATACAAAATTTAAAAATTAGCTTTTCTTTTTACTACCTTGCAGTACTAAATGGAACATTTCTTACTGATAAATCAACCCTATATTATGGGCACATGAATACTCACGTTGATCAATTGTAACTATCTCATTCATCTGTTGTTCTTGGCTTGCCAATACATCTGAAGAACACACATAAAAATTTTTTGTTTTCATTTAAACCACAAATGCAAACTCCAATTCAGTAAAATTCAATTAAAAAAAAAAAACACCCTCCATGATTAAAACAAAAACCAAGCAAACAAAAAAGCAAAACATCAAATAATTGAAACTTATTGGCCTAAGAACCTAAAAAATACTTAACAGTCATTTTACAGGAATAGATATTTTTAAGAGAAGCAACAGAAAGAAAGCTCCAATTCAATGTTCAGAAAAGTCGTTCAGAGAACCAGGGTTTGAAAATGTCTATTATAAATCTATTTATTTAGGCTTTATGTAAAACAGGAAATATTCAAGATCAGATCACCAGAGTGAAATTATTTAGATACATTTTCTTCATTAAAAAAGGCTCTTTCAAGATGACTGGAGAGATCATCATAATTTGGTGTATGCATGATCAAATACCCATTAAAAAAAATTGCTTTAACTTTAGAATTCTTCTTCTAAAGATAGATAGCCAAATTTTCAGTGGAATTACAGCTGTTCTCTGTGTCACAAATGAACTAAGTAACTTAACACGTCTACAAATACAGGTCTCAAATGAGGTACAGTGAAGGGGAACTCCCCCGTGGTCGTCCAGTGGTTAGGACTTCACTCTCTCACTGTCAAGGGCCCAGGTTCAGTCTCTGGATGGGGAACTAAGATCCCACAAGCTGCGCAGTGCAGCCAAAAAAACCCAAAAACAAACAAACCCCCCCATGAGTTACAGTGTAAAACGTCCTAATATAACCGTTTGGAGAACTATTCATTACTCATCCCTTGCTATTTCCTACTGTTATTCTTCACCTTTCAGATAAGAGTTACACTTGCCAGTCTATATCCCTTCAGCCTTTTTAGTGCCCATCACAGACTCGGATGTTTCTCTCTCCAACTGACGTTGTACCCACCAGCAGTCATCTGTGTACCGAGCTGAGTCCTGGGGCCTGGGCTCCTAACACAGTTCTACTGAGAATGCCACACCAGGCTCCAACGCCAGGCACAGAGCTGAAGAGGACTGGCAAACTAAAGAGAGATCCGACTCCTACTTGTCAGATGGGAGCTTTCTTTGGGGATCCCGAGTTTGGGAATGTAAACAATTATATGAGACTAGCCTCAGATCTGGGTTCTGGTCTTAGCACTAACTTATTGGCTGTATGACAATGGTAAATTATTCAACTAACGTGAACACTTATTTCTTCATAATGCAATGAGATACCCCCACCTACCACTTCATGAGGCTGTTGTGAGGATTAAAGGAAAATATTTTTAAGAAGCACAATACCTGAAATATAGTTAACTTTCAGTAAGTTGAAGACACTATTCTTTTATCCAGATTCATAGTTCTGACTATTCTCAAGGACAACTGTTCTGAAGAAAAACTCATGCTTTATATTTGTGGTATATTCCCCCAAAATTTTATAAAAGTACCTTGAAAGGGCAAAGTGCTATTGAAATGAAACTGTTCAACCCTTGACTGTGACTGAACACAGTACCCTAGCTTAAAAAGAGGCAAAGAAGAGTCACCACTACACAGCACAGGCATTACCAATCTGTTAAAATCAGCCGCTCAGCCCTGATTTTTGGACTGGAGTTTGGTTTGTTTCCTGGGAACTCTCAAGATATTAACAGAAGGCAGAACACAGAAACAGAGGGGCTTTTGAAAGGCTGGTCCAAGACCGCACAGACACTCTAAATATCAAATTCCTTCTCCAGCCCTCAAACCCTGGTCCCGCATAAAGGAAGCAGAGCCCTAAGGGGAAAAGCTCTACGGTGTATGGAGCAAGTTTATGCAAACTCTGAACACTGAAGGTATAAGGCAATTCTTTGTCCCAAAGAAAACACTCAGCAAACTGAGTTTTGTGCCTCTGGCCACAGAAGACATAGTCACACCAAGAAGGACACCTTAGAGAGCTGGGACTCCTGGAACATTTCCTAATTATCCTCTCCATGTATGGTAGGACTTGGATCAAGTTTCACTAGAAGGGAAACTGCAGGAGGCTGGTGGCCCGGGTGGGAAAACTAACACAAATACTTAAAAGAGGTCTGTCTGTTCAGTACTGCTTCTCCTTGATAAATCACTCAGGAACAGATAGTAAATGCTAGGTTACTAAGGACATGCTACAGACTTCACTCTACAAGAGGGGCCAGAGAGCTAGACTGTGCCCCAAGGAGCCTGTTCTGAGAAGCTTCTGCTGCTGCTAAGTCGCTTCAGTCGTGTCCAACTCTGTGTGACCCCATAGACGGCAGCCCACCAGGCTCCCCCGTCCCTCGGATTCTCCAGGCAAGAACACTGGAGTGGGTTGCCATTTCCTTCTTCAATGCATGAAAGTGAAAAGTGAAAGTGAAGTCGCTCAGTCGTGCCCGACTCTTCTCGACCCCATGGATTGAAGCCTACGAGGCTCCTCCATCCATGGGATTTTCCAGGCAAAAGTACTGGAGTGGGGTGCCATTGCCTTCTCCTCTGAGAAGCTAGGCTTGTGAATTACAGAAAGTCGATCAAACATAGCCTTACACATCACCCTACCCACTCCCAGATTCTGAGAGTTAGATTTCCAAACCCAATGGAATTTCCTTGCCAGGCAGAGCAAATAATCATGGCCAGATAAGCAAGGAATTCCTTAAGATATTTATGTAGGCCATGGGGCTGTTACTTTTGTAAACAAAACAATTCCAAAGCAGAGCTCTTCTGTAGAAGACCCATTCTACTGCAGGCAGATAGAAAGATATGTAAGATTTCTCACAGCCCCCTGTGCTGGGAAAAGCCTCTGAGTGAGCTTTAACATTTGAGAAGCCCTAGGAGAGCCACAGAGAAACAACGAAGTGCCGATCTGGGATAGACAGCAAAAATCATGAACTTGAGAAAAACCAAACTGCAGTCTAAACACTGTCCTTGTTTTATTCTTGAGAGTTCCTACAAGAAAATGTTTCTGTAAACATGACTCACATGTTAAAAACCTGAAATATTTCAGAATTTACCTTACTCATCTAAAAAGCTCTACAGAGAAGAAAACCTGTGACACCAAGGATAAACTTTCAACTAGAACATTCAACTTATTTATCTAATAGGAACTGAAACTAGAAATAAACCCTGTAAATGTAATTAATCTACTAAGTCTTTTCAATACTTTTCCTCCTAATATTTAAGAGAACCAACACAGGAGAGATACTGCCAATAAAACAATGAAGGAAAGACTCCCCACTGAGCTTATTTCTTATTCAACAGCAGATGAAATCCTAAGCATTAAATGACTGAAAAATCCCTCCACCAGAACTGTTCCCTAATTGCGTACACAGTAGGATGAAATGCTACCATTTATACTTTCATCCACAGTGATTATAAAAACAAAGTCAGCGTGTCCTAGTCACACATTCTGAAAAATTTGTTCTTTGGTCAGCGTTTCTGATTTATATAACAATGTCAAGGAATGGGTTACTACTAACATTTTAACAGTCACTGAAATATAACATGGATTAAAATTCAAACAAAATAATTTACATATATTTGAGCTCTTTTTGTTGGACAGCTTTAATCATCAAAATAATGTCTGTTGAGCAACATGGAAATACTGAAACCAGTGGCTTCCAATTCAAGATGGTGGGTTGCATACTTAAGTCTACTTCCCCTTTCTCCCTTAAAATCCCATTCGACTAAAAGAAATTTTAAAAGATTTAATCCCCATAATGAAGAGGATGAGAGAGAAGCCATCTGTGAACAAATAATCATAAACTTCTAAAAGATGAGCATCGGTGAAAGAACTGACTGATGAACCAGAAGTCAACAACTAGAATATACGAACAGAGCTAACTGCAAGGCACAGAATCTTACTTGGATAGAACAGAACTTGGAGTCTAGTGTTAGTCTGCCTGGGTTTGGATCCTGGGTCTGCCACACCCTAGTTCTATAACCTTGTGGGGGCTCTCTAAGCCTCAGATTCCTATCTGAAGAAATAAGGAAAGTAATGATCTCTGGCTTTAGTTTAAGATTAAATGAGATAATACATATAAATTCTCAGCACATCACAGCCTTACACAATAAATGTTAATTATTACTGCTGTTAGCAATGAACAATTAAGATGAAAACAAAGTTATAAAGAAATACAAGTAAACTTAAGTTATAATGCAAAAAAGATAATAGTTTCAATTTTATACATTTTCGAAGAAGTTCCAGATGACTCCAGAGAATTTCTCCCCGAGGAACTCGCTGAAAAAAATCTTCTTGGCTGAGACTACAGAGTTCTCTTCCAGAAATATTCAGTGTAGTGAGGTCTATATCAGTCATGCTGAATTCCTTCATTACCCAAACCACCCAATGCAGGACTTGGTCCGTGGACCATTGTATGGGATCTAAAGACAAAAATATTACCATTAGCCTAGTTGCATCTTAGATATTACAATTTACAGTTAACTTGTCAACACACACAAAAACACACAGATAAAATCCAGACAGGTTTCCCCTCCCCCCACCCAAGTAAGTAAACTCATTATATGAAATAAAAAGATGCTTACACTCCATTTTCTTCTTAGCTCCTTTTCAACTCCTTAATCTAAAATTTGATGGGTTCACGTGTTTCTACATCAGTTAGTTTGGAATTTTATTAAGAAAAAACAAAATGCACAACTGCTCTCCAGTGAGCCAAATGGAAGAATAAAATACATGATTACTTTGCAGGAAATGCCCCCTCACCAAGTTAATATTCAGTTTTTTCCATTTCTGCAATGTTTATTTCTTATAATTCAGTTTTGTGTCTCCAACAGCTATTTGTATTGAAATCCACCAATGAGCCCCTGATGACCAAATTTAGTAGATACTACTCAGCCAGCATTCTTTGACTTTCTCAGCAGCATCGAGACTTGTGACCATCTAAAACTCCTCCTCAATTTCAATGGCACTAGATATGTACTGGAGAAGGAAATGGCAACCCACTCCAGTGTTCTTGCCTGGAGAATCCGAGGGATGGGGGAGCCTGGTGGGCTGCCGTCTATGGGGTCGCACAGAGTCGGACACAACTGAAGTGACTTAGCAGCAGCAGCAGCACATATGTACAGTTCTTATTTTTCTTCTATCTGGTAAGCTATTTCATGTCTCCCCAACGTCCTGTTCCTCAACCCTGAATGTGGACAAGGTTCAGCACTGTGTTATCATTCCTTTTCTCTCTCTTCACCAGAGATTACACCTACTTGTATGACTTTAATACAAACTCAGTGTGACTTTGTCCCAGATAACACCTTTATCTCCAGTCCAAATCTTGTGCCCCTGAAACTACTTTCTGGTGACCCTCAACTGAATATGTACTCTTGAAAATCAAGCACTATCAACACTTTCCCTTGAAAAATCTTTCCAGTACCAGACTTTCCTACCTTCCCCACAAAGGTTTAGAAAGCATGGACTGTCTTTCTTACGCACTACTGAAAGCCCAGCATTTACCATGGTGCCTAGCTCAGGAAATATGAAGATGTAACCAATTCTTATCAATATTATTATTGCCTAGTCACCCTAGCTTGAGAAGTTAGATAAATATTCGACTCTCCCCTCTCTATCCTCATGCAATCCATCAACCAGCTGATCAGTCCTATCACTATTTTGATTCATCTCCTTTCTGCTCCCACAGCAATCACCTGGTCTAGGCTAACCTAAATGTTATTACCTAGCACACGTAAACTACCCGCTCCAACTTACGTCACATCCCACTGCCACATTCATTTTCAATTGTCACCTGCATCAATCAAAATCAATTCTATAATGCTACAGAATAACTCCTCACCCACTGTATCTTCTCACTACTCAGCACACTCCCACCTGTCAGCTTTGCACAAACAGCTCCTGTCTCGAATGTCCGGAAGTTTCCTTGTCTACAATAAACTCTCCCAATTTTCCCCCAGATCACTATGATCCCTTTGAGATTCTAGTAGTATGTTTCTTTTATACCAGTTATTGACAACTTAAAACATGTCACCTTTATGGAAACTACTTCTTTTCATTTACTGTTTCTCTCTTTAACTAAATTATGAATGCCCTAAGGGCAGGATTTTTTAAAAAATGTATATCATTGTATTCCCAGCACCATCATCTATTAACAGTCCAAAAAAAAGATACACAGAAAATCTGTTTCCTAAAAGTTCTATATTTAAAATGGATAACTTATTCACCATAGTGTTTTCTATGTCAAGCCTAAATATTATTCTACCGAACATAATTATTACGTATTTTATTACCATAGGGTATCCCAAGACGCTCTTGCTCTTTCCTATAACCTTCCAGCGCAGCCGCCCATCGCGTCACTTGTTCTGACGTTTCATCTGAGATGGTCGTGATGTGCTTTGTGCCATCAAGAGTTATCACTTGAGCCTCCTCAACAAGATGTGCTTCTGCTTCCGCATGGTGAGCATCTGGATCAATAACTACTTCAACCGTTTCCGCAGGTTTAACAATTTCCAGGATATTTAGCTTTGGTTCAATTCCTTAACAATTAAAAAAAAAGTATATCTAAGTGAAAACACGAAAGTAACACAGCAAAATTTAGTTTAGTTTATGTGTTCTCAAGTAGTAGAGCAAAACTCCACGTTAAATATTTTTAGCATTATGTCTAGAGAACTTGAACAGATTTCTATTAAATGACAAAAACAACAATTGAACAGAACTTGGGTAGATCACAGGACAGTACTGTATCAGTATTAATTTCCTGATTTTGATAACTGTGGTCCTGTAAAAAAATTCTTTGTTTTGGAAAACACACACACTAATGTATTTAGAGACAGAAAAAAAATCATGTCTACATCTTATTCTTAACCAGGTCAAAAAAATAATGTGGGGATGAGGAAGAGACAGAATAAAGCAATGTAATAATAAAAGTTAACATTTGGGGAATCTGGGAATTCTATTATTATACTTGGAATTTTTCTATAAATCTAAAATAATTTAAGACCACCACCACCATGCATACAAACACACACACCTTACCTACAGAGAAAAAGAACCAACATGTAACAGGAAATTAAAACTACACTAGGAAGAGTATAAATGAGTAGCTACTCATCTTTAAAAGTTAAAAAGTCTTTCTAAGCTAACTAAAATTATTTACTGACTCCTTGTCTTTTTAGAAGACAAAGTACATGTTTTAAAACTAGCCCTTTATGAAATAATCATAGTTACTAATGGTAAGATGACAGTTCTAAGAAACTATCATACAACATAACGGCTACTGTTTGCTGACTGATTTAGTTATAATCTACATCAAAATTTAATCAAAGTGTACTTGAAAGAAAAAATAAAACTCAATTTCATTATTGTGAAGTTCAATCTCAAAAGCTGTATTACAGAAAAATATACTGCTTTCATTCATTAGGTGGTGTAAACAGAAGTTGCTTTTTTCAAATGTTCATGAGAAAAAAAGACAGCAAGTTTTGAAAAAAAAAATTTTCCTAAAAATTATTTGTTAATTCCCCCATCAAATTTCATCAAGTCAACTCTTCTTAAACACACTTGCACTGAGAGGTCACTAAGCTTTTAAAGATAAAAAATAAAGACTGATTTTTCTTTCCTAATTCCAACAATAGGAAAATTCTGGGGAAATTAAGGATCATAAGTAGGTAATTACGACTTTCATAATGTGGAAAAAAACTTTGATTTGTGAAACATAACTGTAAACAATATAATGTGTTCCACCTGATTCACTGGAAACGACTGTGATGCTGGCAAAGAGAGAAAGCAAAAAGAGAAAGGGGCAGCAGAGGATGAGACGGTTACAAAGCATCACTAACTCAATGGATATGAATTTGAGCAAACTCCAGGAGACAGTGGAGGACAGAGGAGCCTGGCATGCTGCAGTCCACGGGGCTGCAAAGAGTCAAACATGACTAAGCAACTGAACAACAACAAATAACATGTTCAGAGATTAAAATTAGTCTAAAACTCTGGTCAGAAATCCCAATAAGCCCATTTAAAAAACTAAAATTCAATCTACCAAAAATGGTTTCCCAATTTTCTAACTTGTGTATTTGCAAAGACCAGTAAAATACTGTGTGGATATGGTTGACTGGGTCACCCCACAGCCTTTGCAAATTCCTCTCTGTGTGCTAAACTGCAGAGACTAGACTTCCGTGCAGGAATACAGATGTGACTTAGGTTCCAGAAGTACTGGCATGAGCGTTCTACTTGGAAATGAGTTAAGAGGGGACAAGCAATCCATCGTTGGCTGATGTGGATCACTGTAAAGGGAGCATAGTTCCAAGTCAACAGCTATAGTGATGCCTTTCAGATCTGGCATTTTCCAGATCCCAGCATAGCAGCAGCTTCCTTGGCAGTTCAGTTCTGCAGTGTGGCTGAGGCACTTCTAGAAAGTCAACTGGCACATGTTCTTCCAGCCCTCCCTGGGATTCTGTTATTTACTATCCTATAATATATCCTTTCCTGATTAAAGCAGGCAGAATGTGTTATACAATTTGCTTCATCCTGACAGATAAAACAATGAAAAGCATGAATATTTAACTATAAAGTCACATTAACTAACTTAGACAATCATCTAAAACTTTTAAAACTGAGTTCCCATATTAGAAAAACACGAGTTAAATTTTTAAATGACAACACTAAAATTAACTTACCTTGGTAAGAAATTACCTGTACACTAAGCTGTACAGTTCCATCTGTCTTTACTCCTTGGTCAAATAAACTTCGTTCTGGATCCAGCTAAACATGGGTAAAAGGATTAAGATTATTTTAGCTCAGTCATCTGGTTTAATATAAATGGATGTGCCAAATAGGACTTAATTACTGAGGTATACTAATTAAATTGCAAGAACACACTTAATTATTCAAGTTGTCATATCATTTAATTCTCTGCCAAAACTGAAAAGGATTTCACCACTGTGGGTAGCAATTAGGGACAACACAAATAGGACTTGTTTAAATAGTGGTTTTCTCTAGCTCTGGAGTCTAGTTTAGAATTTTAAATAATGCCAAAAGGCAAATATTATTTCTGCAGAAGTATTTCTGGTAGAAGATAATGCAAGTTATCTGCCATGAAGGGTTTTTTATTAGGGGGGACAATTTATACAAATTTATTTATATACTTCTTGCCAAATCTCTTCATAACCAAGGATACACATTTAAGATCAGGGTTAATTCAATTTCTGATCATGAAGTTAATAAAGTTAAAGGACTTACAACCATACTACCTGACCTAGCTATGAATATCTTTAGTCATAGTTCTACATCCTTTCGGTACCTTTCAGTATCAGTGCTTTTGAATGCATTTCACACAAATGGCAAAAAGAACTTCTGACTTCTGGGCATTTTATCAAGTTTAAAAACATGTTTCTGTTAAATTATTTTGAATAAGGTGTATTTCTGTGTATACATACAGCTGGAGATACAAAGTCCTCCCACTTTTATTCCTAGAATTCAGCCAATATGGGAATCATGGTACAAACGTATTTTCTAAAATGAAAAACGCCATACATATAAAGCCTAAAGTCTTAAGTGACTGCATCTAACTTAAATACAGACAAGACAAACTGTGTAACCCTGCAGATAGACTGGTCAAACGTGGCAGCTGCACTCCTTAATACAACAGTCTCTGTGTGACATTTTGCTAAAAATTCTCCTGAGAATTCTCCCCTCTCTAGTAGACACTGGTAATGGTATTATCGACTAGAAGCTAAAGCCTGTGTAACTCTGAAACAGGATTCCCAGGTACTGAGCATACTAGCTGACACAAGAGCTGGCGCAAGGACAAAACTCAAGCATGGTATTTGATCTTGGGTCATATTCCTTAGAGAAGCGCAACTCAATTGTTGTTCATCAGCTTTAAAGTCAGCACTTACTGAAAACATAAAAGCATTTGTATTTGTATTACACAAGTGGAAAGCATTCTGACTCCAACTATATTTGCTTTAAATGATATGGAAAACAGAAGTTGCTATCCTCATATTCTTTTTGAAGAGAGGAAGGGAGACAGGAAGAAATGAAAAATGCCCTAGATCCAGAGCTAGTTCTGAATTCTTCAATACTACAATTTATGCATATTCCCATTTATTCAGCCAATATCCACTTATTTATTTATTGGTGGTAAGGAAGGTTTGCTTTATTTGGGATGCTGGCAATCGGTGGTGAGCAGACTCCTATCCAAAGGCTGACAATCAGTGGACAAGAGCTTTTATAGATGCAAGGAGAGGGCTACATGCAAAAACAGTACAGTCAGCTCTGATAGTCATCTTGAAACTGGACATTGGTGGTGTGACCGGTATCATCTTGGTTGTTTTAAGTACAGTTAATCTTAGTTCCAGGGTCAGTAGGTTCCCATTTTCTTAAGGTCAATTCTTGGAATTGTGGCAGCTTATGGTGTGGCTACAGTCTGGTTATCATGTAGTTAAACTTCTTCCACCTGGTGGGGGTTTTAGTATCTGTAAGACAGCTCATAGGATATGATAGCCCTTGAGAAAGAACTAAAGGTCCTTGACTTTGCTTAGTGACTAAATTATTTTTGTTTTGTCATGACTGTTTTCCTTTGTTTCTGCATTTTCTCCTTCTCTGATTAAACTTATTCTTTGGCTAAAGTTTTTTCCACGGACAAAAAGGCAGGCTGAGGACATGGGAGGCAAGGCCCGGTGCATTGTTATTCAGGCGCTCAGCCCTGTGCCACTCTTTGTTACCCCATGGACTGCAGCACGCCAGGCCTCCCTGTCCTTCACTATCTCCCAGAATTTGCTCAAACTTGTGTCCATTGAGTTGATGATGCCATCCAACCATCATCCTCTGTCGCCCTCTTCTCCTCCTGCCTTCAATCTTTCCAAGCATCAAGGTATTTCCAATGAATCAGCTCTTTGCATCAGGTGGCCAAAGTATTAGAGTTTTAGCTTCAGCGTCAGTCCTTCCAATGAATATTCAGGGTCAGTTTCCTTTAGGATTGACTGGTTTGATTTCCTTGCTGTCCAAGGGATTCTCAGGAATCTGCTCCAGCACAATCCCCTGGGGGCCTAGTGGTTAGGATTTAGCTCTGTCACTGCTATGGCCCAGGTTTGATCCCTTCAACCAATATTTATTGAGATCCTATGATAGCTTGGCTACTTTGCAGGTTAAAACTTTCATTTTAGATAGGTCAGGTATTATAAGAGCAGCAACAAATGTCAGAGCTAAAAGACAAGAGATTGAGTCCAAATTCCCCTTAATTTTACACGTAAGAAAAAACAAGGTAAGTCTAGTGACACTGAATTATGCAAGGAAAACTTTCCTAAAATGTCAGCCTCAAACAAGTGAAGACAGTTCTATAGTTACAGTAGGCCTCGGTTCAAATTCCAATGCACCCCACTACACTGGGCAAATTATTTAATTTAAATCTCAGTTGCTACATCTGCAGATTATGATTAAGAATATGCCAACTTCAAAGACCGCTGTCAAGAATGAGATAATTTAGAAATGTCTTACAACCATATAACTCTAGTTCACCAATTTATTTTCTGGCTGCACCTCACAGCATGCAGAACTTCCCTGACGAGGGAACATCCCCTGCAGTGGAGGTGTGGAGTCTTAACCACTGGACCACTAGGGAAGCCCTGGTTCAGTTATTTTTAATGGCTGCCTTGAATTCTAATCAACAGAATTTATTTATCTCATTCCCTATTTTTGGATCATTTGAGATATTTTTAGTTTATGTACAGCTATGCAATGTACGCCTTTGCTCACTGAGGGGAGTACTTAAAAAAATTCCTTGAGGAAAGCTGCTAAATATTTCACATTCAACATTAAGACACTAAATACTAAGTTACCTTCCAAAAAGATTATGTTAATTCACCCCTATGAATTATGTTATGAATTATGTTAATTCACAGCTGAGAAAAGAAAAACCTTAAATCACAATATTATTAGACTCACATATATTCTCTTTAGAAGAGCAACTTCCCTCCTCTCCTCCCCTAATATTTATTAGACTTACTGCGGAAAAAAAGTATGGTTAGATGGCAACTAAAATTCATGAATTTCATCAAAACATTTCAAGTTATTCTACATCAGTATTTTATTTAAAAACAGAGGAGATATATGATTTGAATTTTTAAAAAACTAAAGCAGAAGTTCTGATTTGTGGAATAGCTATAATACAAAGCAGAGCGGGGAGGAGTGAAGAATAAACCAAACCAAACATTTGAAAAGATGACATGATATATGTAAGACAGCATTAGAAAAACAAAATAAATCTCTAGTACTTATTCATATGTTCAAGAAAGGTCTGAAGAAACTATTTGAGCAACCCTATATAGGCAACTCGGAGAAGGCAATGGCACCCCACTCCAGTACCTCTTGCTTGGAAAATCCCATGGACGGGGGAGCCTGTTAGGCTGCAATCCATGGGGTCACTAAGAGTCGGACACGACTGAGCGACTTCACTTTCACTTTTCACTTTCATGCATTGGAGAAGGAATGGCAGCCCACTCCAGTGTTCTTGCCTGGAGAATCCCAGGGATGGGGGAGCCTGGTGGGCTGCCATCTATGGGGTCGCACAGAGTCGGAAACGACTGAAGTGACTTAGCATAGCATATAGGCAACTACTTTTTATACATAAAAATACTCCCTTTCTTGAAAGAATACCATAAAACATGACTATAAATATGCTGCAAACCACAGGTAAACTCCTATTGCAACAGTCTCCAAGAAATATACATATAGTGGTAAATTTTTATCCAAAACTTACTGCTGGAGCAAACAAAGATGGAAGGGAATATAAAATCATTTGGTCAAAAATCTAAAAAAGGAGGAAACGAATGTACAAACAAGTTAAAAGTTAGTTAGAAACAGGATGTGAGGGCACAGTTCTTCAACTTCCAAGGTCAATGTGCAGAAGCTACGTTTAAGCTCTGATTAAACTGTATTTAAACTTCCCACTTTACATTTGTCCAGGTAAAAAAGCAAAGTTTGATTTATTACTCAATCTTTTAAAAATAATTCTAAGTGGAAGAAATGTTTCTGAAAGAACTCTATTTCTAAATGCTTACATTTTATAAAAATATAGGCCAAATGGAGAGAAAGGGGAGATAAAGGCTATAGTTAGAAAAGGCCAACAGTAACAACAAAGCCATTTCTAATGCAGACGTAAATGCTGAAATATAAATCTCAAAAAAGAAAATAATAATACCTGGATATCTTGCAGGCAAATTTCGTGAGCATCCAAAGAACACTGCAGTCTTGGTTCTAGTAGTTTCTTTAAATTGCCTATTGGCTCATTGATGTCTATGGCCTGACTTACACATTCAGCTGGAGTGTAGGTCTGTTCTACAATGCTGAAGAATACAGTGTTAGAGGACCCAATGTTAAAGAATGTAATGGTTAACAATTACCTTCTTACCCTGGATATTAACCCAACAATATGTTCAAAACAAAATTCAACTCCAAAACACATTTCTGGTCTTTGAAACTCATTTCTGCACAGACACCTTTTATAGTGGTAGGCTCATCATCAACTAGTGTTGCCAAACTTAATAACGAATCACATTACACAAGGAAATGCAAGCTTGAAATTTAAGGCACCTTTGCAAATAGACCACATCATACACACACATACACGCACGTACTTGTGTGTGTGTGTGCATACTAATATTGCTTACACTAAAATATTTAAGGGGAAATGTCTGCATTTATATTTCCAAGTTATTTTGAAGAATTTCAGGCTCAGAAAGGAATATAAAAAGTCTCCTCAAAACTTGTATGGTATCTCTACTTCCCAAAATCAACACAATAATACAAGTCATAAGATATGAAAATACAGGTTATATAAAATATTTTCCATCTAATCTGAAAACTACTGGTTATAATCAGTCTAGATTCACCTTAAAAAGTTATATTCTTCCTTTAAAACTTTCTACGTGCTCTTTTGCATTTTTACTTCATATTCTGCTAAGTCACTTCAGTCGTGTCCCACTCTGTGCAACCCCATAGACGGCAGCCCACCAGGCTCCTCCATCCCTGGGATTCTCTAGGCAAGAACACTGAAGTGGGTTGCCATTTCCTTCTCCAACTTCATATTCTAAGTTCTACAAAAAACCGTTAAGTTCCTTAAGAGTAAAATCTTTGGTAAGTAATTTTATATATCTTTTGTGAATCCTTACTTGAGGCCAAATGGAAAGTAGATACCAGTAAGTATTTGCTGAATTGGTAAATCTACAATTCAATCAAGTTTCACATGTTTAATTTAAATACGGTTTAAATCTCACTTATAGTTGTCAAAAAGTGTGTCCTTAAAAATTTGTCATTACATTTTCACATAAATTCCAAGTATAATTCAATAAATACATAATATTCAGTGAATATATGTAGCCTAAATTCCTAAAACTTAAAATTTATAAAAGAGACCACTCATGACTGAAAAAAAATTATATTAAAATAATAAACATTATTATTACTATTTGTTAAGGTAAATTTGTTAAGGGTCTTTTGGCTATGTAAATATTTTCACAAACTCTTCAGCTATAGCAGAGTGGGCTATATATATATATTTTTTGGTAACAATAATCTTTACAAGAGTCAGATGTCACTTTAACACAGATTTTTAAGGACCCATTTTACATAGGATCAACATTTAAAACATTTTTTAACATTCTGTTGCCATCATTTAAACCTTGGGAGATCCATATAAAAAAATCTGATTACCAATTTCCCTTGAGAAAATGTGGATGATCTCACATCACTGGATCAACATTCCTGCATAGCACTCTGCTACAGCTAGAAACTCTAACTGCTCGTTTCACATAGCTACTCCCCAAGTCAACAGTAACTACAATCACAGTAACTACCAACCTCTTACGGGAGACATCAACAAAGGTTTTCTCTACGAAGTCAAACAGTAAAAACTTTACACTCTGTGGATCATTTATACATACATGTGTGTACAAAAACATAAATATACTCATGTCAGGCTTCAAGACAGCTCAAATGATCCTCACCTTCTAATATTTACAGCTTTTTACAGTTCCCTCCCAAACTGTCCCAAGGCTGGACTGTGTGACCAAAGGACTACGGCAGAGTGATACAAGTATTGCTTCTTAGATTAACTTATTTAAAAAGACACTGGTGAATGCTCCCTCGGACCATTTGCTTCAGGGAAAGCCAGCCGCATGTGGCGAGCAGCCCTACACAGAAGCCCATATGCTGAGGAAGTGAACGGCCCTGTCACCGGTCTTATGAGTGATTTTAGAAACAGATATGCTACCGTCAGCCAACACTTCAGATGACTGTAGCCCAGACAGACAGCTTAACTGCAAGCTCTTGAGAGTCTCTGAGCCAGAACCAAGCAGCTAACTGACTGGATGAGGGGCTTCTGACTCTGAGAAACTCTGTGCAAGAATAACTGTTGGGTGTTTTAAGCTGTGAAGTTCTGGAGTAACGTGTTACATAAATGAGCGTATGTATGTATGTATATACAGCCTATTGTTTCTTCTGCTGGAGAAAATAGCATAATCAAACATGCTAAAAAGCTCCATTCAAAACTTAATGTCTCCTGTGCAGTCACATCAAGGTATTTTAGACCTTTTTGGCCAGGAAAATGTTTCCATGCCAGGGCATGATGGGCGAGGACAGGGTGGGGGGTTACTAAAACGAGGTTTGTATTTTGAGCCAGAGCAAGACATCTTGCCTGAGCAGATGAAGTGGCCTGAGTAACCATGGCTTCATGAGTAATCATGGCCACAGGGCAGAAGAGCTGCTAATTAACTGGCACAAAAATCTCAATTATGCAAGACAGAAAAGTTGCAAAAGATCTATTGCACAAGATTGTGCCTACAGCTGACAATACTGTATGGTACACTTAAAAATTTACTGAGGGCAGATACTGTGTTAAATGTTCTTACCACAATAAAATAGTAATTTTTAAACAATTTAGGTCTTTCATCTCAGCTGCACGCTCAACTTTAAGCAAGCTACTCAACCTTAGTAATCTGTCTATTCCCACTGGAGTTCTACTGAAGCTCTGCAGCACTCTTCAGCCCCTTTTACTTTTACTACATTATCTCAGCTCTTGCTTTCCAGAGTAAACTAGGACCATTAGTGATTACCTTCCTTGTCCTTGACTCCCAAATCCCTCTTTTCAGTCATATTCTCTCCTTGGATCCTGAACTCATTACCACTGCCCACCTTCCTTAATGGAGTAAGCAGTATTCTATTACTATTCCAAAAACTAACACCTTTCACTTCTCTATATGCTTAGTACTATGATGGCTCACGACTAACCTAGACAGCATATTAAAAAGCAGAGACATTACTTTGCCGACAAAGGTTCGTCTAGTCAAAGCTATGGTTTTTCCAGTAGTCGTGTATGGATGTGAGAGCTGGACTATAAAGAAAGCTGAGCACCGAAGAACTGATGCTTTTGAACTGTGGTGTTGGAGGAGACTCTTGAGAGTCTTTCAGTCCAAGGACTGCGAGGAGATCAAACCAGTCAATCCTAAAGGAAATCAGTACTGAATATTCACTGGAAGGACGGATGCTGAAGCTGAAGCTCCAATACTCTGGCCAACTGATGCAAGGACCTGACTCACTGGACAAGACCCTGATGCTGGGAAAGATTGAGGGCAGGAGGAGAAGGGGACGACAGAGGACGAGATGTTGGATAGCATCACTGACTCGATGGACATGAGTTTCAGCAAGCTCTGGGAGTTGGTGATGGACAGGGAGGCCTGGCTTGCTGCAGTCCATAGGGTCGCAAAGAGTCAGACAGGATTAAGCAACTGAATTGCCTGCCTGCCTGCCTGATGATGGCTCATACAGCTGTGTGTTTCTTCAAATATAAGGTAGTCTCTACCAGGGCAGATTAGAGTCTCATTTATTGATGTACTCCTGATAGTTACTATTTGTTGAACTAGTTCAGGCTGTGAATTAAACTCTTGCTGAAATAAAAGAAATCAGCACTGACAAAAGGAAAAAGAATCCAACAGTGTCCGAAGGGTAGAAACCACCACAATCAATTGCTTGACCATTATTAGCTATGCTTACTACCATCTTTAGTTTAAAACTATCTTTTCCTTCCAGCTACAAAGCCATTAAGTCAGAGGAAAAACGCAATACATTATCCCTCAAAATGCTGGGGTCAGTTGGGAAGATTAAAAAAAAACGGTCCTCAAAGAACTTGGCTATTCTTATTTTAATTAGGCATGTTGATAATATAAAAAATAGTAAATTAAAAAAATACCAACCTTTCTTCTGTGCACTCTGCTTTCTCTGTTCCATCAATCTCGATTTCTATCAGCTCCTCTGCTTCTCTTTTCGTCATGGCTGAAGTATTTCAAAAGTTCAGCCCTACAAGAGTTAAATTTTAAGACATTCTGAAACGCATAAGCAGACACGTTACACAAGAAGTAAAGACCCAATTCAAATAAAAGCCGAGGGTAAGCAGAAGAGGAGGAAGCAATCTTCACATATAAAAGAAAATCCACAAGCAATATTTATAAACCAGTTTTTGTTTAAATGGTGTTTACCAGTCTGACATGACATCAATATCATTCCCTTGGATTTACTGGGATGTTTTTGACCCTAGTCTCAGTCAACAAATTAATTAAGATTACTTCAAAATCAAGTGAAAGGCATGTCGACGGTTATTACAGCAGTTCGGTCTTAATAACAGATTTAAACCTGCACCTTAAAAATCAACATGGGAATTCCCAGTGGTTAGGACTCTGCACTTCCACTGCAGTGGGCCTGAGTTTGATCCCTGGTGAGGGAACTAAGATAATCACATGCCACACAGCATGGTGGGGGTGAGGGGGATCAACATGGAGTTGAAAAATTTACAACTGTCCAGCTAAAAAGCTGTACTTTATTAGCAGAGTTTACTGTAAACCACTATTGACAGAGTAAGCTAAATTAAAAATTAGCTAATTAAAAATTAACCCAAGCTATGATTTATGTTACAAATTACATACTTTATACATGCCAGTACAATATTCTCAAATGGCAAAATAAAGTAACAAAATCACAGATATGTGAATTATTGCCCTGATTACACACTAGAATTATTTATGATTATTTTTCAGATGTGGTTTTATACCTTTTAATCAAACTATTACATCAGTTTTTAATTCTCACATGTAAAAATTTTACTTACATTAAACTTCCATTGATTTTTGTACCATTGATACATTATGTGCCATTCTGTACCATTTGCACTACCAATACTAAAACGTTATAATTTTATAAAATGCTAAGTAATGTATAAAATAGCTGCATATGTTGGCATTCCTTTATGGCCATTTCCAAGGTGTTAATGCTGTAAGTTGCAGGTTGTTACTACTTCACTTTGCACGCATGCTCAGTCGGTCAGTTGTGTCTGACTATTAGAGACCCCACGGACTGTAGCCTGCCAGACTCCTCTGTCCATGGTATTCCCCAGGCAGGAATATTGGGGTGGGTTGCCATTTCTTCCTCCAGGGGATCTTCTGACCCAGGGACTGAACTCACATCTCTTGTATCTCCTGCACTGGCAGACAAGATTCTTTACCACTGTGCTTCTTGGGACGTTTACTAATCAGCTGACCTTATAATAGAGATCATCCTCGATTATCCAGGTGAGTCCAGTGACATCACAAGAATCATTAGAGAGGAAGAATCTAAAGAGATCCAGAGAGATTCAAAGTGAGGACGACTGACTGGCTGTGATTGGCTTTGAAGATGAAAAAAAAAGAGCCACAATCCAAGGAAGACAAGCAGTCTCTAAAATTTGGAAAAAGAAAGGAGACAGACCTTCCCCCAGAGCCTCCAGAAGAAATACAACTCTGCCAACACCTGATTTTAGCCAAGAATGACCCATTTCAGACTTCTGACTTCAGGAACGTATGATAGTAAGTTGGTGTTTTCAAGCCACTAAGTTTGTAGTAATTTGTTACTGTAGTTCTAGGAAACTAGTAAGTCTTCTTTCCCACTTTAGAGAGGGTTGTAACTCTCCTCAGGTCCAAAAATCTCCAACTATTGGGGAGCTGGTTTTCTGATAACTTAGTCTCTAAATTCTGGCATCTGAATCTAGACTTTCCGGTATAAAAATGATCTGATTTCTCCCTCACTATAAAGGCTCCTCTCACAGCTCCTCCATAACAAGAAAGAAGAATAATAAGAGGATGGGGCTCCCCACTGGAACAGATACACATCATGCACATCCAGCAGAATGCCTAGGCCCCAGCAGGTTTTGTTTGGGATGACAGAAGAATGAAGGGCTTTTGTTCTTCTTTCTTGCTGACCACAGCCTAGTCAGTCTTTCCTTTCTTCATAAAGCCTATTTCTTAATTGATACTATGTGTTAAAACTGGAATTCAACATGAGCACTAAAGCAAAACACCGGTGGCAGTAACCCAGTAGGGACCTTATAGAACAGCATAAGCTCACCTGGGAAGGCGTATTTGTTGACAGATGTATACACAGAACTTTGAACAGTGCCGCTCCTTTTGTAGGCACTGTATTAAAGTGTGTTTAATAAGTGAATGTTATAAAAACCAAAGGGGCTTCCCTGGTGGCTCAGCTGGTAAAGAATCTGCCTGCAATGCGGGAGACTTGGGTTTGATCTCTGGGTTGGGAACATCCCCTGGAGAAGGGAAGAGCTTACCCACTCCAGTATTCTGGCCTGGAGAATTCCATAGACTGCAAAGACAGCCGATGGGGTTGCAAAGAGTTGGACACAACTGAGCAACTTTCATCTATGAGCAGATCCTTGGGGCTCCTGTATTTCAAACAGTTGCCATTTTTGGACTTCCCTATATCTCAGTTGGTAAAGAATCCACCTGCAATGGAGGAGACTCGGTTCGATTCCTGCGTTAGGAAGATCTGCTGGAGAAGGGATAGGCTACCCACTCCAGTATTCTTGGGCTTCCCTTGTGGCTCAGCTGGTAAAGAATCTGCCTGTAATGTGGGAGACCTGGGTTCAATCCCTGGGTAGGGAAGATCCAGGGATCCAAATTGCTAACATCCAGTGGATCACAGAAAAAGCAAGCGAATTCCAGAAAAACACCTACTTCTGCTTTATTGATTATGTCAAAGCCTTTGACTGTGTAGATCACAACAAACTGTGGAAAATTCTGAAAGAGATCGGAATACCAGACCACCTTACCTGCCCCCTGAGAAATCTGTATGTAAGTCAAAAAGCAAGTTATAACTGGACATGGAACAATAGACTGGTTCCAAATTGGGAAACGGGTACATCAAGGCTACATATTGTCACCCTGCCTATTTAACTTATATGCAGAGTACATCATGCAAAATGCTGGGCTGGGTGAAGCACAAGCTGGAATCAAGACTGCCAGGAGAAATATCAATAACCTCAAATACACAGATAATACCACTCTTATGGCAGAAAGTGAAGAGGAACTAAAGAGCCTCTTGATGAAAAAGCTGGCTTAAAACTCAATTCAAAAAACAAGGACTGGCATCCGATCCCATCATTTCATGGCAAACAGATGGGGAAACGATGGAAACAGTGACAAACTTTATTTTCTTGGGCTCCAAAATCACTGCACATGGTGACTGCAGTCATAAAATTAAAAGATGCTTGCTCCTTGGAAGAAAAGCTATGACCAACCTAGACAGCAAAGACATTACTTTTATGACAAAGGTCCGTCTAGTCAAAGCTGTGGTTTTTCCAGTAGTCATGTGAGTGTTGGACTATAAAGAAAGCTGAGTGCCAAAGAATTGATGCTTTTGAACTGTGGTGTTGGAGAAGACTCTTGAGAATCCCTTGGACTGCAAGGCAATCAAACCAGTCAGTCCTAAAGGAAATCAGTCCTGAATATTCATTGGAAGGACAGATGCTGAAGCTGAAGCTCCAATGCTTTGAACACCTGATGCAAAGAGCTGACTCACTGGAAAAGACCCTGATGCTGGGAAAGACTGAAGGCAAGAAGAGAGGGAACAACAGAGGAAAAGATGGTTGGATGCCATCACCGACTCAACAGACATGAGTTTGAGTAAACTTCAGGAGTTGGTGATGGACAGCGAGGCCTAGTGTGCTGCAGTCCATGAGGTCGCAGCGAGTCGGACACAAATGAGTGACTGAACAGACTGATGAGAACCATTTCACACCGTATAATTGACTCCAGAAATCTAGACGACTTACATGTGAAAGGTAAAGCTATAAAACTAACAGAAGAAAGTGGTGGAATTTTGTGGATAAAAAAGGATTCATTTCTTGAAAAAGCATTCATTTCTTAAAATTCCAAAAACATATATCATAAGGAAAAAAACCTGATAATTTCATTACATAAAAGTTAAGATTTATGTTCGACAGACAGGATATAGTGTACAAAAAGACATTTCCAAAATCCATATATGATAAGGAAATAGTTACTGGAATACACAGTGAACAAGTTGATAATAATCCCCCCAAGTCAGGACAAAGTAGAAAAGTAGGTAAAGAAGGAAACTCACCTAAAGAGAAACCAAAATGGCTAAGGACACGAGGAGATGCTCACGTTCAAGCTATTCACCTTATTCTGTGTGTGTGTGGCAAAGATCAGAATGCTGAATACTGAAAAGAGCAGCAGGGACCTTGGAGCACAGGGATCCTGCCTCTGCTGATTGAAGACAGACAGGACTGACTACTCTGGAGAAACAGCTAGCAGCACTTGCTCAAATAAAGGGATTATACCTATGATCCAGCAATCTTGCCCTTAGATAAGCATTCCAGAGACATTCTCACAGTGATTGATAATAGTATGTTAAAGGTAGCTTTGCTGGAGACAGCTGAAAGCAGGAGCCAATACACGAACCTGTGATGAGAGTACTGCAGATGCAAGAAAATGTGAAACACACTATGGAACCTTAGTAACAGTCAGAAACAAAGAGATAATGAACACATAAAGGATAAAAACCGTACAAAAAAAAGTGAGAAATGGACTAAGGCTTATATTATAGCAGGACAGCATTTAAAAGGGTCATTTGTTTTATTTTTCAGGGTCCACGCGCAAGTCCACTCCCATTTCCATAATCAACTTTTAAAACGAGTGAATTTTCTAGGGACTTCAGAAAAATAGAAAAGAAATTTAGGAATTTCCCTGGTGGTCCAGTGATTACAGTTCCATGCTTCCAATGTAGGGGGCATGGTTTCCATCCCTAGTCAGGGAACTGATATCCCACAGGTCATGCAGCATGACCAACAAAATTCAAATAAACAATTAAAACAACAACAAAAAAGAAAGCACCGTAAGCAGATAGGTTAGGAGGTCCCCAGAAAAGAAGAATCAGGCATGGCTTTTGACAAACAGAAGCCATTTTTGTCCTAAGCCATTTTGAGATCTAAGCCTAACCACAATGCTTACCCTTGAATACAGCTCAGTAATAATGTTCTTAAGGAATAACAATAGCAAAGATAGTAAATCAGTATAAAAACTCCAGGTTCTGTTTCCATGGTAAAGATTAGCCTGAAGCACTTTCTTGAGCTGCTCTGCAGAATTTAAACCCTCCTCTAGTGGCAACCACTAGATCAACTGTAACCCAAAGGATGATAATATTGATCTTTTCTGACCTTTGTGACTTCAATCAACTAAAGCTTGGTTGCTGTCAACCTCTGCCCCAATCCTATCTTGAACTCTCCTCTTCAAGCTCCTTCATAAATATGCATGTACCCTTAGCTTAAGACTTTTCCCAATTTTGCTGCTTTGGGAAAGATCCCACAGTGTTCTTCTTGCTCTAAGTAATAAATCTCTTCTCCTGCTCTTTGGCTTGATTGCGTCTTTTGTCTTACACCCACCAAAAGATGAATCCAGTTTTCTGTACCTACCAGAGAAATGGCCCTAAGGGCTTTGATCAACAAGGATACTTGGCACACCTCTTGACAGAAGCACTAAGACAGAGAGTTGTTAAAAGAAATTTATACTGTGATCTTTCAAAAAAGTTAGAGATCAGTCTCCAAAAGGTGCCAAAGGTGGGGGGGGGGGGGTGTTGGGGTATGAATCCAATACACTTTTGGAAAACACTGTGTTACTTAAGTCTCTGAATTGATCTTCTTTCTCAATTCTCTAAATTAAGCCTAAAGAAGCAATGGAGACATTTGGCAAGCTGTCCAAATCTTTGCTGTCATTGCTCAAGTGGGTCTTAGCTCTTCTCCTGGAGCCAACTGCCCAGGATTCTACGTCAAAACTTAAGAAAATGGAGAAGACAGCATTACCTGGAGACTTTCCACACAGGAAAATGTCCCTTGACACTGGTTTTTCCTGGATTAAACCTAACCTGCTTTCAGAACACTTCACAAAACGAATACAAATTTATATTTAACTAAAAATTCCAGGAAAGGCTAGTATTCTTTAAAATAGTTATATTTACCACTATCTTTTAAAGCCACAGATAAACTTGAGGATTATTCTCCATTGGAGCACGTTATTAGTTTAGAGTTTAGAATAATTTTTCATAGTGAAGGACAATAAGTAAATGAAGGATAAATAAATACAAGTGTAATCTGGGAGTTTTTCTCAAGTTAAAAAATACTATTAAATAGTCTGAGAAAAAAGACATTTTTGGTTTTTAAAGATAAAAGTCAATAGCTAAGAAAAAGTAAACACAGACATCTGTGTGTACACATGCAGAGAGAAAGCAAGTGTGGACAAAGTGTGGCAAACTTGGCGTCTCTGGGGGGTGAACGTGTACCTTGTACAATTTCAGTGCATAATTTTTTGAATTTTCCTTTAGACTTGAAGTTTTATAAATAAAAGCTGGAGGGAGGTAAGTCAACAGTTTTAATTGTTCAGCCTCCACCTGCTGCTCCTCCATTAAACACCTAGCTCATTATTTAGATTCTTATTTTAAGATGATACAAGCCTCATGTCACTGCTCCTGTAGACACAATCCAGGTAAAACTGACATAAGTCCATCTAGCGTCAGAATTTGTCTCAAAATAATTAAGGCTGGAAAGCTTGGATCAAATCCCAAGAGAGAGATAACTCATTGTTCCCTCCACTTTCGAACTAGTTGACCCAGTTTCTTTTGACATTAAGACAATACCTAAGAACGTTATCCCTGCCCAGTTCTTTGCTTACGTGGACCCTTCTAAACCTTTGCCGCCTCCAAGACTCAGAACTACCGCGAGTCTTTCTAAATCACTCATCTCTTGCAGTGCAACATTAGGCGTGGTCCTCCCTGCCGTTAACCTAATCAAACTGGGATTCCTAAACACAAAGACGTTGTTGGCTTATCTTCCAGCCTGCAAAAACACACTTAAAAAGCTGACAAGCCACACTAACCCATCGTTTTCTCGTCTCACTTCCTCGTTTTTAAAAGAAACCCAATGGACTCCAGACATTAAACAGATGGCTTTAACCCAACTGTAAGACAATTCTAGAAAGACCACTGGACCCGAAGGGAGAGCGCATCGCTGAGTTGGCAAGAAGATCGATATGGCATCGTGCTGTGAGATCCCAGGGGCGTCGGGATCAGGTCCCGACCGCGGCGGCTGCGAAGCACGGCGGACAGCCGAGCAGGGGCACAGGGAGGGGAGGGGGCGGCGAGAGGTGACAGGAACTACCCGGGCCCCGGGGGCGCGCGGCCTCGCGGAGCCCCGCGCCGCGCGCCCCCCGCCCCTCCCCGCACAGCCTCCCCCGCCCCTCCCCACCCGGCTCCCTCAAGTCTCCACGAACGGAAATGGGAGTCACAGCGCCGGGGACCAGCGGAAACAAAACACAGAGGCGGCCGCGGGGGGGCCGCGGTGGGGGAGAAGGCCCCGGAACGAAGCCGGCCCGCGCGGGCCCGCGCTGTCTTCCTCCCCCGCGGCCGCACTCACCCGCTCCGGATTCGGCCCCGTCGCCCCCGCCCGCACTCCAGAGCCGGCTGAGAAGCGCAGCGGCGCGGGCTCCACGTGCAGCGTCTCTCCCGGTAAGACCCGCAGCTCCCGCGACTCGAAGTGGGAGGCCCCTGGGCCCTTCCCGCGAAAACGGCGCAGAGAAACTACAACAACCCCCCCTCCACCTCCCAGGCACCCCCGGGTTCGGGACTACAACTCCCAGCAGGTTGCGCGAAACGGACGCCTAAGGCAACGGAGGCTCACGAGGCACAAGGGAGCAGCAACGCCCCAGTTCGCTTTGTTTTACACTGTCACTTTGCACAATCGTATACCTCAACAACCCCCCCCCCCTCCCCCGTCAATCAAGGAATAGGACGCTGACTCGGGGCCCGGGGGACTGAACTAGGGGACAGGCCAGTCCAAGGGCGCATGCGTAAACCACACGATTTCCGAGAGGGAAAAAGAGAGCGGGTCAAGTTGGGCGAAGGAAAGATGGCGGAGGCGTCACTAGAGGACCCGGAAGCACTTACCCTCCACTTCCTCCTCCTGTTTGGCTTCTGTCTCACCTACAGCCGTCCGGTCGCAGAGTGTCTCCGAGACGCTTCCTGTCCGGTGAGTGTCGACCGTCTGAAACGGCGGCCCATAATGCATTGCGATGGCGGGTAGGCGGGTGGGGGCGGAGCCAGGGCCGGAAGTAGAACGGGGCGGTGGCGGCGGTGGCTGGCGGTTCGGCAGTGAGTGCAAGGTGACTGGGAGGGTAACTGGACTAACGTGGCCTCTTGGGACTTGGGTTTGGGTTTCTTCACGAGGTCTGGGATGCCCTTTTCCCTCTAAGACTTTGGAAAAGAGAGCAGTCTTATATCCCGGGGCGCCTTCACGGCCTGGCCCGGGGTCATTTTCGACCTCGGCGCCTTTCGGCCTTGAAGTTTGCTGTAGATTCAATAAGTAGCCAGAAAATCCCGCTCTGAGGGCCAGCCTGGCTCACAGGGTGGCGCGGGCTGCAGGGAGGCCGGCGCTTCGTGGACTTGCAGCCCGTCTGGGGCAGCCCAAGGTCATGTCCGCGGGGCCGGTCTGCAGCCAGGCTTGCTCATCCCGGACGCGTGGGAGGTGGTTCTGAACTATTTAGGAATAGAACTTGAGAGAAAAAGACAATGGTCATCTTAAAAGTTTGGACGCCACCTAAAGATGTTGGTAGTGCTGAAATTTGGTTAAGCAGCTTTTGTTTTACATCACGGTTTCCTGGAGGAGAGCACTAACCTTGGACTGGCCAGTCGTCACTAAACGGGAGAGCCATGCTCCCTCTCAGCACAGGGCCGCTTCTTCTGCTGTTCTTTTCTAGCTGTTGCTTTCCCCAATTTCTTTGCGTATGTCCAATCCCTGTCATAGCTGGCGTGCGTGGCCTCGCATAGTACTTGAATAGAGGGCTTAATCATAGTTGATACTTTATATTACCTATTTGGATTCCCTGGTGGCTCAGACGGTAAAACGTCTGCCCGCAATGCGGGAGACCCGGATTTGATCCCCGGGTCGTGAAGATCTCTGGAAAAGGAAATGGCAACCCACTCCAGTTCTCTTGCCTAGAAAATTCCGTGGATGGAGGAGCCTGGTGGGCTACAGTCCATGAGGTAGTAAAGAGTAGGACACGTCAATACCTATTTGTGTAACGACATGTATGTTTCTCAATAGATATTCAATCTTTGGGGAAAAAACTGAAACAGAGGAAAAGGAACAAGTTTTGATAGTGAGATTATGTGTTCATTTTTTAGATAAATTGAGTTCGAGAGCAAGATAAGACTTCTGAAAGGATGAGAGATGATGATGTATAGTTTTGGAATTCAGGAAGAAGACCACGCACAATTAGGTGTGATTTGGGGATCATTAATAAACTGTCTTGCATATTGTCTTTACTATCTGTGAAGGAGGCTTAAGAATACTTTGCTCTGTTTCTTAACAGGATTGCTGTAAGGGTACCAGGAGAGAATATGTATGGAAGTACTTGGCAGAATACCTAGGTCTGAACAGATGTTAGGGTGACCCTATTGGAAAGTGTTGTTTGTGTTTATGTTGCCAAAAGGGAAAGTATACACTGAGTTGCACAATTTTAAAAATGTATCTGTGTCCTGTCAGATTCTGTTGTGTAACCTGGGATCAGGTACTTACCTTTAAGCCACAGTTTCTGTATGTGTGAAGTGAGAATGATATTAAGTAGCACCTTGGGTGTTAGTCACTCAGTTGTGTCCCCGACTCTTTGTGACTCCATAGACTATAGCCCACAGGCTCCTCTCTCCATGGGATTCTTCAGGCAAGAATACTGGAGGGGGTTGCCATTCCCTTCTCCAGGGGATCTTCCCCACCCAGGGATGGAACCTGGGTCTCCTGCATTGCAGGCAGATTCTTTACACCTGAGCCACCAGGGAAGTAGCACCTTAAGGTCATTCAAATAGTTTTCTTTCATCCTGTAGGTGAAGGATATTTGGTAGATTGTAGGATTTATTTTGATAGTCTTTTTATGTGCGATTTCATGAACTTCTCGGCACTATTGACGTTTTGAACCAAATTATTTCTTTGTTGTGGGGAGGGTGCTATTGTTGTTGTTGTTACAGGATTTTGGCAGCCTGCTGGGTTTTACCCACTAGAGGCTAGTAACATTCGCCCTGTCAGGACAACCAAAAATGTCTTCAAACATTGCCAGGTATTTCCTGTGGGACATCGCCGCGATTAGAGAACTGCAGTGCCACTCTTCAGTCTTCTAGCTTAATGCTTTCCAACTCTCACTAGTAAAGGGCCACATTCCCCCTGGCCCTTGTGGATTCTTTGAAGAATCCAGTAAAAGTGAATTACTGGAAAACGTAGTAGATGAAAGACAAAACATGGAGACACAAAATACGAACTCTTAATTGCTTCCTTTGTGGCTCAGCTGGTAAAGACTCCACCTGCAGTGCGGGAGACCTGGGTTTGATCCCTGGGTTTGGAAGATCCTGGAGAAGGGAAAGGCTACCCACTCCAGTATTCTGGCCTGGGGAATTCCATGGACTGTGTAGTCCATGGGGCCGCAAAGAGTTGGACGTGACTGAGCGGCTTTCACTTTCACTATTGAATTCTGCAGGTATGAATTACTCTGTCAGATTGCTGTAAAAGTTTCTAAATGCTTATTCCCAATTTTGATACTATAGTGGAGCACTAACACTGTACTACTGAGAGTCCTCAGACCACACTTGGAGCAGTAGTGTTAAATTTAACAGTTTGGTGTGACGGTGCTTGTTTAAGTCATTTGGGGAGCTGGGGAATCATGTTAGCGTGTTAGGTTCAGAAGTTTGACCAGGCTATATCGAAGTGTGACTCTATCATTCCAACATGGCTTGGTCAGCCCTTTATTAATCTGGGGCAGTTTCTTCTAATTTTTCTATGATCTCCTTATTCTTTTTCTTTTGGAATTCCTGTTTGCATATAATGAGGTTGTACTGCTTGATTTTCCCTCTCTTGTTGGTGGACTCCCTTGTGTGTTTTGTTTTTTTGGACTCCTTGCTGTTTTTTCTTGCTGGTTCTTTTGGACTCAGATCTGGTTTTTACAGTATTCATGAATGCCTGGAATCCTGCAGCTGTACCAGGCGGAGCAGTTTCTCTCCCTGTGGGCCTGTGAAATGCAAACTGAGGTTGAGGCAGCTGTCTCCAGGCTTCCTGTTCGTATCCCTTTTTGCCTTGTGAGGGAGTCAGGGGAACCTGGTAGGCTAATTTTGGAACCGGTATTACTGTCTCTCTGCTGAGGGTGGGCGTACAAGACTAAAAAGTTCGTGGAGAAGAAACACCCCATCCCTGATTTTGTGCTTTCTTTCTGCATCTGACCTAGTGGAGTGCATGCAGGCCTGAGTGATTCTGAATTCTAGATCCCAGGGCCTTTTACTTGAGCAGCAGAACACTTGCAGTGAGGGGTAGAGAGGGAAAAGGATCTTTGGTCAGGTGACTGTTCTTAGTATTCACTGAGTTCTGTAGCACTTAGTAGAATTGGGTACCCACTGTAACACTTTTACAGGGCTTTTACAATTATGTCAATCTTAATGTATCTTCACATGCTGGTTCTTGTTTCCAATAACAGGATCACCATGATTCTTCAGAGACTCTTCAGGTTGTCCTCTGCTGTTCAGTCTGCAATCTCAGTCTCTTGGAGGAGGAACATTGGTATTACAGCAGTGGCATTTAATAAGGAGCTTGATCCTGTGCAGAAACTCTTCGTGGACAAGATTAGAGAATATAGAACTAAGCGACAGTAAGTGGGTAGATCACGGACCTTGGTGTTAATGTGCATATTCAAACCTTGGTGTTAATGTGCATATTCAAAGTATGTACGTTTTGAGATGGTAAAGAATTACGTGGCGTTTCAAAGTGTCTAAGACCTTCACTGAGCTGATCCCTGTGGTACAGGTTCATTAGCTGCTCCAAAAGAAAAAGATGAGGACCTTGATATATTTTTTTTTAAGTCCCAAATTTTATATTATGAATTCCCAGGGAGGACTGCATTAAATCTAGTGCCATTTTAGATATATCCCCATTGTAATGTCATTTATTATAAACTGGAGTCAATTCATACAGGTATACCATACAAGATCCATACAATTCATACAAGATCCATACCAGGATCTTAGAAATCATTTAGGAACCGTATTTGAGAAAATTAAGCCCCTTGGACAATGATTATCCTAAGGTCATAAAACTAATTATGGGGAAAATATACTCAGAATATTCTCTCAATTTAGTGATCTTGGGACCACTAAATTGATTTGGGGAGAAATGTATAAGCACAGCATTTTTTTCTTTAACATTACTTCCATAGTTAATATATTTCTGGGACTGTCAAAAGACAGAAGACTCTGAAATGGCATAAAGCAAATCCAGGGAAAACCTAATTACAGAACCGCAAAGTTTTGAAGGTGATTAATGACCTTAGCCATCATCAGATTTAACCCCAAAATCTTTGGGAAAGTGATACAGATTAGTTCAGAGTTTTGTTTTATTTAGTTGTCTACCATATGCAGAGCACTGGACTATTGAGAATGGTGGGCTACAAAGAAAGAAGCCACTTGGCATTTCCATAATATTCTTTAAATCTAAGAGGGTAGAAAGTTTGTAAGCAAGTAAATATAATAGAAGGTAAAATAGATTAAGTGATAAGGTACTGACACATTCAGTGTTTGGGGAACTTCTTGGAAGGAATCCTCTTTTCTAGCTGGTACATTTGAAAGGTGGCATGGAAGAGTAATGTTTCCAAAAGCTTGTGGATCCAAGAACTGGACAATGATCGTCAATCATCAAGTATCCAGTTAGAAGGCTCTGTCTAGAACTGTGCTATATATTTCTGTGGCTGTTATCCACATGTGACTATTCAAATTCTAATTGAGTATAAATAAAAATTCAATTCCTCATTTGCCTTTTAGCCACATTTCTGGTGCTCAATACCAGATATGGCTAGTGGTTACCATGTTAGACAGCACAGACACAGAGTATTCTGTTATCATAGAAAGTTTCTGTTGTACATACTGGTATAGAAGAAAACTGAGTCCGTGACAAGAAACATCATTAACAAGTTCTTAAATTAGAGCTGGCTTAATATTTTTTTGTGGAAATAACAAATAAGATCCTATGCCTTATCATAGGCATAGGTGAAAATACTAGCCTTGATGGAATCTTCACTTATAATTTTTTTTATTATATTGTTCATTGTTAAACGGGGCAGTAACATTATGACAAACAAGAATTTGTGCAAATAGTTAATTAGGTCTAATTGGCCCGTTGCTGGTCTGTGAAGTGAAAATCGCTCAGTTGTGTCCAACTCTTCTACCCTATGGACTATATAGCCTGCCAGGCTTGTCTGTCCATGGGGATTCTCCAGGCAGGAATACTTTAGTGGGTATCCCTTCTCCAGGGGATCTTCCCAACCCAGGGATCAAACCCAGGTCTCCCACATTGCCGGCAGACTCTACCATCTGAGCCGCCAGGGAAGCCCAGCTGATCCATGATGCTGTGTTTATCTTTACAAAGCACAGCTCTTTAATTTTGTCATTTTATTGCTTAGCAAACAAAATACAGACTCCCAGACTATACATTCTGGGCCTCCTGTGATCTGGGTCCTGCTAGCTTTTCCATCTAGGCTGCTTAGCATTTCCCACATACAGCCAATGCTTTCCCACCTTCTCATCCTTGCTTTTGAGTCTTAGAATGTCTCAAATTACAGTCTGACCCAAATGCATGGTTTGTCACAAATGCCACCTTTTTAAAATGCAATCTGCCTGTTGAGCTTAGCAAAAGTGACCCCTCACCTCCAGTAGCTTTTTGTTAAACTGACTGCCTCTTGGCATAAATGTTTATAAGTGCTACTTTTTCTTTCTTGTAAATGGTAAAACCTCTGAGGATAGGAAGTAATTTGCTTCTTTGATAGGCCGCTCTTACAGACTTAAACCCTTCAGTGGTGTTTGATTTAAAGCACAGTGATAGTAGATAATTGCGTGTTCACGGTGTGCCAGGCACTGGCCCACGAGTGGTACATGTACACAGTCTCTGAATTCCCTCAGCACCGTCAGGTAGGATTTTGGAGTTGTCGGTGTAGAAACTAGAGTTTAGAGTGCTTCATGCCTTGCTCTAGTTCACACAGTAACTAGATTGTAGAACTGACAATAAAACAAACAGTTATTCACCCCAAGCGCATAGACTTAGCCTTTACACCTTATTGCTGCTCAGACGCTGAGAAATTCTGACTTTTCATAACACTGATACTGACAGACCTTGAATGTTGTTTGAAGTTGCCTCATTTGTGTGAACCCTCATCATATTTAAAATTGTTTGATTTTACATTTACATTCAAATTGAAATACTTGTTACCTTTCAGAAAAGTCTGCTCTTGTCTACGCTCGGAAGATCTGTGAAACTTAATTTTGTTTCTGTAAACTAATGTTTAAAATACACTTTCACTTGGTCATGTACACTACAGGACATCTGGAGGACCTGTTGATGCTGGCCCAGAATATCAGCAAGACCTAGACCGGGAGCTTTTTAAACTTAAGCAAATGTATGGTAAAGCAGACATGAATACGTTCCCTAACTTCACGTTTGAAGGTAAGTCTTTGTAATCACAGGTTCATTGTTGTGGGAGATCATTTTAAGTAGAGAATATTTACATGGGTTGTTTGGAGGATTAAATGACAATTACACGTGAATGTAATTTGAGCAAGCTCCGGGAGTTGGTGCTGGATAGGGAAGCATGGCGTGCTGCGGTCCATGGGGTCGCAAAGAGCTGGGCATGACTGAGCAACTGAACTGAACATGTGAAGGTATTAGGACAGTGGCATGTGTGGCAAGCACTGTGGTAAATGCCACTGGAAGAGATCACATAGCATAGAGGTGAAACGGTGGGGACCTAAAATCAAACGCCTGACAGTATCATTATGGGCTCTGGGATTCTGGATAGTTAACTGGTCCTTGTTTCTAATCTGACATTTGGGTAAGATCATACTGTCGTCTTAGTTGTAGTTAAATGACGTAATATATGTAAATTCATAGAACCTGGTTCATTTTAAGTCCTAAATAAATCTTAAGTTATATTTACGTGTAGATGTTTCTTTAAAAAATTGGAAGATGGATGAGATAAATATTAAAGTTTTTTAGAAAATATGCTTTATTGCAATATGACTAAGTTTGAACCTTTCTTTCCTCTTTTTAGACCCCAAGTTCGAAGTTGTCGAGAAACCACAATCCTGAAGAAGTAATGTAAAATTGATCTGGTAATTTGTCCTAGATTAGTTGTACAGCTGGCCACAAGTAACAGAATAAACATTTCATAGCTGTCAAATGTTCTTTTAATTCTGATTTCAAATAAATTATTTGGTGATGTTAGGTATACAGCTGAGTGTATTGAATTCTGTTTTTTTTTCTTAATCGATTGATTTTACTTTATATTTATTTATTTGCTGTCCCGGATCTTAGTTGTGGCATGAGATCTCTTCGTTACAGCATGTGGGATCTAGTTCCCTGCCAGGGACTGAACCCAGGCCCCCTGCATTGGGAGCTTGGAGTCTTAGCCACTGGACCACCAGGGAAGTCCCCGAATTCTTTGTTTTGAGATCCTCCTATTTGGTTATATGAAAACAGAAGGAGACCTTGGATTAACTGAGTACCATTTGCCCCGAACTTGGCAGATTCTTCTCAGAGTGTTGAGGTGTCCTGTTTATTTTGGAGACTTACTGCTGGAGAGGAGCCACCCTGACTGAACGAAGGAGTGTTCTCAGTGGGGGATGTCACACCTGCTCCCAGAATATGAAGAAACGGTTCAGAAATCATTGATGATAGCTTTTTCAGGGAACTCGGGTGTGACTGTGAATATGTCCAGGGACTGACTTTTATGTTTTAATTTCCATCTCCTGTCTTAAATGTTTTTATTATCCCAATAACTCACCTCTCTCCTCTCCCCTTAAAGTGTAATGGTCACTGTATCTATTACAAGGCTATGCAGATAGATCAAGGAATGCTGGGGGTGGAGGAGAGGAGGGTTCTACAAAGGAATTTCCTTGAAAATAGATTAAAGCTGTATGGTGGTGTTTGCCCAGTGGATGGAATATCAAGTAGATGTGCCAGATAAGTGGGAGAGCAGGTGCATCAAAATTTCAGTAAGTAGACAGTTCTATTTTTTAGTTTTCTTTTTTTTTAAAAAGGCAACTGTGCCTTTTTAAATCTGACACTCTCTCGTGTCAATAAATACGTCTCTTTAGTAAAACTTTAGAGATTGTTGTAAGTGAAGTCGAAAAAAAGTCTTACTAGGTTATCTCACTTCGAAAGGAATAGATTTTTACTATGGCATACCGTATTAGCTGAAATCTAAACCTGGTGAAAGTGTGTTAGTTGCACAGTCGTGTCTGACTCTCTGACCCCATGGACTATAGCCAGCCAGGCTCCTCCATCCATGGAATTCTCCAGGTAAGAATACTGGAGTGAGTAGCCATTCTCTTCTCCAGGGGATCTTCCTCACCCAGGGATCAAACGTGGGTCCTCCTGCATTGCAGGTGGGTTCTTCACCGTCTAGGCCACCAGGAGAGCCCCGGTGCTCTTAAAAGGACAAATTTGAGTTGAGGAAAGGTATGGGAACCAGAAATGGACATGTGCCTGCCTGTTACGTGTCTGTCTAGTGCTACTGTTAACCAAAGAGGGCTTCTGTTGTAGGCAGTTTTCACTTAACTCCATTTAGTGTAGGATTTTCTGCCTCTGACTGTTGCTACCCTTGGTGTGGCAGCATAGTGCTGACTCTGGTTAGATGCTTAATGTATGAGTTCTTGGAGCGCTATGTGGGCTAGAAGCTTTCGTCATGCAGATTACCTTAAATGGGAGGTCCACTCCAACCCGTCTCTTCCAGACTCCCCTCCACTCCCACTTCAGCCATACAGTCCACAGTCTCTTGTTTCAGATGTTTGCTTTCAGTGTTTGACAGGAAGGCTCAAGACCATCTACTTTCCAAGCTGCCTACTTGACCACCAAAAACAGATCCTTACTTTGAGACACAGTGGGAAGACAGGTACCTCACCATTTCCTCTGCTCTATTCCTTGATACCTTTTCCCTTTGCTCAAATAGCTATTTGGCAGGTGCCTTCAATTGTTGCAGTTTTGGTTCTCTTTAAAATTCTCTTTACTTGCCTTGGAGTGAGTTAAGGAATAGAACTCACAGCTTTGACAAAGACAATTTGGACAATTCATTCTCTGTCTCAGGCTTCCCTTGTGGCTCAGATGGTAAGGAATCCGTCCTATATAACTGTATTAAATGGAGATCAAGAAGTGCCATAAGAAAACCAATCAAAGGCTATGGAAATTCAGAGAAGAAAGAAACTTCTTCCAGCAAGGAGAGTTTTCACAGAGAAGGTGGAATTTGAACTGAGTCCTGAAGAGTAACTAGAATTTACATACCTTGTGGTTAGGAGAATCAGCAGCTCTCCAAGTCAAGGAGAAACAAAGGGTTGTTAAGGTAAAACGACCTTAATTCAGTTTAATGGGTACGTAAGGCAACTAAAGAGGAACGGTGGAGGGTGTAACTGAACAGGGAGGGGTGATGATACGACAACGTGGGTGGGGGTGGATTGGGGGACCTCTGAATTTCAATTGGTGACCAACTGATGGCTCAGACCATGAAGAATCTGATTGCAACTCAGGAGACCTGGGTCTGATCCCTGGGTCAGGAAGATCCCCTGGAGAAGGACATGGCAACCCACTGCAGTATTCTTGTCTGGAAAATTTCAGACAAGAAATTTTGGGCTATAATGGTGGGCTATAAGTCCATGGGGTCAAAAAAAGTGGGACATAACAGTGATTTAACAGTTGGAATTTCAGGCTAAGATGATTAGACCTTGGTCAGACTAAGTAAAGGAAAAGAGTGAAAGCTTTTAGTAATGGGATGGGTCAAAAGCGAGAAGGGAGTTGACAGTGTTCAAGGGAGTAATCCGAGGGTAACTGACTGGTGGTGTGGGGGAGTGGGAGACTAGGGAACAAAGAAACCTTCAGAATGGTGAGACTGGAATTGCTCCTAGGAGAGGGGGTGATCGAGGGGGAAAATACCAGAAGACAAAAGGTATGAGATAGTAGGAGGAGATAAAAGTAGTTAAAAATGTGCCAATGAATGATGGAGTCTCTGAATAAACAGATTAAAAACAATGATTAAAGATAGAGTGGTAGTAATATAAATGTATTTATAATGGTCAGCTTCAATCTTGAAAAAAAGATTAAAGATTTGAGTATCTGTGGTGAGGGGATAAAATGACTTTTTTTTAAATGGATTTGTAGCATTTTTAAAAACCTTTTTGGCTGCACCATGTGGCTTGTAGGATCTTAGTTCCCTGACCAGGGATTGAACCCAGGGCCCTTGGCAGTGAATGCTCCAAGTCCTAACCACGGGACCACCAGGGAATTCCCCACCATGACTCTAACCTGGGCAGGAGGACAAAGCGTCACAGGCTGTGAGACTAGACAGGAGTGGATGGGCCAGAGATTACTGAGAATGAAAGGAAGGTGTCCTTGGAGAGGAGAATGTGAGAATGTAAAAGGAAGGAATGCTAGAACAGAGAAAAAACATCTTGTGTAGAACGTTCTGGATCAGATGGACCTGGGTCACATTGACTCTGCCTCTTCAGTTGGTTTTGTAAACTTGGCAGTCATTGACTCAGTTTATCTCGGTCTCCTCATCTGTAAAATGAGGACATTGCCCTCTTTATACAATCGAGGTGAATGAGATTTTGTATACCCTCACCTCTACCCACCCCACCCTCCACAACATTATATATAAAGTGTTTAATAAATAGTTTCGGCACTTTATTTTCAGAGCATTTTTTTTAGCACTGGAGAAGCTGGTAGGTTCCCAGACTGAGAGACAAGATTCTCATCTTGAGCAGCTAAAGCTTTGGCCTTGTAGCTACAAACAGTAAGAGGGAGTAGTTTCCTGGGTTTCACTGAACAACAATAAGTGGATGACTCTTCCCCTGCACCATTAAATGGGCTAAAAAATTGAACACTTCTGCTATTTTTAATGTAGACTAATCAGACAAAACCAACTGTGAGATGAAGGAAGCTCTTTGCAAGGCTGTATTGAAAAACAATTGTTCCAGATTTAGTTAGGTTAAACTCCCCACTAAAAATAAATCTAATTACAACAGTCAATGATATAATTAAAACAAAAGTTGCTATTAGATTCTAGAGCCCTAACCTTTATACAACACAATTTTACTTTATGGAAACAAAAAGTGCTCTAAGAATTATAATGATAAATGTTTTGTTTTTAATGCTTGTCCACTGGCAGTTGGAAAACTCTGCATTTGGGCCAGATCCTGACTGCTTGCTGTTTATCAAGTCACTCAGTTCAATTGCTCAGTTGTGTCCAACTCTTTGCAACGCCAAGGAGTGCAGCACACCAGGCTTCCCTGTCCATCACCAACTCCTAGAGCTTGCTCAAACTCATGTCCATCAAGTCAGTGATGCCATTCAACCATCTCATCCTCTGTCATCTCTTCTCCTGCCCTCAATCTTTCCCAGCATCAGGGTCTTTTCCAGTGAGTCAGTTCTTCGCATCATATGGCCAAAGTATTGCAGCTTCAGCTTCAACATCAGTCCTTCCAATGAATATTCAGGACTGATTTCTTTTAGGATTGACTGGTTTGATTTCCTTGCAGTCCAAGGGACTCTCTCAAGAGTCTTCTCCAACACCACAGTGCAAAAGTATAAATTCTTTGGCACTCTCCCTTCTTTATGGTCCAACTCTCACATCCATACATATGATGTATGTATACATGTGATGTATGATGTATGTATGGAAAAACCATAGCTTCAACTAGACAGACCTTTGTCAGCAAAGTAATATCTCTTGCTTTTTAATATGCTATCTAGGTTTATCATAGCTTTTCTTCCAAGGAGCAAGTGTCTTTTAATTTCAGGCCTGCAGTCACCATCTGCAGTGATTTTGGCGCCCAAGAAAGTAAAATCTGTCACTGTTTCCATTGTTTCCCCATCTATTTGCCATGAAATGATGGGACCGGATGCCAAGGTCTTTGTTTTTTGAGTGTTAAGTTTTAAGCCAGCTTTTTCACTTTCCCTTTCATCAAGGGGCTCTTTAGTCCTGTTCGCTTTCTGCCTTAAGAGTGGTGTCATTCTTTTCCATTAGCATATCTGAGGTTATTGATATTGCTACCCTCAATAGCTTACTGTTTATGAAATAACACAAATGAGACCATTTTTAAGAATTATTGTTCATGCTCCAATGGCATGAAAAATGGCACAGCTGAGGACAGTCCAGGCAGTTGTAGCAGGGACCTTATGGCCTTGTATGGTTTGATCTATCTACTTCTTGGCCCTTTACAGAAAATGTTGGAAGGGTGAGAATTCTGGTGAGAATCACTGAATGTCACAGACCAGTGACGTGTCCAGGCATATATTCGGCTCTACGTGAGTACTTAATCCAGTTGTCAGTCCGGTGAATCCTAGGGACTTGCTAAGGTCACAAAGAGCTGGACTCAAGCAACTTAGCACACACTGGGCAAAAAGAGTGGACTCCTTTAAAAGCTGCTTGAAAAGTGAAAGTATTAGTTGCTCAGTCATGTCCGACTCTTTGGGATCCCATTGGCTGTAGCTCCTCTGTCCATGGAATTTTCCAGGCAAGAATACTGGAGTGGGTTGCCATTCCCTTCTCCAGGGGATCTTCCTCACCCAGGGACTGAACTGAGATCTCCAGCACTGCAGGCAGATTCTTTACCATCTGAGTCACCAGGTCTGTTGTCCAAAAGCAGCTTAACCATGTTCAAAGTTGTCAATGGTAGTAAGAGATCTAGATTTGCCTAGAACTGGGAACGCCCTAGCCATATTGTTTTTTCAATGATTTGAATAATCAAAATAAGTTCTAGATGATTATGTTATTAACACAATCTAATTGCTCTCCTATTACACGGATCATTGGAATTTTCACTTTGTAACACTAGCTGGAGATCTTCCTGATCCATCAGTTGAGAATCCAGATGATCAGACCCATTTTTTCATTTCATTTCTCCTGTGTTTTCTATGTATCAAGTGTGGCACAGGGTGCCAGGAACCACAGGGAGCTCAAGCTGTTTCATCTCATTTTACTGGTTAGACAATCGCTCCTCCCCTCCATATCCCTGACTTTGCCATAAGAAGGACTGGCAAAGCACTGGCCATAACAGCAAGGGACTTGGCTGAATGCAGAATTTCACTGCTTGGTTTTTAGAGACAGATGTGAAGTCACCATCACACAGTGACAGGTATCAACAGGGTTATGTGCATCGGCTCCAGTGGCAAGTTCTGATGTCAAGGTCACTGATCCCCTTCAAAGGAGTCTCAGGGGAAGGAAATGGCAACAACCAGCTCTGGGGGTGAAATAAGACACTTGGGTTTGTGTTTGACTCTCAAAATGATGTTTAATGAAGAAGTCAAGGACACATACCAGGTGAGTGAGCTCTGGTAGTAGGTATTTTTCTTCATGTTGCTTGTGGTTCTCAGAAATGAAAGTAAACACAGAGTGAAATCCTTGGGTATGAGACCCATTCTGCCACCGTTCTGTGACTAGATCAGTGATAAACGAGCAGCAGAATAAAGATTAGACAAGAGGAAAAGGAGGATTCTGGCAGGAATGAGACCAGAGGCTCCTTCTGTGTCTGTCAGAGTATTTTTCTGAACCCTCCAAATCACACTCTCACAGAGGGTGCATGTAGCTGATATTTTCATACTCTGTGGATTCATTTCACAACCAGAATGATACATTTTAGTAACTTTTGCTAGAAGTTAGGATATTTAACATTTCACAAGCCCCAGAATATTACAAAGTATTTTGATTCCTTTACCTCTGTCAAGACACAAGAAGCCAGATTTGTATTTTAGGTGCTGACAGAACTATTTGTATAAAAATTTCAAGTGATTTAGCAGTCATACAGATTATAATGCAATACCAGTTTCATATCCTCATGTACCTCTTTGCAAATGTAAGACAAAGCTGTTTTATAATCGTTTAATAACTTGTGCAACAACTGTGGTTTTGGTGTATCGCCAAGGTAGGAGTCTTTTAAATTATAAAGGATTTTGTGTGCTTGAAATCCTAGGAAAAGAAAGAAAGAATCAAGTTTAAATATGATGTATTAACTCATATATTAAGAAATACAGAAATCTTACGAGTATAAAGATATACCCATTATGAGAATCTTGCAGGTACAAACCAAATATATTTAATCCAATCTATTTTATGGGCAGTTAAATAAATATTAGGAGACAAATCTCTGAAACTCTACCTAAAGAGTAAAGAAATAGGGATGGGAATCTGAGCAGGAGAAATCTTGTTTGCTAGGAGGATGCTACTGGCACACTCCTACACATTCTACAATGCACAGGACAGCCCCCCACAACAAAGAATTATGTGAAATTACAAAAATTAATTAGACAAGCCTTAGAAGAAACTGTTGTTTTTTATATAAATTCTTGTCTAGGAATTAGAAGAACATGTCGGTAGTGCCAAGTTTGAGAAACCCTGCTCTAGGGCAGAACTCAAACTGGAGACTAGTCCTCAGCTAACGAAGGCAACAGAGACGAAGACCAAGAAAAAGAGTGAGGCCTCTGTTCTTCCAACTCAGCCACCAAGTATCTCTTCCTGTTTCGTGGGATGAGATTATTTTATTCCACACTCGAGGAGTATTTTTCTACAAATTATAGGAGCAAATATGGAGTTCCATGTTGGTTGTCTTCTATGGAACAACAGGCCTCGGTATTGTAAACCACAAAATAAAGTGACTTCCACGATAGATTCTGGAGTAGACAATTTTTAAAATCTCTGGTAGAAAAAACTCTGTGGGTTAGTATGTAGGTCTCAAAGGTTAGTGTCTATCCGAGTCACTGAAGTGTTTAAAAAACTGATGTCCATGCCTCACCCCAAGCTCTACTGAAAGGAAACCTAAGCGAATTCCTGCAGAATGTACTAAGGAATTTAGGGAAGCAGCGCTCCACTTGTCAAGGAATTCAACTTCAAAAACATGGGAAACCTTTCTCCTCCCACTGTATTCCTGAAAGCTAGTCCAGAAGGCTGAACAGCCATCCAAAGAGCTATAAAATCTGAGCAATGATCATATTGACTCCTTCTCTGGAGTGCTTACTAATCAAAAGTACTGTTGCTACTGCTAAGTCACTTCAGTCATGTCCGACTCTGTGCGACCCCATAGACGGCAGCCCACCAGGCTCCCCCGTCCCTGGGATTCTCCAGGCAAGAACACTGGAGTGGGTTGCCATTTCCTTCTCCAATGCATGAAACTGAAAAGTGAAAGTGAAGTCACTCAGTCGTGTCTGACCCTCAGTGACCCCATGGACTGCAGCCCTCCAGGCTCCTCCGTCCATGGGATTTTCCAGGCAAGAGTACTGGAGTGGGTTGCCATTACACAAGAGTCCAAACGTCCAAATTACGTTCCCTTAACCATCTGAGTTCGATAATTCTTGCATCTTTTCAAGGATTTCTGAAATGTTCCTTTCTGCAAAAGCAGAGGATGTTCCATACCCCTTAAATTTCCAAGAGCTTTGAGTAACTACAGCAGAGTACGGACCCACAGGTCTTCTGGGAAGCCATATGCTTGGTCAAGCTGACAAGGATAAAGGTACATGGGTCCCAGCTTGGCCATTGTCATCCTGTGACAAGCGTGTCCTAATTTCCTCATCTTTAAAATGGAGCTGACAATGCCAGATCTAATAATGCTAAGAAGGCTGACTAACAATAGAAAACACCAGGACAGAAAATAATGGGATGGGAGAGCCCCACTGCTCTACAAATGCAGCCATCCCGGGCCGGGGATGTGAGCTAACATTTATTTAGTTCCTTCTAAAGACCAACGGTAGACATGGATACAAGGTATATTAAATGCAGAAATCCATCAATTCCATACAATTAATTCATTTCCCTGCTGGACTCCCTAAATACATTTGTTCTATAAATATGCCTTAAAAATACTCACATTTTCACTCATGGTAGTGGCTTTGGATGCAGAACTACTCTTCCTGTTTGTGGAATATAAAAAAGAACATTTACTACATTATTGCTTCCAATTCTAAAATACATATCCTCTTTCAGTTAATATTACCTCCATATATTTTTCTCAACAGGAAGAATATGTATCTTAGCCAGGTATAAAAAGCCCAGAACTCCTAACTGAATTTCTTATATTTATAGATGATATTCACAGAGAAAAGCATGCAACAATATATCAGTATGTGTGAAGCCCTGTGAATCTACTTGTAGCCTCAGGCTAGATACTAACAAAGTTTTCAGAATATGCAAACCAGAGACTTACTAACTTTTAACTCACCAACTCATCAAGATATAACATTTTGAAAGCTTGATCATTACAACCTCAAATTTCATTTTTTCCATGGGAAAAAAGTTTTACACAGTGACTATTATTTCAGTTATCTGTTACGGGATGCATTATATTCCCACCAAATACTCATAGGTTCAAGTCCCAATTCCCCCCAGTACCTCAGAATGTGACTGTACTTGGAGACACAGTCTTTAATAATGTAATTACATTAACTAAACTAATTAGAGTGGGCTCTAATCCAATATGTCTGATATCTCTATAAGAAGAGGAAATTTAGACATAAACACGGATGGAGGGAAGACCATGTGAAGACAGGGAGAGCACCATCTTTAAGTCAAGGAAAGAGGTCTGGGCTTCTAGATCCCAGAACTATGAGAAAATAAATTTCTATTGTTTAAGCCACCAGTCTATGGCACTTTTAAGGCAGCTCTAGCAAGCTAATGAAACATCCAATTCATTATCCAATACATTTTGAGGGAGATGGGTTTGACAAATAGACATGTCTAGGAATAAAGATATCTTCTCCCAAATTACTGTCTGGGTTAATAGACACACACTGTGATTGGATGAAAGATAATAACCTCCCTCACCACAGTGTGGTCAGCCTTTCTCCATATATAAGACGATGCCTCTCCTCCGTTCATAACCCTCCCTACAATTACTTTCCATCTTAATAAAAGCAGGAATCTTCACAATTGCCTGGGGTTTGTGACTATATCATCCGGCTACTCTGCTTTCTCAAGGTCACCCCTGAACTAACTATTGCTAACTCAGACCTCACCCTGGACTTGTCCTGGGATGTTATGGGGCTCAGAGACTAGCATTGAGGAGTAAGTCTAGGAACAGAAAATCAGTGGCATTTGAAGCCATGGTGGCTGAGGAGAGAAGAAGGCCCATACGCTCCAGGTTGGGTCTGCCATTTCCATGCATACAAGGAGGACAGTGACAAACCAACCGGTTGCATGTAAACTGGAGACTGTGGTGACCTCATACAGATCTCACACACCAGTGGCTCTTAAATTTCTAACTCTAGTTAAGAAGAGTGAAAGTCCTAATCGCTCAGTTGTGTCTGATTCTTTGCCACCCCATGGACTCCAGGCTCCTCTGTCCATGGAATTCTCCACATAATACTGGAGTGGGTTTCTGCTCTCTTCTTGAGGGGATCTGACTCAGGGATCAAACCTGGGTGTTCTGTATTGCAGGCAGATTCTTTATCATCTGAGCCACCAGGGAAGCCCGGTTAACTCCAGTTAAGAAGCTTCCTTAACCCCAGATTCATGTGCTCAGTTACTCACTAATTATCTCTACTTGGAAGTGTAATAAACATCTCAAATATTAAAATTGCAAAGCACTCCTGAGGTGTCCACCTACCCTCAACCCCACTCTCCAACATGCTCCTCCCAAAACCTTTCACACTTTAGTAAACCTTTCACACTTCATCCTTTCCAGAGGCTTGAAGCCATGTCTGATTTCTTTCTTCTTCTCACAGCCCACATCCAATCAGCAAATTGTTCAAAACAGATTCAGAATACCAACACCGACTGACTACAGCCTTGTCTAACTAATGAACCTATGAGCCATGCCATGTAGGGCCACCCAAGACGGACAGGTCATGGTGGAGAGTTCTGACAAAACGTGGTCCACTGGAGAAGGGAATGGGAAACCACTTCAGTATTCTTGCCTTAAAAACCCCATGAACAGTATGAAAAGGCAAAATGATAGGAAACTGAAAGATGAACTCTTCAGGTCAGTAGGTGCCCAATATGCTACAGGAGAACAGGGGAGAAATAACTCCAGAAAGAATGAAGAGACGGAGCCAAAGCAAAAACAATACCCAGTTGTAGATGTGAATGGTGATAGAAGTAAAGTTTGATGCTATAACAAACAATATTGCATAGGAACCTGGAATGTTAGGTCCGTGAATCAAGGTTCATTGGAAGTGGTCAAACAGATGACAAGAGTGAACATTGACATTTTAGGAATCAGCGAACTAAAATGGACTGGAATGGGTGGATTTAACTCAGATGACCATTATATCTACTACTGTGGGCAGGAATCCCTTAGAAAAAATGGAGTAGCCATCATAGTCAACAAAAGAGTAGGAAATGCAGTACTTGAATGTAATCCCAAAAACGACAGAATGATCACTGCTCGTTTCCAAGGCAAACCATTCAATATCACAGTAATCCAAGTCTACGCCCCAACCAGTAAAGCTGAATAAGCTGAAGTTGAATGGTTCTATGAAGACCTATAAGACCTTCTAGAACTAACACCCAAAAAAGATGTCCTTTTCATTATAGGGGACTGGAATGCAAAAGTAGGAGGTCAAGAGATGCATGGAGTAACAGGCAAATTTGGCCTTGGAATACAAAATGAAGCAGGGCAAAGGCTAACAGTATTTTGCCAAGAGGATGCACTGGTCATAGCAAACACCCTCTTCCAACAACACAAGAGAAGACTCTACACATGGACATCACCAGATGATCAATACCGAAATCAGATTGATTATATTCTTTGCAGCCAAAGATGGAGAAGCTCTATACAGTCAGCAAAAACAAGACCGGGAGCTGACTGTGGCTCAGATTATGAACTCCTTACTGCTAAATTCAGACTTAAATTGAAGAAAGTAGAGAAAACCACTAGACCATTCAGGTATGATCTAAATCAAATCCCTTATGATTATACAGTGGAAATGAGAAATATATTTAAGGCACTAGAGCTAATAGACAGAGTGCCTGCAGAAATATGGACGTAGGTTTGTGACATTGTACAGGAAGCAGTGATCAAGACCATCCCCAAGAAAAAGAAATGCAAAAAAGGCAAAATGATTGTCTGAGAAGGCCTTACAAATAGCTGAGAAAAGAAGAGAAGCGAAAAGCAAAGGAGAAAAGGAAAGATATACTCATTTGAATGCAGAGTTCCAAAGAATAGCAAGGAGAGATAAGAAAGCCTTCCTCAGTGATCAATGCAAAGAAGGAGAGGAAAACAACAGAATGGGAAAGACTAGAGATCTCTTCAAGAAAAATAGAGATACCAAGGGAAAATTTCATGCAAAGATGGGCACAATAAAGGACAGAAATGGTATGAACCTAACAGAAGCAGGAGATATTAAGAAGCGGTGGCAACAATACACAGAAGAACTATACAAAAAAGGTTTTCATGACCCAGATAACCACGATGGTGTGATCACCCACCTAGGGCCTGGAATGAGACATCCTGGAATGAGAAGTCAAGTGGGCCTTAGGAAGCTTCACTGCAAACAAAGCCAGTGGAGGTGATGGAATTCCAGTTGAGCTATTTCAAATCCTAAGAGATGATGCTGTGAAAGTGCTGCATTCAATATGTCAGCAAATTAGGAAAACTCAGCAGTGGCCACAGGACTGGAAAAGGTCAGTTTTCATTCCAGTCCCAAAGAAAGGCAATGCCAAAGAATGTTCAAACTATCGCACAATTGAACTCATCTCACATGCTGGTAAAGTAATGCTCAAAATTCTCCAAGCCAGGCTTCAACAGTACGTGAACTGTGAACTTCCTGTTGTTCAAGCTGGATTTAGAAAAGGCAGAGGAACCAGAGATCAAATTGCCGAATCCGCTGGATCATGGAAAAAGCAATAGAGTTCCAGAAAAACATCTATTTTTGCTTTATTGACTATGCCAAAGCCTTTGACTGTGGATCACAACAAACTGTGGAAAATTCTGAAAGAGATGGGAATACCAGACCACCTGACCTGCCCCCTGAGAAATCTGTATACAAGACAAGAAGCAACAGTTAGAACTGGACATGGAACAACAGCCTGGTTCCAAATTGGGAAAGGAGTATGTCAAAACTGTATATTGTCATCCTGTTTATTTAACTTATATTCAGAGTGAAGTGAAAGTGAAGTCGCTCAGTTGTGTCCAACTCTTTGCGACCCCATGGACTATAGCCCACCAGGCTCCTCCGTCCATGGGATTCTCCAGGCAAGAATACCGGAGAGGGTTGCCATTTCCTTCTCCAGAATGTATATTCAGAGTACATCATGTGAAATGCTGGTCTGGATGAAGCACAAGCTATAATCAAGACTGCCGGGAGAATTATCACTAACCTCAGATGTGCAGATGACACCACTCTTATGACAGAAAGTAAAGAAGAACTAAACAGCCTCTTGATGAAAGTGAAAGAGGAGAGTGAAAAAGCTGGCTTAAGACTCAACATTCAGAAAATGAAGACCATGACATCTGGTCCCATCACTTCATGGCAAATAGATGGGGAAACAGTGGAAACAGTGGCTGACTTTATTTTGGGGGGTCCCCAAATCACTGCAGATGGTAACTGCAGCCATGAAATTAAAAGATGCTTGCTGCTTGGAAGAAAAGCCAGGACCAACCTCATAGCATATTAAAAAGCAGAGACATTACTTTGCCAACAAAGGTCTGTACAGTCAAAGCTATGGTTTTTCCAGAAGTCATGTATGGATGTGAGAGCTGTACCATAAAGCTGAGCACCAAAGAATTGATGATTTTGAACTATGGTATTGGAGAAGACTCTTGAGAGTCCCTTGGACTGCAAGGAGATACAAACAGTCCATCCTAAAGGAAATCAGTCTTGAATATTCATTGGAAGAACTAATGCTGAAGCTGAAACTCCAATACTTTGGCCACCTGATGGGAAGAACTGACTCATTGGGAAAGACCCTGATGCTGGGAAAGATTGAAGGCAGGAGAAGGGGATGACAGAGGATGAGATGGTTGGATGGCATCACCAACTTGATGGACATGAGTTTGAGTAAGCTCTTGGAGTTGGTGATGGACAGGGAAGCCTGGCGCACTGCAATCCATGGCGTCGCAAAGAGTCAGACATTACTGAGTTACCGAACTGACTGACCATCACTTCTTGACCTTGTCGATGCCATCATTTTGGGAGTGTCCTTAATCTGCTCTTGTCTAGATTATTTAGTAATTAACTAACTGGCCTCTCTGCTTCCTCCACGCTTTGTCACCTTTACAGTTTATTCTCAACAGAGCAGCTAGTGTGAGTTTTAAGAATTAAGTATGAAGATGCTACCTCTCTGCTCAAGGTTCTCCAGTGATGTCCCATCTTACTCAGAGCCAAAGCCAAACTTCTGCCGGGAAGAGCTGGCGTGTAATCTGTAATCTGCCCCCACTACACTAATGTGCTCACGCATGCTTCCTCGAGTTGTTCTCACTCTGTTCCAACCACACTGATCCCCTTATTGTTCCTCAGGTACGCCAGGCATGCCCAGCCTTTCCCCTTGATCTCTCCTTTCTGCTTGAACACGCGTCTGTCTCATGGTTATCTGCCTGGCTCCCTCCCTCCTTCAGACCTTTCTCAGATGTCCCCTCATCAGCGAGGCCCTCCCTAACCACCTATTTACAAGGACAATCTCCACTCCTCCCCTCCGCATTCTCTGTTCTCTTGCCTGCTTTATTTTTCTCCATTATACTTATCACAGTCTGACATACTGCTGAGCTCATATACTTATTTACTTTCCGCCTTCCTCTACTAGAATGTAAGCTCCATGGGACAGAGGGGTTTTTTGGTCTAGTTTTTTCACTGCTGTGTTACCAGTCCCTAGGACAAGACTGGACACATAATTGGTATCCAATTAAATGTAAAATTGACTACTAGAGAAAATTTTACTTGAACATTTTAAATTTAGAGAAACATAGAGAAAAAAGGTTTTTCACGTAGTACTGTGCAAATGCCTAAGAAGTCAAATTAGTGACTCTATTTCTTCTCTGGTGGCTCAGACAGTAAAGAATCCGCCTGCAGCGTGGGAGGCCTGGGTTTGATTCCTGGGTTGGGAAGATCACCTGAAGAAGGGAATGGCAACCCACTCCAGTATTATTGCCTGGAGAATCCCAGGGACAGAGAAACCTGGCAGGCTACAGTCCATGCAGTTGCAGAGAGTCAGACACGACTGAGTGACTAAGCACAGTGCATTTCTCTTCTAGATAATTAAACATCATTGACAAGTAGGCATGAGGTGGGATGTGTTTCTTGATGAATCCAAGTCACTGCCCAAAGAATTAAACCCTCACAAATAACCCAACTTCCCACTTTTGACTTTAAACAGATGATTAACAAAAAAGCAGTTGATATGGGGGAAAGTATGCATTAAGAAAGTATACTTACTGGAAAGATGTTTCTTCTACAAAAGAATAAGTAAATATCATTAATATAAGAATTAATAGGGTATGATACAGATTCATATAAAAATGAGTTTGGAATTAATTACTTGTTTTCAATTTTGACTCTCACTTGCTGACATTTATACCTTCTAAATGGAGGGTTGGCAAACTTTCTGTAAAGGCCACAAGGTAAATATTTTAGGCTCTGTGGGTAAAGAGGTAAAACCAAGGATATTAAGTAGGTACTAATATAACAAAAGAGAAACAAATTTCCAAAAATTTGTATCAATGAACTAAGAAATCATAATAAAACGGAATCACTTTGCTGTACACCTGAAACTAATGTAATATTGTCAATCGACTGTACTCCAATATAAGATGAAAAGTAAAAAAAAAAAAGCACATGCATTTTTTTTTGCCAAGCACTTACAGATTTTTTTCAAGTAACTTTCAATAAACCCACTGAAATAAAAAAATAATAATCAAAATCTAGTAATACAGGTCTGCTAATTAGAAGCATGGAATTCTTTTGGGGGGATATTTTTCTTAATTGGTGTTCAACAGTAGTGCCCTGTTATCAGATAGATTGCAAACTTTATTTGCAAAAAGTATTCTTAGCTTGTGGTCCATAGAAAAATCAAGTGGCAGACCAGATCTGGTCCATGAGTCACAGTTTGCCAACCCCTTCTGATATGCAAGTTCAAGAAAACAACTCTCCTAGAGAGGTTTTCTGCTAGATGAACATGAGAGTAACATTCCTAGCTATTGAATTAATAATATTCATATAAAATCTTCAAGTAATTCATTATTTTAAGAAAAACTGTTTACTAAATTTTTAATAAAAACACTCGGACAGACATTTTTTGCAGGTAGAGATAAGAGATGACAAGAATTTTAAAGAGCAATCTAATCTGTCTGTACTTCCATGGACGACCAGCAGGGGGACTCAGCCGGATTACATTACACTGGACTGGATTGAAACACAGTACAAAAGAACAGCTATTTATTAACTCACAGAGCAGTTATTTTTAATAACAGGCAATATCCTTGAAACCACACTCATGAAAACATTTTACAATACATATTTATAGTATCATTAGAAACTCCCTTTAAATTTATTTTGGTATAAAAAAAAGTTTAAACTTAATTTCCAAAAGTAGTGTTCACCACAAAATGGCTAGGAGTAAAGAAATGCATTAAGAGAATAAAGCACTTAAAAATCTCATCCATTTACCTCAAACTTACTGTATGACCAAATAGGAGCTCCAAGAGACCTAAATCCGAAGAAATCAAAACCTCAGAAGCAACTATAATACTATAGCTTTCTAGTTTTTACTGAACAATTCTCTTCTAAATACATTTGTACTAACTGTGACATTTAACATTCCATTGTTCTACACTGATAAAACATTTCACAGATTTATTCCAGTGAAATGTTTATCATAAAACTAGAAATTAATTTACATCTTAAGAAGCACAATTCCTAACTTAAAAGGATCTTAAATACATGTACATGTGCTATAAATACCCACCCACGTTGCATCTCTGGGTATTGCTGCACTATGCCACTCCAGGGTGCCTCACGTATTCTGTGGTGTTTCCTGAAATGTTGCGGTGAGACAGCTCTGTCTTTTCCTCCCTATGTTTGCCACAATGCTTCATGACTCACCTGAGTGTCATCTTGAACATTTCCTACTGCAGGAAAGTTAACCAAAAATATTCTCCAGAGTTTGTTAGAGCCTCTTAGGAGAAACAGTGTCTTGGAAGAAAACTCAATATCCGCAGAAGTTTTCTAGCAAAGTGAAATTTACTTACTTGAAAAGTAGCCTTTCCTCTGAGCATAGCACACGCCAAGCCCACAGACAGAAATCACCAAGGCCACAATGACTACAGCTGCTATGATGCCACTTATGTTGAGATCATCTGGAATGCAAAAGAATCCATTCATGAACTCGTGTCACAAAGATGGACAGATGTAGTCATTCAGTTGCAAAAGCTCAAAAAGCTCCCCTTTGTAGACACACCATAAACAACAGATGGTTTCATGCTCTTTAAGTCTGGTCAACTAACTCACTTACAGGACACGGTTCAAAATTGGCTGGAAATATTAACAGAGCTAAGTTTTATAAGAATCTGTTATATTTGAAAAAGTTCTATGATCCAGAAATAAAATACAAATATATGGCATTCTCTGGCATGCATTTGGAGACACAATAATCCATATGATTAAATATCAGGTTACAAGTGAACTTTAAAGTTCAGTGAGTTCAAGTATTCTCAATACTACCCACCTTATGCCTCACTACATAGAAAATGTAGTAACACGTATGAAAATAGTGTGTTCTTTCTTTTCAAAAAAAAAGCTGCGATAAAAGGAAGGTATCATTATTCGGGCCGAAAGGAAAGCAGCCACGTGCTCAGTGTGAAGTAGGATCTTGTGGAGCTGTACAGTGAAGCAGCCTGGGAGTAACCAGCAAACCTACGATTCACTTTCTTCTACACTTTACAAAGCACTGATTCAGAATAGTCAACAGATCTGGTTTTGGTGACAAGTTCTTGGTGAGAATTCAAGAAGAAAATTGGAAATGAGACTTCATGAATTATGAATTTCCATAGGTGTGAATTCCAAACCAAGACTGTGAAACATCTAGGATCAAGGGATGAACCTTAAACAAAGTAATTCTAACTTTTGAGTCAGCTTATACCAGAAAGTGTAGGTAATGTGGAAATCATGTTCAAATTAAAGTGATGCTTCTAGGACTGCAAGGAGAGCCAACCAGTCCATCCTAAAGGAAATCAGTCCTGAATATTCATCAGAAAGATGATGCTGAAGCTGAAACTCCAAATTGTGGCTACCTGATGCGAAGAAGTGACTCACTGGAAAAGATCCTGATGCTGGGAAAGATTGAAGGCAGGAGGAGAAGGGGATGACAGAGGATGAGATGGTTGGACCAACTCGATGGACATGAGTTTGAGTAAGTTCTGGGAGTTGGTGATGGACAGGGAAGCCTGGCATGCTGCAGTCCATGGGGTCGCAAAGAGAACCGAACTGAACTGAACTGGGAAAACATAAAATTCTAAATTTTATGTATTTATTTACTGCATGCTAGGAAAAAACCAACTAGTATGTCAAAACTATGACTTCATAGATAGTATTTCTTAAGATGAGGCTAAATTGATATTAAATATGAGCATTAAAAGAAAAAGGATGAATTTTTCTAATAACTCTAAAGCAGCATTGAGAGGGATATTTTCTGATAATTTAAGCAAATGCTCACGTCTAACTATAAACATTTAGCTTGTGAGTCAGTTAGGTGGATAGTATGTATACCTGAATTTCAAAAAGAGCTGGAATTCAAACTTGTGGAAATTAGAGTATAGTACTGAATAGCTTTACTTTAGGATATCCTGAAGTCTAATAAGAATGTTTTCTTTAAAAAAAAAATGATGCTAAGAGTTAACCGTACACAAACAGTATGACTTACTGCCTACACATCTGCATACCTCAAAAAGCACTGAATAAATGAACTTCTGACCCCACAAAGCTGAAGACAACTTCCTGAATCAGGGGGAGCCCTCAGTACTCTGCTTTAGGGTGCAGCCCTCCGGAGTGACCTTTAACCCTCTGGGTGCTATCTCCAGTTCATCCCTATTACACAACCATTTTCAAACAAATGACTTTCATACAAGAAAGAATTAAAATATTTTATTACAAGTAAGACTGATAAAAACTATCAGGGTCATTCTGAAATTCATGCAATCTGAAAAGATTCTTGAATCCGAATTTTATTGGACTCTAAGAAACTTATTTTATGTAATTTATATGAATTATGTTTTACAGCAAACTAGATCCATAACTATATTCAACATGTCTTGGGAGTTCCCGGCTGGCCTAGTGGTTAGGATTTGCGCTTTCATTGCTGTGTCCCAGGTTCAGTCTCTGGTTGGGGAACTGAGATCCTGTAAGCCACAAAACACAGTCAAAAGACCCCAAAAAATAACAAAAAAGAGTCTTTTTAGCCTGCAATAAGTATAAACATAGTATTTAGGGGGACTGAAAAAATTAACAATTAAAATAGCCAATACTTAACAGAGCTCATAATTCACCAATGCCATCCTAACACTTTTGAATATTATTTTAATCTTCATACCAACCTTATGAGGACAGTATTTCACTATTTCCATTTTGGGGAGACTGAGGCACAGAGGTTAATTAACTTATTCAAGAGCATGCAGTTCATAAGTGGCAAAGCTGGAATTCAGATCCCTACTCCCAGTCCTTGACCCTGAGCACTTAACAACACTCTTGAGCTTTTGTTTGAAAGCGGATTGCTCAGCTGAGCATATTATTTCAATAATTATTCCAAAATCTGTAAAATACAATGATAAATATCCTTGGCTTGTTTGGAAGGTGGATTAAAACAGCATCTTTGCTTTTTTGTAACATTATGTCAAGCTGATTTTAAACATTCCCTCTGGTTTATCCTTCACATGACATAGCCTTTACCTATCTCTCGCTCCCTCCACTCTTAAATAACTGTGCATTCTAACTGCAAACTCTTTGTTCGTCCCAATATTTCATGCTTACCTACTTGCATTCGTTTCCCAGGACACCTGCGATGTCCAACAGAATTACGGGCTTCGCAGGAATATTCTCCACTGTCCATTTTTGAAACAGTATTAAATTGCTATTCGTGGAAGAAAAAAATATATCTTTAAGCAATAACTCTATCAGTAGACTCCTAAAAGAACCTCATGTAATATATGTGCCTAGAAACAGTGAGAGTTTTGACCTCTTTGAGGCCTTTTCCTCTCTCTTCTCTACCCACTGTCCACATCCCTCTTCTTTCTGCATCTTTCAGCATGGTGGGATAGAAAGCTTTCTCTTGTGCATTCTCACTTTATGGAATCGTCAGTCCCAAGGACCAGGCTCCTTTAAAGATAGTCACCATGAACTCAAAGCCAAGGTTTATGTGTAAATAATAAGTTAGACTGAAACCAAAAATGATCTTCCAGCACATGATAACTGGGGATTCAAAGGAAGCCGCTGTCATCCATATGCTGGAGGCTGTTTTGCTCATTTCTCAGAAAATAACACATCTTGGCTCTACCCTGGTGCACCCCTTTGACATCACAGATATTTCAAGGGTTGGGGCTGAGGAAAGCGAATCTATATCATTTCAGACTCGCCTTGGGGCTTTTCATCACCTGCTTTGAGAAGAAATAAATTTGCCAAGTAAATATAGCCAAGTGTGAAAGCAGATTTTCTGCCCAGTTTCTCAGTGTAAAATCACTCGGACCTGCTGACTTAAGGCTGCTGACTCAGAAAGGGCCAGGGCGTCCTTCCTTATTGAGCAATCACACCCACTGACATGCTGATCCTTCAGTCACTTTACCGATATGCTTTATTAGTCACCAGAAGATCTAGGTTTTAAATGTTACTGTACACTTGCAGATTGAAGGGAGGAAAAGAAACATTATACTCTCTTAAAATTCATTAAAATTTTTATTACCATGCCTTCAAAACTTTCTCACAATGATTGTGGCAGTGATCCTGCACTGCTAAAAATGCAGCATTTTTAAACTGACACATTACTTTGAATGAAAAAAAAAGTTTCAGATTTAATGATCTTCTTTTACTCCCACCTCGACCCTAAAAAGTCAGAGATGAGACAGTAAAATACCTTTATTTGTAAATGTCATTAACTTGAAAGAGCTTTTTTTAAAAATAGGTTTCCATCAATATTCCTTAGAAAAGCTTTTTGATCCATCAATCTGGACTAAAGCTAAAGTATTAGATATTCAAGTCACAGAGTTTTTGATGAGCTAGTCATGGCAGAGTTTAACGACAGACATCCTAGCACATGCTGGCAACAGACACTGTTCTCACATGGCTGGCACCGAGGTCAGGACATCCCCAAGTTTGATTTTTTTAAAAAGTTTTTATTATAGTACAGGTGATTTACAATGTTGTGCTAGTCTCTAGTGTTCAATTATACATACATATAAATCTCTACCCTTTTTCAGAATCTTTTCCCTTATAGTTGATTACAAGATGTTGAATCCAGTTCCCTGTGCTATACATTAGGACCTTGTTGTTTATCTATTTGATGTATAGTAGCTTTGTATCTGCTGATCCCAAACTCCTAATTTATCCTTCCCTTTCCCCTTAGGTAACCATAAGGTCCCTTTCTATCTCTGTGAGTCTGTTTCTGTTATAAGTTCATTTGTATCGTGTTTTAGATTCCACATATAAATGATGTCATACAATATTTGTCTTTATTTCACTTAGTATGATAATCTCTAGGTCCATCCATGTTGTTGCAAATGGCATTATTTCACACACACGTATATGTACACACATCACATGTACTTTATCCATTCATCTGTTGATGGACATTTTGGTTGCTTCTACATTTTGATTACTGTAAACAGTGCTTTATAAACACTGAGGTGCATGTATCTTTTCAAATTAGCTTTCTCGGGAAAACTATATGCCCCATGACACTGCTGGGTCATATGGTAGCTCTATTTTTAGTTTGTTAAGGAATCTCCATACTGTTTTCCATAGTGAATGAACCAGTTTACATTTCCGCCAATGGTGTAGGAGAATTCCCTTTCCCAAGAGAGTTTTCATGCATTTAGTGTAAATGCATATAGTATAAATATGAGACTGCACGTGGTACCTTTCCAGGCCTGATCCATCATCATGACCATCTCAGTCATGCCTCAGGCCCTTGGTGCCAAGCTCCGTGTGCCCAGCTCCCCAGTCCTCTGTTTTGTCTTCTAGTCCCCTATGGCGGTGTTTCCCATCACTTCTCTGTGTGAGTGGCTCCATCCTTCCTGCTCCCCTTGCCTCTCTCTACTTAACAAGCAATGGTATCAGCCCTCTACTCACATTATTTTAGTTCTAATAATTTCTTTTTCCCAAATGCAAGACAGTCATTAGGCCAATGTTTAAAATGACCTTACCAGAGTTCCAGATTTTGGATTCATTGTGTATGAGCTGTTGGTGATTTGGGAGCCAAGTTTTGGATTCTCTGACAAAGGAACACCGTTCTTAAACCATGTATATTCAGGAGCTGGGTTGCCTTCTTTGTCCTGACATCGCAGCTCTACCACAGTTCCACGCAGAGCAGAATTGGGCACTTCACATGATGGAACTGCCGGAGCCACTGAAGGTTGGACATCAAATGGCATTGGTTATTTACAAGCTGAAGAAGTATATTAACAGCCCAGTAAAGATGGACTTATTGGACATCTGTGATAGAGACTGGCTATTATTCAAGAGACCCACTTCCTTTCTTCACTAGCACACAGCCAGGCCACACTTGCCAGACCCCTTGCAGCCAGATGGGGTCACATGCATGAGTTCTAGCCAATGGAATACATGCTATTCCCAGCCTTGACCTAGAAAAACTTCCTGTATGATTCTCCATTCCTTCCTTCTAAAATGGAGCAGGACCCTATGGTCCTTGCCCCTGCCCCCATCCCCGCCCCCCATGTCCTTTGCCTGCCTTTTTTTTTGTAATTGAAGGAGAATTGCTCTACAATATTGGTTTGATTTTTGCCATGCATCAACACTGGGGCTTCCCTGGTGGCGCTAGTGGTGAAGAACTTGTCTGCCAATGCAGCAGAAGTTAGAGACACTGGTTCGATCCCTGAGTTGGGAAGATCCCCTGGAGGAGGACAAGGCAATCCACTCCAGTATTCTTGCCTGGGGAATCCCCTGGACAGAGGAGCTTGGTGGGCTACAGTCCATAGGGTTACAAAGAATTGGACATGACTGAAGTGACTTAGCACGCATGCATACATCAACATGAAATAGCCATAGGTATATATATGTCCCCTCCCTCTAGGTTGTTACAGAGCCCCAGTTTGAGTTACCTGAATCATACACTCTGCCTGCCTTTTGTCTGTGGAAAAAATTTAGTCAAAGAGTAAGTTTAACCAGAGAAGTGAGAAAATGGAGAAACAAAGGAAAACAGTCAAAAGAGACCAAATAACAACAATTTAGTCATTAAGCATAGTCGAGGACCTTCATTCCTTCTGAAGGGCTATAGATAATATTCTGAGCCATAGCCTGTCTTATTGATACTGAAATCCCAGATGGAGAAGCTAACTCATGATGCCCAGACTGTAGCTGCCACAATTCTGAGAATTGGCCTCAAAGAAATGGAAACAAACTACCCTGGAACTGAAGATTGTACCTAAAACTATCAAGATGGTGTGGATCAGACTACCAATGACCAATCTCAAGATGACTGTCAGAGCTGACTGTGCTGTTTCTGCATGTAACACCCTCCTCTGTATATAAAAGCTCTTACCCCTTGATTGCTGGGGGGTGAGGGCAGTTGGGGTCTGGACAGGGCTGCCCCCTGCCCCTGTCCCCAGCATTGCCAATACCCAAAATAAAGCACACTTTTCTTTCCACCAGGGCTTCCCTTGTGACTCAGCTGGTAAAGAATCCACCTGCAATGTGGGAGACCTGGGTTCAATCCCTGGGTTGGGAAGATGCCCTGGAGAAGGGAAAGGCTACCCATTCCAGTATTCTGGCCTGGAGAAATCCATAGACTGTATAGTCCATGGGGTCACAAAGAGTCAGACAAGACTGAACGACTTTCACTTCACGTCACTTCCTTTCCAGCAACCTGGCCTCTTGAATGGCTTTTGAGGGGCAAGCAGTGGGACCTGGGTTTGGTAATACTCCTACCCCTCCCACTACCAGCTAGGTGTCATGACCCATGGTGACCTCAGAAAGCTATGTATTGAAGATGTTAGTCTTGCATTAGCTTGGATCTCTATTGATTTGGAATCTCCCTGCAATGTGGGAGACCTGGGTTCCATCCCTGACTTTGGGAAGATCCCCTGGAGAAGGGAATGGCAACCCACACCAACCCAACCCACATTCTTGCTTGAAGAATTCCATGGACAGAGGAGCTTGACAGGATATAGTCCATGGAGACGCAAAGACTATTATTATCTATTATTTATCTATTATCTATCTATCTATATTACCTATTATCTGTCTATTATCTATTACAACTATTATCTCTGTCCCCAACCGTTTAGACTTGACTTACATGAGGGAAGAAACTTCTATCATGTAAGCCACTCACTGAGAGTTCAAGGTTTACCTGTTACAATAGGAAGCACAACATTAGCTACTACAACAATTATTCTTTTTTAGATAAACAATCTCTACTTTCCCTCTCACCAATGGTTTTAATGTATTATTATCAACTATATTCAAAGTCAAAGCTGAGAATATTTTCAGGACCAGTATTCAAACAAAAATCCTTTTCAGGCCAAGAAAGAAAATACCTGTGTTAGTGTTATTCTAGGGTTCTATCCTATTCCTGGATTTACGGAAAGTCTGGTTTAAAGTCAAGTCAAATTTGTAAAGTAAACCAGACGTTTCTTAAATCCAGGAAAACCCAGAGCTGTCTGTGTAGGCAGAATTCAACACGGTCCCCCAAGTTCCCAGGCCCTGGTGTTTATACACTTTCTCTCAGTTATTCAACCAAACACAAATGTAGGTCCTACTCTGAAGGGGTCTTAGAGTTGTAATTAAGGTTTCAAATCTGTCTTTAAGGGAAGGGAGATTGCATAGATGGTTCTGCCCTAAGCACATGACCTCTTGATTTTTTAAATTAGTTTTTATTGGGGCACAGTTGCTTTATAATGTTGTGTCAGTTTCTACTGTTCAGCAAAGTGAGTCAGCTATCAGTTCAGTTCAGTCGCTCAGTCATGCCCGACTCTTTGCGACCCCATGGACTGCAGCACCCCATGCTTCCCTGCCCTTCACTACCTCAGAGAGTTGCTCAAACTCATGTCCATTGAGTGACTGATGCCATCCAACCATCTCATCCTCTGTAGCCTCCTTCTCCTCCTGCCCTCAATTTGCCAAACATCAGGCTCTTTTCCAATGGGTCAGTTCTTAAATCAGCTATGTATATATACATATATCCCCTATTTTTCAGATTTCCTTCCCTTTAGGTCATCACAGAGCACTGAGCAGAGTTCCCTGAGCTACGCAGTAGGTTCTCATTCATTATTTTCAATTTCTTTCTTTTTCACTTGTGCTTTGCAGCATGTGGGATCTTAGTTCCCCAATCAGGGATGGAACCGTTGCTCCCTGTGGTGAAGTGCAGCGTCTTAACCACTAGACCACCAGGGACCAGTCCCACATGATCTCTTTGAAAAAGCAGTTTTCTCTGGTTAGTCCCAGAAGGGAAATCAGACATTCAAACACAAGAAGGAGTCCATGCTTTTGTTAGGTTGTAGATGGACAGGCCAAGGAACATGGCGGCTGTAGAACTGAGTGTGGCCCCAGCTGACAGCCGGCATGGAATGGGGACTTCAGTTCTACAACTATGTGTTCACCAACCAGGTGGTTTAGTGACTCTGCAGTGTCCGACTCTTTGTGACCCCACACTGTAGCCTGTCAGGCTCCTCTGTCCATGGGATTTTCCATACAAGAATACTGGAGTGGGTTGCCATTTCCTTCACCAGGGGATCTTCCCCACCCAGGGATTGAACCTGGGTCTCCTGCATTGCGGCGGATTCTTTACCAACTGAACTACCAGGGAAGCCCAATCATAAGGAAGTGAAATCTGCCAATGAGCATGAACGAGGTTGGCAGCAGAGTTTTATTCAGAACCTCCAGTCAAGAATTGAGCCCAGCTGACTCCTTGATTTCAGCCTTGTGATAGATACCCTGGGTAGACAACCCAGCCATGGTGCTAGGCTTCTGATCTACAGAACCTTGAGCTAATAAACAGGTGGGTTTTAAAAAATGTTTGTATTTACTTATTTGGCTGAGCTGAGTCTTAGTTGTAGCATGTGGGATCTTTAATCTTCATTACGGCATACAAACTCTTAATTGCGGCATGTGGCACCTAGTACCCTGACTAGGGCCCCCTGCATTGGGAGCGTGGAGTCTTAGTGACTGGAATACCAGGGAAGTCCCAGGTGGGTGGTATTTTAAACTGCTAAGTTTGTAATCATTTATTATGTAGCAACAGAAGACTAATACACCAGCTGAATCTCCTGCAAGATTTTCTGAATTAAATTTCTTCTGTAACAGTACATCATTAGTATTTTAGAAACAGCCTACATATAATAGAAAAAGGAAGAGAAGTTACTTTATTCTCTTTGCTTGACAGTTTATAGTGACATCTAAGAGAAGAATGGATCAGTTCCTCCACCGGTGATCATCATGGGCAGTTACTGTCTATCAGTGCATCTTAGAGTAACTAATTGTACTGGCTTTGCATTTAACCTTATCAGGATCCAAATATTGGTCCAGACACTAGTTGTGCAGCCCTGGAAAATCACTTAACATCTATATATTCATCCATAAAAAACAGGTTGTCCGTGGTAAAATTACACACTTGAAAGAGCCTAACACATACTAGCTGCACAATAAATGCTAATTTCTTTTCTTACCAGAATAACTTCTATACTTCCCCAGCCTATAGTTTCTAAAAAGTCTATTTTATTGAAGTATACTTGATTTACAATGTTGTGTTAATTTCTGCTGTGCAGCAAAGTGATTCAGATACATATACATATAATCACTGTTTTTCATATTCTTTTCCAATATGGTTTATCACAGAAGACTGAATATAGCTCCCTGAGCTATAGAGTAGGACCTTGTTCATTAGATATATGATAGTTTGCATTTGCTAACTCCAATACATTTTTGTTTTATTGGTTTTCTATCATCTCACTTGAGACTATTTATAAGAGAATCACTACATATGCTGAAAGTGACTGAAAAATAAACTCTTGAGGAAAATGCTTCTATGTACAGTGTAGGATCCCCTGGAGAGGGAAATGGCAAACTGCTCCAGTGTTCTTGCCTGAAAAATCCCATGGACAGAGGAGCCGGGTGGGCTACAGTCCATGGGGTGGCAAAGAGTCAGACACGACTGATCACGCATGCACACAGTGTAGGATCATTAAGATTTACCCCAGTCTTAACTGGAAAGAGACTTTGTCACAATGAAGTAGTAATAGTAAAATGTCAGCAGCCAGTGAGGTGAAGAGGCTGCTACCGGGAAGGTGGTGCTGGAAGCCCACCTTTATAACTTTACTCCCTGGAGCCCTGAGTTGCCTCACTGCTCTGGAGCTGGGTGAGGGGATGAGAGCGGGAACAGTAACCACACACACACAAGCACATCACCTAATACTTCTAGAGTGACCGTATCCTCTTCCAGGTTTTGACCTTGTTCCGATGGGGCACTAACTTCACAACGATATTTCCCGGCATCATTTCTTGTAACATTTTTGATCCGTATGCTGAAATCTATCATCTCAGCTCGATCCTTAAAATCACCTTTTAGAAAAAGAAGACAATGATGTTAATAATGAGGCAATAACTTTCTATACACTACCTTCTTCTAATCACTTTGTTCAGTAATCACTGCATTTATTTTCCTATTAATAAACTCAATTTAAAACCTTAAAAATTGTTTATGAGTGCTGCTATTTCTAATTTCTTTTCTTTTTTTTTTTTTTAGAATCTTATACTGTTACAAAAGAACACTCAGTTCTAACCACTGGATTATTTTGAACTAAATCCCAGCATCATTGCATTGTATCTATCATTATCAACACTTTAAAAGCTCACTACATATAAAACAAGAAGATCAGGGAGTATAAAGAAATGTGCAACAAAAAGTTTTATACAGAAAACACTGGATAAAGGTGGTCATATTTACCTTCCCCTAAGTGCCAACCAGGAGTTGGTGACGGACAGGGAGGCCTGGCATGCTGCAATTCATGGGGTCGCAAAGAGTCGGACATGACTGAGCGACTGATCTGATCTGAAGTGCCAACCCCCTAAGCTTCTCAGTGATGACCTAGCTTTCTGGATCACCCGGAAATAGGGTAAAGTTATTACTAAAATTGAGCAGCGACCCTCCATCCTAACCCCACACCATCTTTTCTTCCATTCTGTCAAGAATTTAATCTACCAGACTAGCAAAAACAACTGTTATCTTACATCCTCTAGGAGTGAGATGAAAAATGAGCAGTCCAGAGCCTCCATGGAGTTCACCCACTTCTATTCTGTCCTCTGTTTTTGCTGTTCTGTTTTGGGTCTTGGTTTCTCCTGGTTTCACATCACACTTGGAGAAAGCAATGGCAGCCCACTCCAGTACTCTTGCCTGGAAAATCCCATGGACAGAGGAGCCTGGTAGGCTACAGTCCATGGGGTCCCAAAGAGTCAGACACGACTGAGTGACTTCACTTTCACTCTGCTGGTTTCACATCACACTTACAGAAACACATTCTCAGTCACTAGCCACGTCCTGTTCTCGTTGGTGAATCAAAGGGTCTGGGGTATGTGGCGCTCTCTTTCTCTCACCTCATTGAGTCTCCAACTTCTTACCTTGAAGAGCCTGTTGATAGTAGACAAAGGAAACACCGCGCCCCAATTTCTTCCACTCCAATCTGGAGGAAACGGTCTTCTTTGGGTATTTACAGGCTAAAATAGCCTCTAGAAACAACAACAAAAAATATTTGTTTTCTAACTGTTCCTCTGAGATTATATTTTACTTAATAGATTTTAAACAGCCTTATTATTTTATCCACTCATTAATTCATTTATTCATAAATTTCCTCATCAGGTACCAAGCTGGCTTAATTTAAAGATGAAGGGAAAGCTCTGAAATTCTTTAGCAAAATAATTTTGTGTCACTACGCTACTTTTGCTAGTTCTTGAGCCTCAGTTCCCATCTGTAAAATAAGACAGTACCTCATAGAGTTGTTGAGTCTTCATATACAAATGGGCTTCCCTGGTGGCTCACACAGTAAAGAATCCTCCTGCAATGCAGGAGGCCTGGGTTAGATCCCTGAGTTTCAGAAGATTCCCCAGAGAAGGGAAAGGCTACCCACTCCAGTATTCCTGCCTAGACAATTCCATGGACAGAGGAGTCTCACGGGCTACAGTTCACCGGGTCGCAAAGAGTCAGACAACTGAGCAACATGTTTTCACTAATACAATAACAGATGCAAAGCACACAGGCCTGGACGTAGTAAGTCCTTTACAGAAAGGGCTATGATTAATTAACTCTTTCTCTCCCATCTTGGTCTTCAAAGAGTTTAGAGCCCAGGAGAAGAGGCAAATAAGATGATGGAGTTCCGGTGATGAGTGCCAGGATAGAGGTCAGTAGTAGATGCTTCACACCTACTGCCTGAGAAAGGCACATATGGCCCAGCCCAGGTCACGGTATGGAGCTTCAGATGGCCCCTCAGCACGCTACCTTCTCACCCAGCACCCTTTGATAGTCTTCTCTGTGAGTACACGAATACCAACCCAACATGGTCTCCAAATAAATCGTTGACTCCTACCCTTCACCTCAATCCAGAAAAAATATAAAAAGACTTAATCCAGGCCTCAGGTCTAACCGCCTCAATGTAGCTCCCCAGGGTCACATTACCACAGGGAATTTGCTGCACTTACGTCATAAAGGAATTCCAGGAACTACCCAAGGCGCCCTCTCTTTTAACTGTCCGAACAAGACGACAGGGAGGAAAAAACCAGTGCCCGCCTACCAACTGCTTCAAGTTGCCAAATGGAAACCTCTAGTCCTGTGCATTTTTAAAGGATGTTTCAACCAGGCTCTCCAGAGTGTCAACTTCATAATTCTTTTTGTTTTTTTTTAATTTTTATTTTACATTGGGATATAGCTTACCATATTGTGTTAGTTTCAGGCACACACAAAGCGATTCAGTTACACATGTATATGTATCTATTCTTTTTCAGATTCTTTTCCCATATAGGTTATTACAAAGTATTAAGCAGCATTCTCCTCAATTTCTTATTTCTGAAACTTTTTTCCTTCACAGTATATTATAGTTTGACCTAAAAAACACTATATTTAACTAGAAGAGAAACTATACTAAAAAATCCTTTCTATATCTCTGATACCATTAAAAATTATTTCAAGATGTTAAATGATATGATAGATTAAAAAAGCATACTTGTATTTACATGACATATTCTATTAAAAATATACAAATAGATATGAACAAAAAACCTACATGAATATGTATGAAAATATTAACCCAGCAATGATTTTTATGTGACAGAAGTATGATTTTTCTGTTACATGTAGTTTCTACATTTTTTCTTGTTCCACACACATTGCTAGAAATATAGAAATAGAATAACAGGTCATGGCAAATAAAAAGTAGGACAGAGAAAAGAAAGAGGAGGAAACAATCTGAAAGATGTTTTTAAGGATGTCTAAAGTTTTAAAAGCAGGTTTTATATCACAAACAGACATCATTTTAGAGACATGTTTACAACCACGCTACACAGACGAATGTGTGCCGAGGGACTTGTCTGAGGAAACACAGCTCTGTTCTGTTGATTAAGGAGAATGGGCGGTGGCCTTCCGGAGTCTTGAGTTTTAGATAGGTTTCCTTCCCGTATTTTGTTGAGTTTCCAACAATTAAACACACACCCACATTCATTTTTAGCACACACTCCTAGGTCTTAGGAATACGTTTATACTCAAATAATCACATTGTTTCACGTATCTAACTGGACACACACACACCCCTTTTGGTGAATTCTTCCTGATTTCTATATTCATTACTCTATGAAAAACCTCTATAGAAATTATGTTAAATAGTGTAACCAAGTTTTCTTAAGTGCAGTGACTCTATTCCAGCTTCAATCACATTGACCATATAAAATATGGAGAAATGGAATTTGTCCAAAGTATACTGAGTACTTGCTTCCCAGGTGGCTCAGTGATAAAGAATCCGCCTGCCAATGCAGGAGATGCAGGTTTGATGCCTGGTTTGGGAAGATCCTCTGGAGAAGGAAAAGGCAACCCATTCCAGTATTCTTGCTGGGAAATTCCATGGACAAAAGGTGGGCTACAGTCCACGGGGTCGCAAAAGAGTCAGACAGGACTTAGCAACTAAGGAACAACAATATTGAGTACTTACTGTGTGTCTGCCATTGTTCTTGAGCTATAGCAGTGAAATCAAAGATCCCTGCCCTTTGGGATCTTACAATTTGCAGGGGGTCAGACACACAACAAACATCACAAAGTGAGTTATACAGTACATGAAGAGGTCATTAGTGCTACGTAAATAGGGTAGATCAAAGTCCGGGGAGTTTGGGAATGCTGGGGGAAGGGAATGTAATTTTTAAATAAATACAGTAGTAAGAGCTTGCCTCATTTAGAAGGTGATATTTGACCAAAGACTTAAAAGAGGGAATTTGGATTTTTCAACTCCCTAGAATTTGAATTTCACCTTGTGGTTCTTCGGGAGTGTTACAAGCATGGAAACACTTTGACCTCCAAAGCTGTGAGAAACAGTACATCTGCTAGAAGCATGGGGCCAACATCTGAGGATAAAGAACTCAATGGACTTAGAAGCTATAGTTTTTCCTGAAGTCATGTATGGATGTGAGACTGGACCATAAAGAAAGCTGAGCGTCGAAGAATTGATGCTTTTGAACTGTGGTGCTGGAGATGACTCTTGAAAGTTCCTTGGACTGCAAGGAGATCAAACCAGTCAATCCTAAAGGAAATCAGTCCTGAATATTCATTGGAAGGACTGATGCTGAAGCTCCAATACTTTGACCACCTGATGTGAAGAGCTGACTCACTAAAAAAGACTCTGATGTTGGGAAAGATTGAAGGCAGGAGGAGAAAGGGACGACAGAGGATGAGATGGTTGGATGGCATCACCGACTTGATGGACAGGAGTCTGAGCAAGTTCCAGGAGCTGGTGTGGACAGGGAGGCCTGGTGTGCTGCAGTCCATGGGGTCTCAAAGAATCGGACACGACTGAGTGACTGAACTGACCTGAGCTAGACTTAGAAGCTAACTACTACAAACTTTCTTCTCTCTTTTCAGCCAAAATTCAACTCACGACCAGCATGCTCTTCTTTCTGTATATAGCCCTTGGGCTCATTATGCCATATTATGTGCTCAGTTGCTTGGTCGTGTCCAGCTCTTTGCAACTCCATGGACTGTAGCCCACCAGGCAACTCTGTCCATAGCATTTTCCAGGCAAGAATGCTGGAGTGCCTTGCCATCTCCTACTCTAGGGGATCTTCCCCACCCAGAGATCAAACCCACATCTCTTATGTCTTCTGCATTGGCAGATGGAGGCTTTACAACTAGCGCCACATGGGAAACCCAAGATGTCATAATATAGTAGTTTAAGGCATAGGCTTTGGAATCAGACCTTTGCCATAAACTAGATGTGTTGCTACTGGGCAAATTATTTAACTTTTTATAAAAAGATATAGTTGTGTTCATATCTGTAAAATGAGAAGAGCAATATTATTCATCTTGCAAAGCTGTCATAGAGATTAAATGAGATAATATATTTACACATTTGGGTGCATATGGTCCATGCTCCATAAATGGTCATTATTCCTTTCATTCATGAGGTACTTCTCTTACTTACAGTTGTAAGCTTGCCCTGGCATGACAAAAATCCATACTTAACACCATCATATATTTGCTACCAAATTACTCAGATTTGAACTGAAGTGTTACCTGTGTTTGAGACAGCAAAGAAAATAATGTAGATATAAATCATACTTTTCCCAAACAAGGCATATTGAAATATAAAAATGCACCAAGTTTTTCTATTAAGATGATTATTACATTGCCAAAAATACCTGTGTTGGTTTGGATTGAGAAAAGGTAATTCTTTGTTTGGAAAAGGCATTCTTTTCAACATGTAGCAAAATAATCATTTTTAGGAATCACACAGAATCATTGTGAATATTCATTTTTCTAGTTGCTGTATTGTCGACTATTGTTTGATTTTCACTTCTATGCTCAAGTTAGAAATCATCAAAATCTTACATAATGCAAGAATAGAATTGGTACTACCAAAGTAATTCTGACAAATTGCCATAAATTACTTCTGTGGAGAAAAGCACGCTATTAAATTCTGACTTACAGTTGAACACTCTCTGCATAAGGCTGCTCATATATGAGCATTACATATATGTCTTTTAAGACATGCCTCAAAAGAGAGATCAGACATTTGAAACCAGTTTCTTAAATGTTTATCATGTAAAGAAGTATCACACTTAAGAAATAGTAATTTTTCAGGTTGCCCAGCATTATTAATGTGTTCTAGGTAAAAAGATCCTTCAGAAAAGTAGTAGAGGCTCAAAACTAAAGTAAATTTATAAAAACTCCTATAATTCTTTTTGGACAAGAAAGCTTGGCGTGCTACAGTCCATGGGGTCGCAAAGAGTCAAACACAACTGAGCGACTGAACAGCAATAATTGTTTTTGTTGTTGTTATTGGATCCTTAGGGGCTTCCCTGGTGACTCAGTGGCAAAGAATCCACCTGCCAATGCAAGAGATGTGGTGGATCCGATCTCTGGGTCAGGAAGATCCCCTGGAGAAGGAAACAGCAAACCCCTCCAGTATTCTTGCCTGGGGAATCCCACAGACAAAGGAGCTTGGCGAACTAATCCATGGGTCAAAAAGAGTCAGACATGACTGAAGTGACTGAGCATGTACACATTAGATCCTTAAAGTTTAAAAAAAAATTGTTATAAAATACACATAACTTAAAATTTACCTTCTTAATGATTTTTACTGTACAGTTCAATAGTGTTCAATATATTCACATTGATGTGTAAGCAATCTCCAGAACTCTTTTATCTTGTAAAATTGAAACTTTATATCTGTTAAATACCAACTCCTCCCTTATAAATATTTTAAGAAGCTAAAATAAATTTAAAAAATGATATCCTTAATAGGTTATATTAATGTTATCTTTTCATACTGTTCATGGCAAATAGATGGGGAAACAGTGGAAACAGTGGCTGACTATTTTTCTGGGCTCCAAAATCACTGCAGATGGTGACTGCAGCCATGAAATTAAAAGACGATTACTCCTTGGAAGGAAAGTTATGACCAACCTAGACAGCATATTGAAAAGCAGAGACGTTACTTTGTCAACAAAGCTCTGTCTAATCAAGGCTATGGTTTTTCCAGTGGTCATGTATGGATGTGAGAGTTGGACTGTGAAGAAAGCTGAGCACCAAAGAATTGATGCTTTTGAAATGTGGTGTTGGAGAAGACTCTTGAGAGTCCCTTGGACTGCAAGGAGATTCAACCAGTGCATCCTAAAGGAGATCAGTCCTGGGTGTTCATTGATAGGACTGATGAAGCTGAAACTCCAATACTTTGGCCACCTGATTCGAAGAACTACTCATTTGAAAAGACCCTGATGCTGGGAGGGATTGAGGGCAGGAGGAGAAGGGGCCGACAGAGGATGAGATGGTTGGATGGCATCACCAACTCAATGGACATGGGTTTGGGTGAACTCCGGGAGTTGGTGATGGACAGGGAGGCCTGGCGTGCTGCGGTTCATGGGGTTGCAAAGAGTCAGACACGACTGAGAGACTCAACTGAACTGAAGTTTAATTGCAGTGTTAATTTCCATTGACTAAATCTAGCTAACCTTGCAACTTTCCAAGATTTCCATCTCTTTTTTTGCAAATTAGATTTTTTTTGCTGCAAATACTTTATGTAATAAGAGACCTTCTTTGTACATCAAGCCTTTCATGGAATGTCCAAAATTTCCACCGAGGAGGTGGAGAAAGACTTCTCAAGGTAGAAAGAGCAGGGAGCAGCATTTCAGCAGAGGAGCTAGTGTGAAGTGAGTTTCTGACAAAGAAGACACGCATGTCATCCCCGTGAGTTCTTCAAACAATACAGCTCGTGAAAAGGAGCAAGGCACTCTACCTTGATACTCTATTGCTGTGACCACTTGATGATCTTTTGAGGCAGAGAATCCATAGGCCTTATGATCTGAAAGATGAAAACAAATAGGATAATTAAAATAGTGCAAAGTCCATCAAATGTCTGAATGGGATGCAGTATGAAGGAAAACTGGCCTAAAGTTTGGTGACGGTTTCCCACAATTCATAATACTTCAGTTTTAAAGTATCAAAATCTGAAAAACCTAGCACAGGGAGCTCAGCTTGGTGCTCTGTGATCACCTTGTGGAGTGGGAGGGAGGCTTAGGAGGGAGGGGATGTATAGTATACATATAGCTGATTCACATGTGGAACAGCAGAAACTAACACAACATTGTAAAGCAATTATCCTCCAATTAAAAATAAATTTAAAAAAAAAACAGGAAAAGCCAAGGCAAACTATGTATGTGTTTTCCATTTTCTACAATTCGGTTTAGCCCTGTAAACATTTCCCAAAGCAAAACTCATGAATCTTTTTGCATTCCTCCCCTGACCCCTGCTGTCCCCACAGACAACACACTCTTGCAAGTTCAATTCTTAAAAAAGTGTTTGTGTCCTTAATTCAACCTAATATGTGATCTAGCACTGTCAAAGATATCATTGTTCCCTGTGAATAAAAGCTAACTATTTTTACTGCCCTATGTAAGGCTATAGTTTTCTGAGCTTAACCCCGACTATACCTAAATATAAAGTCCTTTAACATATTTTTGCCTATGAAATGTATAAATAATATAAAATGCTTGTAAACTTTGTATATAAAATTCTGATGAAAAATGCAAACAGAATATATTCGATTTCCTCCTAAACACTGCAATGACTTTTCCAGGACTGGTCCGTAAGTTGAAATGACTGATGGATTATGAAGTCTGATAAGTGATGTGACGATGATGATAATGGTGATGACATCATCATCATCATCATCCCTGTAAACTTACAGAGAAGTTTTCATTTTAAAAGGTGTTTTCATAAATTCTTTTACTTGATAAAATTCAATAGTGGAAGTGATTTAGCGTGGTACGCATGATCCAGGCTTAAATAACAAAGTAGCTGAGCCAGGAGCTAAAAACTTTCTAATTCAATCTCTGATATGCTCATTTTGTATTATTTCACTTCACAGATGTCATTCTATGGCCCAGTTTCATGACCACGTTGAAAAATAATTTCAATCACTTTCTATTAGTATGCAATTCTGAAATTTAAATGCTACAAGGACAAGATTATTTATCTGTTGTATTCTCTGATGTAGTCCAAATACCTAGAACAATGCCTGGAATAAAGCAAAGCACAGTAAATATTTATTGAACAAATGAATGAGACAACTTCTTATTGTTTACTAATGAGAAGAATCAAGTAAATGAAGTTAGAGCAAAATTAATACTAATGAAGGGTTCCAGAAAACAAGTTACTCTTTTGCGAAGGTGTCAAAAATATTCTATAGACTGATGTTAATTATTTTAATGCAAAGCATTCTTGCTGGTCATCATGGGTAAACAATTGAGGCAAAGCAGGCCAACTGCTGTCTACCCAAAAATTGTACATGAAATAATCTAGGATGAAATTAAATTTATCATCAAGTCTAAGGAAGGTTATTTCTTGACGACTTATTTCTATAATATCCTAGAAATGCTAGTTCTCTGCTCATTCTACCATCTGTTTTCTGTCTTCATATAATTTACTTACACTATTTTTGCCAAGTAAAAAATGACTCCTCTGTTGCCATATTCAATGGACACTTAATGGTTTTTACCTTACTTGATCTCTCCAGGCCATCTGATTCTTTTGACTTCCTTGAATTCTGTAATTCACTCCTAGTCTTCCTTCTGTCTCCCCATGGGGTCTTCTTTCTCTTTGTTCTGCCCATCCATCCATGCATTTATCCATTCATCAATTTATCCATCCATTCATCCAGAAACTGCTTTCCTGACTCAGCTAACTCCTTTCTACACAATCTTTCATACTCTTGATTTTAAAATTTATTTTTTATACTCTTATTGACTGAACTACCATTTATTTGCTGAAAAATCTGTACCTCTGGCTATAATCTCTCTACTGAGATTAAATTCAAAAAGTCCTCTTTCTCTTGGGTATCTATGTCTCCCATTTCCTACAGGCACCAAAAACTCATGGCAAAACAGAACTTTGCCTGCCCTCAAAAACTTTGCTTTATTCCTATGAAATCTCAATGCAGTGAAAGGTACCACACTCCACATGGTTACTGTGCCAGAAAATTGAGCACTGCCCATGAGGTATCCACCCTCTCATTCAATTACTCACCAGTTTTCAACTGCAGACTGAGAACTGCATGGCATTCAGGACAATATTTTGATATATTTGCCCTTTCCCTTCTTAGTCCTTCCCCACCTTCATGCTGTCAAGTGTTATTTGCCTCAGGGAGGGGATGTGGGTAGCCAAAACCAGAGACAGAAAACCAGGGTATTCCTGCCTTTCCATATTTAGAAACGCTGACCATGAGGAAAATGGAAACGACTCACAGCTTAGGCAAACATTTGAGAGAAACCATCATGAATAAAATATATCTTCTCCCTGGACTTGGGGTACAGAGGAGGAAGTGAGTTGGAGGACACAGGCCTTAGTGAGCTCTTGAGAAAGAACAATAACTAACATTTATGAAGCACTTGGGCTTCCCAGGTGGCGAAGTGGTAAAGAATCTGCCTGCCAATGCAGGAGACAAAGGAGACTCAGGTTTGATCCCTAGGTCGTAGGAAATGGGGAGTAGGATATGGCAACCCGCTCCAGTATTCTTGCCTGGAGAATTCCATCAGCAGAGGAGCCTGGTGGGCTGCCATCCAGGGGTCACAAAGGGGCGGACATGACTGAGCACACGCATAGTAGTGTGGGGCACTTGGATGTTAGGCACCGTTCCCAGGGCTTTACGAGTATTAACTTACTTAACTCACACAACAATTATTTATGGTAGGGTGCCATCTTTATACACATTTTTCAGGTGAGAAACTGAGGCACCGAGTAGGTGAGAGACTTGGGCACAGTTATATAAGTAGTAAGTGGTAGAGCTGGGATTTGAACCTATCTCAATGATACCCAAAGTCCACATTACTTATTACTCTTCCACACTGGGCCCCAAAGCACATTTCCCCCCAAGCTGAACTATGAGGAAGGGTTGCAGATTAATAAAGATGCCTGTTGGACAATTCCACCAATCTAATGAAGATGGGATAGGTTAAAAATTGGTGCTTAATTTCAAAGCAAGGATTGGCTCAGAAGAATAACACGAAGGTGGAAGCTAAGGGGCTATGACTAGAGGGGGAGGATATCATGGTAATTTCAGAGGGACGACTCTAGACAAGAGCTGCTCAAAGCTCAAGTACTGACATTTGAGATTGGATCATTCTTTGTTGTGGAAAAGTATCCTCTGCAGTATCAGTGGCTTCTACCTACCAGATTTCAGGAGTATCCCTACTCTCCCACCTCAAGTTCTGACAACCAAAAATGTTTCTAGACATTGCCAAATGTCCCCTGCAGATGGAATGGGCAAGTCATACTGGGTTGAGAACCACAGCTCTAGACTTACAGCTAAGGCTGGTTTGATGACCCAGGAATAGACTTAAGGGGGGGCAAGAAACCATGAGTTCAAGGGTTTTGAAAGTTCCTGTGAGATCAGAATTTCTTAACTATGAAATAATTTATTACACTTCTAGGAAGGAGAGAATAATTTTTCACATGGCATGGCATCTTTGAATCATTCATCTATTGTAGATTGACATGTAAATGAATCTTCTGCTGTGCTAGCTTTTATCCTTCCTGAAGAATACGTGCTATACTGGATAATTTATTTTTTTCCTTTTTGTCTCTTCTCTTGGAAGCCTGAACAGCAAATCTAATTGTGAAATTAAAAATCTCAAAAATCTACAAATCTCAAATGTCTAGTTCTACTTAACTGTTCAACATTGTTAAACTATTCAGGTTCTACATATCCCTGAAATGTAAACATTTTCACTAAGGAAACTGGCAAATTTATGTGAAGAATGCAGGCCTGAACTGCTCCTTTTTATTGATACTTGAGAAAATTTATCCGCATAAACCAGTTAACCCATCTGGCTCAGTCTTAGGGAGGGATTGAGACCACCAAAGAATAATTTCAAAATTACTCCTTTTCTTGTGTATTTCAAAAACCATAAATGGGTCTAAGAACTCTTTTAAAACACTCTATTTCCCCTTTTCCACATACTTCTGTCACATACCAGTATATGTCCTGCAGTCCTCCGACCCTCTCCCCACCCCTCACATCTTTCTTTTCCAGCTTCTCCTCTCCTTCCTCAATTTTATTTTGCAGAGTCCAAAGGGAGGGTTTGGAAAATTTCAGGGCGCAGAGGAAGGGGAGAGTAAGCTGGCCAAGCCAGTATCCTCTTAAATGAGCTGGAGGAAAGACAGGGCCTCATGGGTCCTTGTGAATTACACCTACGCTTAAATGACATGATGGCTGAATGTTTTTGGCAGTTGATTCTGATTCTAAACCATCTTCTGTGAAACTTTTGAAATATACTTTGAAAAAGTTTCTTTTCCCCTTTAGTAATGTGTAAATTAGCACCTTCAGAGAAGGTCCAGTTATGACTGGCATTTCTCATGATTTTTGAACTGTTTTAGTACACCTCTTAGACAAAACAATGAAGATTCATATTCCCTAGAAACCAGTTGAAAGGGCAATGTTGGCAAAATAGGAAAAGGTAATCTTTGTTCCCTTCACATCATGTCTCTGAGCTTTTCAACCACCACACTGCCTACTGAGAATGTTTATTTTCTTTAGGAGTCTTGGATCTTCTTTCATTTGAGGCAAATATTAGCCTAATCTGAGACTGGGAGATCTAGGACTGGGCTCAATTATCTTACCGCTTTCTCCCAGTTTTCTACTTGCTAAAACCTCCTTTGAGAATTATTTCTTCAATTTTCAAAACTTGCTTTTAAAGTTCTATGAAAAAGAACAGCTGTTAACGTCAATAATTTTAATTCTCTCATAACTTTTCTATGTATATATCTGAATAGGAGAAAAAAATGTCCCAAGAAAGAAAAATGAAGGAGTGGTTGCACTGGAAAAGCTATGAATGCAAAAAAATTATAAAGAGGTTTAGGTCTATGATATTAATGAAGATAGTATTTCTTGGTAGCTGAATATTTCTTTCTATAATTTGAAGGATCTTCTTCTTGCTCCAATTCTATTTACTTCAAGGTTTGCCTTTCATTAAGCAAAAATATTTTTTAAAGTATGGTCACTTATGTTGAGCTTACACAGAAAGTTCTAAATTTTGAAAAGATAATTTCCAGTCTAAGTCCTCAAATTCAGTTTTATTTCCCTAACTTACACACAATAACTCTATGGATGAAAACAAAATGTTCTGTATAAACATTTCACTGGAAGATTTTAGGAATAGGCTCTGTTGGCTGCTTTCTTGAACTGATTTTTTTTTTCCTTCACTTATCGTGAGTAAGTTAAGTATAAAAATAAACAAAAAACTGTCATGTAGGTCCACTGGTTGAGGTCAACAATTGTTTTAAACTTAGCTACAAAACATCTCTCACAGTTATGGATGTGTTCCAGAGCTGCTGGCCGAAGTTCATAAAGTAAAGTTAAGCGATGATTGTTTCCATAACTGCTAAACTCCAAGTCAAGTAATTCCTTTCAGTCAAATAAAATATTTTTGTTTCTTTTCTCCACCCCTGACTGTAAGAATGAAAGTTCTTATACTGTCTATCACCCACCTAGAATAGTTTAGCTTGACTAAGAATAAATATGTATTTACACCACCACAATTTAAAAGTTTACTATAAAAATGTTATTTCAATTAACACTTTTCAGTGGAGGGACTCAGCCCATACATACACATGTTTCTATTACTGCTCAACTGAAACTATCACAGCATTGTCAATCTGCTATACCCCAATAGAAAATGTTTTTGGTACTAAAAATAAATAAATAAAAAAATTTAAAGAGACACAGACGTAAATAATAGGCTTTTGGACTCTGTGGGAGAAGGCAAGGGTGGGATGATTTGAAGAACAGCATTGAAACATGTATATTATCATATATGAAATAGATCGCCAATCCAGGTTCAATGCATGAGACAGGGTGCTCAGGGCTGGTGCACTGGGATGACCCTGAGGGATGGGATGGGGAGGGAGGTGGGAGGGAGGGTCATGATGGGGAACACATGTACACCTGTGGCTGATTCATGTCAATGTATGGCAAAAACCATCATGGTATTATAAAGTAATTAGCCTCCAATTAAAATTTTTTTTAAAGTGACATAGGAAAAAAAAATTAAAAATTTTTTAAATTACTACTTTTCATTAAAAACATGATTGGGAAAAACTGACATATTACAGAGGCTTTGTTTCTTTTAAAAGTACATTACAGAGAATACCATGCATAGAACCAAGTAATAAATATTGTGGGTGTAAGTTATTTTCAAAAATAAAAATTAATAGTCATATGGCTTTGAAAATCACTTATATACAATTATTAGAGTGAAAAAAAATTTTTTTTTCATTTTGTGACCATGCCATGAGGCACACAGGATCTTGGTTCCCTGACCAGGGATCAGACCCACATCCCACTGCAGGGGAAGCTTAGAGTCTTCACCACTGGACTGCCAGGGAAGTCCCTAGAGCAACAAATGTGAGATCCACAGGGCTAGCAGCAATAATAATACCATCCAATATTTATTACAGATAAATATTTATATGGACAGAAAGTAACCTGAGGTAGAAATAAGGATATATTAGACAATATACTCATCTCTCTCACCGTCTGTCATTCAACCATAACAGGTCACAGAAGGGGAGGGAGAGAAGAGAGCGGGAGGAGGGAGAAGGAAAAGGGAAACAGACACACACACGAACATGTCCTTCTAGTCTCCAACCGTTCCGGCCCTTCCTCTTAATGAGACATTGGCATCCTATTTTCCAAGAAAGAGAAACTACACCAAAATGCAAGGAGAAATAAAGTGATGTTTCTGACTTGGGAGTTACTGGGTGGCTGAAGTCCTGGTGAGTTAATGATGATCTAAAGAATTCCAGGGTGATTTTGACAATGAATAAATTTTCCCCTTAAGAACCTAGCATCTAACAAAGATGTGACTCCATTATGTGAATATCTTTCTTTGACAGATGTGACAACTGAGAGAGGTTAAGGACCTTGCTCAAGGTCATGACACTAGAAAGCAGGGAAGCTGAGATGTGCGCCTATTTACAGCCAGTTTTGTCTGAGTCCACAGGCCTCCTCCCACCCCACCCTTCACCCCCCATCCTCACATCAGTGCAAGGCACTGGGAGAGATCAGTATCAAACATGATATAGTCAGACACGCTGCAGACAATTTCACACGCATTATCAATATTTAGGGTTGTAAAAACATTATTCAGAGAATATATAACAAATTTCCATTTTAACAGAGAAAGTATTAATTGGCAAATGTTTATGATGAGTGAATGAATTTTAACAAACTCTGCTTATCTGTTATATACTGCACAAAAGTTTTATGCCTCCTCCCCTTTTCCAATTTTTTAATCATTTGAGTAAAAGAACGAGATGACACCACCCTTATGGCAGAAAGTGAAGAAGAACTAAACAGCTTCTTGATGAAAGTGAAGGAAGAGAGTGAAAAAGTTCGCTTAAAGCTCAACATTCAGAAAACTAAGATCATGGCATCCGGTCCCATCACTTCATGGCAAATAGATGAGAAAACAGTAGAAAGAGTGGCTGACTTTATTTTTCTGGGCTCTAAAATCACTGCAGATGGTGATTGCAGCCATGAAATTAAAAGATACTTACTCCTTAGAAGGAAAGTTATGACCAACCTAGATAGCAAATTAAAAAGCAGAGACATTACTTTGCCAACAAAGGTCTGTCTAGTCAAGGCTATGGTTTTTCCAGTGGTCATGTATGGATGTGAGAGTTGGACTATAAAGAAAGCTGAGCACTGAAGAATTAATGCTTTTGAACTGTGGTGTTGGAAAAGACTCTTGAGAGTTGCTTGGACTGCAAGAAGATTCAACCAGTCCATCCTAAAGATCAGTCCTGGGTGTTCACTAGAAGGACTGATGATGAAGCTGAAACTCCAGTACTTTGGCCACCTGATGCGGAGAGCTGACTCATTTGAAAAGACCCTGATGCTGTGAAAGACTGAGGGCAGGAGGAGAAGGGGCTGACAGAGGATGAGATGGTTGGATGGCATCACTGACTTGATGGACATGGGTTTGGGTGAACTCCGGGAGTTAGTGATGGACACGGAGGCCTGGCATGCTTTGGTTCATGGAGTTGCAAAGAGTCGGACACGATTGAGTGACTGAACTGAAAAGAAGGAGAATTGGTGTCTTGGAACTGAGTATCAGTTGTTTTCATAATATTATACACATTAGTAAATTTAGGGAAACTTTCACAGCATTCAGTGACCCAAACAACCGGACAATTAAATTTTTTCATGTGATATCCACAATGAAGCAAATAAATTAACTTCTTACAATAAAATAAGTTCTTGGAAATTTCAAAGTCTTCAAATGCTTAATAGTGATCAACAGCATTGGAAAGCCATCAGTGGGTGAATTTCTCACCAGATACTCCACACTAGGACATGAAAGAAGTCCTTCAACCATTCTGAGATTTTTCTTTGATATTCCTAAAGTGACGACCTCAGCCAAACACAATTCATTAACCAGTGGCACTGATTATACATTTTAGATAGATAACAGCAGTCCACTCAAATCCAGTAGACCCTCAAGATAAGATGAAGAACTGCTGTCTTCCAATATTGATGTTAATAAGAATCACATACTCAAAGCAAGGCATAAATATCAACCATTCAATGTTTTAATTGGTTCTCCCTAAGATTAAGGTGCCAGGAAGTAATGGTCCTAACACTATGTGAGTGCAAAATAAGAAATCATTACTAAAGATGTCACAGGCACAAGGAATAAAGGTCAGGATAATAAAATGGGAGATAGTTCAGTTCAGTTGCTCAGTCGTGTCCAACTCTTTGTGACCCCATGGACTGAAGCACGCCAGGCTTCTTTATCACCAATTCTTGGAGCTTAACTCAAACTCATGGCCATAGAGTCAGTGATGCCATCCAACCATCTCATCCTCTGTCATCCCTTCTCCTCCTGCCTTCAATCCTTCCCAGCACCAGGTTCTTTTCCAATGAGTCAGTTCTTCACATCAGGTGGCCAAAGTATTGGAGTTTCAGCATCAGTCCTTCCAATGAATATTCAAGACTGATTTCCTCTAGGATTGATTGGTTGGATCTCCTTGCAGTCCAAGGGACTCTCAAGAGTCTTCTCCAACACTACAGTTCAAAAGCATCAATTCTTTGGTGCTTAGCTTTGTTTATAGTCCAACTCTCACATCCACACATGACTCTTGGAAAAACCATAGCTTTGACTAGACGGACCTTTGTTGGCAAAATAATGTCTCTGCTTTTAAATATGCCTGAAATTAAAAGATACTTGCTCCTTGGAAGAAAAACTATGACAATTCTAGACAGTGTATTAAAAAGCAGAGACATCATTAAGCTTCAATATAGTTTTTTAAGATTAAAAGTTCAATACTGCCACCAGCATTTGATAGTTACATTTTTCAGAAGCAATGAACACACTAATTCTCAAATAAATAACTTTTGAGAAGAGGCAATATAAATCATTTCCCCAGAATTTTGATCAGCTCTGTTCAAAGAGCTAAAACCAAGTTTCTGGATCTGGATTTTGAACTCTGGTTCTGAATCTCTACAGTGTGCGAACCTGTATAGAAAGTTCCAACAGCTGACAATACAGATTACTCAGTGACTGTCTGGGTCAGGGGACAATGAAATGGTCATTCTAGAGTCATGTGATGTTTATCGGTCCACTTAAGTGATGCATGTGAGAAGATAGCTCTCTACCATCTACTAAGCTCTCTATCCCCTATTCTATACAGATGTTTGTTTTAAACTTTCTTTATACTTTAAGAGTTTTATCTCTCTACCTTACTGAGTGAATTTCAAAAATCACTAACAATAGTGTAAAACAAAAAGTTCATTTTTTGAAAGCATGAACATACAGCTATGAGTATAAATTGTTTTACAAAATATGTTCAGTTATGTCCAACTATTTGTAACCCCATGGACCATAGCCCACCAGGCCCCTCCGTCCATGGAATTCTCCAGGCAAGAATACTGGAATGGGTTGCCATTTCTTTCTCCAGGGGATTTTCCCAACCCAGGGATCAAACCCAGGTCTCCCACCTTGTAGGCAGGCTCTTTAGAATCTGAGCCACCAGGGAAGCCGTGTTTTACAGAGACTAGCATTGAAAGTATCAAAAAGATCTCTAACATCACCCATTTGTTAAAAGTATAATCAGCAAATGAAGTTATCTTTGCATTTCTCAAAAGAAGCTAGAGCACCGCTGATGTTTTTTATCTTTTTCTGAATTAGAAGACTTATAAAAATATAATGAAGAGATACACAACAGGAGACAGGCCGACCATGAGTTTAATACCGTTTAAGCTTTGGAATCCTCCCTTGCCTGGACACCTCCTAAGGCCCTGGACGTGGACAGGACCCAGGAATTTGTGTGCATTTTGTAAAATTTCCAAGGAAAATGCTGTTTTTTGGTAAAATTTTTCTTCATGAGAACTCTAAATAATTCATTCTTGAACACAATTATGGACGGCTCCTTATTAATGAATTTATTTATTTTTCTTTCTAATTTGACCACCCATGGTAGAGAAGGTGGGGCTTTCCGGGTGGTGCTAGTGGTAAAGAACCCACCTACAAGGGCAGGAGAAGTGAGAGATGTGGGTTCGATCCCTGGGTCAGAAAGATCCCCTGGAGGAGGGCATGGCAACCCACTCCAGTATTCTTGCCTAGAGAATCCCATGGACAGAGGAACCTGGTGGGCAACAGTCCATAGGGTGGCAAAGAGTCGGACACTACTGAAGCAACTTAGCACACACACAATACAGACAATGGTCTCCAGAGTCCACTTTCTGATAGCTCAACCTTTAAAATACTAAGATTCTATGTGACCAATTAAATTGTAATTTCTTTCTCAAATTTTAATTCTTAAAATATGAGAGTGGTATCGATTTTATTTTTCAACTCTCCTGATGGATGATTCATAAAAGTTTTAGCCCTTACACTTCACACATGTGTTATTAATTAAATTCTATTACCATAAATGCTTCCAGGAGAGATTTGAAAACTAAGGGAAAACTTCCCAGTTTATTGTTGCTTCATGTTTCCTTTGATTAATCTTCAGGAAGCCAAAGGAACAAGAACCACTTATTTTGAAGTGCAGAACTGGGAAACAATGGCTTGGCATTGCTTAACTGTCATATCTTACTACTGTCAGGCAAGACTGCTTTGGGTTAGCTACTGTGATTTCTAGGGTACTCAAGTCCAAGATAAAGTCAGTTCTCTGACTCATTCTTTTATTTCAAAACCGATCCTACACATCTGTGAGCTAACAGCAAAACATACTTTTTAGGGCCCGTCAAACAGGCCAAGTGAAAGAAGTGATTTAAAGAACATCTGTGTTATGGGCTGAATGTTTGTTTCTCCCCACAATTAAATGTTGAAATCCTAACCCCTAATGTGATGGTATTAAGAGGTAGGGTGTGGGGGAGGTGATTAGGTCATGAGGATGGAACTCTCATGAATAGGATTAGTGTCCTCATAAAAAGGGACCCCAGAGAGCACCCTCACGCTCTCCACTATGTGCATATACAAGGAGTTTGCAGTCTCCACTATTCAAAACACCACCAAAGTGAAAACAAACCAAATGTCCATCAACTGATGAATGGATAAACAAAATGAGGTTTCTCAATACAATGGCATATTATTTGACAATGTAAAAGAATGCCATACCGATAACATGCTAAAATATGGATAAACTTTGAAAATATTATGATAAGTGAAAGAAGTCAGTCACAAAGATCACATATTATATGATTCCATTTTTATGAAATAGGCAAATCCAGTGACAGAAAACAGCATGTAGTGGCCAGGGGCTGGGGAAGGTGGAAATGGAGAGTGACTGTTTAGCTATGAGGTTCTTTTGGAGATAATGGAGCTATTTTGGAATTGGATAGTGGTGACAGTTGCACATATCTGTGACTATGCTAAAAAAAAAACCCATTGAATTATCTACTTTAAAAGGGTGAATTGTATGATATGTGCATTATATCTCAATAAAGCTGTTTAAAAAAAAACAAAACAAAAGAAGAATTTGGCAGTCTGCAACCAGGGAACAGGCTCTCACAGATGCCACGTCTTCCAGCACATTGATCTTGGACTTCTAGCCAAGAACTGTGAGACATGAATGTTTGTGGCTATCCAGTCTGTGGTATTTTAGGGACAGCAGCTCAACATAACCAAGACAATCTGCATACATTTGAGTCAGCGGGGCCTACACAGCTGCACCCTGGAATGGTCAGAAAATGAGTATGTCCTATTAGAAATCCAATTTTTGATATTTATTCAGATCAAGTATTAAAAAGGTAAACAAAGGTATTTGTGTCCAAATATGGTATGTAAAAGTCTATCTGCCATAACATATTTCAGATGAAATGACTTTGACATCCTATGCAGCATGAGGAAGACTGAGTCTGTGGCAGAATCAGCCAAATATATATTTTTAACTATATAAAGTCAGCCTTGGGGGCTTCTCAGGTGGCACAGTAGGAAAGAATCTGTCTGCCAGGGCTGGAGACGCAGGAGACATGGGCTCGATTCCTGGGTTGGGAAGAGTCCCTGAAGAAGGAAATGGCAACCTGCTCCAGTATTCTTGACTGGGAAGACAGAGGCACCTGCCAGGCTGCAGGCCATGGGGTTTCAAAGAGTTGGACATGATTGAGCAACTGAGCAGGCACGCACGCAGAGTCAGTCTTAGCATTTCAAGTTTTTGATGAGGAAGTATTAGAACTGACTTCGCACCTCTGAGTATAAACAGCTGAAGAGTATTGTACTGCCAACAATGCCACCTTCCACAGATTGGCTTTTTGACTGAATATTATCTACAATCAAACAGAAAGCAATATTAAAGTCCAGATGGATGAGCAAAGGGTAGTCTGAGCGACTGAACTGAACTGAACTGAAGTCTTTGTGCCAGATGCAAACAGAATCATTTTTTGTCTTCAGGAAGTCAGAACTGGCAGAAAGGAAATGAGGTTTAGCTAGGCTTAAAACCACCAGGCTATGAATGACTAGTCACATGGCCTTGGGAAAGCTACAGCCTTGACCTTATAAACCTTAGTTCCCATTTAGGTAAAATGAAAATAATAATGCCTTCCTTATTGGTTGCAAAGATTAAATTAAACCAAGTATCTGACCGCTTAGCCTTGAACATGGCCCAGGGTCCATTCTCTACAAACATTTGTTTTTCCTCTCCCTCTCCTCACTCCACATTGTTTTTTATCCCAAGTGGTGATGCAAATTCAGTGTTTCACAAATGATTCCATAGTAATCATATATTAGGATGGACTGTAAGAATAGAAAATGAATCCTTATGGTTATTAGTTTTTCTTCCTTTTCATTTACTTATTTATTTTGGACGTGCTGTGCAGCTTGTGGGATCTCAGTCCCCCAACTGGGGATTGAACCCAGGCCACAGCAGTCAAAGTGCCGAATCCTAACCACTAGACCACCAGGAAACGCCCACTTTTCTTCCTTTTAAAATGACCAGCTTGACTTCATTACAGTGGCTGCTTAGAGAAGGAAGCCCGAAGATTCAGTTCTTGCTTTGACACTTTTGGGACAGGTACAGCCTCTGTGAACAGTGTTTTGTCATTTGTAAAACATGATTTTTGATGACGCCTTCCCTACCTACCTTCATCTGACACAGTTCACCATACCCTTCTCCCTTGTATCATTTCCAGTCCAAGACAACACACCTGTCTGGTTTTCCTTCTCATGGGTCTTACCCTGGGACATTTTCTCTTCTCTGTCTATACTTCCTTCCTTAATGATGTGATCCAAACTCATGGCATTAAATGCTCCCAGATGTTAACTCCCAAACACGTATCTCTGGTTTAGGTGTCTCTGATGAACTCTGGACTCAAATCTAAACGCCTATTCAATCTTGAAGCTCTAACAGACATTTCAAACACTATGTACAAGTCTCATCTTTTTTTCTAAATCGGCTCCACCTTCCCTACCTCAAATGATATTCTGGTTATTGTGGCCAAAAATCTCGCAGCTCTACTTAATGGTCCCACTGCCCAAAGTCCATACCATATCCAATTTGTCAGCTAACCTACAAGCTCTAGCTTCAAAATGCATCCAGAAACTGGCCCTTCTCACTACTTCCATTGTACCATGTGGTATGAGCACCACTGTCTCTTGCCTGGATCACTGCAGTAGACTCCTGACCAACCTTCTACTCTGTCCGACCCCCTGTAGAATTTAATCTCAACACGTCCATTAAGATGATGCTTTAAAATGCTAAATCAGATTGGGGCACCCTAGATTAGTTCATTTCACCAGATAAAGGTAAAAGTCCTATACAATTTGGCCTCATTGCCTTTCAGACTTTCCTTAACACTTTCCTAAACATTTGCTCTAGGGACAAAGGCCTCCTTCTTCATCCTAAAACAGGCCAGGCTCTGACTATTTTCTCTGCCTGAAAGCCTCTTCCTTCAGATGCCTACTAAGTGTCTCACTTCTTCAAGTTTATTCTCAAGATACCTCCCTGATGAGGTCTACTCTGATGACCCTAATAATATCACAACCTCACCTTCACCTGACCTGTTCCTTTCCAAACTCCCAATTCCTTTATCTTGTTTTGATTTCTTTTTTTTTCCATTTCAGCTGTCATTCTAACATGGCATATAATGTGTTTATGTATTGAGGGGAAGGGGCTTCCCAGATGACACCAGTGGTAAAGAACCTGCTGGCCAATGCAGGGACACATGACAGATGTGAGTTCGATCCCTGGGTCGGGAAGATCACTTGGAGGAGGACATGGAAACCCACTCCAGTATTCTTGCCTGGAAAATCCCATGGACAGAGGGAGCCTGGTGGGCTGCAGTCTGTAAGGTCATAAAACGTCGGACACAACTGAAGTGACTTAGCACAGCACACACATTGAGGACAGGGGCCTTTATGTCTTTATCAATATGCTAAGAGACAACAATAATGCTTGGTGTATAGTAGATACTCAATAAATATTTGCCAAATGAAGAAAGGAAGTTAACTTTGGGGGAAATGAAAATGGAATATAAAGAGCTATGCTTAATTTCTTAAATTAAGGAAGAGATGCACAAGACTAAACAATGAAAAAATTTGAAGCTACCAATTTGAAAATAAAACTCTTAGTTTATTACAACATCACTGTGGGGAGTCAATTTTAATATAATATAGCAACAAAAAGGGGCTTCCCTAGTGTCTCAGATGGTAAAGAATCCACCAGCAATGCAGGAGACCTGGGTTCAATCCCTGGGTTGGGAAGATCCCCTGGAGAAGGGCATGGCAACCAACTCCAGTATTCTTGCCTGGAGAATCCCCATGGACAGAGGAGCCTGGCGGGCTACAGTTCATGGGGTCACACAGAGTCAGACATGACTGAGCAACTAAGCACAGCACAGCAGCAACAAAAAATTAAACATATGAATATATTTGATGCTAAAGATGATAGAAATCAACTCCTAAAATATCTGAGTAGTTACTTTAAATGTGATTTTAAATTCCATAAATCACCATTCTTGTAAACATATCTCTGTCACTTAAAAGTAAAAATAAATTTAATAAAAAATTCTAATGTTAATAATTACATAGATAAATTTTATTTTTAAAACAAAATTGTTTGCTTTTTAAAAGTTTTTATGCACAATTTAAAACAGCACTGTGATGGTTAATTTTGTGTCAACTTGGCTAGGCCACAATGCACAGATATGTGGTCAAACATTATTCTGGATGTTTTCATGACAGTGTTTTGGATGAGATTAACATTCAAGTAGGTAGAATTTGAGTAAAGCAGATTCCCCTCCATAGTGTGGGTGGGCCTCAACTAATCAGTAGAAGTTCAGAATAGAACAAAAGACTGCCCTTCCCCAAGCAAGAGGGAATTCTTCCTACAGACAGCCTTGGAACTTAAACTGCAGCACTGGCTCTTCCTGGGTCTCCAGCTTGCTGGACCACTGTGCAGATTTTGGATTTGCTTGCCTTCTTCATCACATGAGCCAGTTCCTTAAAATAAATCAATCTACCTATTTATCTGGGCTTTCCTAGGTGGTACTAGTGGTAAAGAAGCTACCTGCCAATGCAGGAAACATAAGAGGTGTGGATTTGATCCCTGGGTTGGGAAGATCCCCTAGAGGAGAACATGGCAACCCACTCCAGTACTCTTGCCTGGATAATCCCATGGACAGAGGAGCCTGGCGGGCTATGGTACATAGGATTGCAAAGAGTCAGACACAACTGAAGTGACTTAGCACAGCACAGCACACCTATCTACACACACACACACACACACACACACACACACACACATATCCCATTGACTCTGCTTCTCTGGAGAATTCTGACTAATACAAGCATCATAATGAGTTATAGTAATAAGTTAATTTTGAAGTGTTTAATACAACTCTTCTTTGTTCCTTTTGGAGATTCGGCAACACACTGTAATTTTTAAAAATGTTCTGTAATCAACTATTTTCTGAGAAAGCTGATCTAGAACAACCTTACAAAATCAATCACTGTCTTTTAAGTCTTAACAAATACGCTTCAAGAACATGTTTTTTAATCTTCCTTATCATTTTCACATAGTCTTCACTTGGAAGGGAAGTGTGGGCTCTAAAATTCTCCATTAAGATTCTTTGCAATATTCAAGGTCCCTCTTAAATCTTATCACCTCCAGGAAGTTCTTCAGTGGAAGCTCTGAATAACATCTTGACTACCCATGGAGCTTTCCTTTTGAATCTACTTTGATAAAATTAAATAGCATTTAAAGATTTGCCACATTTGGTGGGTTTTGTGACACCATTTCCTCTTGATTCTTTTTTCTGATTTCCTTTTCTGTCATCTATCCCTCAGATTGGCCACTGACATTTAGCATTTCAAAGAAGGATGAAATTTCCACAATCATAAAGATTTGACAAACACTGGGTAAGCACGTTAAACACAGTTATCTACTGTAGAATTTTTTCAGAGCTTGTAGTACGCTAAGGAATCAAAGGAGGAAGCTCTAAAGAAAGCTAAGAATGATCAGACTGTGTTTTCAGAATCTAACTCTTGTAGGAGTCAGGCAGATGAATCATGAACTTGTTCACATCTGTATTCATTCTTAGCTATTTTCCAAGAACTATGACTTAGAGGAGAACAAGACAAAAAGTCCAAGAAAAAAATATGTAGACGATTGAGAGTGAAGTGAAGTGAAGTCGCTCAGTTGTGTCCAGCTCTTTGTGACCCCCTGGACTGTAGCCTACCACACTCCTCCATCCATGGGATTTTCCAGGCAAGAGTAATGGAGTGGGTTGCCATTTCCTTCTCCAGGGGATCTTCCTGACCCAAGGATCGAACCCAGGTCTCCCGCATTGTACACAGATGCTTTACCATCTGAGCCACCAGGGAAGTCTTTTAGAAGATTGAGAAGAGGTAATCAAAGAAGAGAAACCAGGAAAGAATGTCGTCATGGAAATCAAGGATGGGCAGACTCGCAAGCAGGGAGTATCAACAGTGTCTTGATGTCCTGCTGCTAAGTTGCTTCAGTCGTGTCCGACTCTGTGCGACCCCATAGACGGCAGCCCACCGGGCTCCCCCATCCCTGGGATTCTCCAGGCAAGAACACTGGAGTGGGTTGCCATTTCCTTCTCCAATGCATGAAAGTGAAAAGTGAAAGTGAAGTCACTCAGTCGTGTCAGACTCTTTGCAACCCCATGGACTGCAGCCTACCAGGCTCCTCCGTCCATGGGATTTTCCAGGCAAGAGTACTGGAGTGGGGTGCCGTGTGGTCACGCAGAGTCAGACACGACTGAAGCGACTTAGCAGCAGCAGCAGTAGCAGCAAGACTGAGTGACTGAACTGAACTGAACTGAACTGAACTGAAGTCATGAATTTAGGAACTAATAAGTTTCAGGTGATATAATGCTAGTGATTGCAATGGCGTGGAAAGGGGCAGTTTGATGTGGGTTGAATGGTCAGTAAAAAATGGAGAAAATAAATATAGAGCACCAATTCACAGCGTTTGGCTACAGAATCATGGCATATTTTTTTCCCTCTCCAAACTGTGGAGCCTTAACTGTACAAGCCTGTGATAAAAGAGCTAACAATGACCTTAAGTTGAAGATACATGAGATAGGGAATAATTGCTTAAGAAAAAGACTCAGGGAGCCTAGAAGAGCATAATGACCACAGGTAAGGAACTGGCTTTTAACAAGAGACTCTTCTTCCTTTGATTCAGGAGGGAAACAGCTAAGAATGAATACAGATACAGTTGTGGACAAGTTCACAACTCATCTGCCTGACTCCTACAAGAGTTATAGATTCTGAAAACAAATCTGATCAATACTTAGCTTCCTTCAGAGCTTCCCCTTTGCCTTCAGGAGGAATTCCTAGTTCCTTCAAGTGGCCTTCCAACGCTAGTTCCTGTCTTTCAGTCTCCCCCTCAACCACTACTACCATACCCTATATTCAAGTCACCCACCATAGGGATCCCATTCACACAGGTTCTTTCCACTCCAAATGCCTTTGCAGTCTCCATTCTCTTTGCTGAAAATGCCAGCTCTTCAACACTCCCCTGAGAAATGGTGAATGTCTCTGTTTAAGTCAACTCCCCGCTGAAATATCAGGAAAGGAAAAGCCTTCTCCACCCCTTCTGTCCTTCTATACATACTCATCCATCCACCCGACAGAGCATTTTTCACAAGCCCATATTTGCTTATTTTTACAAACCATCTTTTACATATCTGATTCTTTCATTGGGTAGTGTTGGTACATGGTGATATTAGGAACTGTCCAACACATTTGTACCTATAGTGTGGTTAACACACAAAAAGTGAAAGTGAAGTCGCTCAGTCGTGTCCGACTCTTTTCGACCCCATGGGCTGTAGCCTACCAGGCTCCTCTGTCCAAGGAATTTTCCAGGCAATAGTCCTGGAGTGGATTGCCATTTCTTTCTCCAACACAAAAGGAGGTAATTAAATGTCTGTTTAAACAAGACTGAACATGTTTTGTCTTCAAATCAGATGTACAAATTCTTTTACTGTATTTTATATGTACTATAAATATATATCTAATGTAAAATATATTTTAAATATACTATAAACTATATATATTTTTAAGTAGCACAATACCTGACATACTAGACCAATGAATGTGAAAGTCTCTCTGTCATGTCCGACTCTGTGTGACCCCATGGACTGTATAGTCCATAGAATTCTCCAGGCCAGAATATTGGAGTGGGCAGCCTTTCCTTTCTCCAGGGGATCTTCCCAACCCAGGGATTGAACCCAGGTCTCCTGCATTGCAGGTGGATTCTTTACCAGCTGAGCCACAAGGGAAGCCCAAGAGTACTGGAGTAGGTAGCCTATCCCTTCTCCCATGGATCTTCCCGACCTAGGAATCGAACCGGGGTCTCCAGCATTGCAGGCAACTGAGCGATCAGGGAAGCCTTCCAATAGGGAAGACTAGTCAAATTAAAGTATTAAGCTTTAGTTATATTTTAATATTTCTTTGATAATATTAAAAATCTATAGCCTCTTTGTACAAAAAGCTAAAAGTAATACTGATACTTGTTATTCAGTCGCTAAGTCGTGTCTGACTCTTTGAGACCCCACGGACTGTAGTGCACCACGCACGCTTCCCTGTCCTTCACCATCTCTCGGAGTTTGCTCAAACTCATGTCCATTGAGTCAGTGATGCCATCCAACCATCTTATCCTCTGTCGCCCCCTTCTCCTCCATAACTCTAAACTAGCAATACCTTCACTACATATAAAAGAAAAAAAAAACTAGCATATGGTAGTGAAATATGCATACATGCATATGTGGTTTTTCTGTAGTACAGTCTGTAAAGTCATTATTTTTAACATTTTTCTCCTATTTAACTTTTTTTTCATATCAGCTAAAAATGGACCTCAGAAAGGGAAAAGTTGGTTCTCTAGAAATAGAATATGTTATAAATTTCCTATCTTCAACTGCCACACACTGAAGAATTTAGGGCAAATATGAAATTCATGTAATTTAAATTTATATATTTTAATTAATTGATCCTCAGCACTATCAGAATCTCTTTGCATAATAAATCTTTGATGCCTTTTTTTATTATCCTGCATTGGCAGATGGATTCTTTACCACTGCACCACCTGGAAAGCCCTTTTTTTTAATGATCCTGAAACAAAATTTATAGATAATATAACACTATATATATTCATGTGTATGAATATATATACAGAATTTGGAAAATTAAATGTAGTATTTCTTTAATATTGCTACTGCTGTTAAGTTGCTTCAGTCGTGTCCGACTCTGTTCGACCCCATAGATGCAGCCCACCAGGCTCCCCCATCCCTGGGATTCTCCAGGCAAGAACACTGGAGTAGGTTGCCATTTCCTTCTCCAATGCAGGAAAGTGAAAAGTGAAAGTGAAGTTGCTCAGTCGTGTCCAACTCTTAGCGACCCCATGGACTGCAGCCTACCAGGCTCCTCCATCCATGGGATTTTCCAGGCAGGAGTACTAGAGTGGGTTGCCATTGCCTTCTCCATCTTTAATATTAAGAAGAAATAAAAGGGAAACAACTTATAGTAACATAATATAGGTTTCTATTTATAAATGCTTATCAGTTCAGTTCAGTTCAGTCACTCAGTCGTGTCCGACTCTTTGCGATCCCATGAACTGCAGCATGCCAGGCCTCCCTGTCCATCACCAACTCCCAGAGTTCATCCAAACTCATGTCCATCGAGTCGGTGATGCCATCCAACCATCTCACCCTCTGTCGCTCCCTTCTCCTCCTGCCCCAAATCCCTCCCAGCATCAGAGTCTTTTCCAATGAGTCAACTCTTCGCATGAGGTGGCCAAAGTATTGGAGTTTCAGCTTTAGCATCAGTCCTTTCGATGAACACCCAGGACTGATCTCCTTTGAAATGGACTGGTTGGATCTCCTTGCAGTCCAAGGGACTCTCAAGAGTCTTCTCCAACACCACAGTTCAAAAGCATCAATTCTTCAGCACTCAGCTTTCTTCACAGTCCAACTTTCATATCCATACGTGACCACTGGAAAAACCATAGCCTTGACTAGACGGACCTTTGTTGGCAAAGTAATGTCTCTGCTTTTGAATATGCTATCTAGGTTGGTCATAACTTTCCTTCCAAGGAGTAACCGTCTTTTAATTTCATGGCTGCAATCACCATCTGCAGTGATTTTGGAGCCCCCCAAAATAAAGTCTGACACTGTTTCCACTGTTTCCCCATCTATTTCCCCATCTATTTCCCATGAAGTGATGGGACCAAATGCCATGATCTTAGTTTTCTTAATGTTGAGTTTTAAGCCAACTTTTTCACTCTCCTCTTTCACTTTCATCAAGAGGCTTTTTTGTTCCTCTTCACTTTCTGCCATAAGGGTGGTGTCATCTGCAAATCTGAGGTTATTGATATTTCTCCCAGCAATCTTGATTCCAGCTTGTGCTTCTTCCAGCCCAGCATTTCTCATGATGTACTCTGCGTATAAGTTAAATAAGCAGGGTGACAATATACAGCCTTGACGAACTCCTTTTCCTATTTGGAACCAGTCTGTTGTTCCATGTCCAGTTCTAACTGTTGCTTCCTGACCTGCATATAGGTTTCTCAAGAGGCAGGTCAGGTGATCTGGTATTCTCATCTCTTTCAGAATTGTCCACAGTTTATTGTGATCCACACAGTCAAAGGCTTTGGCATAGTCAATAAAGCAGAAACAGATGTTTTTCTGGAACTCTCTTGCTTTTTCCATGATCCAGCGGATGTTGGCCAATTTTTCTCTGGTTCCTTTGCCTTTTCTAAAACAATCTTGAACATCTGGAAGTTCATGGTTCACATATTGCTGAAGCCTGGCTTGGAGAATTTTGAGCATTACTTTACTAGTGTGTGAGATGAGTGCAACTGTGTGGTAGTTTGAGCATTCTTTGGCATTGCCTTTCTTTGGGATAGGAATGAAAACTGACCTTTTCCAGTCCTGTGGCCACTGCTGAGTTTCCCAAATTTGTTGGCATATTGAGTGCAGCACTTTCACAGCATCGTCTTCCAGGATTTGAAAGAGCTCAACTGGAATTCCATCACACTAGCTTTGTTCGTAGTGAGGCTTCCTAAGACCCACTTGACTTCACATTCCAGGATGTCTGACTCTAGGTCAGTGATCACACCATCATGATTATCTTGGTCATGAAGATCTTTTTTGTACAGTTCTTCTGTGTGTTCTTGCCACCTGTTCTTAATATCTTCTGCTTCTGTTAGGTCCATACCCTTTCTGTCCTTCATCGCGCCCATCTTTGCATGAAATGTTCTCTTGGTATCTCTAATTTTCTTGAAGAGATCTCTAGTCTTTCCCATTCTGTTGTTTTCCTCTATTTCTTTGCATTGATCACTGAGAAGGCTTTCTTATCTCTTCTTGCTATTCTTTGGAACTTTGCATTCAGATGCTTATATCTTTCCTTTTCTCCTTTGCTTTTCACTTCTCTTCTTTTCACAGCTATTTGTAAGGCCTCCCCAGACAGCCATTTTGCTTTTTTGCATTTCTTTTCCATGGGGATGGTCTTGATCCCTGTCTCCTGTACAGTGTCACGAACCTCCGTCCATAGTTCATCAGGCACTCTATCTATCAGATCTAGTCCCTTAAATCTATTTCTCACTTCCACTGTATAATAATAAGGCATTTGATTTACGTCATACCTGAATGGTCTAGTGGTTTTCCCTACTTTCTTCCATTTAAGTTTGAATTTGGTAATCAGGAGTGCATGATCTGAGCCACAGTCAGCTCCCGGTCTTTTTTGCTGACTGTATAGAGCTTCTCCATCTTTGGCTGCAAAGAATATAGTCAATCGGATTTCAGTGTTGACCATCTGGTGATGTCCATGTGTAGAGTCTTCTCTTGTGTTGTTGGAAGAGGGTGTTTGCTATGACCAGTGCGTTCTCTTGGCAAAACTCTATTAGCCTTTGCCCTGCTTCATTCTGTATTCCAAGCCCAAATTTGCCTGTTACTCCAGGTGTTTCTTGACTTCCTACTTTTGCATTCCATTCCAGTAAATGCTTATACATGGTACAACAGAAGACACACGGAAGAAGTCAGATATTAATCTACATTTATAATGTTAATAAGATTATTGACAATAGTCAACATATAGACAAATGGTAAAGAAACTGTGGTTTCTTTATATATATAAAATATGTGTAGAATATAATTCTATGTATATTATAGAATATTGTTGTTTTGTCACTAAGTCATGTCCGACTCTTAAGCAATGTCTGACTCTTTTGCAACCCCATGGACTGTAGCCCACCAGGCTCCTCTGTCCATGGATTTTACAGGCAAGAATACTGGAGTGATTCCTTGTACCGGAGATCTTCTCAATCCAGGAACTGAACCCAAGTTTCCAAGAATGGCAGGCAGATTCTTCACTACTGAATCACCTGGAAGCCCACTACAGAATATTATCCAGTCATTAAAAAGAGTGAAATTTTGCCATCTGCAACAACATGAATGGATATTATGCTATGTGAAATAAATCAGACAGAGAAAGACAAATACCATACAATCTCTCTTGTATGTAGAATATTTTAAAAATTCTTAAAAAAAATTTTAAAGCTCATAAATGGGACCTCTGTATGGTTCAGTGGTTAAGACTCTGTGCTAAGTTTGATCCCTGGTCAGGGAACTAAGATCTCACATGCTATTTGGTCTGGAAAAAAAAAAAAAAAAAAACTCATAAAAAAGAATAATAAGGTTAAATTGGATTTAAGAGAAGTAAGAAAACCAGAAATCATTCCAAATGGTACAGAAGAGTAAAGAACAGGGTTACTGTAGACTTTACAATAAAAACTTGTATATTTAGATATACAATAAGGTTGCACAATAACAAAAAAACTGTGTTCGTAGGGTAAACAAATTTTACACATATATGAACGTGCAACAAGATCTGAGAAAGTCATGGAGAATGAAAGGTGAGAGACACAGGGAAGTTCTTTATTTTGCAATGTGGTCTGGACTTCCTGGTGGTTCAGATGCCTGCAACGAGGGAGACCCGGGTTGGATCCCTGGGTTGGGAAGATTTCCTGGAGAAGAAAATGGCAACCCACTCCAGTATTCTTGCCTGGAAAATCCCATGGGTGCAAGAGCCTGTGGCAGGCTACAGTCCTTGGGGTCACAAAGAGTCGAGACTGAGAGACTTCACTTTCTTTCTCTTTCTGGCACACCGATGTTCATCAGCCTGGCTTCTGCCCTACAAACCTGCAGCACTCACCCATCACCAGGGCAGTCAAATAGCTCCCACAGGACTCCATGACGCCCCCGAGGCAGGAACCCTCCTTCTGATCGTAGTTCCCAACTGAATTCCTTGAACACACTCTGAGCTAACAAATCCGGAAGCTTTGTTTAATAAACTGAGGGTGTTCCCCACTTATAAAGCTGATGTAACAAAACTACAAAGTTAATTTTTCAAGAGTGAAACTTATGATCAATATTATAATCCACTGGTGGCACCTGTTCTCGTAACAAAATTGCAAATTGGGTACTGCAGAGGATAGAGGATTATTCAAGACCTATTTTATACAGTTTGGAGGCTTTTCAATTATGTTACTTTCTATCTTACCTCTTTCAACTTTGAATTACTCACTGCTCCTAATCAAAGCCCAATATAATTCTTCCTACTCACACTATGCTGTATTTCAAAGGATAACGTTTTCAGCTAAGAAATTTTAACTAACTTTGATGAACTTAACTGGAATAATTAATGTCTCTTAAGTCTCCTTATCTCTCAATAATGGTACCTAGAACTATTTTTATTCTTTGTCAGGCATGTACTATCACACTCTTAGATGATCTTAAAGATCTCTGATCTAAATATTCATTGAAAATCTTCAAAAAGGTAAACACAGTATAAAATCATTACCCAGTTTTCCCCACCTTCAAAGATATAATGCAGAGACTCATATTAATTAAACTATAAGCGCCTGAATCCTAATTAGGAACCCTGGACTCAACATTCTAAAAAAGTCCCAAATACTTTCTGACTGATCCTGTTCCCATGGAAACTAAAGTTGGGAAGCAGCTTTTAAAAGACAAAAGAAATTGCAAAAACGGTACCAAAGAAATGAGCTAAAAGACTTATTCTGTATTTCAAAATAAAGGAAGAAACACCCTTGCTATCAGATAGCACTTAGCAATTTTAAAAAAGAATACATATAAAAATTTAAGAAATGCATAATATATAAGAAAATTTATTTTTGTTTAAAACAACATTAATGCTTTTCTTTTAATATTAACTTTCAGAAAAAGGGCTAGAAAATTAGGACTTTTTCCATTTTCCTTTTAATGATCTGTGATGTTGTTAGGTTGACTAAATTCGATAATAAATCCCTGATGATATTGAATGTGCTCATTTTTGGATATTTTTCCCATTTACTTAAATAGGATTTTCAAATCATGAAATGCTTATTGCAGGCTTATGGGTTACCCTTCAGGTTAATACTGCTCTGAATTCAATTTGAGTTGTGAACGTGAAAGGCATTTATATATGTTGAGACAGCCACACTGCAAATATTACTAAATGTCAAGAAGTATTTTAATAACACATTAAGATATTTAAATCATGAACCAGTCTAAATAGAATATTCAAATTATTTTCTTATTATGATAGGAGTTAGTCATCTTTGCACTGTGCCTGCGTGCTGATTCTAAATCTGTGAGTAACAAGACTGAAGCTCCCTGTCTCCTATCCTCCTGCATCCAATCTCCTCAGCCTTCTCCTTGTCTCGATACTTTGTCTCCCACCAAAAGAAAAAAAAAAAGAGAGAGATTTGGAGTCAGCAGTTTTAACTTCTTGTCTTACCTCTGCGTATATCCCTAAAGACATCCTAAGCTTCTGCTTCTCATGTATGAAACTGTGATAAAAATAGTTTCTAGCTACCACACAGGGATGTTAACATGAGAATTAAATACTATAATTCCTCTGAAAGCATTCTTTTTTTTTTTTCAATCCTAGAGTTCCATTCAAATGCTAATTTTTTTTTTTTTTCCCACTCTTTAATCCCCCAGATTACCCATTACTTCATTCTGATCTTTCCCCTTCATCCTTGGCCTCCAGATAACAGCTCACTTGGCAAAATTCCCTCCGGCGTCCAGGACACTGTTCTGTTGGTTGTCTGTTATTTCCTCGGGGATTTTTTCTTCATTGTCTCTGCTCCTTTATATTCTTTAACTGAGCGCATTCTCCAGAGGTCACTCCTATGACCCCTACTAACTGACCTCCATGTTTCCTCCCAGAATGAATTTACGTTTCTATTTTTATTTACCACTTGAATAAAGGGGATAGGTACAGAGGAGTGACATGTCTCACCCTCTTTCCATTAGCCTAACAGACGTTTTTAGTTGACTATTTTGTTGCCTCCTGAAGTATAAAAAGAAATCATTTCTATTCCATTTAAATATTACAGTTTCTCCGGTTCTTCACATTTACAAGTATTGTTTTGGTGTCTTTGATGTCCCCTATATTTGATCTACCACTAAGACTTACCAATTTCTATTTTATTGTTTTTCATTATAGTTTTTTGCAGATTCTTTTGATGTCTTTATTGAATTGTTACAATATGATTTATGATTTTATGTTTTTGGTTTTTTGGCCACAAGGCCTATGGGATCTTGGCTCCCAGACCAGGGATTGAACCTGCAGTCACTGCACTGGAAGGCGAAGTCTTAACCACTGGAGCACAAGTCTCTGAATTTCAAGTCTCTGAATTTCTGTTTTAAATGTCTTCTGGATTTAACTCTCTTTAAACAATGTTTTGACAGCTGCCACTTTAATCTTGGCTTCTATTACCTAATACCTGGGCTAAAGTTACCTCTTTCCTCCTCTTTATTCCATAGGTAAAGGGTTAAAATGATTGTTTACTTCAAATATCATTTTTTGGTGTATTGCTTCACTCATCAAAACTGGCATCAGCTCCCTGTTTCCTACTGAATCAAATAGAGACTTTAAACAGAGTACACAGGAAGATATGAGCTCCATGAACACCAAGCCACTTTGGGCACCCCGTCTTACTCCTTTTAAAACAAATGTGACTGTGTGGATCACAATAAACTGTGGAAAATTCTGAAAGAGATGGGAATACCAGACCACCTGACCTGCCTCTTGAGAAACCTGTATGCAGGTCAGGAAGCAACAGTTAGAACTGGACATGGAACGACAGACTGGTTCCAAATAGGAAAAGGAGTACGTCAAGGCTGTACATTGTCACCCTGCTTATTTAACTTCTATGCAGAGTACATCATGAGAAACGCTGGGCTGGAGGAAGCACAAGCTGGAATCAAGATTGCCAGGAGAAATCTATCAATAACCTCAGATATGCAGATGACACCACCCTTATGGCAGAAAGTGAAGAAAAACTAAAGAGCCTCTTGATGAAAGTGAAAGAAGAGAGTGAAAAAGTTGGCTTAAAGCACAACATTAAGAAAACTAAGATCATGGCATCTGGTTCCATCACTTCATGGCAAATAGATGGGGAAACAGTGGAAACAGTAGCTGACTTTATTTTTCTGGGCTCCAAAGTCACTGCAGATGGTGATTGCAGCCATGAAATTAAAAGATGCTCACTCCTTGGAAGCAAAGTTATGACCAACCTAGACAGAAAATTAAAAAGCAGAGACATCACTTTGTCAACAAAGGTCCATCTAGTCAAGGCTATGGTTTTTCCAATAGTCATGTCTGGATGTGAGAGTTGGATTACAAAGAAAGCTGAATGCTGCAGAATTAATGCTTTTGAACTGTGGTGTTGGAGAAGACTCTTGAGAGTCCCTTGGACTGCAAGGAGATCCAACTAGTCCATCCTAAAGGAGATCAGTCCTGGGTGTTCATTGGAAGGACTGATGCTGAAGCTGAAACTCCAATACTTTGGCCACCTGATGTGAAGAAATGACTCATCGGAAAAGACCCTGATGCTGGGAGGGTTGGGGGCAGAAGGAGAAGGGGACGACAGAGGATGAGATGGCTGGATGGTATCACGGACTCGATGGACATGAGTTTGGGTGAACTCCAGGAGTTGGTGATGGACAGGGAGGCCTGGTGTGCTGTGATTCATGGGGTTGCAAAGAGTTGGACACGACTGAGTGACTGAACTGAACTGTGTTCTAACCAATAAAAACTCTGATAGAGGCAGTTTAGAATAAAAACATGTTCACAACTCCACACAAAATAACTTTATCATCACAGGCTATATATGGTACATTTCCCCTTATTTAAAAATATAAAATGTTAAATTATAAGGAACATTGCGCTTAGACTCTTAGTCATGTCCGACTCTTTGTGACCCCATGGACTATAGCCCGCGAGGCTCCTCTGTCCATGGGATTTCCCAGGCAAGAATATTGGAGTGGGTTGCCATTTCCTCCTCCAGGAGATCTTCCTGACCCAGGGATCATAAAGAACCTTATCATCATTAAATCAAACTGTCTTCCTCTTTTTAGAAATAAGGAAAATAGCCATATCATTACTCAGCACAGAACAGCACAATCTTAGTTCCTTGGATCCCAAGCTCCATTTTATTCACATCATACTTTTTGCTTCTTGTGAATAAATTTGAAATTTATGGTTCAAAACATAAGGAAGTTCTTTGAACCATTCAGTGGAGATATTTCATATGGATATTTAATCTATAGATTCAACAATGTGTCACTGTCAGATAGATATTAGAAATATGCTTTATAAAGTTAATTTAAAAATGAAGGTGATTCTGTCCGTCATACCAGTCAGTATGAAAGAACATGCTCTGGAGTAACCCCAGCAGGGAAAAAGTAACCAATACTCTTTCAGGTAAAAGGTGGGAATCCATTGTCCTCTGAAAAGAAACATTTCTATTCAGCACACTCCCTGGTGAGGTAACTTAGCTTTATTTTTTTAAAAAGTACCTCCGTATCCCATTTCTAAAATTATTGTCCTTTTATTTTCTAATAATTTTAAAATTCATTTCCTCCACCATTCTAACCCATGTAAAGCAAAAGGCTAGTTGGGACTGGTCTCATCCTTCCTCAGCAGATTTTGGTGTCTCACTGTTAAAGATAAATAGTTTAATGTGTAAAATGGGACTGGTAGCTCAGCCAGTAAAGAATCTGCCTGCAATTCAGGAGACCACGGGTTTGATCCCTGGGTCAGGAAGATCCCCTGGAGAAGGTAACAGCAGCCCACTCCAGTATTCTTGCTTGGAGAATTCCATGGACAGAGGAGCCTGGCTGGTTACAGTCCGTAGGGTCGCAAGAGTGGAGAGAGACTTAGCAACTAAACCAAAGAGATACAACGTGCTTGTTCAAATAATGAGGACTCTAAATATAAACTTTATTGGAAGGTTGAGATGCAATCTTGCTCCAAAACTAAGAAATAATGAAATGGAAGTTGAAGTGAAACTCTATCCTCTATTAACTTCTATAGTCTCTTGCTCATGAATTCACAGCGTTTGGGAGCAAGTATTAAAAATAGCTTCTGACATAAATGACTGCATTGCTAGTATGCATAAGCTGCTGACAGAGGTTCTAGGTGGCTTCCAACTGCCTCTATTTCTTCTGTTTTTCCCCCCAACAACCAGTCTTCTCTAGAGAATCATCAGAGCTTTGGAGTCTTCAGGGTTCAAGGAATACGGGAAATTAAATCATGCAAAACTCATTTGGAATTTGACATGAAGTTATTAGGGCTTCCCAGGTGGTGCTAGTGGTGCAGAATCTGCCTGCCAGTGCAGGAGACATAAGAGATGTAGGTTCAGTCCCTCAATCAGGAAGATCCCCTGAAGGAGGGCACGGCAACCCACTCCAATATTCTCATTTTGGAGAATCCCATGAACAGAGGAGCCTGGTGGGCTACAGTCTACAGGTTCGCCAAAGTCAGACACAATTGAAGCGATGTAGCTTCAATTAATGACGTGGGTTTGAACATTAGTCAAATATATTAGACAGTTTGAGCAGTTTTGAAATGTGTTTGAGTTGATGTCAATTGCTGGATATGCCCTTACCCTGTAAGAAGGCTGCACGTATTCTCTTCTGTTGTTTGTAAGAGCCAGATGCTTGATGAGAAAGACCTAACTGAATCAGCCTCCATGAAATATATGCAAGAGAAAAAAAATCTAAATATTTAGGAATTTAATCAACTCTCACCTTTTCTTGCCATTGGTCTATGGATGTGACATGCACTCACCTAATGGGTACTTTTACATTTTAGGGAATAAAATATTAAAGTCCCTTTCAAAAGAAATGAACTGGAAGGTCTGGGCTACATCATGAAGAAAAACATGGCTGTTATGCAATGAATTTACTCACAGACTTTATTGTGTAACCAGGAGTTCCAGTCAGTGACATGGTATTTGCTTGTTTGTTTGTAAGCATTTCACACTAGTAGTGTGAAAAAGATAAATTATATTTAAAAGGGGGCTATTTAAAGAGAATGTTGGTTTCTTATACTGACTACCCTGGCCAAAAGGTACAGTGTAAGAGAACAGATGTTTCAGATATCTAAGTATACTCACTTTGGTCTTTTTATTTTCTCTTTAAAGCTGGAGGCTTTAAGGAAGATTGTACAAGAAAGCCCAGAGGGGTAAAGGAAAATATTAGAATTTCCATGTATTTTTCACATTCCTTTTTTTTGTTTTTATGGGTTTAAGTAGTTTTTTATTGTCAAAAATTTCCAAATAGACACAAAAGTGGAGAGAACAGAACAATAAGCCCCATATCTCATTATTTGGTTTTAAAAAACTGTTATAAAGACTTTGCCACATTGACATGTATTGCTTTTTTGTTGGTGAGAAATTTTCAAGCAAATCACACACATTAAATTATTTTCTTTATTATTTAAGTAAGTTCAGTTCAGTCACTCAGTCGTGTCCGACTCCTTGCGACCCCATGAATCACAGCACGCCAGGCCTCCCAGTCCATCACCAACTCCCGGAGTTCACTCAAACTCATGTCCATCGAGTTGGTGATGCCATCCAGCCATCTCATCCTCTGTCGTCCCCTTCTCCTCCTGCTCCCAACCCTCCCAGCATCAGGGTCTTTTCCAATGAGTCAACTCTTCGCATGAGGTGGCCAAAGTATTGGAGTTTCAGTTTCAGCATCAGCTCTTCCAATGAATACTCAGGACTGATCTCCTTTAGGATGGACTGGTTGGATCTCCTTGCAGTCCAAGGGACTCTCAAGAGTCTTCTCCAACACCACAGTTCAAAAGCATCAATTCTTCAGCACTCAGCTTTCTTCACAGTCCAACTCTCGCATCCCTACATGACCACTGGAAAAACCATACCCTTGACTAGACGGACCTTTGTTGGCAAAGTAATATCTCTGCTTTTTAATATGCTATCTAGGTTGGTCATAACTTTCCTTCCAAGGAGTAAGCGTCTTTAAGTAAGTATCAACTCAAATTGAAGACATATGTCTACAACATCATTAGAACAGCCGACAAAATTTAAAATAATTCCTTTTATTGTTGTTCACTCACTCAGTCACATCCTGCTGTTTGCAACCCCGTGATATCCAATCCTAACCAATTTCCTCGATGTCTCATTTGAATCAGAATCCAAACCATGTCTCAGCATTATATTGGCTTTGTAGGCTTTTTGTCTTGTTTCATTTTTATGTTGTTTTAATCTTGTTTGTTTTAAAGACCTAACCTACTCTGTCTTCCATTTAATTTTTTTTTTTTTCCTTTCATGCCATTGACTTGTTGCAGAAACCTGGTCAGTTATTCTGTAGAAAAACCCAGTTTCTGGGTTGACTGCAGCCATGAAATTAAAAGACGCTTACTCCTTGGAAGGAAAGTTATGACCAACCTAGACAGAATATTCAAAAGCAGAGACATTACTTTGCCAACAAAGTTTCGTCTAGTCAAGGCTATGGTTTTTCCTGTGGTCATGTATGGATGTGAGAGTTGGACTGTGAAGAAGGCTGAGCGCTGAAGAATTGATGCTTTTGAACTGTGGTGTTGGAGAAGACTCTTGAGAGTCCCTTGGAGTGCAAGGAGATCCAACCAGTCCATTCTGAAGGAGATCAGTCCTGGGATTTCTTTGGAAGGAATGATGCTAAAGCTGAAACTCCAGTACTTTGGCCACCTCATGCGAAGAGTTGACTCATTGGAAAAGATTCTGATGCTGGGAGGGATTGGAGGCAGAAGGAGAAGGCGATGACAGAGGATGAGATGGCTGGATGGCATCTCCGACTCGATGGATGTGAGTCTCAGTGAACTCCGGGAGTTGATGATGGACAGGGAGGCCTGGCGTGCTGCGATTCATGGGGTCGCAAAGAGTCGGACACGACTGAGCGACTGATCTGATCTCTGGGGTCATTTATACTATGCATCTACTCACCTTCAAGAAGTCAGTTTGCCTAGAGGGTTGATTGAAGGGAAGGTCATTTTTGTTTTGTTTTTGAAGGATGGTCAAAAATATTACGGGCTTAGCAGTAAAGAATCTCTATGCAGTGCAGGAAACACAGGTTGGGAAGATCCCCTGGAGGAGTACATGGCAAGTCACTCCAGTATTCTTGTCTGGAGAATCCCATGGACAGAGAAACCTGGTGGGCTACAGTCCATGGGGTCGCAGAGTTGGACATGGTTGAAGTAATTTAGCACAAATGCCCGCCAGAATACTACATTGCTTCCTAACACTATATCCTTCCTATGGTATCACTGAACCTTTGGTTATCCCACTTTTAATGAGGGTAAGATTAACTAGTGATTTCAGGTGATGAACAGACTGTTCCTTCTATTGTAAACTTTCCCATCAACCATTTTTCTAATGTTTTTACTCATTAATAATCATATCCTAAACCAATTACAAGTTGTAAGATAATGATAATTAGATTCTATTTTTTCTCTTATCTTTGCACATTTATTAGCTTGAATTCTATAAAGAAGACCCTTTCCTTGTTCAGGCTATGTGGTTAGATAGGTAAACATAAAGGAAATCAGCACAGCGCCTTACTACTGACTGCCAACTATCAGAGTAAGAAGCAACTGACAGTTAAGATGGTGATCAGAGTGGTAACTGTGTGTTTTTTTAATTTATTATTTTACTTTCTCTTTTTGGTATCTGTTTAATTAATATATTTAAAAAATATGTCCAACATCTTTAAGTCAACTGCATTCAATATTTTAAAAAATATTTTGACTCTCAAATTGCTTCTAATTTGGCCAAAGGGAGCCTTTTTATGTTGATTCCTGTGTCTTATAGACACATCTTCAGTAGCTTTGGGAGTTCTAACTTGGTTTTTGGTGCAACAAAATGTCCCATCTTATATATGCGCAACTCTAAACACAGTCAGATGTTCCTCCAAAAATCCCTACTCACTGCCAGTGTGTAATGGCATTTAGCAATCAGTCTTTCTGTGATCATTTTTATAGAGTTGTAGGATAGATTTTCTAATGTTTTTACCCATTAATAATCATACCCTAAACCAATTACAAGTTGTAAGATAATGATAATTAGATTCTATTTTTTCTCTTATCTTTGCACATTTATTAAGATAGATTATATTATTATTCCCAACTACTCATTCCCTTCCCACTTATTATCACATGATTTCTAGGGCATTCTGGCAGGCAGAATATACTCCCCTACCCCAGTCCACAGTCTGGCCATGTGATGTGCTTTAACTAATGCACATCCACCACGTTAAGTAGAAGCTTTCAGAGATTTTACGTGATTTAGCTCTGCCTCCTGACTTTGCAGAGACATTACTTTGCCAACAATTTCCGTATAGTTAAACCTATAGTTTTTCCAGTAGCCATGTATGTATGTGAGAGTTAGACCATGAAGAAGGCTGAGCGCTGAAGAACTGATGCTTTTGAACTGTGGTGTTGGAGAAGACTCTTGAGAGTCCCTTGGACAGCTAGGTGATCAAACCAGTCAACCCTAAAAGAAATCAGTCATGAATATTCATTAGAAGGATTGAAGCTGAAGCTCCAATACTCTGGCCTCCTGATGTGAACAGCCAATTCATTAGAAAAGACCCTGATGCTGGGAAAGATTGAAGGCGGGAGAAGGGGATGACAGAGGATGAGATGGTTGGATGGCATCACCGACTCAATGGACGTTGAGTCTGAACAAATTCCGGGAGATAGTGAAGGACAGGGAAGCCTGGTGTGCTGCAGTCTATGGAGTCACAGAGAGTCAGACACAACTGAGCAACTGAAACACCACCACCTGCTTTGCCCTTGGCCACAAGGACTGTCTCTCCCAAACGGGGCCAGCTCCTTCAGCCCGAGGCCTGGAATGAGGAGACGTACAGAGCAGAGATCCAGCAGCTGACCTGGAGCCACCAAAATCGAATGCCAGCAAAAATGATGCATACGGTTGCAAACTACTGAGATTTGGAGATTACTTATTACTTCATAAGAGCTGACTGATAACAGCTGTGATTTCATTTAGGCCTTTTTAGTGGACAGACACAAGAAATGTGTTGCTCTATTTTTGTATTTTTATTTTTTTTAATTCAAGTATAGTTGATTTATAATGTTGTTAGTTTAATGTGTACAGCAATGTGATTTACTTATATACATACATATCTATATTCTTTTTCAAATTCTTGCTCCTGAAAAGAGCATGATGAGTTCATAGTGCTATTTTCAGTTCAAATATAACATTATAGGGCTTTTCTCAGCATTAAAAATATTATATACCCGATAGTATATTTTCCCACACTGAAAATCTTGATCTCTCTGTATTCATAAACCACTGATTTGAATTGGTTTGTAATACAAAGTAGTTTCAAAAGAGCAAAACCACTATCTGAAATTACTTTAGGTTACAAAAGTATTTGTAGTTTTATTCATCCTTAAAGTACATCCTACTATTCGGTGTAATATTAAGTGCTAAGCTCAAACTGGAGTAATTCTTTCCTCTGTGTGGTTACCTCTCTGATTTGACACACGGTAGGTTCATCTCTTTCCATCCTTTTTCAATTTTCAGAGACGGATGCTTTAATGAATTTTGTCTTTTAAATATAATCTTAAAGTTTTCAAAATCAAATCTGTGTAATAATTTATTAAGGGAAATCCATCCTATTCCTGTCCCTTCCACCCACTTTGAAAAGTTTTCATTTAACTTCCCAGTATTTCTTTCTTACGAAAAAGGTAGCCTGTGCAACCATACAGTTCTGCACCTTGCTTTTTTCACTCACTATGTCCATATATGAAGCTCACCCTCATTCCTATTTGTGACTGCATTGCAAACCATTTTGTTATTTATTCAGCTAATCCCCTATTAATGGGGATTTGATTATTTTCTATCTTTTTAATAATAAATAATTTCTGATATTTATTTGGCCACCTCTTTTTGATGGGTATCTGATTTTCAATTTTTTATAATAAATAGTTTTGAAATAAATAATACCATGCATGAATCATGTCCTGTTACGTACAGCTCTGGAACTGGTTCCCCGTAGGGGGGCTGATGAGTCAAAGGGTAGATATGTAATTCTTCTGTATGTTGCTGAACTCCAGTTCAGAGCAGACACATCACTGCACAGCCCATCGGGACTGTGTGAAATGCCTGTTTCCACTCAGCCTGAATAACAGAGTATGCAGATGAGTTACATGTTTTAATTCTTGCTAATCCGAGGCAGGAGATGCTGTCTTTTTGGTGGTTTATTTACATTTCAAGTTATGTTGAACAGAGCTTCACACTTCGCAGTTTTTTGTTTGTTTCGCTGAGAAGCTTGGAGAATCTGAGGTCCTCAACCAGGGACTGAACCCAGACCCTCGGCATCGAAAGCTCAGAGTCCCACCCGCTAGACCACCAGGGAATTCCCCAGAACTTCTCGCTTGAAGAACCATTTGAATTGTTCTTCTGGGAACTCTCTGGGGCTTGCCGGTGCACGCTAGCGCGTGCATGTGTAAATGTGTGTGTGCACCCACAGCCATTTTTCTATTCTGTTCTTTTTATTTTTATTTCCATTTTTAGGGCCTCTTTGTTATATCAGTGACAATACTCTTTGGTTGAGGCTTAAATTGCAAACATCTTTTGCCAATTAAATATTTAACCTTTGATTTGTGTATAGTATTTTTTCATGCAAACACTCTTTGGATATACAGTCCAGTCCATAGAAGAATGTACCATGTTTCGTTTTGTTTTGTTGGGGGGTAATGGTATTATTTCGGAGAAGGCAATGGCACCCAACTCCGTACTCTTGCCTGGAAAATCCCATGGACTGAGGAGCCTGGTGGGCTGCAGTCCATGGGGTCGCTAAGAGTCGGACCCGACTGAGCGACTTCACTTTACTTTTCACTTTTATGCATTGGAGAAGGAAATGGCAACCCACTCCAGTGTTCTTGCCTAGAGAATCCCAGGGACGGGGGAGCCTGGTGGGCTGCCGTCTATGGGGTCGCACAGAGTCAGACACGACTGAAGTGACTTAGCAGCAATGGTCTTATTTACTTATCTACGTACATTTAAATCTCTGAATCATTTGGACTTTACCTCCATGTACACTATCAGGATCAGATCCAATTTCCCTTAAATCGCTGCACAACTGTTATTACAATATTTATTAAGAATTCTCGATAGTTTGAGATGCTACCATTTTATATGTAGATAAACAGATGGATGGATGGATGCAGACATAGAAAAATGTCAGTATAGATAGATAGAGCTCTTTTTATCCCTGCTACTGTTACTGCTGCTCAATTGCGTCCGATTCTGTTGGGACCCCATGGATTGCAGTCTGCCAAGCTTCCCATGGGGTTTTTCCCAGCAAGAACACTGGCATGGGTTGCCATTTCCTCCTCCAGGGGATATTCCCAACCCAGAGACTGAACTGGCATCTCTTGCGTCTCCTGCATTGGCAGGCAGATTCTTTACCACCATGCCACCTGGGAAGCCCATCTTCATCCCTAACTTTTCTAAATCTATAAATGAACTTAGGCCACTTTCTAGACTTCATATTCTGTTCCATCCGTTTGTCAGCCTCTTCATGTACCGGTTCCACAGTGTTTTAATATAGAGGTGTCATCAAATTCTATAATATAAGGCTACCACCACCTCATTTCCACCCAAAGGCATGAGCATTTATTTATTTTTCATCATCTCATCTAATATTTATTTTATGTACATTTTATAATTAATGTAAAATATTGATACAAAAACACACATATATAATTTACAAACAAAAACTTAACGTTGGGACATATTCTCTTAAAAAAAAAAAAAGTAGAATACAGAATCAAAAAAAAAGATTGAGGATCACTGATCCAAACAGTGATTTTTGAACATCGCAGCATCCTCAGACAGCTTTTGGTGGAGGGCGGGGGAGCAGCACAACAGAGCTGAGATTCTTGGGATATATCTAATCCTGGCCTTTGCCTGATGCTGAACTATGTGATAATACCCCTGGACTAAGATGATGAGTCACCTGGATTCTGAGGAAGTTTTTTCAGTGCTACTGAGCAGACCCCACAAGAAGATGTTATGGTTACTGAACAAGAATGCCCAGGGAAACCATCTTTGGTTTAGAGATAAAGATCACTTTATCAGGCCCTGTCCTCTCATCTCTCTTCAGAAACATTTGGGACCTCTCTGGTGGTCCAGTGGCTAAGACTCTGAGCTCTCAATGCAGGGGGCCCAGGTTCGATCCCTGGTTGAGGAACTAGATCCCACAGGCCACAGTAAGAGTTCTTGTGCTGCAACGAGAAGACCCTACATGCCCCAACTATCTGGCACAAATAAATAAATAAAAACACTAACAAATAAAATAACATTAAGTGCTTGTCTCTTTGGGGACACGAACTGCTATGATACCAACTGAGTGGCAAAGGGATAGGACCATGAGGGGAAAGTCTGGAATCCCTTGCTCCAGAGAATTCTTTTAAAACTCTCTAACATCCTATGTTGTGTTTTATCTAAGGAGGTACTGTTTGATTCATGAGTTTATAATCAATGCTTATCAATTCAAGAGAAGCTTATGTGTTATTATGATACAAGGAGGCATCAGGTAATCAGCACCTGTTTAAGGCAGACCTATCCCTATACTTCCCAGTAACTCTAGGTAGGTCACAGTTAATAAGGAAGGAGAGAGTTTGAGGAGCAATAAAATTACGCATTCATTTGCCAAGTGTTGTTCAGTTGCCAAGTCCTGTCTGACTCTGCGACCCCATGGACTGCAGCACTCCAGGCTTCCCTATCCTTCACCATCTCCTGGAGTTTGCACAAGTTCATGTCCATTGAGTCAGTGATGCCATCCAACCGTTTCATCTCTGGTTCCTCTGCCTTTTCTGAATGCACTCATTAAGGACTATGAATTTTACATGTCTCCTGGGATTTTCATTACTAAAAAAATTTGTAGTTTTATGAAGCTGAGGCAAATACACAAACTCCAGGTTACTTAATTTCTTTTAACCAGTTATTACTGTGTGCTAGCCACTATGCTGGGTTCCAGGGACACAAAGATGTGTTGTCTCTGCCCTCAGCAAACTCACAGTCCAGAGATGCAGGTGTAAAATGGTAAGAGTACAGCCCAACAAGTGCTGTAGAGAAGCAGCTACATGGCAAGAGCACCAGGATTATAATGAGCAGGAGACTCTGGCTCTGAAGAATGGATGGGCTGGAAAGGCTTAAAAGAAGAGGTCAGGGATTTTGGAGTTAGACCTTTAGAAGGCAATTGCGTTTGGCAACATGGAGAACATTTGGACAAGGACAACAATGGTAGCAAAGATGTGCCTTGGAAAGGAGGAACATTCAGTTCAGTTCAGTTCAGTAGCTCAGACATGTCCGACTCTTCATGACCCCATGAATTGCAGCACGCCAGGCCTCCCTGTCACCCAAACTCATGTCCATCGAGTCAGTGATGCCTTCCAGCCATCTCATCCTCTGTCGTCCCCTTCTCCTCCTGCCCCCAATCCCTCCCAGCATCAGAGTCTTTTCCAATGAGTCAACTCTTCGCATGAGGTGGCCAAAGTATTGGAGTTTCAGCTTTAGCATCAGTCCTTCCAGAGAACATCCAGGATTGATCTCCTTTAGAATAGACTGGTTGGATCTCCTTGCAGTCCAAGGGACTCTCAAGAGTCTTCTCCAACACCACAGTTCAAAAGCGTCAATTCTTTGGCACTCAGACTTCTTCACAGTCCAACTCTCACATCCATACATGACCAATGGAAAAACCATAGCCTTGACTAGACGGACCTTTGTTGGCAAAGTAATATCTCTGCTTTTGAATATGCTATCTAGGTTGATCATAACTTTCCTTCCAAGGAGTAAGCGTCTTTTAATTTCATGGCTGCAATCACCATCTGCAGTGATTTTGGAGCCCCCCAAAATAAAGTCTGACACTGTTTCCACTGTTTCTCCATCTAAGTCTCACAACATTGTATCTAGGTAAAATGGCACAGAGGTTCACTCCCTTACACACACTTACAGGTACAGCTGGGACACAAACACAAAAGAACCTGACTTCTTCTGGCACCAAAAGCATTATATGGGGTCAAAGTACAAAGATCCCACAACCCCAATCAGTTTACATAAAACTTTTATCATATTTTTATGGAATAGCTCACTGTGCTTAGATTATTGGATTAAATAATAGAATAATTCAGTTCAGTTCAGTTCATTTGCTCAGTCATGTCGGACTCTTTGCAACCCCATGGACTACAGCATGCCAGGCCTCCCTGTCCATCACCAACTCCCAGAGTTTATCCAAACTCAGGTCCATTGAGTCGGTAATGCCATCCAACCATCTCATCCTCTGTCGTCCCCTTCTCCTCCCACCTTCAATCTTTCCCAGCATCAGGGTCTTTACCAGTGACCAGTAATTATTGGATTAAACAGATCAGTGTTTATTTACACCTGAGTCACCGTTTATTTCATGGTGTGCATTCTACTTCTGATTAAAATCCATCTCTATTTTAAAATGCCTCTAGAGCGTTTTTTTTAAAACATAAACACAATTCTCTCTTTTCAAATTTAGCACTTTTCCAGTAGTTCAACATGTTCCAATTTTATTTGTGGTCATTACTTCTTTGGTCTCTTTTAAAAATAGCAGCGGCTCACACTTGTCTGTAAATCTTAGCTGGAGCTGGTGTCTCCGCCCTGTCTGGGTGTCAGCCCTTACTCTCTTCTTCTATGGATTTTTTCATTGGGTCTCCTTGGAATTCCTCTCTTTCTAGTTTTGATCACTTGTTTGGGAGTTTATTTCCCTCTGTTGTGTTATATCACTTGGTTTCACTACTTATATTTTAGTGATTTTAACTAGAAGATCGTCCCTACTGCATCTTGGCATAAGGTGTTTTTTTTTTTGTTTTTTTTTTTTGTTACAAAAAAGTATTTTTCTGTATGTTTTTTAAAAATTAATTTATATTGGAGTATAGTTGCTTTACAATGGTGCTATGTTAGTTTCTGCTATACAGCAAAATTAATCAGCCACACATATACATATTCCCCCTCCCTTTTGGACTTCCTACCCGTTCAGGTCACCACCGACCATTGAAGAGAGTTCCCTGTGGTATACAGTAGATTCTCATCAGTTCTACTATTGAACTATTTCACAGTACAGTTTCGATAGTGTATATGTGTCAATACTAATCTTCCAATTCCTCCCACATGCTCACCAACCGGCCCTCTCTTCTCTGGCCAGCAATTGAGTGAAAGTTGCTCAGTAGTGTCTGACTCTTTCATCCCCATGGACTGCATAGTCCATGGAATTCTCCAGGCCAGAATACTGGAGTGGGTAGCCTTTCCCTTCTCCAGGGGATCTTCCCAACCCAGGCATCAAACTCAGGTCTCCCAATTTGCAGACGGATTGTTTACCAGCTGGATCACAAGGGAAGCCCAAGAATACTGGAGTGGGTAGCCTATCCCTTCTCCAGCAGATCTTCCCAAGCCAGGAATCAAACTGAGGTCTCCTGCATTGCAGGCGGATTCTTAACCAACTGAGCTATCGGGTTTTTAAAAGGTCTCTTCAATATGTTATCACGATTCCCATTTGGCGACCTAGCTTTGGGTTGTGGTTTCGTGCTATGTCACTTCAGTCATGTCCAACTCTTCGTGACCGCATGGACTGTAGCCTGTCAGACTCCTCTATTCATGGGACTCTCCAGACAAGAATACTGGAGTGAGTTGCCGTGTCCTCCTCCAGGGGATTGTCTCAACCCAGGGATTGAACCTGGGTCTCCTGCACTGCAGCAGGAGAGTTCTTTACCACTGGTGCCACCTTGGAAGCCTGGGTTGTGGCTTTAGTTACTAGTAAAAATAGAATTTTGTAGGAAAGCACAGAATACTATACATAATATGATATGGTTTGTTGGAACATGCAGAACATTAAGCATAGTAAAATTTGATTTTTATTTTTAAAGAAATGCTACAAGTACGCTCATATATGCTGGAACTATATTTCCCCTCATAGTCTTTCTGGAATCACTTGCAACAAACTTATGAGTGGGCTACATAGCTGATGAGGAAGTAGAGAAAAGAGAACTCTTGCACACTATTGTTAAGAATGGACATTGGTACAGTCACTGTGAAAAACAGCATGGAGGTTCCCTAAAAAATTAAATACAAGCTATCCTGTAACCCAACAATTCCACTTCAGGGTATGTATCTGAAGAAACAAAAACACGAATTCGAAAAGATACATGTACACCAATGTTCACAGCAGCACTATTTACAACAGCCAAGATACAGAAGCAACCCACATGCCTATTAACAGATGAATGGATAAAGACGTGGAATGTGTACACACATGATGGAATACTACTAAGCCACAAAAAGAGAAGGAAATGTCATCATTTGCAACCACGGGGTGGACTTGGAGGGTATTATGATTAGTGAAATAAACAGAGAAAGACAATTACTGTAGGATATCACATATATGCTATCTAAAAAAATAAAGCAAACTCGTGAGTATAACAAAAAACAGACAATCTCACAGGTATAGACTACAAACACCAGAGGAGAGAGGTGGTTACTAAAGGAGGGAGTGACAGAAAGGGACAGATGGAGTAGGAGATTAAGAGGTACAAACTCCTGAGTGTAAAATAAACAAGCCACAAGGGTATATTGCACAGCACAGGGAATACAGCCAATACGGTATAATAACTATAAATGGTGTGTAACTGCTAAAAACTGTGACTGTTGTACACCTGAAACTTATATAATATTGTACATCAACTACACCTCAACTAAAATATCAAATAAAGAAAGTGGGAATGGAATAGAAGTCAGAAGGACTGGAAAATACACTTATTTGTCATTTGACAACTTTTCTGTGATATCTGAATTCATCACATACATAAATTTTGTCAAACATGTAAGTAAGTGCATTTAACAGTGCTCTGCTTTCGGCTCTGGTTATGTACATCATAAAGCAGAGAGCGAGTTTTTACAGTGTGAGGAAAGCTAAAACTGAAGACAGCCAAAGACTATTTTAACAAGATGTAAGCCAGCAAGCTGGAAACACTTTGCATAAAGGAGAGAGACCAGCTAGGCTTCTTCACTCTGTATAAATACAAAGACAAATCGGTCCCAAACCGTCCTTGTGAGATATTTTAAAAACTAAAACAAAACAGATTTTCCAGAGAAACAAAATCCTGATGCCAAAGACATATGAGAGTCAGAGAAAGAAGACTGTTCAGTTAAGGACTAAAACTCATGTCTATTATACTCGCGAGGATTCTTGCTCAGGACGTTTTGAGTCCAGACAGTGGACAGCTAAGAGAGTAGCTATTTCTTTAATCATGGAATCGTTCAAGAGCACTTTATTTACTCCCGTATAGTCCACTCTTGCATGTTTCCCCACTTCCAGTTTCTTGAAGGAAATATTTGACATTTTTCTCCACAAAGTTTCTTTCCCATTGGGCTATTAATAATGTTAACAAAAGCAGAAGGAGAACCTCTGAAGATTTAGAGAAAGCAGCTGGACAGGCATAAATGACCCCTGTTTACTTAAAGTGAAGTGTTTACCTCTATTCAGCAGTTTTAGGGAATTTCCAGGAGTTAAAGTATGCTTTAAATCAGGACTCTTCAAATTCTATCCCTTAGAACATTATAGAGTCTGCAGGAGCTGTTCAATACTGTTTCCTAAAAATGTTATTTAAATCATTATTTTTTAATTGACACATGGTTGACTTATAATGTTGTGTTAGTTTCGGTTATATAACAAAGTGAACGTATCTACATCTATTCTTTTTCAGATTCTTTTCCATTATAGGTTATTACAAGATACTGAATATAGTTCCCTGTGTTATATGGTGGGTCCTTGTTTATTTTATATATAGTAGTGTGTATCTATTAATTCCAAACTCCTAATTTATCCCTCCCCATCCTTCCCTTTTAGTAACAGTAAGTTTGTTTTCTATGTCTGTGAGTCTATTTCTGTTTTGTAAATTTAGGATTCCACATACAACTGATATTATATGATATTTATCTTTCTCTATCTGACTTCATTTAGTATAATAATCCCTAGATCCATTCATGTTGCTGCAAATGTCATAATTTCATTCTTTTTACGGCTCAGTAATATTTCATTGTATGTATGTACCATCTCATCTTTGTCCGTTTGTCTGTCAATGGACGTTTTGGTTGCTTCCATGTCTTGGCCCTTGTAAACAATGCTGCAGTGAACAAACGGGGCACATGTTTCTTTTCAAATTAGAGTTTGTCTTTTCCTGATCTATGCCCAATAGTGGGATTGCTGGTAGTTCTATATTTTTTTAAGGAACCTCCGTCCTGTTCTCCACAGTGACTCCACCAAATTATATTCCCACCAGCAATGGAGGAGGGTTCCACTTCAGGGAGTAGCTCTTGACCTACTTCATAGGTTCAGGATACTGTTTTGCTTCTCTGCTCATAAAACATAGGAAAATTCAAACTGCAGAACATTTCCGATCTACTTACCGGTTTGAAGATTCTGAGTAGGGTTTTGTGGTTCGGTCAGCAGTCATTCATTTGAACACACACATCCTCCCTCTCTCTCTCTCCGTCTCTCTCTCTCTCTCTGTCTCCCTCTCTGTCTCTCATGCACATACTCACACTCTTAGTAATACAGAAAGCCACTCTTCTTCCCATCACATCTAATCAAATCACCCTTCTAAGGGTGGTAACTTGGGGAAACTCTAAAAATACTTTAAAAAAATCCTATTGGGAGACAAACTCAGGCAGTGGAAAAGAGAACAACATTGAAAGAAGAGACATATTACTGGTAACCCAAGGAGCTATGTTTTATGTTTATACATTAGAAACTGAACATAAAGTTGGAAACACCTGCAATATACATGATTTTTTTTAAATCCCTTAAAAACCAAAGAGCAGTTTTCTTCAAATCCCTGATTCAATTGAATAAACTACATTTCAAATAATCAAACCATTTTCTGTGGGTACCTGTACATAGTTGATGATATATGATTGTGTTTGTATATATTTCAGTAAATGATGTAAAAGACATACTTAGGGCCTTTGTTGATGGCTCAGTGATGAATTCACCTGCCAAGGCAGGAGACATGGGTTCGATCCCTCATCAGAGATGATGCCGTATGTGGCAGGGCAACTAAGCCTCTGCACCACAAGTACTGATGCTGTGCTCTAGAGCCGGGAGGCACAACTACAGCAGTCCAGTCACCCTAGAGCCCGTGCTCCGCAACAAGAAAACTCTCATAGCCATGGCAATGAGAAGTTTTACGCACCGCAACTCGAGAAAAGTCCAAGCAGCAACAAAGACTCAGCACAACCAATTATATAAATAAATACTTTTTTTAAAAAGACATACTTAGCAAGTAATTGTCGACCACTCCAACTGCATCCAACTGTCTCCCCACTTCAACTCCCCACCTACCCTATTCTGCCCGTTCTTCACCCTCCACCCACTGTGTTCTCTTTCTGAAATGCAAATCAGACTGACATTCAGTGTTCAAAAGCCTTCGCTGGCTTCTCCTTGCTATAAATTCAAATCCTAAATATGTGCATCCACCTCCACCTGCTGCCTCGCACCTCGCTGCTGTGCACACTCTGTCCCTACAGAACTTCTTTTATTCTTTCACCCTCTTTCTTCTCACTCTGCCCCAAGGACAGCTGTGCATTCCGTTGGCTCTATTGGTCTCTTCCATCTTCTTTACCCAGTATGCCCCTTCATAGATATAGAGATGAATGTATGTTTTGTAATAAAACTTTAAAAAGTATTCCATTTTTTTTACATTTTAAAGTTTTTATCTAGCTATTTTATTCTATTTTTCAGCCATGATGTGCAGCTTGGGGCATCTTAATTCCCTGACCAAGGATCAAAGCTTTGCCCCCTGCAATGACAGCACAGAGTCTTAACCACTGAACCACCAGGGAAGTCCTTAAAATAAATTCTTAAAATAATGAAAGTTAATGAAACTTACTGGTTCATTCAAAGCTGTTTAAACTAGTACAATGCTTATGAAACAGCGTAGTTTTTGTCTATGACTCTCAAAAATGTCAGAAATCCATTATGAGGGATAATACGAATGCTTAACTTTAGTTCAGTTCAGTTGCTCAGTCATGTCCGACTCTTTGCAACCCCGTGAACCACAGCATGCCAAGCCTCTCTGTCCAACACCAACTCCCAAAGTTCACCCAAACCCATGTCCATCAAGTCAGTGATGCCATCCAACCATCTCATCCTCTGTTGTCCCCTTCTCCTCCTGCCCTCAATCCCTCCCAGCATCAGGGGCTTTTCAAATGAGTCAGCTCTTCACATCAGGTGGCCAAAGGATTGGAGTTCAGCTTCAACATCAGTTCTTCCAATGAACATCCAGGACTGATCTCCTTTAGGATGGACTGGTTGGATCTCCTTGCACTCCAAGGGACTCTTAAGAGTCCTCTCCAACACCACAGTTCAAAAGCATCAATTCTTCTGCACTCAGTTTTCTTCACAGTCCAACTCTCACATCCATACATGACCAATGGAAAAACCATAGCCTTGACTAGACAGATCTTTGTGGACAAAGTAATGTCTCTGCTTTTTAATTTGCTGTCTAGGTTGGTCATAAATTTCCTTGCAGATTCATGGCTGCAATCACCATCTGCAGTGATTTTGGAGCCCAGAAAAATAAAGTCAGCCACTGTTTCCACTGTTTCCCCATCTATTTGCCACGAAGTGATGGGACTGGATGCCATGATCTTCGTTTTCTAAATGTTGAGCTTTAAGCCAACTTTTTCACTCTCCTCTTTCACTTTCATCAAGAGGCTCTTTCTGCCATAAGGGTGGTGTCATCTGCATATCTGAGGTTATTGATAGATTTCTCCCAGCAATCTTGATTCCAGCTTGTGCTTCCTCCAGCCCAGCATTTCTCATGATGTACTCTGCATATAAGTTAAATAAGCAGGGTGACAATATACAACCTTGATGTACTCCTTTTCCTCTTTGGAACCAGTCTGTTGCTCCATGTCCAGTTCTAACTGTTGCTTCCTGACCTGCATACAGGTTTCTCAAGAGGCAGGTCAGGTGGTCTGCTTAACTTAATGGCTCCCCAAATTTAACAATAATAACGGTACCTGTTTTTTAAATGCATTACACGGGTGGACACGTTTCTTTCTCCCTCATCCTCTATGAGGTTATTGGTACTGTTATTGGAATTATCACTATTACAGCTGACGCATAAAAGTCAAATCAACTTGTACAAGGTCAAAGAGCTAGTAAATGAACAGAGTTCAGCATTAGAGTACACACTGTTTACCAGTACACTATGCCGTTTGAAATACAACCCCCAAAATGCAAATATATAAGCAGCAATATAATTTAAAGGGGATTTCCTGATAGCTCAGTTGGTAAAGAATCTGCCTGCAATGCAGGAGACCCCAGTTCAATTTCTAGGTTGGGAAGATTCCCTGGAGAAGGGATAGACTACCCATTCCAGTATTCTTGGAGTTCCCTTGTGGCTAAGCTGGTAAAGAATCTGTCTGCAATGTAGGATGCCTGGGTTAGATCCCTGGGTTGGGAAGATCCCCTGGAGAGGGGAAAGGGTACCCACTCCAGTATTCTGCCCTGGAGAATTCCATGAACTGTATAGTCCATGGGGTTGCAAAGAGTCGCAAAGAGTACATGCTCTTTACCAGTACACTATGCCATCTGAAATACAACCCCCAAAATGGAAATATATAAGCAGCAATATAATTGAAAAGGAAGAGTTATGGTTGCTCCATAGGTTCTAGAATGTTCTTGGCCACAGCACTGATTTCACAATCCTGATTTTGGTTGGTGTGGTAGACAGAATAATGGTCCCCCAAAAGGCGTCCACAGCCTAACTCCAGGAACCTATAAATATGTTACTTTACATGGTAAATAGGAAATAAGGTTGTAGATGGAATTAAAGTCACTAACTAGCTGCCCTTGAGATGAGTAGATTATTCTAGATTTCCCAGGAGGGCCTGATGCAATTTTAAGGGTCCTTTTAAGTGGAAGGGGCTTCCCAGGTGGCACAGTGGTAACGAAACTGCCTGCCAATGCGGGAGATGCAAGAGACTTGGGTTCGATCCCTGGGTTGGGAAGATCCTCTGGAGTAGGAAATGGCAACCTGTTTCAGCATTCTTGCCTGGAAAAGTCCATGGACAGAGGAGCCTGGTGGGCTACAGTCCAGGAGGCCACAAACTTAGTGACTGAGAATGCACACACATAAATGGAAGAAGGAGGAAGAAGACAGAGAACCAGAGATATGGCAGCCTGGCATTGCTGGTTTGCATCTGGAGGAATGGGGCCATGGCTTGCCTCTAGAAGCTAGAAAAGACACAGAAACAGGTTCTCTCTAGAAACTCTCGAAGGAACACTGCCTCTCCGTACCTTGATTTTAGCCCAGGGAGACTTATTTCATACTTCTGACCTCTAGAACTTTAAGATAAAAGGTTTATGTTGTATTAAATGTATGATAATTTATTACTGTGGCAATAAGAGAGTTCTGACCTCAGTAACAACTTCCAAGAAAGTAGTGCCCAGTTTTAAGTTTTCTCTTTTTGCCAGAGAAAGCACTTCACCCAAATTCTGATTCCTCTTTTCCACCCACCCCCTCATCTTCTTCAAAACATCAGTCTGGCAATACAGGTACTCTGGAGTATTGGCTCAGCGGTGCTGTCACTACATTGCTACGAGATGTAAAGAAATGTTATTTTAAACAATGGCTTTTACAGATTTCTACTGGTGTGACTTAAACACAGCATCTCTTGCCTCTGTGGTCTAATACATCTTTTCTACCAAAGAGACCCACTGGAGGAAGCTGGTGTGATAGAAACCATGGGCAGAGCAAATGTATGTACATTCATATGGGCTTCTCCCCTTGAGCTGTTCCTGAAAGGGAAAGTGAAGGTCACTCAGTTGTGGCAACTCTTTGCCACCCCGTGGACCTCTCCAGGCTATAATACTGGAGTGGGTACCCTTCCCCTTCTCCAGGGGATCTTCCCGACCCAGGGATCGAACCCAGGTCTCCCGTACTGCAGGCGGATTCTTTACCAGCTGAGCCACAAGGGAACCCCAAGAATCCTGGAGTGGGTAGCTTATCCCTTCTCCAGTGGATCTTCTGGACCGAGGAACTGAACTGGGGTCTCCTGCATTGCAGGCGGATTCTTTACCAACTGAGCTATGAGGGAAGCCCTGGGGAGGGATAAATGAGTGTCCTCCGCCATAGGGAACTCAATGTTCTCTTTATGCTGACATTTTTGCTTTTGACTTCTCCCTTTCTAATGTCATGTTTGTTACAGTACTGAAATGGTTATCAGGTCTACCAGCAAGCCCAATATGGCCTTTGCATTCATCTTGACTATGCCAAGATGGAACAAGTTCTCCTCGGCAAACTGATTATGATATTTTGTTCTTAGCAATGTTGACAGAGGGCAGAATTTTCCTGGCACTGGTTTCCTGGAGTGCTGTTTTGGGTCAGTTCCATCATAAAAACAGAATCTTATAATTTTGCAGAAGATACAAACCTCTCTCTCCCTCCACTGTCCTTATCAGTTGGTAAGAGATTAGAGACTCAGACCAAGTTGCCTGGCTTGGGTTCCAGTCTAGATCTGGGGACCAGCTGCTACTAGCTGTGTAGAGTCAAGAACAGCACACTGCTCTCATTCAAATTCAACTCCTTGTCTTAAATGTCACCTCAGAGAACTCTGACATCTCACCTCCTTGGAATAAATTAGAGCTTAATGATTTATAATGCAATCATTAATTCTATCCATATATTTCTTCCACTTACTCCACATCCCTTCCCATTTAATTGATGTATATTTATACATACCATTAACCAAGCACTTTGCTCAGCACTGGACATATAGTGGTGATCAAACATCAAGACATGTCTTCCCTCATGGAGCTTTCATTTTAGTGGGAAAGAAAAATATAATTCAACTAAACGTGCAAATAAATGTCCATTTATCAACAGGTATGCTGAAATCAGAATTTAAATAACAGCAATGACAACAAAAAGCAATTCTCCTGACTACCAAAAAAGAAACAAAGAATATTGACAGATAGATGTAAAATGAAAGAATGGGAATGAGCATGATATTATACAGAATAGGATTGAGATAAAAGAGTGGCACAGTCATATATGGGATGAATATTAAGAAATTGAATATATAAATACAGCATAAGGAATCTACTATCTTTTCTTGAATGAAGGGGCAAAAAAGGGCCAAGTACTTGAAAAAATGAAAGGAGTGATGGCCAGTTATCTATGGAACAAATTCTCTGATATTCTCAGAACAAATCTCAGTTCCACCTCTTTCCAGCCTAAGTAAGTGAGCTTAGACAAGTAACTTAGCTTTTCTGAGCCTTAGGGACCCTTTCTATAAGTTGAAGATATGTTCTATCTCACGCATTTGTTGAGAACTTAAAAAGAGAATATACAAGGAAATCCTAGGAACAGTGTGATACTGTTCCTTCAGTACAGATTTAGCCTTCCGTACAGTTTTGGGGGCCTTCCCTGGTGGCTCAGGGGTAAAGAAGCCGCCTGCCAATTCAGGAGTCATGGGTTCTATCCCTGGGTCAAGAAGATCCCCTGGAGAAGGAAATGGCAATCAGCTCCAGTATCCTTGCCTGGGAAATCCCATGGACAGAGGAGCCTGGTGGACCACAGTCCATGGGGTGGAAAAGAGTTGGACAAAACTTATCAACTGAACAGCAACAATATTTTTTGACTCTGGACATGAAACCTGAGTGGATAAATCACAAATAGAATAGTGGAGTGAAACAGTCTCAAAGAACAAAAAAGTAGTGACTGAACAACAACAATAGCTTTTGAATCTGGATGTGACACCTGAGTCAATAAATCACAAATAGGATAGTGGAGTGAAACTTAGTCTCAACGAGCATTCTTATTTTTTTCAACACCCTAAAAGCAATGAATGTACACAGTGCCAGACCTCGGTGTCTAATGTTTTCTCCAATCCAGGAACCAGGGATCCCTGGAGCAATGGCTAATTCTGGAACTGAAGCAGAAAATATACAGGATCACCTGGAGCATTCCGTGGTACTAGAAAGTAAGAAAGTGCTAAAAACAAACAAAAACACATACATACACAGTGATGAGGGGATGTCAAAGGGATATAGGAACCAATTTAAAGAACTCTCAATGGCCAAAGTTGGACAGTTTAGATTGTAAAAAAATAAATAAATAAAATACTACTGGACTATACCAGGTTCGATGCATGAGACAGGGTGTTCAGGGCTGGTGCACTGGGATGACTCAGAGGGATGGGATGGGGAGACAGGTGGGAGGGGGGTTCAGGATGGGGAATACATGTATATCCATGGCTGATTCATGACCATGTATGGCAAAACCACTATAATATTGTAAAGTAATTAGCCTCCAATTAAAATAAATTAATTAAAAAAAATTACTGGACTATAATCCAAAGTGCAAAATAAATATTGATAAGCCTATACTGATGTAAAAATGAATGGATGAATGAATGGAGGAAGGGGGAGAGACACATCTCTCAAGCAGAATTCCAAATAATTTATGGAGCTACTCTACTCTCAAGGAGGTAGAATATAACTCTTCTTCCTTAGGTGTGGGGTGCACATAATGACTTCCTTACAAAAAATACAGTAAGGAAGTGGGGGGAGGGGAAGTTAACCGATATGTATTACATCAGCCAGGTGATAAAGGGTAACTCCAACAGTGATAAGTCATGTTCACAGGATGTACTCTTGATATGATGTGATGCAAATCATACTTTATCTTGGATATCTTCCTCCCACAACCCATAAACCCAGTTTAGTCATAAGAAAAGTATCAGAGAAACACCAGTTGAGGGACATCCTACAGAATATTTCGCCAATACTCCTAAACGTGTTAAGGTAACAAAAAAACACAAGGGAAGTCTGAGAAACTGCCACAGCTAAGAGGAGCCTAAGAACAGGACCACTAACTGTACTGTGGTGTCCTCAATGGGCTCCTGTGACAGAAAGGGACACTAGGGAAGAATGAAGAAAGTCTGAATAAAGTGTGGACTTCGGTTCGTAATAACGTATCAATACTAATTCTGTAACTGTGTGACTGATTCTGTAACACTAATCTAAAATATTAATAACAGGGGGAAGTGGGTGCCATATCTAGGGGAATTCCCTATACCACCTTTGCAATTTTTCTTTAAGTCTAAACTATTGTAAAATTTTAAAACAAAAGAAAACATTCTTGCAATACCAGGCCTTTGACATCCCAGGAACAATACAAAAAAGATCCCTGCACACTTTCAGATTAATCCCCATAGGAGTCAGGATTAGACAGGCCAATGTGTTAGCTTTACTCAAAGCTTGTAAAAGAGCTTATTTTGCTTATTCATCTAAGCCTGTGTTTGCCTCTGGGTTATTTCTTGACTCCAATTTCAAATTTAGGGTGTACTGTTTCTATTTTGATTACTGTATAGGAATACCAGAGTAAAACCATTTTCTCTGTTTTTAATTACTGATCATTCTAGAGTCAATCCTTTGACTTGAAATTTAAGATTGTCAGTGAAATATATAATTATCCTAGTGGTTTTGTTACAATTCCTCCAGCCTGTCTCTTTGTTGCTTTTTGGCATTAGTGATTTTTCTCTCTGTGTGCTCAACATGACACCAATTGATATTTCAAAATCGCATAATGGTTTTATTGTGAAGCCTTGACTTTCTGATTTGATTTTCTATATATAAGTCAGGCACGTCCCTTCACTGAGACAACTTGCACCTTCTTCCCCAATAAGGGACAAAAACTCACATCAGGTTGAGCTGAGCAACTTAGGCAATGAGGGTGTGAGATTAAAGTCATTATATTATGTTATTAAACACTCATCCTGCAGGTTATTTTAAGTATTCTATTACCAGAACTTGAATAGCAACAATAATAATCCATCCCATTAAAAATAAATAAAAGGACACGAAAAAGAAAAGCCAAAAAAGGAAAAACCAAAGAAAACGGAAAACTTCGTTGCCTAAGTGCTTAAGATCTATTGCAATTTCCTCCATTTTTCTAAAAAGTTAACGGGAGGAAAACAAAATAATAGGAGATATTAACAGGATTTTAAATCTTATGAGCCCAGGATCCATAACAATCCTGTTTAGAACCATCCTGTGAAATTGGCTTTGGGACGTCCCCCAGCCACTCGATCATCCAGCTTCTCTAACTTTCTAACAACCATCCCGTTGGAAGTCCCCTGAGGACACAACAGCTGACCGGGGCGCTCAGACCAGACTTCTCTAACCGAATGTAGATGTGCAGGTGGAGAGGATAAAAGTAATTCTAGTTCAGCAGCCAGGAATTTCCCCCCACCCCGCGCCCCCAAAGTGCACTGCATATTACCGCCAAAAATGGGACCTTCAGACGCCAAGAAAACTCTAACACTGCCCCCAGCTCTGGTACTTAGAGTGTGGCCGGCCCCTGCCTCCGAGTGATGATGCCATCTTGGGATCTTAGCATCTCCTAAGGAGTTAGTGAGTTCTGCATTCTGGTCACGTCCCTGTGTCTAAAAACTTAACCCAACTTTTCCAGAATATGAGAACCTGCTGGTGTGGACCCTTAATTTTTTCTAACTAGTTCAAATCAGATATTATTTAGAATAAACCGAAAACCTCCGAACTCCCCCCTACCCCCGCCCCAACAGGCATCCAAAATTGTGGGCTCCCTGGGTATGAAATCAGATGCCCGGGGGAGGACCTTTCCGTTCCAGGTCCCGGGGACAGTCCTCCGCCAGGACCAGGTCTAGGGGCTGAAGACTGGGGGAAGCTGGTCTCAGCAGGACTGGGTGGGAGGGTAGAGGTACCCCAGCAACTTACAGTCCAGGGCGACCACCAGGTAGCGCAGCAGGAGAAGCAGGAGGTGGTGGCGGCTCCTCCTTGCCATCTTCGTGGGGGTCGGGAGCTGGCGCCTCCTCGGAAGCTGAGGGTCCCGGCGGCGGGAGCGCGGGAGGCCGGCCGCGGGGTGGTGGTGGCGGTCACCGGACTCCTCAGGGCGGGAGGGGAGAGCGGCGCGCAGCGGAGCGGAGGGGCGGACTCTGATGGGATGTCAGTTTCCCCCTTCCAGGGGCGCCCGCTCCGCGCGCAGCCCACAGGCGGGTCTGGTGTAGCCCGGGGCCTGCGGGGGTCTGGGCAGTTCTATTTTGGAGGGGGCGTGGGGGGAGGCAGGGAGGCGGAGGCAGCCGGACGAGATGCCGGCTGGCTCCTAATGAGGGGGCCGGAGGAGGCAGGCGAGGAGCGGAAGGGAAGCCCTGGCGGGGCGTCCCCCGCCCCCGTGCCACCGGGATTGATCGGCTTTGTGTCGGGTCCCGGCGCGGGGCTGCCAGCTGTCCCCGGGGCGCGGAGCCCGGGCGCGGGAGGCGCTGGCCGCGGGCGCGGGGGTGGGGCGCGGCGGAGGTTGCGAGGGGAGGTGCTCCGCCCGCCGCGCTCAGACTCCTCGCTCACCCTCCTTGGCACCAAACTTCTTTGGAGGGGGTGCGGTTTCAGCCTAGGGGTGGGGATTTGGGGGAAATTTCTGGCCAACCCTCGAAGCTGAGCGGGGAGGTGCTCCGGCTATATGGGGTTCGCCGGCTCCGCCTTGGAGGCGAAGGCGGGGGCGATGCGGGGAGGGGAGGGGAGGGGAGGGGAGGGGAGGGGAGGGGAGGGGAGGGGAGGGGAGGGGAGGGGCGGGGCGGGGCGGGGGGGGGGCGGGGGGGGGGGCGAAAAAAAAATCAATCAAGAAGAGCTGGCAGGCAGGACTGAGATTTTAGTAATCGTCTTGGCCGCGTCTCAGTGGAAGCTTTGTGCTTCTTGGAGGCTGAGGGTGTGTTTTGTGTTCTTTGCCTTTGCCGTGTCAGAGTTAGAAGTTCATCTAACGGTGTGAAATATTTATCATGTTTCTTTGCAGTTATATAACTGCCGCCTGTGGAGTTTTCCACATGTTAAAACTCTACAGCTGCCCTTTGTCAGGTTTATTTTTGGTCTACAGTGCTTTTTAAAAGGGAAACCCATTATGCATGCTCCGTTGCGTGTTTTTAAATTGACCTGCACTTGTAGTGTTCAGGGTACAAGGGCTAAACAGGCAAATTTTCTATTTCCTCTCAGGGACCAGAAATGTCCGATGCGTTCAACAATATTGACAGGTCAGTATTCCCAAGAGAAGAAATTGTTACACGTGTGGGTTTTTGTTTTTGTTTTTGTTTTAACGTAGAATAACGAATCAAGTTCTGTATAGAAGACAGTTGATTTAGTGGTGTGCACACGAAGAATCGAGTTAGCTCAGGGACAAAGGCAACCAGAGTTGAGATATGCAGAGCTGTGAGGAATGAGGCGTCTCTGCTGTTTCCTCGGTGACGGTGATGGAAGCTTAATGCCCATGGCGGGAGAGGGGCAGAGGACCCAGAAAGGAAAGTCAAAGTGGCAAAAATGTGAGAGCCATACTCCAGTCAAGCAGAGAAAGGACACAGCAACAGGCTCATGCACGTTTTTCTGGGCAGTAACAAAAAAGATGAGATGTTTTACAAGAAAAGTTGTTGGCACCCTCTTTTCTCATTCTTGCCACAACTGTCTCTTTTGCCCCTCCCTAAAGATACACACACACAAAAAGGAATCCTTTTTTTAAAAGAAACTTTGTCACCTCCTATGTGAATAATTGATTCACTATGTTATCTGTCATCCAGTCAAGTAAAAGTCACTCACTTGTGTCCGACTCTCTGTCACCCTGTGTACTGTATGGTGGCAGGATCCTCTGTCCAAGGGATTCTCCAGGCATGACTATTGGAGTGGGTTGCTGTGCCCTCCTCCAAGGGATCCTCTCAGAGGGAATCTTCCTGACCCAGGAATGGAATCAAGGTCTCCTGCATTGCAGGCAGATTCTTTACCATCTGAGCCACCAGGGAAGCCCCAGTCACCCCCAGTCAAGACATTTATCAGATAGCTACATTGATGCTGGAGGACAGTGAACAAGATCAAGTCTTTGGTGCTAATGAGCTCACAGTCTTAAGGAAAGAAAGTCCCAAGACTAGAAAGTGAGTCCCATCTGAGAAGACCTCTAATACCACATCGTGTGTCCCCTGGGAGAAAAGAGTAACAGTTTCTTATTGAGTGCTTTCTCAGCAGTGGAGTCTGAATAGTGCAATATCTAATCCTCCAACAACTCTGTAAGAGAGAAAATAGTATCATTCCCACTTTACAGATGAGAAGACCAGGCAAAGAGATGCTAAACAGCTTGTTCAAGATCAAGGATAAGGAGATGTTCTACACTGGGGATGCCTGTAGGGTATATAATAACCATTGCACATCCTTTTATATATGCTTTATTAGGCATAGAAAGTTGGGGCAAATTTTGAAAGGGAGGAAGGAAGGGAAGGACATTCTAGGCAAAGAGAAGGATCAAAAGCTGAGCAAGCTAAATATTATGACTTGTTTAGGAAAAGCAAGTTTATACAGTGTTAGAGTAGAACATGTGGAATGGGGGCAGGGGAGTTGGCAGAAAAGTCGAAAAGACCACTGGAGTATGTGTCATTCAATGTCACACTATAGACTCTAGATCTTGTTATTGTTGTTCAGTCGCTAAGCCGTGTTGACTCTATCCTGTGGATAAAGAGCTTTTTGAAAGCACTATGATAGGATATAAAATAATCCATATTTTAAAACTGTGCTGTCCAATATGGTAGCCTCTAGATTCACATGGCTATATAAATTTGAATTCCGTTAAATTTAAAATCCAGTTCTCCAGTCACACTTGCCACATTTGAAGTTCTCAATAGTCAAAGCTATGGTTTTTCCAGTAGTCTTGTATGGATGTGAGAGTTGGGCCATAAAGAAGACTAAGTGCTGAAGAACTGATGCTTTTGAGCTGTGATGTTGGAGAAGACTCTTGAGAGCCCCTTGGACTGCAAGGAGATTGAACCAGTCAATCCTAAAGGAAATCAAACCCTTAAATATTCATTGGAAGGACTGATGCTGAAGCTCCCATACCTGTCCACCTGACGCAAACAGTTGACTCATTGGATAAGACCCTAATGTTGGGAAAGATTGAAGGCAGGAGAAGAAGGGAGCAACAGAGAATGAGATGGTTGAATGACATCACCAACTCAATGGCCATGAATTTGAGCCAACTCTGGGAGACAGTGAAGGACAGGGAAGCCTGCGTGCTACAGTCCATGAGGTCTGAGCGACTGTCGGACAAGACTGAGCGACTGAACAACAACAATAGCCACCTGGGGGTAGGGTGTACCCTCCTTGATAATGCAGATACAGAGCATGCCCATTACTGCAGAAAGTTCTATAAGACTTAGGTGTCTTAGAATGATGAGCCAGGATATATAAGCCTTTTTGCTGGGAAAAAACAGCAGGAACATCAGTAGGAACAGTTCGACAGTAGCCGAACATCAAAAGGAAAGGGTGCTGCTAAGCACAAAAACAGACATCTCAAGTTAATGATTTTACTGCTTTTCTATGTACAGGATGATTAAGAGCCAGAGTTCATTGAAATCATTCCTTTGATACACATCCTAACTATCTGAGGCCTGTATCCTGTTTTTCTCCACCCTGAATTCCCCTCAGGGTGCACCACGGGGGGAGGCTGCAGTGACTGATGGCTTGATGCAGGCAATATTCTTTGTTTACTGAAATGGCAGGCAACATTTCTTTGTCCACAGTCCAAACCTCTAGAATATACAGTCACAAAAAATGAACCCAAACTCTGGACTCTGGGTGATTGTGATGCGTCAGTGTAGGTTCATCTGTTGTAGCAAATGTGTCATTCTGGTGGAGACACCGATTAAGGCGGAAGCTGTGATGCACTGGGGGCAGGGGGAGATGTGGAAAATCTCTGTACCTTCTGCTTAACTTTGTTTTGAATCTAAAATCTGAAAAGTAGGGCTTCCCTGGTGGCTCAGAGGTAAAGAATCTGCCTGCCAGTGCAGGAGACATGGGTTCAGTTCCTGGGTTTGGAAGATCCCCTGGAGAAAGAAAGGCTACCTACTCCAATATTCTTGCCTGGAGAATCCCATGGACAGAGGAACCTAGTGGGCTACAGTCCGTGGGGTCACAAAGAGTCAGACACGACTGAGTGACATTCACTTCACTTGGTGGCTCAGTGGTAAAGAATCTGCCTGCCAGGACAGGAGACACAGGTTCGATCTCTGGAAAGATCTCACATGCCTCGGAGCAACTAAGCCTGTGCACCACGACTTCGGACTCTGTGCCCTAGATCCCAGGAGTCACAACTACTGAGCCCTCGTGCTACAACTACTGAGGCCAGCACGCCCTAGAGCAGGAGTTCTGCAAGAAGAGAAGCAGCTGCAAGGAGAAGCCCGTGCACCACAGCTAGCCTTCACTTGTGGCACCTACAGAAAAGCCGGCACAGCAATGAAGATCCGGTACAGCCAAAAATAAGCAAATTTTTAAAAAATAAAGTCTAGTAACAAAATTACAACAAACAAAAGAACACAAGAAAGAGCGATCAGAAATGTAGGAGAGGAGCTCAGAGAGAATCAGGAGGTGGAGGTATTTACCATCTTCAGTGCTAAAAAGACGACTGACAATTGTTTCCTACTTAAGTAATTTCATTTCGGTTCAGTTCAGTGGCTCAGTTGTGTCCGACTCTTTGCAACTCCATGGACTGCAGCATGCCAGGCCTGCTTTAGTAATTAGGAGGGCATCACCCACATAGACTATAGAGAAAGCAAGGCCACCCTGTTGAAAAAGTTTAAAGACATTTACTTTACTTAAAAATTAAGTACAATAATTTTTGTACTTAATAATTCCTTAATTATTAAGTACAATAAAATTAGTATACACAATACAAATGCAATATTGCATATTAGTACATACAATAAAAATGAGTCCTGAAATGATCGCAAACATCAGCAGCACACAGGCCACCCCCAGACAGTTCCCAGAAGAAAAATTCAAATGGTTCTTCAAATGTGAAGCTCTTGAAAATTCCCTGGCTGTCCAGGGGTTAGGATTCCTCACTTTCACTGCCAAAAGCCCAGATTTGATCCTTGGTCAGGGAACTAAGATTTTATCAGCTGTGTGGTGAAGACCTTCCCCGCCCCAAACTCAGCAGCAGGATGGTGAAAGGAATAGTAATAATAGTAACAGTTATACTGCTTCATTCCTGGGTGGTTGGGAGTGTGTTTCATTATTGTTCTGCTTGTGAGAATCCTTACGCCCGGGAGCACTAGGCTACTTGTAGGGAGGAATGGGAGGGTTCGCCATGGGCATCCCTCCAAGCGATCTGTTCTCCGTGGTTGTGTGTGGCCTCCCTGCCCCCTCCCATGGGTCCGAGTCACTTTCACTCTGATACTATAAGCATTTTGTCAGGTAAAAATGGGGATTTGGTGTTTCAACAAGTCTGACCATTTTTCCTCCTTTCTACCCACTCGAATTCTGAATTCCAGGTGATGCTGAGGATGTGGCAAGGCGCATTTCCTAAAACAAGCAATGCAGAGAAGGGCTGAGTTTAAATTGAGTGACTTCTCACAACTTCTCAGATTTGGTGTTTCTGTGCAGAGTGGGTTATTTTCCCTCATGGGTGTGGAGAAGGTGCTGGAAAGTGGCCCACACTCTGCAATTTAGAGAAAAGAAGTGGCGGGGGGGTGGGGTGGAAAGACTTCCATTTCCAGAACCACATGAATTCCTAAGAGTCTCTCATATACATTTTAAATGTGTATGGATAGAATTCAAGGTCTTTAATGGGATCCTTATTACTTATCCCTCATCATTATCCCTCAGATCTTTTTTCTGGAATAAACCTGATTTCAGCATTGCATTAAGATATGCCCACAAAAATACTCAGATATTTTTGAGCTGGTTGAGCTGGTGTTCAAACCACAGCTCTTTCCAGTCAAATGAACCTTCTCAGAGAAGCCCAGTGTCCCCAGCACATAGCCTTCATGAATCTCCCAAAGTGACATATTTCTTCATATACATTATAATAATACAGCCTCAAAACTTTCTTCTAAGACAAAAACCCTCACTAATCTCACCTGGTTTGAATTACTAAAAGCAGGACAGTCTTTCAGTCTCTTTGCCCACATGATTTAACAGCTCTAAGGTAGTTCTGCTGCTGCTGCTGCTGCTAAGTCACTTCAGTCGTGTCCGACTCTGTGAGACCCCCATAGACGGCAGCCCACCAGGCTCCCCCGTCCCTGGGATTCTCCAGGCAAGAACACTGGAGTGGGTTGCCATTTCCTTCTCCAATGCGTGAAAGTGAAGTCGCTCAGTCATCTCCGACCCTTAGCAACCAACTACAACTAATTGTAGTTGTCCTGGACAAGGGGCGCAGGGAGAAAATTAGACAGAGCATTTGTTGTTGTTTAATCATTCAGTCGTATCTGACTCTTTGCAACCCCACAGGCTGCAGCCCACCTGGCTCCTCCATCCATGGGATTTTCCAGGCAAGAGTACTGGAGTGGGGTGCCATTGCCTTCTCCGGAGGTAGTTCTACCTGACATTAAATGAAGTTCACCTGTGATCAGTAAATTAGTTATTAAGGCTTTCTATCCTTATTTGTTATTAATGCTTTCTTCCCTGGTGTCTCAGAAGGTAAAGAATCGGCCTGCCATGTAGGAGACCTGGGCTTGATCCCTGGGTCAGGAAGATCCCCTGGAGAAGGGAATAGCTACTCACTCCAGTATTCTTGCCTGGAGAATCTCATGGACAGAGGAGCCTGGAGGACTACCTTCCATAGGGGTGCAAAAGTGTTGGACATGACTAATCGAATTTTTCCTTTTTAATTAAAAAGCCTATTTAATATCAAATCAATTTTCTTTTAAATTAGATAATAGCAATTTCGTAGGGAATTAGGTAATGCAGGAGATATCATTTAACAAATATTTTCCAGGGTTAAACAAAGGAAGGACAGGCATCAGTTAGTCCTGGGGGCCCCACCATCTGGGATCTAATGCCTGATGGCCTGAGGTGGAGTTGATGTAGTAATAATATAAATAAAGTTTACAGTAAATGTAACGTCCTTGAATCATTCTGAAACTATCTCCCCTACCCACCACCCATGGGAAAATTATCTTCCATGAAACTGGTCCCTGGTGCCAAAAAGGTTGAGGACCGTTTAGTCTATAAGGATGGAGTCATAAAAACTAGAACTGGGGGAGAAATATAATTCCCAAATCCATCCCCTCCATTCCTCCTCCCTTCCTCATATCACAGTTAAGGATGATGAGACCCTGAGGAGTGATATAATTTACTCAAGATGACACAGCAAGAAAAGAGCCAGGCCTGGAATGAACCCTAGTTCTGTCTGTCCCCAGCAGCCCCCTAAACAGTGTAAATCTCTCCGCTTTGGCTGGAAATGAATTTACCTTTTTGTATATAACTTGACGTGTGTTATATCTGGGCTTCCCCAGGGGCTCAGTGGTAAAGTGGTAAAGACTTGCATGAGACTCAGGTTTCATCCTGGGCGGGGAAGCTCCACCCACTTGACTGCCCACTCTAGGATGCCAAAGAATGGATGCTTTTGAACTTTGGTGCTGGAAAAGACTCTTGAGAGTCTCTTGGACTGCAAGGAGATCCAGCCAGTCCATCCTAAAGAAAATCAGTCCTGAATATTCATTGGAAGAACTGAGGCTGAAGCTGAAGCTCCAACACTTTGGCCACCTGATACGAAGAACTGACTCATTGAGAAAGACCCTGATGCTGGGAAAGATTGAAGGCACGAGGAGAAGGGGATGACAGAGGATGAGATGGGTGGATGGCATCACCAACCTGATGGACATAAGTTTGAGCAAGCTCTGGGAGTTGGTGAAGGACAGGGAAACCTGGTGTGCTCAATCCATGGGATCTCAAAGGGTTGGACACAACTGAGCGACTGAACTGAACTGGGGAAGATCTGCAGCATAGGAAACAGCAACCTGTTTCAGTATTCTTGCCTGGGAAATCCCATGGACTGAGGAGCCTGACGGGCTGCAGCCCATGGGGTTGCAAAGAGTCAGACACGACTGAATGATTAAACAACAACAAATGCTCTGTCTAATTTTCTCCCTGCGCCCCTTGTCCAGGACAACTACAATTACAGTTAATGTGTATGTTTATGCTTAGTCATGTCCGACTCTTTGCAACCCATGGACTGTAGCCCGCCAGGCTCCTTTGTCCATGGAACTTTCCAGGCAAGAATACTAGAGTGTGTTGCCATTTCCTTCTCCAGGGGAGCTTCCTGACCCAGGATTGAACCTGTGTCTCTTATGTCTCTTGCATTGGCAGGCAGGTTCTTTACCACTAGCACCACCTGGGAAGCCTTTACATCTCTCTAGCTCAAACTTTTCTCTTGAACTTTGCTTCGGTTTTCCTTATTTTTAGAACATCTAGATGTACTACTCAGAATCAGCTAAAGTGATTGATTTTAAAATATTTAGATTAAAATCAAGCGTAAAATTGAGCTGGTCTTGTCACCTCTTCACCCAACTTTATTTTTCTCCAGTTAAAAAAAAAATTGTTTTTTTATTTTTTCTTTTTGGCTGTGCTTCAAAGCATGTGGGATCTTAGTTCCCTGACTCGGGTTCAAACCTACACCCCCTGTAGTGGTTGGGCGGAATCTCAAGCACTGGACTGCTGGGAAAGTCCCCGTTTTTCTCCGATTTTTAACCTTCCTCCTTCTCTCCCATCTTTTCTCTCTTTCAGTACCCAGCATGAAATAAGCATGAACTATAGGCCAATCACTATGCTGATGGCTTGAGACACACTTATGTGCAGTAACTGACAATATCTCATCTCGTGGATGTGTAGGTGGGGGAGAGTGGCACTCACCAGACAAAGCAAGGGTGCATACCAGGGAGGCTAATTAAGAGTTTGTCTATTTGGGAAGTCGGGAAAGGGACTCTGAAAGCTGAAGGAAGTGGGAGCAAACAGGTGGAAAGAATAGTTTATAAAAAGCGAATACCAAGTGCACAGACCTTGTGACGAGTCTGGAGAGTGAGAATTGGCAGCTGCGGCTGGAGCACAGAGGTTGACTGGGACAATAATGGAGCCGTGGAGTCCCCAGCTGAAAACTTTCAAGGACTCCCAGGAACTTTTAGAACAAAAGCAAAACACACCACACTGCCTTCATTCTCTTTTTCTCATCATGAGCCTTTGTATATGCTGTTCGCTCTTTGTACTTGGATCTTTTTCTTTCTTTGCACTTGGATCTCATTCTTTTTTCTTTAGTATTATCTAGCATTGATTGAATATTTGCCATATATTAGGCACCGTGTTAAGCTCTTTTCATATTACCTGTTTTAATCCTCATAATCATTTAAATGCAGGAGCCGTGGATTTGATCCCTGGGTGGGGAAGATCCCCTGGAGAAGAAAATGGAAACCACTCCAGTATTCTTGCCAGGAGAATCCCCATGGACAGAGGAGCTTGGTGGGCTACAGTCCATGGGGGTCACAAAGAGTTGGACACAGCTTAGTGACTAAACAACAACAATCATATAAATGAGAAAAATCTATTATTTCCATTTTATAGGTGAGGTTGTTGGGACAGAGAGATAGACCAACAATCCCAGAATCACAATAGCTGGTGGGGGTAAATTGAAGTTTGCAGCAACGCTGAGCTTTGTCTAGACTCAATGCGCCAAACCATAACGACCACTGCCGGCCCTTCACCTCCATCTCAGCTCATCACCTCCTGTTCATCCTTCTGTCTCTGCTAAACTTCAGATTCCTTAGGAACATTTCCTGCCCTTCCTGACTAGATCAAATCCTACTATTGAAAACTCTCTTCACCCCTTCCTCTCTGGTATCAGAGCTGGGATTTGAAACTCAATTGGTCACAGTCAGTCACCGATTGTAGGCCAGACTCCATGAACACAGGGTTTGTCTAATTTTTAATCTCATTATTATCATCTTTTTTCTTAACTAAGTGCTTGTCAGTTATTAGATGCTCAATAAATGTATGGCTGCTGGTTGGATATACTGAGCCATATAACTTTCATATATACTGAGTGCAAGTATAATTTTTTTTTTAACGTAACAGCTCAGTTCAGGCTGCTATAACAAAGCACCGGAGATTGGGTGGTTTATAAACAACAGAAATTCCTTTCTCAAGTTCTGGAGGATAGGAAGTCTGAGGTCAGGAAGCCAGCACAATCAGGTTCCACAACCAGCCCTCTTCTGGGCTGTAGGTAGAGAGTCAACTTCTCATCCTCTCTTGGAGGAAAGACAGCTAGCTCTTAGACTCTTCTGACAAACACACTAATCCCATTCATGAGGACTCTACCCTTATGACCTAATTATCTCCCTGAGGTCCTACCTCCAAGTACCATCACACTGAGATTACGGTTTCAAACTATAAATTTGGAGGGGACACAAACATTCAGTCTATAACACCTAACAATGTCTTTTGAAGTCAATAGTACTTCTAAGCTTCAATATCTCTACATACAATCTCACTGCAAAATGCTCTATTTTCACTATGATTCTACACGTGAAGGAACTGAGGGTCTGAATGAGGCCCAGTAAATTGCCCCAGGACAGCCATTGGTCAACGGCAGAACAAGACTTGATTCAGATGTGTCTGCCTCTAAAGCCTTCACTCTATAGCACTGCCACGTTTCCTCCACCCTTAAGACAGTCTTTCCAACGTCAGTCCTGAGGGCACTGTTGTGTTTACTGCAGGGATGTGATAACTGTTTCACAGATCCTAATTTTATGTACTTTTAGGTTGTGTTGACTTTTTAACATCATAAAGAATGCTGTGATGCATATTCTTATATATTTGTCTGATATTCCTACATGCATATTGTTATCCTCTTTTCTGATTATTTCCTTAGGATAGTTGGTGATAAAAAAAGTCAGAGGTTTTTATTCATATAGCCAAATTGGCAACAGTAGTATTTGAGGTTTGAGGGATGGGTTATATTACCTGCCTATTTGCCAAGAGGGTATGTTCTACCATTGTACCCACAAAGAAAAACATGATTTAAATATTCTTTGTATTTTCACGTGTTTATCCTGGAGTAAAAGACCCTGAACTGGGAAAGATTGAAGGCGGGAGGAGAAGGGAATGACAGAGGATGAGGTGGTTGGATGGCATCATTGACTCAATAGACATGAATCTGAGTAAACTCCGGGAGATAGTGAAGGACAAGGAAGCCCCGCGTGCTGCGGTCCATGGGGCTGCAAAGAGTTGGACACGACTTAGCGACTGAATAACAATCCTGGAGTTCAGGAAAAAAGATAAAATCTACTGTAGCCTTTTTTCTTTAGACCTGGTTCTCAAGGCTTATTTTAGAAGTAAAAAAATTTAGTTTGTATTCCCAACTTAAGTCAGATAAATAAGAGAACTTGCAGCAAACCCAGGCTTTCTATGATTTATTTGGTGTTTACTATGTATTCTCAACACGTTTTTCTCTAATATAACCGTATAAACCATTCATTTTTTAAAAATTCCTAATGCTGATGAAATTCTGTACCTGAAACAACTGTCTTGCCCACATCTCAACTGCATCTTTGATCTTTAAGATCTTTGGGAAGAAGTTAGAGAACATGACTAAACCTGTTACCGTGAAAATTAGATGGATAGACAAAAAAACAGGGCGATGCATTTTCACTCCCAAAGATTTAGGAATTCCGCTGTGTTCTTGGATCTGCCTCCTTTTAAGCAGGTGGATAGTTTTAGTCTTTCTAGAATGCTCTTTTTGGCCCTGATGAAAAGTAGCTGACTGGAAAAGAAGCAGAAGGTTAACATTTGTTTTCACAACTGATAACACTGGTAAGTGACCACGTTCTGTCCACCCCACAAGCCAAAATTTGTGTTTTTTTTGGAGAAGTCAAGAAAGGGCATGCTTCCTCATATGATAACCTTTAAAAACCCTCTCACTGTTTCACTGAATTTTAAAGTTCGACTTGTGCCTTATTGATGTGAGTGCTACTATTGGAACAGTTTTCAAAAAAAAAATTTCTTTTTCCTGGAAATGTGATAGTGTAATGAAGGCCAGGCTGTTGATTCCCTAAAGTGCTAGAAATCCCCGCAAGGAGGGACAGAAGTTCAAATATTTGTCTGCTGGCTTGGGGCCAGTGAACACAATGGCAGAGAACTTTGGTGAAAACCTTGAAAATGCCTGATGGAGGTGGATGCAGTTTAAGAAGCAGGATACAGGGGTTAGGTCCTATGGAGGAAATGGCCATCCTTGTCATTCCTTCCTAGGATAGGGGTTCAGCATCCTGGAGCAATGCAAATCTAAAGTGGAGACATATTGGCCATTCTAGAAACTACATTTTTCTCCTAGAGACACTTCCAGATGAGCCACCTAAAACTTCTGGAACTTTGGTTCCTTATATACAGAAAATTGGAGAAGGAAATGGCAACCCACTCCAGTATTCTTGCCTGGAGAAGTCCATGGACAGAAGAGCCTGGCAGGCTACAGTTTGCCTAAGGTCGCAAAGAGTCAGATATGACTGAGCAACTATCACTCACTCACTCATACAGAAAATGGGACTGACATATATAATTTTAAAGGCTTTTTCTACTATTAATATAGAACTAGTCTACTGTTTGAAGCTTCAGATTCAGAAACAGAGAATAAGCAAGTCTTCTAGTAACAATATCATACTTTATTGTTGCTGAAAAGTTGTCGCTATAATAAGCAACCTCTACTCAACTACTGCAAATTTTTTTCTTTCCCTTCCTGCTCCAACCACTGGACACACACACACACACACAGTCTCTCTCGCTCTCTCATAAACTGTTTAAAGCATATTTGATTTTATCCTAGTAAGTCATGGATGTTAGAATAGAAAGAGACACAGGAAAGGGACACTGGTGTTCCAGTGGCTAAGACTCCACACTCCCAATGCAGTGGTCCTGGGTTCGATCCCTGATCAAGGAACTAGGTCCTGCATGTTGCAACTAAAGATCCTGAATGCTAAATAATTAAACAACAGAAACACACAAAACCTTTTTTAAAAAAGGGGATATATGCAGATAAAAGAAAGATATGCCTTGATTATGGTATCTGAGTTGGGATGCCTAAGTAATAAAACAAAAACACACAAAACATTTTTTTAAAAAGGGATATATGTAGATTGAAGAAAGAGATGCCTTGATTGTGGTATCTGAGTTGGGGTTTATAAGACTATCTGTTTCTTTTCTTCTCTCTTCTAATCTTCCTCTTATCATTGCTTGTCTCTTTTCTATACTCCCCTCCTTTCTTTTTGCATTCAAAACTTCCAACATGTTGACTGAGATTCTTAATTAAGAAAAAGCTACTGGTATTTAGTCAAATCTCTCCACTGCAGTTTTCAATGAGGAGAGCTTTGACTTTTGGCCTAACTTGACCACAGTCTTTGTTAATAGTTTAGAATTAAAGAGATTTTTGCTTTCTGATGCCAGAAACTTTCTGGAAACACCAAAAAAAGAGTCTTGGCTGGTACTTGGCCCGGTTCTAACAGATCCATGCTTTTCCTTCCTCTCCTGCTAGTAAGAGAAAGAGTGACGGAAATAATAATGAAAGCTTTGTGGTCCGGAAATCTCTCCAGTTTTTTAACCTCAAAAGTTTTAGTCAAGTGAAACTTGCTTTTATTTAAGAAAATGTCATTATTTTTTAAAAATACACACACTGAAAAATTAGAAGTGAAATGTCAAAATATCTGTAATTTTATATTACAATGGTCAATAACATGATAATAGCTTTGTACAGGGACAGGCGGTTACTAGGTTTACTGTGGTGATCATTTCATAGTGTGCGGAAATGTTAGAACACTGCATGCGTGCTTGCATGCAAGTCACTCCAGTTGTTTCTGACTCTTTGTGACACTATGGACTATGGCCCACCAGGCTCCTCTGTCCATGGGATTTCCCAAGCAGGAATGCGAGAGCCGGTTGCCATTCCCTCCTCCAGAGGATCTTTCTGACCCAGGGATCAAATCTGCTTCCTTGCTTTGCAGGTGGTGGCTCAGATGGTAAAGCGTCTGCCTGCAATGCGGGAGACCTGGGTTCAATCCCTGGGTTGGGAAGATCCCCTAGAGAAGGAAATGGCAACCCACTCCAGTATTCGTGCCTGGAAAATCCCATGGGCCGAGGAGCCTGGTGGGCTACAGCCCATGGGGTCGCAAAGAGTCGGACGTGACTGAGCGACTTCTCTTCTTTTACCTCAAGCCGCTGAGGCAGCCCCAAATCACTGTATACTGTACCCGAAACTAACATGACATTATACACCAACTCCACTTCAATTTTAAAAGCGAATAAAAGAAAACAGTTTGTAAAAAAGAGGAAGAAGCAAAGTGTGGCTAATTGTTAATCTATGCAGTGGGGATATGATATTTGTTATATGATTTTTTTCTTGGTTGACATGTTTCACACATATTACACACAGTTTTCAAAACTTCATACACGTAACAGAAAGTGAGTGAAAATTTAACCTCATCTACATAAATAAAAAACCAAAGCCTTGAGTTAATTTGATCTCCTCTCCTCCTAGGGAAACTTGCTGGATCTTCAAGATAGTAACAGATAACATCTCTCTGCTATGTTACTGTCCGCACTTACTCAGTCGATCCACGAGAAGTAATCACTATCAAAACAGGTTTAACTTTACAGAGGTTTTGACTGCTAGTTGGAAGGCCAGTTCACTGGGCGAGAAAAACAGAAACTTCTCATTGTTTCCCTCTTTCTCTCTCCAACTAATTCTAACGCTCCTGCTGTTCTTTGCAGGGAGAAGAGCACAGGAAAGAAGGAGGCAAGGAGTGTGAGGACACTTCACCGGAATTCTCACTTGTGTAGGAGAAGTAAATAAAATAAACTTGCCTCAAAAAAGGCACAGCACACCCAACCTAAGCAAACTAAAAAGCTTTGGTTCAGCAAGTGAAAGTGACTCAGTCATGCCGACTCTTTGTGACCCTATGGACTATACTAGTCCACAGAATTCTCTAGGCCAGAATACTGGAGTGGGTATCCTTTCCTTCTCCAGGGGATCTTCCCAACCCAGGGATGGAAACCAGGTCTCCCGCATTGCGGGGAGATTCCTAACCAGCTGAGCCACAAGGGAAGCCCAAGAGTACTGGAGTGGGTAGCCTATCCCTTCTCCAGGAGATCTTCCCAACCCAAGAATTGAACTGGAGTCTCCTGCATTGCAGGTGGATTCTTTACCAACTGAGCTCTCAGGGAAGCCCCTTGTTCATCAAAGGAAATCGTAAATAAAACAAAAAGACAACCTACAGAATGGGAAAAAACATTTGCAAATGAAGTGACCAACAAGGGAGTCATTTCCAAAATATACAAAAAAATTCATGCAGCTCAACAACAATAAATATTTTAAATGATCCAATAAAAAAAATGTACAGAAGACCTAAACAGACATTTCTCCAGATGAGATCAGGTGTGTTCAGGGTGGTGTGGCTGAAGACAGACATTCCTTCAGAGAACACATACAAACGGCCAACAGGCATACAAAAAGATGTTCGACATCACTAATTATTACCGAGCGAGAAGTTTGGACCCTCCTGAGTACCAGTACTAGTACCTGTTGAAGTGCTTTGACACCCTCTAGGTATTAACCATTCTGAAGAAGTGAAGTAATAGTCGCTCAGTTGTGTCCAACTCTTTGCGACCGCTTTGTCTGTCCATGGAATTCTCCAGGCAAGAATACTGGAGTGGGTTGCCATTCCCTTCTCCAGGGGATCTTCCTGACTCAGGGATAGAACCCAGGTCTCCTGTACTGCAGACAGAGATTCTTTACCATCTGAACTACCAGGGAAGCCCATTAACTGCTCTAATCATCCCCAAGTGCTACAAGGCAAGTATAACAATTATTCCACCATACAGTTAATTGGAAGCATGAAGTGAAAATAAAGTTTAATAAACATCAAAAACTAAAAAGTAGATAGGAGAGATTTCAACACTGTCAGCTTGCTGTTGGAGTCCATGCTTCTCTTACAGGGAGTTTATCCTGGTAGCATCCACCATGCAGGGAAATTTTGGGTGGCCAGGACCCAGCTGTGTCATCTTGTTAGGACATATCACAGTTGATGGGAAGAGGCAGGCAAGAGTCATGACCAAGGAATGAGAAATAAGGCATCTTTTCAAAAGATCAGCCAGACTGGTCAGGAAGTATTTTAAAAATAGCTTTATTAAAATATAATTCACATGCCATACAATTCACCCATTTAAAGTATCAATTCAGTGTTATTTAACATATTTATAGGGATGTCCAATCATCATCACTTAATTTTAAAATATTTAGTCCTGTTTATAAGAAATCAGGGAAATCAGCCACCGTTCCCTGGTGGCTCAGATGGTAAAGAACCTTCCTTCAGTGTAGGAGACCCAGGTTCAATCCCAGGGTTGAGAAGATGCCCTGGAGAAGGGAAGGGATAACCCACTCCAGTATTCTGGCCTGGAGAATTCCATGGACAGAGGAGCCTGGTAGGCTACAGTCCAGGGGATTGCAAAGAGTCAGATACAACTGAGTGAATAATATAAAAGAAATCTATTACCCATTAGTTGTCACCTTCCACCCAATTTCCCAACGCCCTTTCCCATGACAAACACATTATAAACTGAACCATGCAGTATGTGATATCTTGTGATGGATGGCTTTCTTACATTTGGCATGTTTTCTAGACTTATCCATCTTATAGCACATATCAGTACTTTACTCCTTTTTACTGAGGAATAATATCTCATTGTATGAATGGACCGCATTTTGCTCTCCATCCACTATTTGATGGACACTTGGGTTGTTCCTACTTTTTGCCTATCATGAGTGATACTTCTATGAACATTCATGTAATATTTTTTGTGTCTGCATGTATGTTTTCATCTCTCTCAGTATACACCTAAGAGTTGAATTTCTGGGGTATAGGATAATGCTATAGTCAACATTTTTAGGAAATGTAAGCCTGTTTGCCAAAGCAATTATACCATTTCTTGAAAAAATGATTCTTTCCCTGTTATGTCTTGGCACATTTGTCAGAAATCAACTGATCATAAATGTAAGGGTTTGTTTCTAGACACTCAGTTTATTCTATGTCTGTGCTTATGTGACATTGTCTTGATTCTTGTAGTTTTGTAATGAGTTTTGAAATCACAAATATAAGTCCTACAACTTTGTTTTGCTTTTTCAAGATTATTTTTAAATTCTATATGAATTTTAGAAGGGGTTTGTCAGTTTCCTCAAAAGCCAGCTAGGATTTTGGTAGAGATTATGCTGGAACTGTGAATCAGCTTGAGGAGCATCACTATCTTAGCAATATTAAGTCTTCTGAACCACAAACATGGGCTGTCTTTCCATTTATTTAAGTCTTTAGTTATTTTCAGTAATGTTTTGTGATACTCAGTGTACAAGTTTTGTACTTTTTGCTAAATTGATACCTAATGTGTTCTTTTTGATGATATTATAAATGGAGTTATTTTATTAATTATATTTTCAGAATTATCATTGCTAGTCTATAGAAATAAAATTGATGTTTGTATATTGATCTTATATCCTGCAACCTTCTGGTATCTTTTATTAGTACAAATATTTCTTAGCGGATTCCTTAGGATTTTTGGTATATAAGATCATGTCATCTGCAAGTAGAGATAGTTTTACTTCCTCCTTTCTAATCTAGATGCTTTTACTTACTTTCTTGCCTAACTGCCCTAAATGTAACCACATGTTAAATAGAAGTGGAAAGAAGAGATACCCTTTTCTTTCTTGTTTCTGATTTAAGGGGAATTATTTAGTCTTTCACTGTTGTGGATAATGTTAGCTGTGGATAGTTGAGGAAGTTCCCTTCTATTTTTAATTTGTTGAGTACTTTTATCAAGACAGGGTAATGGAATAGAATAGAGAGCCCAGACATAAAACCACACACTACAGTAAACTAATCTATGGCACAGGAGGCAAGAATAAACGGTAGAGAAAAGATACTCTCTTTAATAAGTAGTGCCAGGAAAACTGGACAGTTACATATAAAAAACTGAAATTAGAAATTCACTAGCACCATATGCAAAAAATAAACTCAAAGTGGATTAAAGACCTAAGTGTAAGACCAGATCTATAAAACTCCTTGAGGCAAAGATAGGCAGAACACTCTTGGACATAAGTCACAGTAATAACTTTGACATGAATCACAGCAATAATTTTTTTGGTTATGTCTTCTTGATTAAAGGAAACATAAGCAAAAATAAACAAACGGGGCCGAATTAAACTTAAAAGCTTTTGCACAGCAAAGGAAACCATAAACAGAATGAAAAGATAACCTACAGAGTGAGAGAAATTATTTGCAAATGACGTAATTCACAAGGGCTGCATGAGGTATCACTTCACACTGTTCAGGGAGGTCATAATCAAAAAGTCCACAAATAATAAATGCTGGAGAGGGTGCAGAGAAAAAGGAACCCTCCTACACCACTGTTGGTGGGAATGTAAACTTATATATACACAAATATATGTATATATACATATATATATATATATATATAGAGAGAGAGAGAGAGAGAGAGAGAGGTGTTGTTGCTGTTAAGTTGCTAAGTTGTGTCCAATTTTCTTGCAACCCCATGGACTGTGGGGCCCCAGACTCCTCTTTACATGGGGTTCTCCAGGCAAGAATACTGGAGTGGGTTGCTAATTCCTTCTCCAGGGGATGTTCCTGACACAGGAATCGAACCCCTGTCTCCTACGCCTCTTGCATTGGCAGGCAGGTTCTTTACCACTGAGTCACCTGGGAAGCCCATGCCCCACCACCTACATATAACACAACATCGTAAAGCGACTATAAGCAACTATATCCCAAACAATATAAAAAAATTTTTTTGTAGATTATTGAATTCAATTTGCTAGTGTTTTCTTTTTAAATTTTTGCACAGATATTCCTAGGGGATATTGGCCTGCATTTTTTCTTTAGTTATCTTTTTCTGATTTTCAGAGTAATTCTGGCCTCATAAAATGAATTGGAAAGTTTTCTTGCCTCTCTTATCTTTTGGAAGAGTTTGTGAAAAATTAATATTAATTCTCCTTGAAATATTTGGCCAACTTCACTGGTAAAATCATCTGAACCTGGCATTTTATTGGTGGATCTTTTATTGGTCTTAAATTACAATGTGATCTCTTTACTTGTGATACACTTATTTTCTACTGAGTCAGTTTTGGTACTTTGTGTCTTTCTAGGAATTTGTTCCTTTCATCTAAGTTATCGAATTTGCTGACATACAGTTGTTCATAGCTTTTCTTATAATCCATTTTATTACATCATAGTTGGCAGTAATGTGCCTGCTCTCATTCCTGATTTTAGTAATTTGTGTTTTCTCTCTTTTTTTCTTGGTCAATCTAGCTAAAGTTTTGTCAATTTTGTTTATTGTTTCAAAGAACTAATATTTGGTTTCGTTGATTATCTCTATTCTGTTTTTCTGTTCTTTTTTTCATCAGTCTCCATTCTAATTTTATTATTTCCTTTTTTCTGTTGCCTTTGGTTTAGTATGCTCTTCTTATTCTATTTTCTTAAGATGTAAAGCTATTGACTTAAAATCTTTTTTAACACAGGCATTTCAGCTCAGTTCAGTTCAGTCTCTTGGTCATGTACGACTCTTTGCGACCCCATAGGCATTTAGAGCCATAAATTTACAAAAGACTGTGGACTGTATTTGGCCTGCAGAAAATACAATAGTTTGATGGAAACCTACCAATAAAACTGAATTATAATTTAGTTAATACTTGGATGTTTTAGCTTAGCCTCATTCTATGGCAGACAAACATCCAAAATGCACAGGTTATGTACATAAACTCCAGTGAGCTTTATTAATAACTCCAGTTACTGTTATTCAAAGAGTTCATAGAATTTTGAATCCTGAAGGGTGATTTACTTGATGACAATTGTGAAACATTCTCAAACCTGTCACATGCAGTAATTCTGTCTTCTGAGAAACTGTTAATGGCATTTGCAAGCGTGGCAGAAATGTAACAAATTGTCGCCAAACCATTTGCTTGTTTGAATGCCAAGGTTTCCTTCCCCACTCACATGTGGTGTGCTGCTGCCAACAGTTATCAAAATACTCCCACAGTTGTCACAGCGAGAATTGTTCAGGGAGTAACTATTTCTTTATTCTTGTTGTCCCTCTACTTCATTGCTTTTGCCACTTGTACTTGGAAAGTTACTTGAATAACTTGCATAATGTCAGTATAGAACAGTTAGACACTAAGTAAGGGATTAAAAAAAAAAAAACAAGACTATCTGAGACACAGCCATGGTGGTTTTGTCCCTAAGTCATGTCCGACTCTTGTGATCCCATGGACTGGTTGCCTGCCAGGCTGGTCTGTCAATGGGATTTTCCAGGCAAGAATACTGGAGTGAGCTGCCAGTTTCCTTCTACAGGGGATCTTCCTGACCCAGGGATCAAACCTGAGTCTCCTTCATTGCAGGCAGATTCTTTGCCACTGAGCCACCAGGGATGCCTAAGACAGTTCTAGATACATATACAGAGTGCAGCAAGATCAGGAAGGATGTTTTTCATACTTTACCCTCTATATGTTCCTAATGTTTGGATTTTTACAGACAGACTATGCTGTTTGTGTAATGTAAAGCTGCAATAAAGAAAGAAAAAGAACATAAAAATAGTTAAGAGGGAGTCTAGAGGAAAACACCAAGAAAAATCTGATTATATCAAATGATTCTAATTAAGGAGATACAGTTAGGTGGCCAAACCTTTATAATAGGATTTAGAGACACAATTCAGCCCTTTGAACCAAAGGTTGACAGAAGTTGAAACGATTGGCTCTGAGTTTGCATTTTCTTTGATGACTCCACGGAACAGGTGAATGCCTGGCCTGGTTAAAAAAGTGCTCTCATCTGAAACATAAAACGGGCAAGATTAGAGGGTATGACCTGGGACCTCAGCTGCGAATTTGAAGAGGCGGGAAAGTGTGACCCTTTACCACTGTGACAATATTTGCAACTATCATCTGGAATAAACATATCTCTGCTTCATCTTGTGTGCTAATGACTTCAGTGGACATTTTGGAAGCCCTTATCTGTCTTTCAAATGATACACGTTTGACCAAGCAGTTCTACTGCTAGGAAGCTCTTCTTCGGAATACTTACACCAGGGCACAGAGTTTTAGATACCTAGATGCTCACTGCTGCAAAATATTTCATTTCACAGTATACATCAAAGAGAGTATGGCTGTGTAAGTTATGGCCCAACTGACCCAAGGCCACAGGGCTAAGAAGTCGGGATCTGGGATCTAACTTAGGCTTTTCGTCCTCGAAATACCGAGTTTCCTGAGTTAGCCTGTGGCTGCAGGTGGCTCTGGGTGTTCATGACTCAGCTTGTGTATTCTTCCCAGGGCTGGTCAAGATTGGATGGTGGGGAGAGGAGAGAGGACAGGCAGATGTCACAGCTGAGGGATAAGGAATAAGACAGGGCAAGTCAAGACTTTCCAATAGCAATAAAGAGTGGAAAAAAGGCTATGTATAATTAAGGGAGAGCGATTCTGGGGGCAAGTATTCTGTTTCATTGAAAGAACATCATTGGGACCTCCCTGGTGTTCAGAGGCTAAGAATCTGCACTCCCAATGTAGGCTAAGATTCTGCACTCCCAATGTAGGGCACCCAGTTTGATATCTGGATGCGGGAGGCCCAGGTTCTATCCTTGGGTCTGGAAGATCCCCTGTAGAAGGGAATAGCCACCCATTCCAGCATTCTTGCCTGGGAGAATCTCATGGACAGAGGATCCTGGCCCGCTACAGTTCATGGGGTCGCAAAGAGTCGGACATGACTGAGGGACTCACACTTTCACTTTCTTTCCCAGATCCCACAACCGAGAGTTCAAACACTGCCACTAAGACCCGGCACAGACAAAATAAATGGGAAAAAAAAAGAAAAAAGAGCCTTCCCTTAGTTAACTCCCACCCCCCGCCCCCTGCCAGGAGCATGACCTATTTCCAAGTTTGTAGTGATCGTTCCCATTCTGAAATAGGATGTGAGGGGGCGGTACTGAAGGACGCGCTTACTTCTGGAGAAGCAAGCTTGTATCTGCTCCTTTTCATCAAAGAAAGTCCATATTAACATGTGTTTGAGGGATTAGTGCCTCTTTGAAACCCTAAGCAGATGGGAGAATTCTTGCAGTGTCCACCGCACTGTGAGCTGAAAACTTGGTGTGGCTATCACAGCGTGGGAGGATGCAGAACATTCTGAAGAACACATGCCCGTTTCAGGAGTCCTGACATTTTTAACATGCCCTGGTATCTCCAGTCATCCCCGAGGCTACACCCGCATTCTGTGTGACCTTGAGCCAAATACTAGCCTTTCTGTAACTCATCTTCTCTAGTTATTAAATGAGGTGGTGTGTATAATAAAAGATCCTTACTATCTCCTCAACCTCTGATTTAATTGACAGTTTTCAAAACTTTACGGAACCATTAGTATCTTAAATAAAAATTCTTTGGTATTTATTAATGAAAGTGAAAGTGTTAGTCATTCAGTCGTGTGGGATTCTTTGTGACCCTGTGGACTGTAGCCCACCAGGTTCCTCTGTCCATGGAATCCTCCAGGCAAGAATACTGGAGTGGGTTGCTGTTTCCTCCTCCGGGGGATCTTCCTAACTGAGGGATCGAACCCACACCTGCTGCACTGGCAGGTGGGTTCTTTACCACTGTGCTACCTGGGAAGCCCATTTACTAATGAGTCAGAAACAAACAGTGTTACTTAACACAGTTTATACACACACATATATACACATTTAAAAAAAAACATAAAATATTACATATGATAAACTCTATACCTTGATGATCTGTATCATTGGTTCTTTCTTTACTCTTAGGAAAAGAACTGTTAAGATTTTCTTATGGCGTAATGAGGAAATGGTGGTTTAAGGAGGAATGGCAGTGGAGGAAGTGAACTAGTGTACGCCTTTATATTCAACTGCATTTCATTTCTCCAGAAATCCATCAACGCGCACACACACACACACATACACACACACATACTCACACACCCTCCACCGCCACCTCAGCCCATTAAGGAGCTGGTAAGGAGTGATGCTGAAGTGAGGGGCTTCCCTGGTGGCTCAGTGGTCAAGAATCCACCTGCAATGCAGAAGATGAGGGTTTGATCCCTGGGTTGGGAAGATCCCCTGAAGGAGGAAAGCACAACCAGCTTCAGTAAGCTTGTCTGGAGAATTCCATGGACAGAGGCGCCTGGTGGGCTCCAGTCCATAGAGTCTCAAAGAGTCAGACATGACTGAGCAACTGAGCACACACACATACTCGATGTTGAAGTGAATCACCATTTAGCCCTGGGCTGCTTTCTCTTCTCTTGCTATTTCTCAGCAGCAGCTTGTCCATCCTCACTTGTCAGGCCAGGTGCAAGCTAGGCGTGTTAAGCCCTGATGTGAGATAATTGATAGAAACGTGTGTGTGTGTGTTTAACACATAGGAAATGTAAAATGCATAGCAAGTGCTTCTTTATTTAATTTCTTAGACACAGCTTACTTCATCTGGTTCCCAGATCTCCAAGTACAGGGGGCGTCCCTGACCGAGAGCCCCAGTTGCTGACTCTGAGACCCATGGCCTTGCTGGCAGCCGCATCATCCTCTTCCTACCAGTTGCTCCAGCCACAGACTGGGTGTGGCCGGGACACTAAGGCGGGTCCACTCCTGGGGCACTGGGACCCCGCTGATGGTGGACTTTGGCTCAAGGGTACCCCCACCCCCATGGCCTTGTGGACCCTTTTTTTAACCTCCTCTCTACCTTCCATCCTTCTCCCTTCTGTGCGGCATCAGCTTTACCCGGCTGAGTCCCCTTTTATCCTCACAGATGACCCCCCTCAGAAAACCCTTGATTGTTTCACTCTGTCTGTGGCTCTTTCCTCAGGGGACCCAGATGAACACAAACTGACTAAAAAAAAAAAAGTATAGGTTTTCAAGGCAAAGAACCATGAGTTTGCTTGGTTGCATTTTGGTTCAAAAAGGATGGAAAATAAGAACACCTACTTGAATTAGTGGACTAAGGACTCAAGAACTCTCCAGCGTAAGAAATTAATCACAGTGGTAAGATTGGTGAGATTTTGGAAAGAACCTGTGAATGGGGACAAAAGGTGAGAGGTACCTTTTCATGGTGTGTGTACTGTACAATATACATATTTTAGATTTTCCAAGTGAATAAATGTATGATCATTTGAAGACATAGAGTCAAATGTTTGGCTCAAAAAACATGTAGACCCGAGGAAAAAGAAAGCATCGGTTTTGGAGATGGATCTGAATTTGAGCTCTTCTCTTGATGGGGGAGAGTAAATGGGCTACCGGATTCCAGATTTCAGCATTCTGCTTCTGGAAGGAGATGTCTATGACCTCATTCTCTGACTCCATGGAGAAGGCAGATGCCTCCTGCTGGACACCACTGGACTTGGCTGTGGGACATGCTGGGTTAGGGGACTGGGAGGCTGAGAACCAGGTGGGTCTGAGTGGACGCTCTGTAGAGTCCTGAAAAGTCCTTGCTTTCTTTCCTCTCTGCCCCAGAAGTGCAAGTCCCAAGCAGGGACCGCTTCTGAAAGGGAGCAGGACCCTGTGGTCCCTGCCCCCAACCCCCCACCATGTCTGCTACCTGCCTTTTGTCTGTGGAAGAACTTTAGCCCAGGAATAACTTTAATCAGAGAAATGAGAAAAGGGAGAAACAAAGGAAAACAGTCAAAGGAGACCAAATAATAATTACATACTCATTAAGCATAGTCAAATGGCTATGAAAAGAAGAGAAGCGAAAGGCTAAGGAGAAAAAGAAAGATATACCAGCTTGAATGCAGAGTTCCAAAGAATAGCAAGGAGAGATAAGAAAGCCTTTCTCAGTGAGCAATGCAGAGAGATAGAGGAAAACAATAGAATGGGAAAGACTAGAGATCTCTTCAAGAAAATTAGAGATACCAAGGGAACTTTTCATGCAAAGATGGGCACAATAAAGGACAGAAATGATATGGACCTAACAGAAGCAGAAGATATTAAGAAGAGGTGGCAAGAATACACAGAAGAAGAACTGTACAAAAAAGATCTTCACAACCCAGATAATTGCGATGGTGTGATCACTCACCTAGAGCCAGACATCCTGGAATGTGAAGTCAAGTGGACCTTACAAAGCATTACTGTGAACAAAGCTAGTGGAGGTAATGAAATTCCAGTTGAGCTATTTCAAATCCTAAAAGATGATGCTGTGAAAGTGCTGCACTCAATAGGCAGCACTCAAATTTGGACAACTCAGCAGTGGCCACAGGACTGGAAAAGGTCAGTTTTCATTCCAGTCCCAAAGAAAGGCAATGCCAAAGAATGTTCAGACTATCGCACAATTGAACTCATCTCACATGCTAGCAAAGTAATGCTCAAAATTCTCCAAGCCAGGCTTCAACACTACGTGAGCTATGAATTTCCAGATATTCAAGCTGGATTTATAAAAGGCAGAGGAACCAGAGATCAAATTGCCAACATCCATTGGACCATTAAAAAAGCAAGAGAGTTCCAGAAAAACATCTGTTTCTGCTTTATTGACTATGCCAAAGCCTTTGACTGTGTGGATCACAATAAACTGGACAATTCTGAAAGAGATGGAAATACCAGACCACCTGACCTGCCTCTTGACCAATCTGTTTGCAGGTCAGGAAGCAACAGTTAGAACTGGACATGGAACAACAGACTGGTTCCAAATTGGGATAGGAGTACGTCAAGGCTGTATATTGTCACCTTGCTTATTTAACTTCTATGCAGAGTACATCATGAGAAACGCTGGGCTGGAAGAAGCACAAGCTGGAATCAAGACTGCCAGGAGAAATATCAATAACCTCAGATATACAGATGAGACAACCGTTACGGCAGAAAGTGAAGAACTAAAGAGCCTCTTGATGAAAGTGAAAGAAGAGAGTGAAAAAATTGGCTTAAAACTCAAGTAAGATCATGGCCTCTGGTCCCATCACTTCATGGCAAATAGATGGGGAAACAGTGGAAACAGTGGCAGACTTTATTTTTTTGGGCTCCAAAATCGCTGCAGATGGTGATTGCAGCCATGAAATTAAAAGACGCTTATTCCTTGGAAGAAAAGTTATGGCCAATCTAGACAGCTTATTAAAAAGCAGAGACATTGCTTTGCCAACAAAGGTCCATCTAGTCAAAACTGGTTTTTCCAGTAGTCAAGTATGGCTGTGAGAATTGGATTGTAAAGAAAGCTGAGCACCAAAGAATTGATGCCTTTTTTTTTTTTTTTTTTTAGCAATGTCATGCTATTTATTTATTTATTTTTTAATTTAATTTTATTTTTAAACTTTACAATATTGTGTTAGTTTTGCCAAATATAGAATTGATGCTTTTGAACTGTGGTGTTGGGGAAGACTCTTGAGAGTCCCTTGGACTGCAAGGAGATCCAACCAGTTCATCCTAAAGGAAATCAATCCTGACTATTCATTGGAAGGACTGATGCTGAAGCTGAAACTCCAACACTTTGGCCACCTGATGTGAAGAACTGATTCATTTGAAACGGACCCTGATGCGGGAGGAGAAGGGGACAACAGAGGATGAGATGGTTGGATAGCATCACTGACTCAATGGACATGAGTTTGAGTAAACTCCGGGAGTTGGTGATGGACAGGGAGGCCTGATGTGCTGCAGTCTGTGGGGTTGCAAAGAGTTGGACACAACTGAGGGACTGAACTGAACTGACTGAAGCGTAATCACCCTCTCAAGATGGCGCTAGTGGTAAGGAACCCACCTGCCAATGCAGGACATGGAAGAGATGCGGGTTCGATCCCTGGGTCAGGAAGGAGGAGAAAATGGCAACCCACTCCAGTATTCTTGCCTGGAAAATCCCATGGCCAGAGGAGCCTGGAAGGCTGCAGTCCATGGGGTTGCAGAGAGTCAGACATGGCTGAGCAGAGCAGCACAGGGTTTTCCATAATATTCTAAGCTATAGCCTGTGAGTCATCTTATAGATACCCAAATCCCCACCAGGTGGAGAAGTTAACTACATGATGACCAGACTGTAGCTGTGACATAAAGTTTGACGCAATTCCAAGAGTTGGCCTCCAAGAAATGCAAACTAACTGACCCTGGAACTGAAGATTAACTGTACTTAAAACAATTAATAATTGTTCAGTAATGCTGAAGAAGCTGAAGTTGAACAGTTCTATGAAGACCTACAAGACCTTTTAGAACTAACACCCAAAAAAGATGTCTTTTTCATTATAGGGGACTGGAATGCAAAAGTAGGAAGTCAAGAAACACCTGGAGTAACAGGCAAATTTGGCCTTGGAATACAGAATGAAGCAGGGCAAAGACACAGAAGAAGAACTGGACAAAAAAGATCTTCACAACCCAGATAATTGCGATGGTGTGATCACTCACCTAGAGCCAGACATCCTGGAATGTGAAGTCAAGTGGACCTTACGAGTTTTGCCAAGAAAACACACTGGTTATAGCAGACACCCTCTTCCAACAACACAAGAGAAGACTCTACACATGGACATCACCAGATGGTCAACACTGAAATCAGATTGATTATATTCTTTGCAGCCAAAGATGGAGAAGCTCTATACAGTCAGCAAAAACAAGACCGGGAGCTGACTGTGGCTCAGATCATGAACTCCTTATTGCCAAATTCAGGCTGAAATTGAAGAAAGTATGGAAAACCATTAGACCATTCAGGTATGGCCTAAATCAAATCCCTTATGATTATACAGTGGAAGTGAGAAATAGATTTAAGGGCCTAGATCGGATAGAGTGCCTGATAAACTATGGACTGAGGTTCATGACACTGTACAGGAGACAGGCATCAAGACCATCCCTATGGAAAAGAAATGCAAAAAAGCAAAATGGCTGTCTGGGGAGGCCTTACAAATAGCTGTGAAAAGAAGAGAAGTGAAAAGCAAAGGAGAAAAGGAAAGATAAAAGCATCTGAATGTAGAGTTTCAAAGAATAGCAAGAAGAGATAAGAAAGCCTTCCTCAGTGATCAATGCAAAGAAATAGGGGAAAACAAGAGAATGGGAAAGACTCTTGAAGAAAATTAGAGATACCAAGGGAACATTTCATACAAAGATGGGCTCGATAAAGGACAGAAATGGTATGGACCTAACAGAAGCAGAAGATATTAAGAACAGGTGGCAAGAACACACAGAAGAACTGTACAAAAAAGATCTTCACAACCCAGATAATTACGATGGTGTGATCACTGACCTAGAGCCAGACATCCTGGAATGTGAAGTCAAGTGGGCCCTAAAAAGCATCATTACGAACATAGCTAGTGGAGGTGATGGCATTCCAGTTGAGCTCTTTCAAATTCTGGAAGATGATGCTGTGAAAGTGCTGCACTCAATATGCCAGCAAATTTGGGAAACTCAGCAGTGGCCACAGGACTGGAAAAGGTCAGTTTTCATTCCAATCCCAAAGAAAGGCAATGCCAAAGAATGCTCAAACTACTGCACAATTGCACTCATCTCACATGCTAGTAAAGTAATGCTCAAAATTCTCCAAGCCAGACTTCAGCAATACGTGAACTGTGAACTTTCAGATGTTCAAGCTGGTTTTAGAAAAGGCAGAGGAAACAGATCAAATTGCCAACATCCGCTGGATCAAGGAAAAAGCAAGGGAGTTCCAGAAAAACATCTATTTCTGCTTTATTGACTATGCCAAAGCCTTTGACTGTGTGGATCACAATAAACTGTGGAAAATTCTGAAAGAGATGGGAATACCAGACCACCTGATCTGCCTCTTGAGAAATTTGTATGCAGGTCAGGAAGCAACAGTTAGAACTGGACATGGAACAACAGACTGGTTCCAAATAGGAAAAGGAGTTCGTCAAGGCTGTATATTGTCACCCTGCTTATTTAACTTATATGCAGAGTACATCATGAGAAACGCTGGACTGGAAGAAACACAAGCTGGAATCAAGATTGCCGGGAGAAATATCAATACCCTCAGATATGCAGATGACACCACCCTTATGGCAGAAAGTGAAGAGGAACTCAAAAGCCTCTTGATGAAAATGAAAGAGGAGAGTGAAAAAGTTGGCTTAAAGCTCAACATTCAGAAAACGAAGATCATGGCATCCGGTCCCATCACTTCATGGGAAATAGATGGGGAAACAGTAGAAACAGTGTCAGACTTTATTTTTTGGGGATCCAAAATCACTGCAGATGGTGACTGCAGCCATGAAATTAAAAGATGCTTACTCCTTGGAAAGAAAGTTATGACCAACCTAGATAGCATATTCAAAAGCAGAGACATTACTTTGCCAACAAAGGTCCATCTAGTCAAGGCTATGGTTTTTTCAGTGGTCATGTATGGATGTGAGAGTTGGACTGTGCAGAAGGCTGAGTGCCGAAGAATTGATGCTTTTGAACTGTGGTATTGGAGAAGACTCTTGAGAATCCCTTGGACTGCAAGGAGATCCAGCTAGTCCATCCTGAAAGAGATCAGCCCTGGGATTTCTCTGGAAGGAATGATGCTAAAGTTGAAACTCCAGTACTTTGGCCACCTCATGCGAAGAGTTGACTCATTGGAAAAGACTCTGATGCTAGGAGGGATTGGGGGCAGGAGGAGAAGGGGAGGACAGAGGATGAGATGGCTGGATGGCATCTCTGACTCGATGGACGTGAGTCTGAGTGAACTCCGGGAGTTGGTGATGGACAGGGAGGCCTGGCGTGCTGCGATTCATGGGGTTGCAGAGTCAGACATGACTGAGGGACTGAACTGAACTGAACTGAAAACAATTAAAATGATGCTTGGTCAGACCACCGATGACCAGTTTCAAGATGACTGTTGGAGCTGACTGTGCTGTTTCTGCATATAGACCCCTCCCTCAGCCTATAAAAGCTCTTGCCCCTTGACTGTCAGTGGGGGGATTCAGCCTTTGGAGACGAGTGCCCTGCTTCCCCCCAATCCCGAGTTGCTGGCATCTGAAATTAAGCGAACTTTCCTGTCCATCAGCCTGGCTTCTCTATTGGCTTTTGAGCGGAGAGCATCGGACCCCAGTTTCAGTAATGCTTCTACAGCTTGGAATCTGGGATAAGGTTGTCAGAGACCCCCGTGGGTGCATACCTGCTACCCCAGAAATGCAGTATGAGCAAAGCCAACTTCTGTGGTTGAAAACTACTGTGGTCACTCCCCCAACATTGTATTTGGAAAAATTTGAGAGTAAAGTTGAAAGAGCGGGACCATCAACACCTCACTTGGCCTCACCAATTGGCTGCATTTTGCTCCCACATTTGTTTAATTGCTCTTACCCCCTCTATATTTGCCGGACCATTTGAGAGTGACTAACTGGCGTAAGGATGCTGCACTCCTAAATAGTTCAACATTATATCCCAAGAAAAGGGTCTTTCTCTATCAATACAATGATCATATCCACAAATATAACATTGATACAAGAATATTATTTAGCATACAGTTCCTATTCAAATTGCTTTCATGATCCTATCCTTTGCACATTTTTTTCCTTTCTGATCCAAGATCCAAGCAAGGACCAAACAGGTATTAGTTGCATGTCTCTCTCCTCTCCTTTAATTTAAAACAGGTCCTTGACCTTTTTTGGGTCTATCTTCCATGAAAGTGGCATATATACATTTTAAAATTAATTTTTATTGGAGTAGAGTTGCTTTACAACGTTGTGTTAGTTTCTACTGTACAGCAAAGTGAATCAGCTGTACGTATGCACATACCCTTCTTTTTCTTCCCATGTACGTCACCACAAAGCATTGAGTAGAGTTCCTTGAGCTATACAGTAGGCTCTCACTACTTGTGCTTCACACATGGTATTGAAACTGTTATTTTTGAAGAGTTCAAGCGAGCTGCTTTAAAAAATGTCTCATTTTTTGAACATATCTGATTATTCTTCTTCATAATTCTTTAGATGCAGGGTCAGCATTTACAGTAGGAATACTTCATTGGTGATGTGGTTTATTTCACAACCGGCAGGCACACACAACTTTAGATTGTCTCATTTTGTGTGACGACAGGTTTGACTATTATGTTAAGGTGGTATCCACTGGGTTTCTCCATTGAAAAGTTTCCTTTATCCCTTTATATTTCGTTGGCAATCTATGGTGCAATATTTATGAGTATCTTGATCCTCAACAAGCTTTCCCCATTGGTTTTAGCATCCATGGATGATCCCTTCCGGAATGAATCATTGCACTGCTGCTTGTGGGATGGCTGATCTCCCCCCATTCTGTTATTCCTACTCTGGCATTTTTTTGTAAAGAAAACATCTTCTCCACTCTCTGCTCCCATTTATCTTTGAGTATCACTACAGGTTCACGGATTTCTAACACATATAACATTATAATCCTTCATCATTATTCTTTCTGTTATCTAAACTATCCTAAATTTGTACAATAAGAGCCCCCATTCAAACTGAATCCTGTGTTCTCAATTATGATAAAAACATATTTGGGGGGATTCTTGACCAAAGATCCATCTCAGGTAGGTCTCTCAAGTTCTCTAAAACTGCATCCCCTCTCTTAGAAAGTGAAGATTATTATGGTTATTGTTTGAGTCAGTTGTGACTGATTGGTATGTTCAACATGCCTTGCAATAGGTTGAGTATTTGTTGGACATTATCATCACCAACATCCTTCCAAACAAATTAATTTCTATGATACTTGTGACTCCCAATTACTGCTTCCAATGCAATTTATGATTAAACTTGCTTAAATTTACGTTCTTTGGCTTAAGTATTGTTCTTCTGAAGGCAACTAGATGGGGTTAAATGGGGACAAACTCTAGTAAAACAGTTTCACTAGAAAGCTTCACTAGTGAAACAAAGATCGCCAAGGGAATAACTGTACACAGATTTAAGGAGGAAGCAAAAGATACACTTCTCCCGTACATACACATCACACATATATATCGATATATGTATATTTCGTGCTTTGAAACAGAATCTTAAATGAGTAAAACTCGAACTGGGTATAAATTTAAGGTAGGACACTTAACACTTCTCCTTTAAAAACTGAAGATAATTACCCTGTGCAATGTGAGTGTAAAGTTTGGGCCAAGGAGACAGATCTTTCAAGGAACAGAGTAACTTTTTTCTTCCAGTTTTTATAGCTAATGTGCAACACTGTTTAAGGTGTACAGCATAGTGATTCAATATATGTACGTGTAACGCAAAATGATTACCACGATGTTTAGTTAACATCCATCACCTCACATAGTTTCAAAAACAAAAGTTTCCCTTGTGATGAGGACTTTAAGAATTTCCTCTTTTGGAAACTTTCAAATACACCATATAGCATTGTTGATTACAGCCGTCATGTTGTACATTACATCCCCAGTACCTACAACTTTGTACCTTGTGACCACCGCCCAATTTCCCCCACCGGAGGGAGCCTTATGGCGCCATCTGTTCCTTTGTCAGTACCGCCATCTGGTGGTGGTTTGTTTCAATAGCAAGTCAAGGAGCAGATGAGGAAAATGCGTGGCGTGAATTTGTTAGTAAAGTCAGTGCTAGTCGCTCAGTCGCTCTTTGCGACTCCATGGACTGAAGCCCACCGAGCTCTTCTGTCCATGGAATTCTCCTGGCAAGACTATGGAGCGGGTTGTTAATTTACACGATTTAAAAGAAGCCGTAGCAGTGAACAACTTTGAATAACAGCGTTTCCATACTTCATCTCCGGAAGGATTACTTCAATAGCAGCAACATCCTAGTGCGACAAAGGAATCAGACACCACGCTGAATGCAAGCGCATTCATTCATTCATCAAATATACATTGAGCACCCACTGTGTGCCACTCAGCATTCTGGGCCCTTAGGGTTCATCAGTAAACAGGAGACAAAAATTCCACCCTTTAGCATGGGTTCCTTTTACCCTGCCTTTTTACCATGCTCTCTATATAGTACAATGGCACCCCACTCCAGTACTCTTGCCTGGAAAATCCCATGGATGGAGGAGCCTGGTAGGCTGCAGTCCATGGGGTCCCGAAGACGCGAAGAGTCGGACACGACTGAGCGACTTCATTTTCACGCACTGGAGAAGGAAATGGCAACCCACTCCAGTGTTCTTGCCTGGAAAATCCCAGGGACGGGGAAGCCTGGTGGGCTGCCATCTATGGAGTCGCACAGAGTCGGACACGACTGAAGCGACTTAGCGGTATATAGTACGGGAGAAGGAAATGGCTACCCACTCCAGTGTTCTTGCCTGGAGAATGCCATGGACAGAGGAGCCTGGTGGGCTGCTGTCCATACGGCCGCACAGAGTCGGACACGACTGAAGCGACTTAGCATGCATGAATGCATTGGAGAAGGAAATGGCAACCCACTCCAGTGTTCTTGCCTGGAGAATCCCAAGGACAGAGGAGCCTGGTGGGCTGCCATTTATGGGGTCTCAGAGTCAGACACGACTGAAGTGACTTAGCAGTAGGAGCTATATAATATATAAACTAATCTAGATAATTTGTAAAGCACTCTATGGATTACAAAATTCCCTCCAAGTCAACAGGAGGTGTTTTGGGGTCTATATTACTATTGGCTAAATATAGGCAAAAGCCTTGCAGACAAAGGTCTGTATAGTCAAAGCTATGGTTCTTCCAGTTCAGTTCAGTTCAGTCGCTCAGTCGTGTCCGACTCTTTGCAACCCCATGAATCTCAGCACGCCAGGCCTCCCTGTCCATCACCAACTCCCAGAGTTCACTCAAACTCACGTCCATCGAGTCAGAGATGCCATCCAGCCATCTCATCCTCTGTCGTCCCCTTCTCCTCCTGCCCCCAATCCCTCCCAGCATCAGTCTTTTCCAATGAGTCAACTCTCCGCATGAGGTGGCCAAAGTACTGGAGTTATGCTCAAAATTCTCCAAGCCAGGCTTCAGCAATATGTGAACCGTGAACTTCCTGATGTTCAAGCTGGTTTAGGCCGAGGAACCAGAAATCAAATTGCCAACATCCGCTGGATCATGGAAAAAAGCAAGAGAGTTCCAGAAAAACATCTATTTCTGCTTTATTGACTGCCAAAGCCTTTGACTGTGTGGATCACAACAAACTGTGGAAAATTCTGAAAGAGATGGGAATACCAGACCACCTGATCTGCCTCTTGAAAAATTTGTATGCAGGTCAGGAAGCAACAGTTAGAACTGGACATGGAACAACAGACTGGTTCCAAATAGGAAAAGGAGTTTGTCAAGGCTGTATATTGTCACCATGTTTATTTAACTTATATGCAGAGTACATCATGAGAAACACTGGACTGGAAGAAGCACAAGCTGGAATCAAGATTGCCGGGAGAAATATCAATAACCTCAGATATGCAGATGATACCACCCTTATGGCAGAAAGTGAAGAGGAACTAAAAAGCCTCTTGATGAAAGTGAAAGTGGAGAGTGAAAAAGTTGGCTTAAAGCTCAACATTCAGAAAACAAAGATCATGGCATCCAATCCCACCACTTCATGGGAAATAGATGGGGAAACAGTGGAAACAGTGTCAGACTTTATTTTTCTGGGCTCCAAAATCACTACAGATGGTGACTGCAGCCATGAAATTAAAAGACGCTTACTCCTTGGAAGGAAAGTTATGACCAACCTAGATGGCATATTCAAAAGCAGAGACATTACTTTGCCAACAAGGGTTCGTCTAGTCAAGGCTATGGTTTTTCCTGTGGTCACGTATGGATGTGGAGTTGGACTGTGAAGAAGGCTGAGCACCGAAGAATTGATGCTTTTGAACTGTGGTATTGGAGAAGACTCTTGAGAGTCCCTTGGACTGCAAGGAGATCCAACCAGTCCATTCTGAAGGAGATCAGCCCTGGGATTTCTTTGGAAGGAATGATGCTAAAGCTGAAACTCCAGTACTATGGCCACCTTATGCGAAGAGTTGACTCATTGGAAAAGACTCTGATGCTGGGAGGGATTGGGGGCAGTAGGAGAAGGGGACGACAGAGGATGAGATGGCTGGATGGCATCACTGACTCGATGGACGTGAGTCTGGGTAAACTCCGGGAGTTGGTGATGGACAGGGAGGCCTGGCGTGCTGTGATTCATGGGGTGGCAAAGAGTCGGACACGACTGAGCGACTGATCTGATCTGATCAAATCATTCCTTCCAAAGAACATCCAGGGCTGATCTCCTTCAGAATGGACTGGTTGTGTGAGAGCTGGACCATAAAGCAGGCTGAGCCTTGAAGAATTGATTCTTTTGAACTGTGGTGTTGGAGAAGACTCTGGAGAGTCCCTTGGACAGCAAGGCTATCAAACAAGTCAATTCTAAGGAAATCAGCTCTGAATATTCATTAAAAGGACTGATGCTGAAGCTGCAGCTCTAATGCTTTGGCCACTTGATGCAAAGAGCCAACTCACTAGAAAAGACCCTGATGCTGGGAAATATCGAAGGTCGGAGAAGGGCACGACAGAGGACAAGATGGTTGGATGGCATCACTGACTCAAAGCACACGCGTTTAAGCAAACTCCCTGAGATGGTGAAGGACAGGGAGGCCTGGAGTGATGCACAGTTCATGGGGTCGTAAAGAGTAGGACACGACTTACCGACTGAAAACAACAAAGAGAAGCAGGGTGCAGACCTGCTCAAGTCACCCTAAAAACTAAGCCTTGCAAAACCGAGAGTTAAGCCACAGCAGAGGATGTCATTGGCGTGGTCGGCCGGGCTGCATGAAAGTAAGAGAAAACAGAAGCCACCTTTCCTCGATTTTTCTCTTCAGAAACATGTTTTGTGAGCACTAAGGGTTTCGCCAGCCAGCCAGGCTCGAACCCGCAGCGGACGGAGGGTGGCAGCACGTATCGGGCTCTGCGGCTCCAAAGGAGACGCTTGTCCCGCCTTGGGAGCCCAAGTCCTCCGAATCACCCTCCGCGCTCCCGGAACAAACCCGGATCCAGATGCCGGACCTCCGGCCACTGACTCTCAGCGAGGCTTGAGCGCGCCCCCTAGCGGCGGGTGCCGTCCGAGAGCCGGGCCCGGAACGAAACTGTCGGGCGGAACCCAGAGTGCGCGCTCGGAGTTGCCGGAGAAGAGGACGGGGAAGGACCTGCGCGCGGAGGTTCCTACCGCCGCGGAGGAGGCAATGGCGGTGGTGGTCCGGGGGATGAGGCTCTGGCGGGCCGCCCCCAGCGGCGGGGCTGCCTGGAGTGAGTTATCAGCGGCCTTGGGGACGAGGAGGGAGGCTTAGAGGACGGTGTTTGTTCAGACTGGGCCCAAGCGGGTCCTAGAGGGGAAGCCCCGCGGGGCGGAGGCGGAGGCGGGTGTTTAAATCTGCCGCCTCTCCCGGCCTTGGGGTCCAAATCTCGGGGAGCTGAAGGGAAGGGCCGCGGGAGAAGCTTGGGGCGCCCCCTGAGAGGGAGACCACATCCTGGTGCATAAGTGTCCTTGTTTTCCCATTGAACTCGTGCACGCCTTGCTAAATCCTCTGATTTGGGGTTTCGGAAAAAAAACCAGAACAGCCTTTCTCCCTCTAGATACGGAGCGATTTGGCGTGGGACCTTCAGTCTCTTGGAGCTTTCTTGTCCCCAGGACCTTTTCAAAGCGACAAACTTTGCTCAACTTTGCCTTGACTGGTCTGGTTTTTGACTCCACTTCCTAGTTACCTTTTTCTTGCTCCTTATTGTTTGTAAAGCACAGATTGAAATTCGACGGAGCAAACTGGTGAGAAGTGGAGATCTGATGGTCAAAGCAAAGTGGAAGTAAAGGCGTGGATCCGGGCAGGCTGCGATTCTCTTCCGTTGGCGTTTTAGTTAATGTTAGAAAGTGGACCTCTGAGCTCATTTCGGCGAATAGCGTTGAAAACTCCGTTGCCTCCTGTTCTTTCCCGGCTGGAGGGCGAAGGCGGGAATGGAACAGGGCGGTTGCGAATGTTCATCTCTTTTGTCAGTATTCCCATTTATTGTAACTTTCCCACAGGGTCTGTGGTCACATCACCTGCCTCTCAGCTGTCACCGACCGAACTGATAGAAATGCAGAATGATCTCTTTAACAAAGAGAAAAACAGGCAGCTGTCACTAACTCCCCGAACTGAGAAGATTGAAGTGAAACACGTTGGTAAAACTGACCCTGGCACTATCTTTGTGTTGAATAAAAACGTTTCCACTCCTTATAGCTGTGCCATGCGTAAGTAATGGATCATGGTCCCATTTTGATGGTTTTAAATAAGGGGAAAAACCGGTGCAGAGGAGGCAAGATGTTGTAATTGCTCCCTGAACTGCCCAGTATCTAGCATGTTACTGTGTGTTCACTGTTGACTTAGCTGTTGAGAATACTAGGGGTCGGGTAAGGTGGGTATTGTAATGCACAGGTTGTCCTGGGACTTGCTTGAATCTGGCTGAGTTTAGAGTGCTGTCATAGTGGCAGACCTGAAAGTGTAACTACTCTTGTGCTTGCCCTTTTTCGAGACACTCTTGGTGTAATGGGGGTAGTCCCCATTGAGCCCCGTTAGAGGGTTTTGAGACAGAGGGACTGCCTGCCCTCAGATGATCAGCTCTTTTTTTGGCCTTCTTTTCCTTTCCTGCTCTTTTATATCTAACTTAACCCTTTTATCTGCTCACTGCTTGCCTTGTGTGTGTGTTGTGTTTTTATTTGTAGTAAATGTGTGAGTGCATGGCGTGAGTGTGATTGGGGTAAAAATACTTCCTATGTTCATGTATTAAAGAAGATAATAATGCCTTGTGTGTGATCTGGTTTGGAAATGAAGGGAGCAGGGCCTCTGTATTATTTTCGATCAAAATTCTTCTGTGGTAACTTTGATAGAACTGGTAATGTTTAAATTCCGAAAGAACAAAAAGTCGATTTTTAAGTTTTGCATGCTCATTCGAATGTGACTAGCTAGCTGCATTGTTCAGGCTTTTGGAAAACTTAGTGATGATTCCATTTGAGTAATTAACGTTAGTTAAAAGCTTAAGGTGACTTACAGAGTGTGTACTCTCAGTCTTCCCTTACTTTGGCACTTGAATTAGTACTTACAGTTGCTTCCTTGTTTGGGGAGCATTTCTTGAACCTCTGCTGTAGGGTAGGTATTAGGAATACAGAGGAGGCTAAGACAAGGCCCTTAAGTGGTTTTACACATTTCACGTGTAGAGATGGAGCCTCTGAACACACCCAGCATAACCCCTGCCCTCAGACTTGCTTCTCTCTCATACTGTGAGTCGTTCCGTACCTGTTTTTTTTTTCTTAATCTTTTTTTTTTTTTTTCTTTATTGACTACCTGTTATATTTCAGGCCTGGTGCTAGGCTCTAGATAAAGTGAGTGAGCAAAAATAGGCATGATCCCTGTCTTAGGGAGCTTATTTAGACCCTATGGTTGGACCACTTCTGTGAATATCTTTGTACTCAAAAAACATCTAATCAGGGATGAAGTTGCATTCTGGAGTCATATAACAGACCAGAGCTGATCTGCTTATGTGTGAATTCATACTGATTACTAAAAACTGATAACTATTATATTTAACTTAAGAGTCCATGTTAGGGAAGTAAGAGATGATTTGGAAGGAAGGCCCCAAACCCCTCTAGAACAGACTTACTGTGGATGTATATTTTTATATTTTCCTTTCTAAGTTGTGTGTGCATATATCCAGATATATCCATGATGCTGCTGTCTGAATATTTAAGTGTAGCTCTTGGCAGATTATTTTATTACTTAATTAACAGATTAATTTCACGTTAGACTTAGCCTTAATGATATTTGTTTGGGTAATTTTGTTAATAATTAACAATACACTGAATGTGTTGGAAGTTATTTTTTATTAGCCACAAATATTTTTTTCCCCCTCATAAAAGACAGCTTGCCAAATCTTGCCTTTCTGTCTTTTTATTTCTTAATGTAGCACTTAAACATGGAACTTTTCACTTGGGTTTTGTTAGAGTTAAATCTTCAATCTGTTCTAAATTCCTAGATTTAAGTGAGTGGTACTGCAGGAAGTCTATTCTGGCTCTTGTGGACGGACAGCCTTGGGACATGTATAAACCTTTGACCAAGTCCTGTGAAATTAAATTTCTAACTTTCAAAGATGATGATCCAGGAGAAGTCAATAAGGTATTTCTGCCTCTGCATTCTTTTTTCCTCTTCCCCCCAGTTTTTCTTCCCCCTTTTATTAAAATCTGTTTACTTTGGAGTGTGCTTGTGCTGTGCTATGTTGCTTCAGTTCTGTCCGACTCTTTGTGACCCCATGGACTGTAGCCCACCAGACTCCTCTGTCCACAGGATTTTCCAAGCAAGTGTAGTGGAATGGGTTGCCATGCCCTTCTCCAGGGCATCTTCCTGACCCAGGGATCAAACCCAAATATCTTGCCTTGCTGGCGGATTCTTTACTGCTAAACCACTGGGGAAGCCCCTGTGGAGTGATACAAATATGGCCAAAGTCAAATGTTGTACTGTACTAATCAGGGTTTTAATTGGTAGATAAGACATTTTCATAGTTCAAAAATCCTCAGTGGCATTCATGTCTGTATTTTGGTTTGAGAAAACTATATGATGTGTCTTTCACATTAATATCTTTGTTCAGCTTACCTTTATTAATCACCCTGTATATTGTAGTAATTTCTTTCTTGCCTTTGACCATCTGTTCTATATTATTTCAATAACTTTTTAACTTCTCTCCCTCCCTCCCTTTTTTATCTGAAAGTCTTCCTTAATAGTCTTGCAAAAATTTTGTTGGATGATGTGACTAATCCCTAAAGTACTTGCCTACATGATAACCTTTCATGTAACTTTCCTGGCCTTGCATGGACCCTTCTCTGACCCCCACCTGCTCTTTGAACTTTAGTTTTCACAGCATCTTTCCACTTCCTCTCTGCTCCAGCCACACTGGAGGACTTGGTCAATAATGGTTTCTGCTCTGTTGTCCTCCTTGCTTTGAGTATTCTCTTTCCTCCCTGTTAAAATCCTGTTTATCTTTTATAGTTAAGTTGAAATGTAATCTGCTCTGTGGAACCTTCTCAGTGTCTTCTTGTCAGATGAATCCCTCTTCTGGGTCTCAAAACATTTGTGTAGTGTCTCTCGACACAATATTTTGATTTTCCCTTGTAATATGAGCTGTTGAATGCTTTGGATTCTTGGCTCTGTAAAGACAGGGATCATGACCCTTATTGGATCTTGTCCTTGACTTACATACAGTAGGTGTTTAATAAGTATTTGTTGAAATGAAATTTAAAGAAGGAAATGATAAACATGATAATTAAAGTAGCTAACATCAAACATTTATTGTCTATCAGACCCTGTTTTAGGTGATTCACAGGTATTAACTCATTTAATCCTCATTTTAAAAAAAAAATCCCATAAAATGTACTGTTATCCCCATTTTAGAGATAAATAAACTGAGGCAAAGAGAGATGCAATAGCTTGACCAAGGTTACCAGTTTAGGAAGTGGCTGAGCCTGGATTTGAACCTAGGCGTTGATTCTGAATTCCTCAGACATTAGAAACAATAAACTCAGGTAGATGAAAAAGTGCATCTTGTTGGCCTTCAAGGCCTGAATTTGTGTCTGTTTTAGTGTATCTCTGTGATTGTGTAGAGCACATTCTGGAGTCTGTGAGCCCACTCTGGTCCTCAGGTGGGAAGAGCTTAGGAAAGTCACGTGCCCGCTTATAGTAGTGCCAGTGCAGAGCTTCAGACGGGCAGGTGGGCTGCAGTACTGGCGTTTCTCTTTCTGACTCTGTGATGGTTATTTTGAAGAAACAGTAAATCTTAGTATTTATTATGTTTGTGTATATTTTATTTTTCTAGGCTTATTGGCGTTCTTGTGCCATGATAATGGGCTGTGTGATAGAGAGGGCATTCAAAGAGGAATATGTGGTCCATTTGGTCAGAGCCCCAGAAGTTCCAGGTGATGTATACATAGAAGCAAATAAACATACAGGTCTACTTTGTGTATCTGAATATTTTGGTATGTATGTTTGATGTCGTATAGAAAGTGATGCTTAGTCGTGTCTGACTCTTTGTGACCCCATGGATTGTAGCCCATGGAATTTCTCAGGCAAGAGTACTGGAGTGGGTTGCTGTTTCCTTTCCCAGGGGATCTTCCTGACCCAGGGGTCAAACCTGGGTCTCCTGCATTGCAGGCAGAGGCTTTTACCTCTGGACCACCAGGGGAGCCACCAGGGAAGCCCGTTTTATAGAACTTACTTCTCATTTAATCTGGGATTCCCTGGTGGCTCAGATGATAATCCTCCTGCAATGCAGGAGACCCAGGTTTGATTCCTGGGTCGGGAAGATTCTCTGGAGAAGGAAATGGCAACCTACTCCAGTATTCTTGCCTGGAGAATTCCACGGACAGAGGAGCCTGGTTGGCCACATTTCATAGGGTCACAGAGTCGGACATGATTGAGCAACTGACACTTTGATTTTTTCTAATTTAATCTAATGTAAATTACCATCATACATACATTCCATTCATTATAGGTAACAGAATTCATCTTATTGTTGTCATATTCCATTTAATTATTAGAAGTCAATGATTAACAGAACTAGAGGAGATTGTTTCTCTTGAATATGCATTTCATGGTACTATACTGTGTCAATATTTATTTATTATCATTTAAAGTATTTATTTCCAAACAATGTGTGGAGGAGGAGATGTGAGTATAAATAGACTTCTAAAACTCTGTTTAGGTGGCACCATTTCACCAGGAATGGCCCTCACACTGGAGAGGAACACCATTTTTGAAAGGTGGAAGAGTTCATATTCTTTCTAAAACCAGGATTTTACAACAGTATATGTAGTAGGATCACATTTGTATTTTTCTTTAAAGGTAGAAGTTTATATGCTAAGAAGTATTTGATTTGGCAATAAATGATTCTAAGAAAAACAAAACAACAAAAAACTAATCTTTATTAGAAGATACTAAAAAATTAAACATTTCATGTCCATTTAGTTATTCACCTACTTGTTAAATATTTTATTCTTTAGGAATTTTTATGTCTAGTAACTGTTTTGGTCATCAGAGAAATCTCTGTGGTGATAATATACCTGAAGAAAATGTGAATGGTTAAAAAATCCTGGTGATGTTGGGTTAACAAACAGGTGCGGTAATTCGATGTCAGAGTTGGTAGAGGTCTAACAGGCAGCTGGAGTAATGGTAACAGTTTTATAATTTGTAATGTTGGGAGAGATTGTTCACTCTTCACTTTAGGGTCTAAATATTCATTTGTGTTAAGTTAGTAACTTCATACTGTAACAGATTTAACTTGGCTTTTTTATTTTGGTTGGATTTACAGTAATCGCTGGAGCCTTCTGCTATGACGTTGTTTTGGATAAGAGACTTGATGAGTGGATGCCAACAAAAGTAAGCCTGCTCTCTTTAGAGTATTAGAGTCTGTGCCTTTCTTTGTTAGAATGATTCCTGTGTTAGTATTGTTGAATGATACTCCGTGTTGAGAATATTTAAAAGAATCAGTCATTCAGTCTTTTTTTTTTTTTAGTGTATTTAAGACAGAGCTATATGGTTGAGGGTATTCACCGCAGTGTGGTGCCCAGAATATAAAACACAGAAGCTTAACTATCTTGGATCCCCAGAGCACACTTTGAAAATTACTACCCTAAACCGGTTAAAGCCTATTGCATGCCGAGTCCTTCCAATAAACAAGGATTACATTGAGAGTGGTGGTGGTGGTTGGGGAGGGGGTGTGAATTAAAAAACATCAGACTTTGAGAAAGCTAACCCAAAAAGCAGCAGACTACACAGCAACAGACTAGCCTGTCCTGGAATGGTCTGCCTTCTTAATGAGGGCAACAATGCCTTGTTGCTCTGGGACTCGGGTACCAGCAGGAACCTGGCTAACAAAAGTGGATCTGCGTCAGATGCTGGCGGTGCCAATGGCTTTTGAAAGTTAAACCCAGTGACTTAGTTATGACTGGGGAGAACGGACAGATGCCTAATTAAGCAAGACTGTATGTCCTACATTGGGAGTTTGGAAGTCAGAAAACGGGAGGCAGTGTAGTGTACCACTTTATCAATTTCACTATGTCCATTTTTTTCACACTTTAATATCTCTGAAACAAATATGTCTTTTGTTTGTTTCTATAACGTTTCTTAAACTTTTTTAGTTGAAGAAAATTATAGATACCTGTGGAGTTGCCTGGTAGCTCAGCTGGTAAAGGCAAAGCAATGCAGGAGACCCTGGTTCAATTTCTTGGTGGGAAAGTTCCCCTGGAGAAGGGATAGGCTACCCATGCTGGTATTCTTGGGCTTCCCTGGGCGCTCAGACAGTAAAGAATCCGCCTGCAATGTGGGACACCTAGATTCGATCCCTGGGTTGGAAGGATCCCCTGGAGCAGGGCCTGGCAACCCACTCCAGTATTCTTGCCTGGAGAATCCCCATGGACAGAGGAGCCTGGTGGGCTACAGTCCATGGAGTCACAAGGAGTCGGACATGACTGAACGACTAAGCACAGCAGCAGTGGAGTTGTAGGTAATAATATATGGAGGTTCCATGTTCCCTTTACTCCCTCTTCCCCAGTCTGTCACCTTGTAGACCACAATACCATGTGACCACAACCAGGATATTGGCACCGATAGAGCCAAGACACAGAACATTTCTGTCACTGCCAGAATTTCTCTTTAGTCTCTGTCCTCCCCATCCTTAAACTGTGGCAACCACTTATCTGTTCTCTGTTTGTATAATCTTATCAATTCAAGAATGTTATGTAAATGAAGTTCAGTATGTAACATTGGGGGATTGACTTTTTTCACTCTGTAATTCTCTGGAGCAAATGTGACTTAACAGTAGATAGCATCTTATGATTATCACTGGTAATGTCTTTTCTCAGTGGTGCATCTTATATTTAGTGAAATAGTTTCTAAAAGCAAGAATTTCAGAGTTGCTGACTCCAAGTGTTGGCTTTAAAAGTTATTTCTTAAATAATCTTGCCCTTATTGCTTAATATCAGAAGGGAGAGAGGAAGGAAACGGGAAGGAAGAAAGAGAGAGGGAAGAAAGGTGCTGGGAGAGAGGGGAGAGGGTCAGGGAAGGGTAAGAACGGTTTCTTCTTCATCTGTGGACTCGTGTCAGTATATTTCTTTTTTCCAAGTCTGTCAATCAGTATATTTCTTTTTTCCAAGCCTGTCAAGATTCTTCCTTAACTGAAGTTAAGTAAAAACTAAGGCGGTCAAAATTTAACTCTCATTGTCTGTGAAACTTGCTGCTACTTTTTTCCTTTTTTTTCCAAGATAAAACGTTAAAAAAGAAATGTACTAGTTCATCGGAGGCACTGTGGGGTTTGGCGGAAGGCTTTGAGAAAGTGGGGGAGAGTTACATTCAAGTAACAGCCATATTAAACCATGAATGTGTATTTGCATGAAATTATCTCTTTAAGAATGAGAAGAGTCATTTCATTCAAAACAGTCTAATAGGAGGTTTATGGAAAGAATTTTATTACAAAAATTATTTGCGTAATAGTGCTTGATCTTTTATTAGTAATGATTTATAGTGTGAAAACTCAATTATAGTTTTTATTAAAAATCTCATAAACATTGTTAATGTGTGTTATTAATCATTTCGATTGTATTAAATAGACATTTACATTAAACAAGTTTCTAGCATTGAATTTTATGCTATGTTTTGGACATGGCCAGTGATGACATTTACTACTGAAACTTTCTGAATCACATAAACAATGTTTTTACTCATGGATTTAATTAAAGAACTTAGTTTTACTCATAGTGTAAACAAATTTTTGTATCTTACTATTTACTTATTAGCATTTCTACTTCTTGCACCATTACTTTAATAAACATTGACGAGGCTATATAAATGAAATGTTCATTAAAATTTCTTTGTAGAATTATCCTTAATAATTATTTCTAATACAGGCTGATATTTAGTTACAAGTTAATTATAAGTTTTATAGTTTGTAGAGTTGGGAGAAATTGCTAATCATACATCTCATGGTTCAAGTATTCAGTTGTTGCAAATTAATGCTTCCTTTCCTAGCCAGTTGGCTTTTGCTTTTTGTTGTAGTTGGATTTATAATATTAAGCATGCAATTTTATCTGCCTTATAGAGAAATGTTTTTAAGTAAATTGTTACAAAAGATTAGTACTTTTCTTTCATTAATACTTTCTGTTCTCCATTTTTAAGGAGAACCTGCGTTCTTTCACAAAAGATGCTCGTGCTTTAATTTATAAAGATCTTCCATTTGAAACACTGGAAGTTGAAGCAAAAGTGGCATTAGAAATATTTCAGCACAATAAGTAAGTGTTGGCTTCCTCTAAAACAAAATTTAACCTCTCAAAGTTGTATATAATGAAGAAAATTCAGCTCTTTAAGAACTTTGATATTTGATGTACATAGGACACCTTTTACTTTTTAGCTTTTACATTTGTTCAGCTTATTATTTCCCTGAGAAGAAGTGACCCCCTCCCCAGCTTCTGATTCTTTTCTTCCTTTGTTCTACTGTCTTTTTTTTTTTTTTGCCAGTTCTCTTTATGTTACCATCGCGGTGTGTTCCCCTTGTTTCCTTTCATTGTGAAGGGGGTAGCCTGTGTTACACTGTATTATTTTGAATTTAAACTTAAATTTATTTAAGCTGTATTGCATTTGGCAACCTTTCCTTCCCATCTTTCCACTTGTCAAATGAAAAGGGTAAGACAGCGAATGCCAGCTGTTCAGAAGTGGCTAACAGCTGAAGGAGAACGTTCACATGGCCAGATCTTAGTCTTCCCTGTGGGAATTATTCATTTGATGGATTTTCTTTGCCAACATTTTTAATTGTGCCTGGCTTCTCAATTCCCTTTCTCACTCAGAAAACCTCCAATTTGTCTTCTACTAATTATGAGAACATAAACTAAATTGTAGTATTAATCTTAACCAGAATCCGTTAGAAAGGGACATCTCAGAATTTTTTCACTTAGACATGTCGGTGGTTGATGTTGTCATTTACTAAGCTAGGGGATTCAGGAATGAGTTTGGTGAGAAGACGTGGTACGTTTTGTTCAGTTTGAGTATTTGGGGATGTAAGATGCTTGTCGAACACCCTGGTGAAGTCCAGGTGTTTTGCTTATACAGTTCAGGGCTCAGGAGCAGTATGTGGATGAGAAGCAGAGGTGTAGTAGAGAAAAGCACAGGGTGGCAGTTACAGCTGTGCACACCAGGGGACCAGCCCAGAGAGGACGCTTTGAGTAAAGAGAGCTGAGGGACAGAACTTGCAGGGCAGGGAGAGAAGGGTGACCAGAGAGTCACAGTACCAAGAGAAGCCTTCAGAAGTGGAGGTGAGCAGTGGAAATGAGGACCTAGCCTGGCACCAAGGAGGCACCTGTGGGTACTGGGAGAACGCTATGGTGGAGTTGTGAGGCTGTGGCCAGACCGAAAGAGGTGAGATGTGAAAGGGAGGCGGGAGGGGGAGGCGCCTAGTCTAACCCTCCCTTTCAAGCACTTTGGCTGAAGAGGAAGAGAGAGGGAAGTGGCTTTAAACACCTTTTTGTACATTTAGAATTAAAACTTTCTTTTTTTTTGCTGCTCTTTAGGTACAAAGTAGATTTCATAGAAGAGAAGGCATCTCAGAACCCTGAGAGAATAGTCAAGCTACACAGGTAAATAAAGATTAAAAAATTGACGTCTATGCTAATTGAATGGAAGGTTTAGTTTTATTGTTACCTGACTAGTATAGTTTGTACCTTTATTTGTTGTTCTTTTATCTTATTTTCTGTTGCTTTGTTTAGTTTTTTGATATGGTGGTGATTGGAAGCTCTGTTATCTTCAGGAAGGGTTGCGGTTTCTGTTCCTCATTTTGTTGTTTTTTACTTTTATATTTGTATTTTACGAGTTGGAAAGCATTGTTAAAAAATGTAATTTTTAGAGTTAATTTTGAAAATGGGTGAAATATTCTTTATTATTGATCATAAATTGATCATGAATTGATCATAATTCATATGAAGTCTATATTCATATGTGTATATAGAAATGTGATTACTGACTAATTAGTTACTACTTGTGTTACATGTAAGGAAGTCATATCACAGTGTGCTTTCTGATGCACAGATGAGAGAGGTAAGACAGGGCATTAGCAAAAATGGCTTCTTGGTCTGTATCTGTTTTTTCAACTTAATGTTTTCTTGACTCAGACTCAACTTTTTTCCTCTAGGAAGTTGCTCTTAGGGCACTACCTGGCCTACATACTAAAACTCAAAATTCTATTGCATTAGTTGTTACAAGGTTATAGGTTATCAGATTTAGACATTGGATCCATTTGATGGCATAATATGTTCAGTGATCTTAAAAATCTTCAAAATTGTAGGAAGAAAAAGTTTCACCAATTTTAATTTTCAAAATTTTAGTCTCTTCACTTGAGATGGCTGTGTCATGGTTTACTCCAAACCAAATTGATCCATAGGCATTGTTCTTGATCAGGGATGTAGCAGCAAATAGAATGGATAAACTTTTTTTTTTTCAAACTATTGTAAGTGATGTGATTTTATGATCTAATTTGTTTATTTTTAAAATCAAATCAGATTTGGTGACTTCATTGATGTGAGTGAGGGCCCTCTTATTCCAAGAACAAGTATTTGTTTCCAGTATGAAGTGTCAGTGGTTCACAATCTTCAAGCCACCCAGTCGAGTCTTGTACGAAGATTCCAGGGTCTCTCTCTACCTGTGCACTTAAGAGTAAGTAAAGCCAAAAATTTCAGGTTATTCAGTTTGGTTGTGAGTGTGATTCCAGTCTTGATTTTTATACCAATTGGAAGGACATATATTTTAATTTTCATTAAATTGTGTAACACTAATATTTTGTCAGCTTGGGTTTATGATTAAAAAGAATTTTAGCCAGGATGTAGACAGATAATTTACGAAAGAAATATTAGTTGAAAAAATTAACTCAAATTGAGATAGTATTTTTAATGTTTTAAATTCATTTAGAAGAGGGTGCAGTGGGGAGCAGTGGGGCACGTATTGATGGGACCTTCTGGAGTGCCCTGTAGCCTTATATTTGGCCTATTCTCCCTAATTTTGAGGATCTGTGTCACCCCCTTCTCCTCCTGCCCTCAGTCTTTCCCAGCATCAGGGTCTTGGGGTACATAGTATATCTTTTCATTTATTTAAATCTTCCTTCATCAGCATTTTGTAATTTTTACCATACGTGTCCTTTATGTGTTTGATTTTTTTTCTCCACATGCCTTCCTTTCCTAGCTCTCTCCATTTCAGTAAATGAACTGTCAGCTACCTGGCTGTTTGAGGTAACCCTTGGTTCTCTGGTTCCCTCACAGCCAGGCCCCCTCCCATCCATCAGGAAGTTGACTCTTTAAAACATATCGTGAGTGCATCCACTGCCAGCAGCGCATCTACTACTGCTCCCCACATCCTGTCCCTCTTTCTCCCCATTCTCCTCCTTTGCTTTTCATTCTTGCCTCCAAAGCATATTCTCTAATGAGTAGCCAGAGTGATCCTTTTAATATACACATCAGATCATGTAATTCCTATGCCCCAAACTTTGCAGTGGCTTCTCATGAACAAATGCCGACCCTTCGCCCTGTCTCACAGAGCCCAACATTGTGCGATTCCTGCTTTCTCTGACTTCATCTCATACCACTTTCTCCAGCACACATTATATTCCACTCAAACCGTAAAGTCTCTCACTGTAGCTCATTCTGCCTGAGCCAGGTATGGTTTTCCCTTTAAATATACCACTCTTTGCTCTTTTTTCCAGAAGGGTTTATGTGTACGTATTTAGTAATTTTACCTTTTATCATAGATTTTACCAGCTCATCCAGTTTGAAATAGTCCCTGACCCACCCACATCCCTCAGTATCACCTTCAGCTGATTTTGTAAACACTGATGTGGTCATTTTGCACTTTGCAGTTTTCATTCATGCATTCTGAAAATTCTCTGCTGCATATGATTGTTAGTTTTTAAGGAAATTGGTTCTATAACATTACTGTTCTCTTTGTCAGTTTTTACTTGTTCTGTAGAGTAATCTGCTAAATCTTCCAGGTCTGCTCTTCTGATGTGAGATGTCGCAATTGATTCTTTGTGTGTGTGTGTTAAATTTTTATTAGAGTATAGCTGATTTACAGTGTCATGTTAGTTTCTGCTGTATAGCAAAGTGTATCAGTTATACATACACACATATCCATTCCTTTAAAGATCCTTTTCCCATACAATAGAGTTCATTATGGAGAACTGAGAAGAATTCGTAATGAACCTTTCCTTGTAATTACTTATGATTTGAACAATGACCAGTAGCATGTTGAAATTGGCTATTTAAGGAAGGAATTAGGGGTTAGTGGGAGAGACTTTTGCTTCCCATTAGAAGGAGTGCTTTCTATGGTGGTGCTGATTAAGAAGGACAAAGAGTGGCATGCTCAGTCCTAAGTCTCCTTTTCTTAGATGCTAAGCAGAGCAGTCCTGTATAGCGTGCACCTTTTTCCCTACTCAGACTCACTTTTGTGACCTCGTAGCCTCAGTAGTAGTGCCTAACTTTCCATGTATTTGTTTTCTGTATTTGTTTTGTTTAAACCTATATAAAGACTCAGCCTCTTTGATTTTAACTTTGCTGCTTTATTTAATTCATAGTAAATCTTTTCTTTTCAAGGCACATTTTACGATATGGAATAAATTATTGGAAAGGTCTCGGAAAATGGTAAGTGTTTTTGATAGCATGTGAGTACATTTCTATGAAGAAATTTTCCTTGAAATTAAGCAACCACCACCACTACAACAACAAAATAATAAAGAAAAAGAAAAGGAAAGAAATTGGTTGTCTCATTAGCTAAAGCAGTATTGTGGTTGTTGACCTCGTTAGTATTTTGGCAAAAGAAAAGTTGTTATTTGGCAATTCTGTTTTTATTTGCTAATAATATGACAGTGATACTGTAGGAACTTGAAGAAAAATAAAACTTACTGTTGTATAGCAATAACAATTCTTTATGGCTGTAATGGTGTTAATTAAGTCTGTGCTATATTTTCTTGTGAACTTAGTGAATATTTAAGATTTTCCAGGTATGTTTTAAAGCTGCCTTGACAGTAGACACTTTAATATATAAATGTCCTGAAAAACCATTACCCAGTTAAATATTTATTATTTTGCATGATGATGTGTACAGCTAGCCTTTAGTAATGACCTTACAGGTAGAGTTTGCTATTTAGGCACTTAGCCATAATGTTCTTGTGCACAGATGTAATTTTCTTTTTCTCATGAGAAGAAAGTGTTTTTGAATAGATGGAATAACTTTGTCTCTTTGGTTGGTAACAATGACCATTTTAGATTAAGATACTAGAGAAGAAATAAATATATAAGAAATGTAGGAAGTAGTAGAGATAGTAGCCTGGAGTGTCTAGTGGAAATCAGTGAGTAGCTGTTTTTACAATATTTATTTTGGTTCACTTTCCTCTTCCACTGTTTATTTTGCTTGTACAAAGGGAGTAGCTTAAACATATGGTTCATTGATTTAACTACATAGCCTTGTTATATGCCAGGGACTGTAGGTGCAGTAATGAACAAGATCTACTTGCTTTCCTCAAGGAAGTTACTTGAACAGCATAACTAGTCCTGCAAAGCTGCTAAGTTGCCTCAGTCGTGTCTGACCTTGCGACCCCATGGACGGCAGCCCACCAGGCTCCCCCGTCCCTGAGATTCTCCAGGCAAGAACACTGGAGTCGGTTGCCATTTCCTTCTCCAATAACTAGTCCTATAAGCAGACAATTCAGGTGTACATGTGGGGCTCTGGCATAAAGAAAAGGACCCAAGCCAAACCACTGGTTGGTTAAGGAGCGTTCCCAATCATTATTTCTTAAACTGGTTTTAAAGGGTGAATGGAAGTGGGCCAGGCAGATGATTTGCTTGCAGATGGGTTTATCCCAGCAGAAGCTGCTTGTCTAAGAGGCTGGTGGAATCGAATGCATGGTGAATGTGAGAGGAATCCGAATGCACACTCACGTGTGGGATGGGTGATGAGTCTGTTGGAAATAGAATATGAGGGGTTTGTCTTCTGTGATGTGGAATTTGCATGCCCCTCCATAAGATGATTGGAGGTAACTGGAGAATTTGAGTAAGGAAGTGACCTATTGATAAACTCTTCCTGTTTACAAACTCATTCTGGGGCCAGCATGGAAGATAACTGTGACTTAAGTCAGCAGCCCTCTCAGGGGTAGCAGATAGGTAACAAGACCCTGAAGTTCAAGCAGGGCAGTGAGAATGGCTGTGAGAGTTACGTAGGTGGAATTAATAGGACTGTTGATCACGTATGCAGGTGAGAAATATGGATTCTCTCATGCCTGGCTCAGGTGTCTGAGTGGAGCCCTTCACTGAGATAGATGACACAGGAAGTAGAGCAGGTTGTAAGGTTATGAGGAATGCTGTTTAGCTCTGTTTCCTGAGTGACATATAACAAATATTAATATACAGATATCTATTCTACTAAACCTGTAGTATACTGTGTTCAAAATAGAATTACTGATTTTTTTCAACAAAATTGATTGATTTAAAATACTTTGTTGATTTCATTTTATAGATGAAAAATACAATGACAAACTTGAGAAGCCTAGATACATGCCTCAGATTATATTTTTAGTGGAATTGTACTTTACTTGATAATTTATATTGGGAGCTTGGTTGTGTAACTTTTCGTCTCTTTCTACTTAACTTTCTATAATAATTACTATTGAAAAAGAAAGGCAAAGGATTATTGAAAAACAAAGACTGCAGTAATTTTAAACGGCGAGTGAAGGGTAAAAGTGTTTATTAGAAAAATAAAGCTATTTATGTTTTTACAGGTAACTGAAGATCAAACTAAGCCTACAGAGAAGAGTGCATCTACCTAGTAACTTCCTCAAATTTAAATATGTATAGTAAATTAAAATAAAACTTTTCTATGTAGTGTTTGTGCATGCTTATAAAATGAACTGTCTTTTTTTCCCTGAGGTTTATACTGGTTTACTGTCTCCTTTCTCTGAAGGGTAAAACAATAAGAATTTTACATAGAAACAAGCCTGCCCCTTCTATCTGGATGCAACATTTTGGCATGTTTTCCACTTGCAGGGCTTTTTTGTACATATATAAACATCTTTGTTGTTGTTTAGTTGTTAAGTTGTAACCGATTCTTCTGGCCCCATGGACTGTAGCTGCCAGGCTCCTCTGTCCACGGGATTTCCCAGGCAAGAATACTGGAGTGGGTTGCCCTGCCATCCTTCAGGGGATCTTCCTGACCCAGGGATTGAACCTGCGTATCCTGCATTGGTAGGTGGATTTTTCACTGCTGAGCACCAGGGAAGCCCCATAAACATATATGCACAGATAGAAAGTTAATCTTTTACAAACATAAATAGGATCTTACTAGTTTCCATTTTTCACTGTTTTAAACAGTGATGCAGTAAACATCTTTGTAAAATGTTTGCAAAATGGCATGCGTTTTTTGGATAGATAGATTAATTGCTACTGAGTAACTGAGTGTTTCCCATAAACCGGTCCTTGTGCTCTACTGAGTAACTGAGTGTTTCCCATAAACCGGTCCTTGTGCTAAGCTTTTCATATGGAATCTCGTATTTAATTTTCAGAACAGCTTGTTAATAAGGTTTCCAGTTTGCGAGTGAGGAAACTGGAAACTGGCAAGTATTAATAGCAAAGCTGGAAATTGGATCCAGGTGCTTTCACTCCCATGCCTTATCTCTTATGTACTGTGCTCTTGTTCGTGTTTAACAGGTGCATATGAATTTGTGAATCTTTCAGAAGATACTGATGGAGTTATATATTCATTTGTTCCTTTATTTCCTAGGCTGTGAATGATCTCCTTCCTCTGGAGTCAGATTTTTTGCTTATCTCAATCTTTCATGTTTCGGGTTCCCCCTAACCATTCCCCACCCCCAAATCTAGTGACTGTTGGTTGTTAGTTTTAATTGAGAATGCGGCTAAGGGAAGGAGATTGAGTGGTAGCGCTGTGGTATGGGTGAGGTTTGGCTTCTCTAAGGATGAGTAGGTGAAGCTGGCTGTTAGGATGGGGGTTTTCTAGTGCTAAAATGAAGAACTTGTCAGTTTTGGTGACTAGTTTCTGTGGTGATTCTTCCGATTCTCTCTCGACTCTTCTTTAACTTATTTTATGAGATCCTGCCAATATTTTACCTGTGGACCGATGTTAGACTCAGGCCTTGCTGTATTTGGCAGTAGTGGGTGGGGGGCAGAGAACAACTGGTTTGTATACAGGCCTTTGTATATAGGCTTTTGCTGAGCCCATTCTTTTCAGTCCCTTTTCTGTCTTCCACCATCTTTGAGGTTCTCTGGCCAGCTGGGCAGGTCGGCTCCCTCTTCTGCTGGACTCCCTCGCATATTCTGGGTGGTGACATCCTCCACCGTTGAACTGGTCACTTCACTGTTATCTTTTAGCAACTGGGTGAGATTTCTTGTCTGCTGCTGCTTTCCTCTCCCATACCCTTTGTTGTTTGTGGGTTTATGCTTTGAATTCTTTTAAAAAATTGTGAAATGTCTTCAGGTTACAAAATATAATTTAACACACCCTTATTTGGGTGGCCATTTTTCATGCTTTTGGGGCACCTCGTCCTCTTGAACATCCACTCTTTGGGGACTTCACCCTTTATGTATCCTGTCTTACCCAGTGGAGAGTAAAACTTAATCTCTAAGCTTTCCTCGCAATAAGAGCCTGGACAGGTGTCCTGGGCTCACTGGTTAGACACACCTGTCTGAAATTTGAAAGCAGTGCTGTGAAGACAATGGCATGTGAGTTTCATTTCGCCCAGGGGGGCAGTGACGTCGTGACTTTCGAGGTGGCGGCAACAGCAGCGGCCGAGGTCTCGTCTGGTGGGAGGTGGGCTGAGCCTAGTTGTTTTCCCCCTGCAACTGCCCTGTGCTGTGACAGCGGGCATTTCTTTGGGTCCTGTAACCTGGTCTCTGAGCCTGAGCCTTGTGAACCATTTGTTTTTTGCTTAAATGAATAGATCCTGTTGTTTGCAACCAAGAATGTTAACCTATAGCCACTACTCAAATTAACCATCATTAATCTTTTTTCTTATCAGATCCTTTTGTTTTTAAATCAAGGAGAAGCTGCCTATCCATTGACAGTTTTCTTCACATTATTTCTTTCTAAGAACTCCTGTCCTTTGGTGCATATCCTTACCATTCATGATTTGCAGTGTATATTATTCTTTGTATGTTATACTGAACATAATTGGTTTCATGATACTCATGTTCTTTTGAAATTTGCTTCCATTGCTCAGCATTGTGTATTCACATTTAACATGTTGATACATGTAGAGCTTGTGTGTGTGCTGAGCTGGTTAATGCATGCAGGTGTATGTAGTATCCCACTGTATGATTAATCCCATGATTAATTCATTTTCTTATTGATGACCATCGAGGACGGTCTTGAGTTTTTAGTATTATAAATAGTACTGCAGAAAATACTCTGCTTATGTTTCTTTGTGTATACATTTGACAGTATCTGGGGTGGAACGTGAATCTTCAACTACTCAATACGTCAGCCACTGCAGCAGTGGTACCAGTTTACTCCCTATCAGCAGTCTGATAGTCCCTGTTTCCCCACTCCCTCACAAACACTTGTCATTGTCAGACAGTCAAATATTTGGTCAGGTGGATACACATGATCTAATACTGAGCATGTAGTGACAATGAACGTCTCTTCATTTGTTTCGTAGCCAATAAGACTTCTTTGAGTTATCAGTTTACAGACTTTACCCATGTAATTTATTTATTTTTATTGGATCCTTGGTCCTTTTAATAGGAGTTTTTTTATATGTTCAGAAAGTTAAACCTTTGTCATTGCAAATCTCTAGTCTGACTTACTTTGTTGATGCTATGTCTTACGTGGTCAGAATTACTCATCTTTTTCCTTTATGATTTATATGCGTTTTGGAAATTTTAAAAAAGCCACCCCTAACTTGAAGTTAATAAGGCATTCTTCTTATAAGAAGGTTATAAGGTATTTTTTAATATTTTAAAGGCTTTTCATATTTAATTGCTTCATTTATTTGACATATGAATGTGAATGTGAAGTTGCTCAGTCACGTCCGACTCTTTGCGACCCCATGGACTGTAGCCTATCAGGCTCCTCCGTCCATGGAATTTTCCAGGCAAGAGTACTGGAGTGGGTTGCCATTTCCTTCTCCAGGGGATCTTCCCGACCCAGGGATCGAACCCAGGTGTCCCACATTGCAGGCAGACGCTTTACATTTAATTTTGCATTTAGAGTGAGGGAAGGCATCTAATTTTGAATCCTTTCTAACCCCACATGGATCATCAGTTATTCTACATCATTATTTCCTCCCTCATCTTCTGAGGTTACCACGTAATATATCAGATTCCTTTACATGCCTGAGTCCTCACTGATCGTTTGTCTATCCCTGTACTACTGTCACAGTGTTTTAATTCTAACTTTGTAACATGTTTTGATTTATGGTATGGTGAGTTCTTCTTATTTTTTTTCCCCAAAATTTTCATGATTGTTGGATCAGCTTGTCAACTTCTGAGTGGCTAGTGTGAAAAGCTGTTTTTCTGATAAAACAGCTTTTCTACAGATATTTCTACATGAGCTTCTTTAGGTTAGTGGTAAATAGTTTTCATTCCTTTTAACTTTTTATGTCATTATGTTTTAGGTTTTCTCTTTAAAAAAGCATATAGGAATCTTTTTTCTTCTTAAATCCATTCTCCTACAGCGATTGTGGATTTGACATTTTATATTTGCCTATTTTATTTAGAGACTGTTAGCACTGTGTATTCCAGTTTGGAATTGTTATAATGTGGTGGCAAATTGTTTCCTTTTTATCACTAGATAAGGATCCTCTGTACCCCTAATAATGCTTTCTGCCCTTAATCTGGTTTCCTCAATCTATTTTTTCTTTAATCTGGTTCTATTTTCACATTACATTTTTATTAGTGTTTACATAGTATACATTTTTCTGTCCCTTTTCAACTTTTAAAAAATGTTGTTATGTTTTAAGTCTGTTTTTCATAAATAGCATAGTATCATTGAACTTTCTTTTAAAATCCAGTCTTGGAATTACTGTCTTTTAAGAAGTATGTTTTAATTCATATACCCCTTCTTGTGATTACTACTTTGCATTCTTTCCTTTCTTGCTAAACACTGGATTTTGATCCAGTTTCCTTTTCTTCCTATTTTATTTTTTTAAATTTATTTTTTATTGAAGGATAATTGCTTTACAAAATTTTGTTGTTTTCTGTCAAACCTCAACATGAATCAGCCATAGGTATACATATATTCCTGCCCATTTTGAACCTCCCTCCTGAGTAATATTCCATATTACTCATTCCATAAAAAGGAATGCATTTGAGTGAGTTCTCATGAGGTGGGTGAACCTAGAACCTATCATACAGAGTGAAGTGAGTTAGAGAAAGATGAAAATCATATTATGCACATATATGGAATCTAGAGAAATGGTACTGAAGAATTTACAGGGCAGCAGTGGAGAAGCAGACACAGAATAGACTTTTCTTCCTATTTTAGAATTTACATATTCTATTTCCATTCTTTCAGCCTATAGAATTCTATTTGTACTAAATATTCCATTTGTGTTAAATAAAGGTGTACCATTGTTAAGTTAGAACCCTGTTGATGGTTGACTTTACATTTTTGTTTTTAAAATAACGCTTCAACTGATAACCTTGTACATATGCTACTCCACATGTGCTGGTAGTTCTATAATATAAATTCTTAATAGGTAATCCTCTAGGTCAAAGGGTTATGTGTATTTTAAGTTTTAATAGGTAACATCCTTTTGAAGATTATTGTTAGATTTTAGATTTGATAAATATATTAAAGGTAAAATACTTATTTTTAGGGAAAGCTACTCCTGCAATGTTATTTCTAAGGGATCTCAAAGTTGGGTGTTACATCAAGCCTGCCTGGAGGGAGAAAAAGGACAAATTTTTGTATATATACTTTGGGTGATGGAATTTCTTAAAATGAATATGGAGACTGCCCTCTTGAGCTGCAGAATTTAGGAAGAGCCAAACTGGTGCTCAAGTTGAGCCCATGCACGTTTATTGAAAAAGAGTCCCTCAGGTCTGAGAATACAGATATGCCAGGTACAGACAGTCTCCAGCATCAGAACAAGTTGTATTTCCAGAGTCAGTGGAGACTTGGATACGTTTTCCCATTCCACTTAAGCAGCTGTGAGCAAGGCCCTGGGTTGAGTGGAATACAGAAAAGTTTACAGTGATATTTCTTCCCTGCAGGAGCTCACGATCTCGAGGAGAGGACAGTGTGTATGCAGTGAGGACAACGCAGGGCACAGCGGGATACTCCTTTACAGGAGAGCTGCAGACTGCTTGGGGGGAACGGGAGAAGGATCCCTTTTGGGTGCAGCCCTCTTCAGGGCTCTTTGCCTGTGTTCTCAGCATGGGCAAACGGGTCAGAAATTGCTGAGCTGTCAGCATTTCGGAAAGGGTAGGATTTTCCTAAGTGGAGACTGGGTATGAAGGTTGGTGAAGCCTTGACAGCCTAGGAGTGTGAGAGAGAGATAGGATGGCAGTGACATTTCACACTTGTTTCTTTAGTCAGCCCACCCTTTTGGCAGGAACTGGCATCTAGTCCCTTCTTGACCCTTCCTAACTACTGTTCTAAGCTGATCGGTTAGGCCTACATAGTGTCAACACAAGGTCACTGACTGGTTACAGTTGGTGGCAGCTGGTTTTAGTGGGCAGCTTTCAAGTCAGGTGGGTTTGTTGGAGATGGTTAGGGTGTTTTGAGCAGGGAAGGATAATGGGACCTGAAATTTAATTGCTGCTTATCCCCCGAAGAGGTCAAGGATAACTACATCTCACCACTGAGCCTTCATGGCAGAACTGGTTACACAGAGAATGGTGTGTAAACAGACATTACACCTGTATGTTGCAGGATTTCTGCTGACCACCATTCCTAGTTGCCATGTCAACAATGGGCTTCCCAGGTGGCACTAACTGGTAAAGAACCTGCCTGCCAACGCAGGAGACATAAGAGACGGGTTTGATCCCTGGGTTGGGAAGATCACGTGGAGACGGGTATGGCAGCCCATTCCAGTATTCTTGCCTGGAGAGTCCCATGGACAGAGGAGCTTGGTGGGCTGTAGTCCATAGGGTCTCAAAGAGTGGGACATGACTGACGTGACTTAGCATGCATGCATGTCAACAGTACTCCTGGATAGAAACTACTGTTCTTTAGAGTCAGTTTATGAACCACTTGTATCTGGATCACTTGGTTAGCTTGGTAGAAAAGTAGTTTCCTTAGTTTTATTACAGAATCATATATATATATATATATATTTTTTTTTTTTTTTAGTGGGGAGTGGGTGGGTGCATCTGCGAACCTGCCCCTTGATAAGTTTCCCAGGTAAGAATCACTGCCCTAGCTCTTCAGTTACATATAGAACTTCCCAGTCATTTGTTTGCTATAATGAACTTTTATTTACCGCAAATCACCTCTTTGAGCCTATCAGTATAAAGTGAAATGTTCACTGTATTTACACTAGTTTCTGTTTTCACAGTTGGACTTGGAATGATGGTGTAATTAAGTCAGTAAACAGTGAGTGGGATGTGGAAATGCAGGATGGAAGATGGGCCATCAGGGGTACTGCTTCCTCTAGTGCAGTCATCCACACACCAGAACAAATTAGGATTCAGTGTGTGAAGTGCTGGTGATCCAGCAAACCCCTGAGCTTTGCAAAGCAGGGTGGAAGAGTCATCCAAGAACAAGACATCATTGGGATGATAGTTGAGAAATGCACCTAACAAAATCGTTACTTAAATGGTTAGGAATATATATGTGTTAACCCAGGTGGCGCTAGTGGTAAAGAACCCGCCTGCAAATGCAGGAGAGGTTAAGAGACGTGAATTTGATCCCTGGGTCGGGAATATCCCCTGGAGGAAGGCAGGGCAACCCACTCCAGTATTCTTGCCTGGAGAAATCTCATGGACAGAAGAACCTGGGGGACTGGTCCATAGGGTCGCAAATAGTCAGATACGACTGAAGCGACTTACCACGCACGCATGTGTTAGTCAGCTGAAGATTAACACTGAAGACTTGGATTAGTTAAAACACACATTCACTTTTCTCCTTAATTGGTCTACATTTTTCCCTTTATTTTTAATCTAATGGGTCTATCTGGCTGCCAACAGTGAATAGGAAAGGACTGGTCTTTAGCAAGTTTCTGGAAAAGAGTCAGATCCTAGACAACCCTCTTGACATACTTCAGTGTTTTAAAATAAGAAATTAGGTCCTGCATAATGTAGTGCTTCATTCAGTTCAGTTATTCTGTGTACAAAATTGGGTTCCTTTTCCCTTGGCCTTCCTTTTTCCAGAACTCTCCTTTACTTCAGCCACGTTTGGTTTGCCACTTTAACACACACACACACACACACCCTTCCTCCAACTCAAATGCACACCCAGTCTTACTCATGCTCCAAGAATTTTTGAAATGACTGACTATATTGATCTGATCCATCTGAGACCAGGAGATCAGGAACTAGAAGTCTAAGAGGTTAGGCTAAGAGGAAACCCAGTGGCCCTTGCAGTATCTAGGTTCTCTGAGTGTTCATCATAAGGTTACAGTTAAACTGAAGTTACTCTGTCCTTGGGGAGATCTGTGATGGTAGATCACTCACTTTAGAGACTGAAATTTAAATGTCTTAAAGCTAGTGTTTATTTAACACTTAATGCATAGTAGACACCATACAAACACTTTGATTTAAGCCTGTCATCCTTATGAATGTAGTTGTCATTTTACTGATGAGGCTAAAGCTTAGATTAAGTCACTCCCCTTAGTTTCATCTACTCTAGTGCTTTTCAAATGAAGCATTTCACAGCATGGTTTTAAAATCTGCCTTTTTGATGTTTGTAGTGTTTCATCATAACAGCAGAAAGGTAATACTAGCTACTGTATCCCAGGCCTTAACACTCTGGGTCTTGGTGGCTGTAGGTAGCAAGCAGGGTTCTGAAGAATTGGGAATCAAAACAAGGACTCCTCTTGTAGCCAAGCAGTGCAGATGAGATGAATAGTCCCAAGAAACACCCTTCAGTGCGACCTACCTATGTAGGGGCTCCATGGAGTCCAATGTTCACTCCAGGGGTTAAGAGGAGAAGTTTATCTTGGCAGCAGATAGCTTGAACAGAAATGGGGGACAGGCCAAGGGGATGCCCTCAGATGAGAATACTGTGTCCTAGGAGGCAGGAATGTTCCCCTTAGTATTCTCATAATTTTTTCCCATTGTCTTTTCTTGTGTAAATAGCTTCTGAAATTACAGTTTGTATTGCAAAAGAAAAAAAGACTATAACAAAATTATTTTAAATCAACTGAAGACTCAAGAGATTTATTTGGTTAGAGTGCATAACCCATTTGACAAAAATGTTGAAAAGAGTTGCTTAATACAAATACACATTAAATATGCTAACAATTATAATTAGCTACATATATGTAAGAGATGTAGTCCTATAATTATGGAGAAAAGTTGCATAGGAATCTGAACCTGAAAAATTCTCGAGATCAAATCATTAGCTTTTCACTAACAAAGGAGGATTAGTTCTTGGATTAATTTTACTATAACATTAACGTACGCTATATTTTACACTCTATATTTTACAAACGAGTTCTCTATCTCATGTAAGCCTCATACCAACATTTTAAAGTATTAGCCCAATTCTGTGGAAGGAGAAACAGGCTGAGAGGAAAAGTGGATTCTCTTACCCCACAATGTTATTATGAGGCCGAGCTGTTGAATTTGAAGCTACATTTGGGACTTAATTTCACGTACGAAGTTTTTGATTAAATCTTCATGTCTTGTAGGGAAAAACAGAGGTTAGCTCTCAGATGTCATTTACCTTACTAATTTTAAAAAATATTTCATTTTTAAAAAACAAATTGTCATAGCCTGTCAGTTTCCCCGTAAGATTCAAAATATCCATTTTACAGTAAAGTTATCTAATGGAGTTATTACACGGGGGAAAACATCGATTTCTAAATCTTTAAAACACATTTCTGGACAATCCATGATGTAACCAGTGGATAATAGTAGTCCTAATTTTCAATTACAAAGATATTCTGGAAGCTTGTTTCAGAATGTGTTTAGTCCATATTTCTTCCAGTGGAATTGTTGAAAGTGTTTATGAACAGTTTCATAACCAGAACGAACAAACCATAACTTTAAAATTTAAAATAACACGAATACATGTTCCACTAAAGATACAGATGTGGGCCTGAGGATTAAAGTAAAATTACTGGCATTCAGGCTATGGCTGATAAGTCTTTAAAATGACCTTACTCTTACAACTCAATTTAAGGTGGAACATCCCAGTGACCAGATAAAGATTAACAGAAAATAATAAAGCCTACAGTCAGAGTTGATCCAGCAGGGTGACTCACACTTCTTTGTCACCGTCCCACAGCAGCAGTTGGTTCCATGTGAACGCGTGTAACAGGCACTGTGCCCTGTTAATGCTAACATGTAGGAGTCAGTCCGAGGTAAAAACCCCTATCACGATTAGCATTAACAGCACACAGCCCACAGCAAGCCTCCAGCACTCGGAGGATGAGACATAGAGGACTTAAACCACAGATGTCCCCTTCCTGGTTTGCGCCACCTGCAAGAGAGAGAAAAATGATCGTGTACACACATGCAGTTATAAAGCTGGAGTTTCAGAATATCAATCTGAAAGTAAAAAGTTTTTTTTTTTAAGGGAAATAATTTATTAAATCCTAGTTATTTGTGGAAAAGGGTAGAGAAATTGGCAACTAAAGGATGATATTTTTACCTTTAAGTGTATTTGAAGACTATCTTAAAATTTGTTTAAAATTCTAATGTAGTTTTGAAGTATTCACACGTATGTATCATTTTCTTTATAACAAAAGCGAAAGCACTCTTCAAAGTCCAAAATGCTGAAATGCAAAGGGGAGACCTTGCTTCCTGACGTAGTACTATCTTTTCTGATTTATCTCTCTCCTAGGAAGTAGGTAATTTAAGTAGAAGGCCAAAATATTAAAAATAGTACTCAGTGATTTATAAAGACTAAAACTGAGTTAACTTGTTTTATAGAGGTAGATTTTGGGCTAGATTTTCATTCTGTAATAGTGTTGTGGTTTTACCTCTTTTCTTTTTTTCTTTCTTTTTTCAGGAGATATAACACAGGCAGTGTAGGTGTTGTCTAGAAATGAATTCACCATAAGATGGCCCCCTCTTCTATTTAGAGATTCCTTAGGGGAAAGCACTACCAGTGGCTTTGGTTTTGATCTACGTAAAGGAAGTATGACTTACAGAGCGCTGGGTTTCAGACTACTTGCCTTCAGCAGAGTGGATTAAAAAAAGAAAAAGATGAATTTGCTCCTTCCTGTCAGGGACTGATTTTACTCTCTGAGATACAGTGACATTTCTCCCACAAGCTTCTGGTTTCGGTGTTACTACAGCAGAACCTAGAAGTTAGAGTATCATTCAAGTGTGTGGTTGCCTTCAGCACAAGAGGGGAATCACCTTCTCTTTTATTTAATCATGAAACCAGCTAGATGTGAAATTGTGATTAAGTTCAAAAGAAGTGTATAAAGTTAAAAATTCCCCAATGAATATATTTTGACAGGGCAGAATATCGTGGTTTGGAAATTTCCAGACCAAGGAAATTTGTCATTCTTACTGATAGTTCTTTTTTCTCTTGAACTTTGCTGTTTTCTGAGATGAATTAATGATGAAGAACTTTGAATTCAGTGATGTCAGTTCAGGATTTTAGTTTTGTTTTTTTTTTTTTACAGATTTTCAGTCAATAAAGGTTGTAAAGATAAGGACTTTTTCCCCTCCTTCACAGAGCCTTGGACTCAGTAAATGCACATTAATATCCCAACGTTACTTCCTCCGGCCAATACAATTCAACCTTCTTTTAAAGAACTGTGTCTAATTTGTTTTTAAAGTAAACTGCTTGCATACTGTTCTTCCAATAAATTTTACTCCTGGTCTTTAAAATGACATCTGAGCATAGGTATGAAACGAAATATATTTAGTATAATAATCAGAGTCTTTTTCTCTTTCATCTTGTTTCACAATTGCCTGGTGTGAGTGTTCAGAAAAGTGGCAGTGGTTTTCACAATATTGTATTACAAATTCTAGTAGCTTTTTTTTTTTTTTTTTTTTAACCACACAGCATAGCATATGGCACCTTAGTTCTCTGACCAGGGATCCAACCCATGCACCCTGCAGTGGGAAGGAAGTGTGGAGTCTTAACCACTGGACCGCCAGGGAAGTCCTTTAACAACTTGTATTTTTTTTATTGGTTCAAGCACTAAAGGTATGCTGAAATAAAAGTGTCCCACGGGTCTCCTTTTGTTCTCAGTACTCAGACGGAAACTGTGGTACTGTGTTATCAGACAGACCCCTCAGGCACGATGAATTCCTAAGTCGTGTCTGACTCGTTGTGATCCTGTGGACTGTAGCCCGCCTCAGGCTCCTTTGTCCATGGGGATTCTCCAAGGAAGAATACTGGAGTGGGTTGCCCTGCCTTCCTCCAGGGGATCTTCCCCATCCAGGGATCTAATCCAAGTCCCCTGCATTGTAGACCGATTCTTTACTGTCTGAGCCACCAGGGAAGCCCCCAAATATGCTACACAATTTTAAATATCACTTAAAACATAATGAGAGATGAAAAGCATTAATCCCAATAAACCACATACAGAAGAATTATCCCAGGATAGTATTTTTAAAAGTATAGTCAGCAGACTTTGAGACATTAGAGTGACCAGCAGGTCACTCACCCAGCAGTGTCAAACTGCTCACTTTCACTGTTTTCACCTGGGCTTGCAAGGAGAACCCAACGACAGAACTGCTATGCGTCTGAGTGGAAATTAGTGATAACAGACAACAAAGCCTAGTCAGTTAGCCAAGGCATTGGGCACAGGATGATGTCAGGAGGTATTAAAAAACGAAGTGGTGTTATTCTGGAATTAGAATAGCCACCCAGCTGGTAGAGTGGCAGAGGAAGAATTACAGACCCAGCAATCAATAGCTACAGAGGCTAACCATTTGAAAAGACTGTAACCAGCGTGATGTGCAGTATAGATCAACACCGAGAAATTTATATAGATTACACAATATGAATTAGAGTGAAGGTCTTGACTGGGATTCTTCTAAAGATCTACTTCAAACCCCTTGCTCCACAATACTTTTAGGCCTACAGTATGAAATGTCCATTGTGAGTATAAACTTGACTCTAGCATAGTTCTTTTCAGGAGCTGAAGATGCCAGCATGCTAAGTTGCTTCAGTTGTGTCCAACTCTGCGACAGACACCATGAACTGTAACCCGCCAGGCTCCTCTATCCATGGGTGTCTCCAGGGAAGAATACTGGAGTGGGTTGCCATTTCCTCCTCCAGGGAATCTTCCCGACTCAGGGATTGGGTCCGCAGTCTCTTATATCTCCTGCATTGGCAGGTGGGTTTTTTTAACCACTGTCAAAGACAGGTTCCAAGTTAAATATAGTACCTGAGAGTATTTATTATTTAGTAGACAGAGAAGAAAAAGTCACTCAGTCATGTCCGAATCTTTGCGACCCCATGGACTGTAGCCTACCAGGCTCCTCTGTACATGGGATTTTCCAGGCAATAGTACTGGAATGGATTGCCATTTCCTTCTCCAATTATTTAGTAATTGAGTGTCAAAACTACTCCTTCTTATCTTGAGTTAAAATCTGCCAAAATGCAGTAGTACCTGCACTAGATACATAACTACAATAGACATCCTTCATTATATGACAAACCTGTTTCCTCTGGTAGTCAGATCTAACCTGAAGACAGCACTCTGGGGAAAGTTCCCTTAAGGTATGCTTTACTGAAGGATTTTGTGTTTTTTTTTTTAGGGGAGCATATGATTTCAACATATCCTTTTATTCTTACCTTACTGATTTGCCAGGAATGACATTAGCTGTATATTCAGAGTAGAATATGTTTTAGACTTGTTACTAAGGATCTCTTCACACATGAATTATAAGTTAGATCCTTCCACAACTTTATATATCTCTGTGTTTTCTTATTTTGCTTATTTTCAGCACCAACCACTTAATATTTGCATACCAAAACAACTGCATGCTATAAAGTTTTCTTTAAAAAGAAAAGTCACAGTGATTGACTCTCATAACCAAGCCATCAGGGACAGCTCTCACTTTACTCAGCATGAAAGGTACAGATATTTTGATACTATTAATTTGCTGTTACAAAGTGAATATACACTTATTTCTACTAAAAGGCATGATCCTATATTGATGTAGTCATACAAATTCTAGTTCCAAAACCATTTTAATAGGTGAAAAATAATGAAATTACACTTTTGAAAATTAAAATGATTAAGTTTAGACAACTTCCTTGAACTATTTCCCCATTTTTATTTAATTTTCTTATATACCAGTAAAAAACATAACCATTAAAATGAAATTCAATGTTGATTCTTATTTGGATCTACTCACTGAAAGTGACTAGCATATATAAGTGTATAAGAAAGCATATATTTTCTTTCCCACCAGAACTTACCCTATGTTTTGAAGTCACTGTTTTAAGTCATAAAACTAAGTGGTGAAGTATGTAAAAAATCAAGATCCCAAGAAAGTCTATACTTGCCATTGTTCATCTTTGGAAGAATAATCTCTTGATTAACTTTTGACTTAGGGTGCTTGCACACATGATGCTCCAAGGCCCTGCCCTCTAAAAATTCTACATCATAATGTTTCCCTTCCCTTTTACTTTGTCTGAATTTCTTACCATGAGAACCATTGCCTTTGGTAGAAGAACCAAGATGGCAGGTAAGGTTTCAGTTAAAAAGTCCTTGAAATACAAGTCAGTTATTTGGAGAAGGAGAAGAAAGGTGGCGTAGAAGCCCCTGCATGGACACGTCGACACAGACTTGCTTATTAGGTTAGTTAGCTGCTGCTGCTGCTCCTGCTGAGGGTGATTTACAGGAAAGATACACTCTCAATTATCTGAGAGCTCCTCCTTTCCAAGTCCAGCCTAAAAGAGTCACAGATTCAGTACTGAAAACAGTATCACCTGAGATTTACTTCAGTCCTCTGTGTTTCAACCTCTGTGTATTATAAAACTGCAAAAAAGTGTTCGATTTCTCAATAATTCTTCATAAAAACCTTCGATATTTGGTGACAAAAAGAAATATTCAAGTGACTGGCTTTCTAAAGTGTGTATCTTTGTGTGAAGTTTTTTTTAAAATCACTTTGTGTAGAAAATGAGTATTCCGTGTTACATTTCAGTAACTGATTTTAGAGTTAAGTCAACTTCTGTGGTGTCAGGAAATGGGGCAAAGAGGATTATGTTCCCCTTGAGTTCACATGCATTCCATCATTAAAGAGGGATCGATGCCCAAGGAGTATGTTGCTTTCTCTGTTTAAAAAAAGTTACAAATGAAAATCTTAAAGTTAAGAGGAATTGATGATGTGACCTGCTACCAAATGAGATGGTATCTAACTAGGGACATGTCTAATAAAGCACACAAATGCATCTTCTAAAAGTAAAATGGATTGTTCTGCAGAAATTACCCATATCATGACCTCTTGATGAATAATAAATTTACTTTTCATATCATTAAGTTTACATTTAAGGAAAATTCCCTGTATAAGCCATTGTTGGGGAACAATTACAAACTATGTCATGATATTTTCTTTCATTTACTTCTATAAAAATCTAACATCACTTTTTTTGAGTTCTAATTAAGAATTCTTTAATGAAAATACCTGCTTTTTCTCAATTAAGAGCTCTTGACTAAAAAGACTGGTTTGCACATGAAACAGCTTTACTAGAACATACCTATGTGTCTTTTGAAATTCAGAAAATGAGTGTTTTTAAAGATATATGCCAATAATGATTTTAACACATAAAACTAAGTATTTCATACTTTCGAACTGTCTCAGAAGAAAGCCAAGATGGATACACAGTATCACCGTGGAAACATTATACTGAGGGACCATTTAATTGTAAATGTGCACAAGAGGAAGAATACTAGTCTTAAGAGTATTATTCTGCTTTTCCCAACTTTAAAACCAGGAAGTTTTCACTGAAACTCCTTTGGAACTTACTTACAGGCTAAGTAACCTTTCCAGTAGTTCTGTTATGGACAGTGATTAATACTTTCAGATAAGATGGTGGGGGGAAAAAAAAAAAAGGTTAGATATATTTGCCCCTGGAGTCATTCTGTGGAGGAAGCAGGAGGAGTAGGTTGAGTGTTCACAGAGGGGGCTTCCTCCACGCCCTGACCTCAGGCTGGCTCAGCTTTAGGGCTGAAACTTCTGGAAAATGTTATCAAACCAACACGATAAAGACCAGGGGTGAGAAGGAGAGAACTCAGTGAGGATGCATTCTACTGCTGAAAGTCATAGCCCTGAATCCTTCCTTCCTATGGACACACGAGGTTTCCCACATACCTGACAACTTCAACTTTAAAGGATCCTATGTCCAGAAGAGAATCTGAATCATAAATTTTCTCTTTTTCACTTATGGCTAATTTTCAATGTCTTTTCTCTTTCCTTCCCTCCACCTCCCCCAGCTCAGGGAAAAGGAAAGGGGGTGGCGGTTTTCAGCACTGGATGTTTGCCATCCTTTTGGGGTCACCTTTTCCAGAAGGCCTCCTCTGTGCATCTGAGTTTACAGGGCTTATTGTCAACACTGAATTTCAGCAAAAAGCCTCCTTTAACACTTCCTATGGGTAGGGTCCCCTAGGTCTGCCATTATAGGAAAAATCAGCTTTTTTATTTCTATGAGCCACAGTTCATAAACTTCTATCTCTATACACCATCAGGGCAAGGAAAATTTTGTGTACCGAGAAGCTACAGTTTGTGAGACAAACTGAGCAAGTTCTGGGAACTGTTTAGTTTTGCCCATTTAAAAATTTATTTTTCTTAAGATGTGACAAGTATAGGATACCCTGGGTTACAAGGCAAACACAATACCAGTTACTTCTACGCTCATAGCATTTTACTCAGAGCCTTAACATACCGAGCGAGTGTGTTACATGTGCTGCTCCACACGAAGTGGTCTCTAGACACACCCTCATACACACTCTCAGGCTCCAGACAGTCCTATTTCAATTGCTCAAGGATAGATTTGTCCACCTTGCCTTCTTTCTCTGGCAGAGCGGAAACTCCTGGAGGCTGGGTTCTCTGTCTTCTGCTGTGACCCTCCCTGCTGTTTACCCCAAGGCTGTCAGTCCTCTCTGCGGACTCAGAGAGAGTACTCACCACACTGCACCGTGGTGATTATTTTATTCCTTTATTTCATTCCTTAGTGCTGACTGCGCCTGAGGGCAGGGACTGGCTCTTACTCTGGGGCCTGCTGTGTTGCTTGGTAACTCAGTAACTGCTTTAAAGGCTCAATCTGAATCCTCCAAAGGCATTTCAGTCTGCCCATCTGGCTTGGCTGTGACATGGGAGCGTTTCAGTAAGATCTAACTAATAAGCAGGTTCTTGGAGAGTTAGGGTAGTAGAAGCTTATAAATGTGAAAATAGATCAGTGAGGTTTGTTGGTTTTCCAGATGAGTAAGGACCACAGCTCCAATAATTTGGCCACCTGATGCGAAAACCCGACTCACTGGAAAAGACCCTGATGCTAGGAAAGACTGAAGGCAGGAGAAGGGGACATCAGAGGATGAGAGGGTTGGAGGGCATCACCAACTCAATGGACATGAGTTTGAGCAAGCTCTGGGAGATGGTGAGGACAGAGAAGCCTGCTGTGCTGCAGTCCATGGGGTTGCAGAGTTGGACACGACTGAGTGACTGAACAACAAAGGACCATTTACATTGAGAAGATCCTAGGCTTGGACCTCAGTCTACAAAGTATAATCATTAATGGATAAAGCTGGAGAATTCTACCAGATATGATCATCTGAAGTTGTAGATAAAAATTAGGTTCTATTCCTGTTTTTTGGAACCACACTTGGATGCCATAATCTTGTTTTATTTTCCTCATTCTTAGGAGATAACATGCCAAAACATTTAGAAGTGAGATGCTAGGTCTGCTTATAGGTACGGACATACAGAGAGAGGCGGAGAGGGACAGAGAAATAACGCAGACGTGGCAGATGCTAACCATGACTGAATCTCAGTGAAAGGTCTGCTGTTTTCAACCTGCCTGGGTTCCACCCCTGACCCCAGCAATGTGACTAGCTGTGTGCTACTTGGCAGTTGAATTGAGCTCTTTAAGTTTTAGCTGCTGTGTAGATGAAGTGACAAGATGAACGTGAAGCATTTGTCGGGTGCTAGGCTCATCGTCACAGCGGATGCAAGAGCCACGGTACTAACATCAGTCATGAATACTTGCTGAGTGCCCATAAGTCTCTGTACATTTATTACATGTTGCACTTGTTTTAAAAGTACAAGTCAAGATACATTTACTACTGTATACCCGAATCATTATACAAATTAGAGGTTATCAAAAAACCTGTTAAGACAGCTAGGAACCTATACTGTATATAGAACATTCTCATTTATGAAGTCATGACAAAAAACGTCATTATCTGTCATTGTCCTTATTCAAGCATCAGCTTCACAATTTCATAAAATTAGCTGTTTGATAGACTTCAGTAATCTTTTCTTCTGCCAGTTCTTTAACCTTATGGACCCACGCTAATTTTTTAGCATTAAAATAGATGTATTCATAGCCTATGCCCCCTGACCGATGTTAAGCCTCATTTTCCGGCTAGTGTGTCATCTTGCCTAAGGGAACTGTGCCTTTTGGTTCAAAGTGCTTTTCTACTTTGCTGTGAGTCCTGGAGTTGTGAGTGAGGAGGCTGAACTGCTCAGATGTGTGGCGTGTTCATTTGAGGAGAGATGCACTTTTGGGGTGGTTATGCTTGAAGCCCTGAGTGTTGTAAGCCCAAAGACAAGACTGATGGACACAGCCTAAGTGTTTCATGGCAGGAGAGAATTATATAGCAGTGATCAAATTTAAAACACTGCATTTCCTTAAGAGTCAGAGATAAAGCAATATATATATATAGAAAGAATAAAGTAATACATGTATGTGTGCGTGCTCAGTTGTGACTCTTTGCAGTCCCATGGACTGTATAGCCCACCAGGCTCCTCTGTCCATGGAATTTCCAGGCAAGAATACTGGAGTGGGTTGGTATTTCCTACTCCAGGGGATCTTCTGCATTGACAGGCAGATTCTTTACCATTGCATCACCTGGGGAGCCCAATACATACATATATATGATGTAGTGAAAAGGTAGGATAAAGAGAAGCTTTTAAAGTTTTAATATTTTTCCTTGAGAAAGAAATGTTTGACGATTTTCTTATTCTATCCAATTTCAGCCAACATGTGACAGTTTTGAAGAAGTAAGATCAGTGAAAGGCAAACATACATTCTCTAGTTAGTTACACTGGTACTTACTCTCTTTAGATACAGAGGCTATGAATCCACTGAATCCAGCTGTGTCTTAGGAGCTATATGGAAGTGAAAAGGTACTCACACTGGAATCAGAGAATTTCATCAGCTTAGGAGACTTTGGCAACGACTTTCATCCCAGCCACTCATTCATTATAGAGATGAAAAGAATGAGGCTTAGGAATTTGCACAGAGCCGGGACTTAGAAACCTGCCATGATTCCCAGGTTGGTGCTCTTTCCATACCAGGTTTCTGCCCTGTGAGGCAGAAGGCCTCATATGAAAACAACAAAGGTGTTAAAATCAATACCTTCATCTAGGCAGTGGCCAGTGACCTCACAAAACTGTAGAGATGCCAACTTGTCAAGACAGAGGTGCTCAATCCAGGAGCAAGGAGGAGTTCTCCTACCAGTCTCTATCACTCAAGTTATTTAGTCCTTCTAGGTCTAAAAGAGATTATGAAACTCCACCCGCAGGAGGGTCATGGCTGAGATTCAAGGACGCCTGGAGCCTCCTGACACTGAATGTAAAATTCGGTGTGAGCACGCACATTAAAAAAGAAAAAAAATCTGGGAAAAGCATACATAACCTCCATGAGATTTGACACAGGAAAAAATAATGTTAACTATTTCTTTGATATGAAAAATTTCCTTTCAATTGAACGGTAGATCTTAGTCATGACATAAAACAGCTGATGAAAAAACTTTTCAAAAGTTAAAACTTAGAACTTTTTCTTGGGTGGCTTTTTTGATTCACAGAAGACTGATCTGATGACAGAAGCAGAAAGATGAAGGTTATTAATTTTCCATGTTTGTGACTGGAAAGCCCAGAATGATAAAATTCACAGCACATTCTACCTAGTTATGCTACTGCAGTTGAACTGCATGCATAGCAGTGGCATTCAGGGATTTGGGATTTTCTAAGACCAAGAAGTTACACTTCTTACACATGATTAGTTAGGTAAAAACCAGACTAGAAATTTGGGCAAATGTCACTGTTCTGCCTTGAAACAGTGTAGGTATCAGTCAGTGATCAGGTTTCTCTTTCTCAAGAGGTGTGGTTAGGAAGCTTGGTTCTGTGGCTGTGGCAGCTGACCCACTGTATGAGGGAACCCGGTTACTACCAGCCATTACTGACTAGTCAGTGCAGTAGAACTAACTCCTTAATGTGCTTTGGTTCCCTGAAAGGGAGACAGCAAGTAAAAGGGACCTAAACATAAACGGAGGTGAAATTCTCCTGGTTCCCCGCCTCCCCTGCCGCCAACATCCCACATCCATACCTGAAAACAGGCTTTATATCTTTACATTAAGGACCTAGTGATCTTACCAGAGAAAATATAAGCTCTCAGAGCCACGGGTCCTCATGGGCAAAGTGGGGACGCCACCATCCACCCTGCCGAATTCCTATCACTGTGACTTATCAAACTAGATAATAGGAAATTGCCTCGACAACTTTATAACTTATATACTCTTCCCGCAGATAGACAAATACTTTACACATATCCATTTTTAAAAGCTCAGTCCCATGCTTATTAAAAGTTTAGCTGCCTTAGTCAGTTACACGACTTATTATGTTAAAGCCATATATCAGAGGCACTACTTCAGAGGGATGAATAGAGAGAGTAACTTCAGCTTTATGTCAACTTTACATGAGGTCATATGAAAAGTATGCCTCTACTTTACCTCACCTATCTGACACAAAATATAAGCTAAATTGTGAGCATCATTAGATACCCCTAGCCTCTTCCAGTCGCTTGGGATCCTGGATTTGCTGTGTAATGTTGGAAAAGTAACTTCACCTCTCTGGTCCTCAGTTCTCTCCTTCTGAAAGACTGGATTCTAACATATCTTTGTCAGTTGTCAACTTCAGTAATTCCAGGTTCCATTTTATTCGTAACCATCCCATATGCGTATTTTAGATGACAGAACATTCATAGACCTGGTCACCCTTGGGAGCTGTAATACATGGAGGGCGGACACACACGGGTTTTTTTTTTTTTTTGGAAGGGGGCTAGGAATAAAGAAAGCTAACCAACGTACTCTGCCCAAGTGCACTTTGCCACGATGGAAGCAAAGAAAAAAACAAAAAGCTCCCGAAACGCCTTCTCCTCGGTCCTCACGTCTATTAAATGAGGACACTGATACCTACGACGCTGTGATTCAAACTTGTATAAAATGAAGGTATATTAGTAGTTATTTTTCACAAGAAAATAGAAAAGGCGCCTGTCTTGAAGGCAGTCCCTTCTGAGCCAAGCCACCCTGCCCCTCAAGCCTGTCCTGCACACTTGTCCGGCCGCCCCATTAGCTAAGCTCGCCCAGGGCCACGTCTCCGGAGGCATCTCTCCTACCAACTCAGGGAACTTTGGCGAGAAGCCGAGGGCCGGGTCTCTCGCACCCCTCCTTCCCGTCGCCCCTTCCCCCCATCAGGAATCCATCTCCAGCCCCCTGATGACCGGGCAAGGTCCCCGGGACGGCGCCCCTCGGACGGCCGCCGGCGGGCGCGCGGGGCCGGGCGGGGCGCCAGGTGGTGGCCACGTGCGCGCCGCCCCCGCCCCCGGCGCCCGGCGCGGGGACCCGGGAGCCTCCGGCGGCCCTCCCGCCCGCCCGCCCGCCGCGTTCTGGCGCGTCCCAGCCCGGGGCAAAGCCGGCGTTACCTTCCTTCCTTCCCCGCGTCGCGTGATCGCCGCTGAGCTGGGCTGCGCCGGCGTCCCCGAGGCCGGAGGCGGCCCGACGGGACTGTGGCGCTGCGCCCCGGCTCGGCCGCGCACAGGAAGCCCGCGCCTGCGAACGTGCGACCCTTTTATAACCCACTTGTGACTCATAACCGACCAGGCGCCTTTTCTGTAAACCCCCCCACTTCCCCGCCTTGCCCCCCTCCCTCCTGTTCTTGGAACCTACAGCGCGAAAAACTTTTTTTCTTTTTAAAGGAAAAGTCGAAAAAGCCCAGCGCGGGATTGGTGTTTTCCCCTTTCCCTTTCTCGTGGGTCATTGTCTCTCTCTCTCTCTCTGTCTCTCTCTGTGTGTGTGTACGGGTGTGTGTGTGTGTGTGTGTGTGTGTGTTTGCTCTCGACACACGTCGTGTACTTTCCGGCCCAGGCGCTGCAAGGCTCGGACTCCCAACCTTTGTTCTGAATGAAAAGGAAACGCATTCAAATGAGCGTTTCAGTCCGCCGCCGAGGGGAAGTTGCTGGGTGGCCTGGCTGTCTGTACACTATCCTGGCAGATGAGAAGGACGCGGGAGCAAGTGGAAGACTTCTCTTCCCCCAAACAGAACACCTGGAGGCCAGCGGGTCCCTAACAGGAAAAAGGGTCAAGTGATTTCTGCGTGTGACCCCTCCCCTTCAGGATTGTTCTCCTGGGAATGTTCTCCTGGGGTTTAAGTACTGTCGTGCCTTGCCCGGTACCCGCATGTATATATACTTCAGGATATCCCCCCTTCTTTAAACTTGACCTCACCGACATTTTTTCCCTTGCCGTCTCCACCTCCCTTTCACTCTAAGGTCACATTCCTGGAGCAGAAAGGAACTTCACTTTTAATTTTGCTTTCATTGCCTCTCTCATTCTTTCCCATCCTACGGTTGGGGCGGGGGTGCATTTTCCTGGAGCGGGTCGTTTGACACATTGGATGGAAATGAATACAGTCATTCTAACACATGGCACGTGTATACTGTAAGCCTAGTTGAGTAACTCATTTTTGAGCCTCGATTCAATGATCTCTTCGACCTTAAGAAGGAAGGTGAAAGACATCTGAGGGGGAGGGAGGAGGTGGAGAGGAGGAGGGGAAAGTCAGGAATGGACTCCCCGCCCCCCTCCCCAGACACGTGACTCATACTTTTTTGTGGCTAAGACAGCAGCCAGGGTTGGATTTCAGCGCAAGTCTCCTATAGTTGGATCTCTATCCCAGAGTGGGGCAGGAGACATTTTAGAATAGTTTGTATTAAGCTAATGTTAGAAAGTTAGTCTGTAGGGTGCCTGATGATGTGGAAGCTAGAAATGACATAGTCCTTAATTTACAGATGGCCCAGGTTGGTTAAGGAACTTGGGGGCACTTTAAAACCCTCTATTCTTTAAAAAAAAAAAAAAAAGTTTTTGGCTGCCCTGTGAGACGTGCAGGATCTTAGTTCCCTGACCAGAGATTGAACCAGTGCCCTCTGTAGTGGAAGTGTAGGATCTTAACCAATTGGCCTGCCGTGGAAGCCCCCAAAACCTCTATTCTTAAGGCTTTTTCTTAAACTTTATTCTTGAGCCTTATTCTTTTTTTTTTTTTTTTTTTTTTGAGCCTTATTCTTAAGGCTATTCTTAAGGCATTTTCCCTATTTCTTGTAATTCAGAAAAGAATGATTATAATAATAATGGATGTGAGAGTTGGACCATAAAGAAGGCTGAGTGCTGAAGAATTGTTACTTTTGAACTGCAGCGTTGGAGAAGACTCTTGAGAGTCCCTTGGCAGCCAGGAGATCAAACCAGTTAATCCTAAAGGAAATCAATCTTGAATATTCATAGGTAGGAATGATGCTGAAGCTGAAGCTCCAGTACTTTGGCCACCTCATGTGAAGAAATGACTCACTGGAAAAGACCCTGATATGGGAAAGATTGAAGGCAAAAGGAGAAGGGGATGAGATGGCTGGATGGCATCACCGACTCAATGGACATGCATTTGAGCAAACTCCAGGAGGTGGTGAAAGACAGGGAAGCCTGGCATGCTGTAGTCCATGGGGTCACAGAGGGTCAGACACAACTTAGTGACTGAATAGAACATTTATAAAGCATTCACTATATGCCAGGCCCAGTTCTAAAACTCCATACGCATATTAATTCTTCCAGTCCTCACTGTGGTTGTTAGAGGGAGGGATATTGAGGCACAGAATAATTACACCCTTTGCCTTGCATCAGAGTAAGAAGTCAAAAAGAGATTCAAACTCAGCTCTGTCCCAGGTGTATGTCTCCACAATCCTGTCTCCCTGCTTGCCAGATCCACGTTGGTCCAGGAGCTGGAGAAGAGATGTAAAGTGTGTTGAGGGGAAAGAAATCAGGACCCCAATCAGGACAGAGTGGGTCTGCCTCTCTGCTTGTTGTAGATGTCTGCAAAGACTGTCCAAATCCCCTTTTCTCTTATTAGGTTGGAGTTTGAGATACACAGTAATGGTAGATCGATGTTTTTTTTTTCAATCAACCTGACTGACGTTTTACACTGGTTCTAGCTGTGGGAGCTAGGATTTCACTCCTCTGTGCCTCAGTTTCTTCATTTGTAAAATGAAGATAATAATGTCCTCCGTTAAGGATTGCTATAGAATGAATTGGGCTTCCCAGGTGGCTCAGTAGTAAAAGAATCCGCCTGCAATGCAGGAGACGCAGGTTCCATCCCTGAGCCAGGAAGATCCCTTGGAGAAGGAAACTGGCAACACACTCCAGTATTCTTGCCTGGGAAACTCCATGAACAGTGCACCCATGGAGTCACAGAAGAGTCAGACACGACTGAGCGACTAAACAATGTTAAACCACCTGGCTTCACTGGGCCCTTGTCCATTGTTAATTCTAAACGTTTTGTTTCTCTCCCTTGCCCATTTCTTCAAAGACCAGGGTAAGTTCAAGTTAATATTTTTTGAGAACCAGAAGCCCTTTGGAAATACCAGCTAATGGTAAATAATAGTGGACACGGTTGTGCCTCTCTCAGTGTTTTCTACAGTCCATGGGGTTGCAAAGGGTCAGACACAACTTAGCCACTAAACATAGCAACAACAAATGGAATGAATTGTGTATCCCCCACCATGCCCCAGATCCATGTGTTGAATCCTTAAGTCCTAATGTGACTGTATTAGGAAGAAGGGCCTGTGAGGAGATGATAACAGTTAAATGAGGTCATCAAAGTGGGATCATAATCTGAAATGGCTGTTTTTATGAGAAGAGGAAGAGACCCCAGAGCTCTGTTTCTCCACACCCACTCCAAGAAAAGGTCATGGGAGCACACAGTGTGATGATGGCCACCTACAAGCCAGGAAGAGTCTTCACTGGACACCAGATCCTGCTTGACGTTGATCTCGGGCTGTCCAGCTTTCATATCTGAGAACATGTATGTCTATGGTATTTTGTAATGGCAGCCTTAGCAAATCAAGACAGGGGTGCAATTATTCAAAATGATGGATGTGTAGTGCCTGTTTCAAACCAGAGCTTCAGAAAGTAGGAGCCACTCACTGGCACAAGTGTTGTCACCTGGATGTTGTTATGGGTTGAATTGTGTCTCCCCCGAACTTGTACATTGACATCCTAACCCCCAGTACCGTAGAATGTGACTTTACTTGGAAATAGAGGTCCGTTGCAATGTAGTTAGTTAAGATGAAGTCTTAAGCTGGGTTCCTAGTCCAAGAGGACTAGTGTCCTTAAGAAAAATTGCCATGTATAGAGAAAAAGATACACATAGACGGAAGATGATGTAAAGTGACACAGAAAGAATACGGCCATCTACACACCAGTGACAGAGGACTGGACAAGATCTGATCCTTCTCTCGCGTGCGGAAGGAACCAACCTTGCCAGTACCTTCATTTTGGACCTCCTGCCTCCAGAAGTGTGTAAGACCATAAAGTTCTTATGAGTGAGAGAGTCAGTTCCTAGGCAGGTTGATAAGAAGTCTGGATGTTCCCTAGGAGAGAGCGGTCTGGAATTCTCAAGGAGGAGGAAAGGACAGACTCCACCCACCCCCCCAGCCCCCCATTCCTTAGGATTGTATAACAATAATGTATCCTGCTTGAAGACAGTCTCTGGAAAAAACCTTCTGGCTAATCCTGTTATCTTAAAATGTAAATTATGGGAGTGGGTCTAGTAAGGTCTTTACAACCTCACAATAAACTGTGGAAAATTCTGAAAGAGATGGGAATACCAGACCACCTGACCTGCCTCTTGAGAAACCTGTATGCAGGTCAGGAAGCAACAGTTAGAACTGGACATAGAACAACAGACTTGTTCCAAATAGGAAAAGGAGTACGTCAAGGCTGTATATTGTCACTCTGCTTATTTAACTTCTATGCAGAGTACATCATGAGAAATGCTGGGCTGGAGGAAGCACAAGCTGGAATCAAGATTGCCGGGAGAAATATCAATAATCTCAGATATGCAAATGACACCACCCTTATGGCAGAAAGTGAAGAGGAACTAAAAAGTCTCTTGATGAAAGAGGAGAGTGAAAAGTTAGCTTAAAGCTCAACATTCAGAAAACTAAGATTATGGCATCTGGTCCCATCACTTCATGGCAAATAGATGGGAAAACTGTGGAAACAATGGCTGACTTTATTTTTCTGGGCTCCAAAATCACTGCAGATGGTGACTGTAGCCATGAAATTAAAAGATGCTTACTCCTTGGAAGGAAAGTTATTACCAACATAGACAGCATGTTAAAAAGCAGAGGTATTACTTTGTCAACAAAGGTCCATCTAGTCAAGGCTATAGTTTTACCAGTGGTCATGTATGGATGTGAGAGTTGGGTTATAAAGAAAGCTGAGCACCGAAGAATTGATGCTTTTGAACTGTGGTGTTAGAGAAGACTCTTGAGAGTCCCTTAGACTGCAAGGAGATCCAACCAGTTCATCCTAAAGGAAATCAGTCCTGGGTGTTCATTGGAAGGACTGATGTTGAAGCTGAAACTCCAATACTTTGGCCACCTGATGCGAAGAGCTGACTCTTTTGAAAAGACTCTGATATTGGGAAAGATTGAAGGCAGGAGGAGAAGGAGAAGACAGAGGATGAGATGGTAGGATGGCATCACTGACTCAATGGACATGAGTTTGGGTAAACTCTGGGAGTTGGTGATGGACAGGGAGGCCTGGCGTGCTGCACTCCATGGGGTTGCAAAGAATCAGACACGACTGAGTGACTGAACTGAACTGAATAAGTAATTAAAAAGTATATAACTCCATTGCTAACACTAATGAGGGGGTACTCTTTCTGCCCCCTTCTGATGTTTATGTCAGAAGCTTTCTCTATCCCTTTTGTACTTTAATAAAACTCTATTACACAAAAGCTCTGAGCAATCAAGCCTTGTCTCTGGCCTCGAATTTAATTCTTCTTCTCCAGAGGCCAAGAATCCCAACGTCTTTCGTGGTTCAGCAGCAACATTTCAGTGAGGACACCTCATTTATGCTACTATGTTATGGCAGAATAATCCCTTTGTGTGTCCAGGACTTATCTGGCTGGCATCCTTGTCCCTTCTTATGACTGCTCATACCCATCAGAGGCTGAGCAAACCAATGACCTCTCAGATCACAGTGGTACTTGTTGATATTACTTATTATAGTTGATGATGAATAGATGGTGACAACTGGCACAACTACACACCAGTGGGGAAGTCTTGCTAAACACACCATAAGTTTGTGAAATTCTGCAAAAACCACAATAATCACAGGGAATGATTACTAACCAGGTTACAACCTCTCCCCTTAAAAATTAATGATGGAAAAATTTTTAAATAATTCCTGGAGGCTTAGTGTTAAACTCCTCTTGAAGCTCAGCCCTTAAGGGTACAAGAGAGAGATTTGTTACAGTGGATCATATTTTTCACATGGTGGGTGAAGAAATAGTCCAACATTTCAGGCTTGGCAGTTTATTTAGTGTAGCACAAGGTTTCAGTTGAATAGTAAAATGGAGATAATTCATTACTCCATGAACTTGTGGATGCTTTCTGTCCCTGGGGATGAAATGAGTTGAACTGACTTCCTCTAGACTGCATCAGTGATGCAACCATAATTAATGCCCAAGGCTAAAAATCTTGCCTCCATAAGATGTTCAGACTTAATAAATGATGTTTATTTTTCATACACGGAGCATCAGAAGTTAGTTTTTTTCCTATGATAATTTAACATTTATTCCTTTCACTGTTGTAATGTCTTGGAAGTTCAAATCTGTAGTCTGTATTTTCTCATCCACATTTCCTCTGTAAATAGATTTCTGGTTAAGAGTGTTTTATGATATTCTTAAATGCTGGGGTGCCTGCCTTCCCCTTTAGAAGATAAAGGCACCTCTCTCTTTTAAAAATTTCTTTCATTTAAAGAGATGAAGTTTACAGATTATAGATAATTAACCTTTTAACTTGATCTTTCCCATTCACCTCTTTCCAAAAGCACAAGGAAATGAAGTCAGACCTCTAAATAAGAGAGTATGTTTATTGCAGAGTTACAGGCTCTAACTAGCTATAACATCATTGTCAATCATTTGGATGCACCAATGGCCTCATGAGAATCCTTTTGTCTGCATGTTTGCTGCCTGCCTTCTGTAGATAACTTATTTTATAACCTTAATGTTTAAACTTTATGGTAATGGCTTTCTGCTCTGGGCCAGTTTCTCCTTTTTTGTGTTTTGTGGAGCCAGGTTGTCATCATCTGTTGGAAAGTTTCATGTCATGGAGGAAGAGTGAGGGTCTTGGGGTTGAATGGAGATTCGAAAAATCTTCTGGTTTATGAACAACCCTGGCAGGGAACCATCCTGTTCCCAGCTACTATCATCACATATAAAGAAGACTCCGCCAGCCGCCTCCCACCCCTCGTGGCTCTCCCATCACTCAGTATCTGACCCCAGCCATGCTCTTATCTCTGCTGGCCTGGCCCAGGATTCTCAGCTTCAGTTGGTGAATTGATGACTCACTCACAGTAAATCACTCTCCACTGTCGTTTTTTTTTTTTTTCCTTTCTTTCTTCTTCTCTGAAATGATAGGGAGACACTCTAATAGAGCACCAGCACTGTCTATTCTTGTGTTTTATTTCTTCTTGAAGACCAAGGTGTACAAACCAGGCTCCTGGAACCTTCCTTCAAACTCAGTGGTACTTTGATTGCTCAATTAGTTGGCATGGGCTGCCGTAATCAGTTCTAGTAAGGTGGTTGTACCTAGAGCCTGTTATTCAGAGTGAAGTCAAAAGGAGAAAAACAAAATATCGTATATTAATGCATGTGTGTGGAATCTAGAAAAATGGTATTGATGAACCCATTTGAAGGGAGGAATGGAGACAGATATGTACAGAATGGACTTGGGGACACAGTGGGGGAAGGAGAGAGTGGGATGAATGGAGAAAATAGCATCAGCAGGTATACACTACTGTGGTTAAAATGGACAGCTGGTGAGAAGCTGCTCTATAAACACCGGGAGACAAGCCTGGAGCTCTGTGATGACCTAGAGGGATGGGATTGTTGGATCATGTGATAACTCTATTTTTAGTTTTTTAAGGAACCTCCATACTATTCTCCATAGTGTCTGGACTAATTTACATTCTCACCAACAGTGTAGGAGAGTTTCCTTTTCTCCACACCCTCCTCCGCATTTATTAATTGTAGACTTTTTGATAATGGACATTCTGACCGGAGTAAGATGATACCTCATTGTAGTTTTGATTTGCTTTTCTCTAATAATTAGAGATGTTGAGCATCTTTTCATGTGTTATTGGCCCTCTGTCTGTCTTCTTTGGAGAAATGTCTATTTAGGTCTTCTGCTCATTTTTTGATTGGGTTGTTGTTTGTTTTTTTGGTATTAAGATGTATGAACTGTTTGTATATTTTGGAAATTAAGCCTTTGTTGGTCACGTTGTTTGCAAGTATTTTTTTCCAGTCTGTAGGTTGTCTTTTTTGTTTTGCTTATGGTTTCCTTTGCTTTGAGAAAGCTCAAAAATTTGATTTGGTCCCATCCATAAATTTTTGCTTTTATTTCTATTGCCTTGGGAGACTGATCTATGAAAATTTTGCTGTGATTTATGTCACAGAATATTTTGCCTCTCTTATGTTCTGTTCTAGGAGTTTCATGGTATTATGTCTTATATTTAAATCTTTAAGTCATTTTGAGTTAATTTTTCTGTGTGGTGTGAGGGAGTCATCTGACTTTAGTTGTATGTGGCTGTATAACTTTCCAGATACCACTTACTGAAGAGACTGACAGCCTTAAATTTTAAAATCTTTTGTTCTATACTTGTTTCCTCTCACCATTAAATGGTTACTTTTGCATTTACATGCTGTCTTTACCACTCTACTGGAAATTGTATTCACAAATTATACTGAGAAGCAATGTAAAAGAATTTGGGAAGTTCTACCTCCGCTGGGTCAATTTGTAGAAAACATTCACTAAAGAATCTGCCTGCAGTGCAGGAGACCCTGGTTCAATTCCTGGGTTGGGAAGATCCCCTGGAGAAGGAAATGGCAGCCCACTCCAGTATTCTTACCTGGAGAATACCATGGACAGAGGAGCCTGGCAAGCTGCAGTTCATGGGATTGCAAGAGTTGGATGTGACTTAGTGACTAGAGAGAGAGAGAGAGAGAGAGAGAGAGAAGATTCCCACATCATATGGAGAAAAAGTGTTTATATTTAGTCTGTAAATAACATTGGCCTCCTTGGAGTAATAAATTGTGTGCAAACACTGATACAATCTTTTAGGGAGTTAACTATGTTGGGATCATGTAGCTACTAGGCTAGTGTCTGAAGATGAACAAGAGAATTCAGGACAAGTTGCATATTCTTTTTTTTTAAAAAAGACTTTATTTGCTTAAGACTAGTTTTAGGGAAACAGCAAAATCAAGAAGGTACAGAGATTTTCCATATACCAGCTGCCCCTCTACATGCTTAGCCTCCTCCATTATCAACATTCCCCACCACAGTGGTGTATTTGCTACAATTGATGAACTTGCACTGACAAATCATAATCACCTCACATCCACCGTTTACCTTACAGTCCACTCTTAGTGTTTTCCATTCTATGGGTTTGTACAAAAATATAAAGATATGTATCTGCCATTATGGTACCATTCAGATTTTTTAATTGCCCTAATAATTCTCTGTTTAGGCTACTCATCCCTGCCTCACACTCCAACCCCTGGCAACCACTGATCTTTTTACTGTCCCTATGGTTTTAGATTTTCCAGAATGTCATATAGAAAATATCCTTTTAGATTGGCTACTTTCTCTAAGCAATATTCACTTAAGGTTCCTCCGTGTTTTTTCATGGCTTGATAGCTCATTTCTTTTAAGTTCTGAATAACGTCCGATTGTCTTGATATACGGCTTCCCAGGTGGCTCAGTGGTGAAGAACCTGCCTGCCAATGCAGGAGACATAAGAGATGTGGGTTTGATCCCTGGGTTGGGAAGTTCCCCTGGAGAAGAGGGTGACAACCCACTTCAGTATTCTTGCCTGAAGAATCCCATGGACAGAGGCGCCTAGAAAGCTACAGTCCATGGGGTCACAAAGAGTCAGATCAACCGAGAGACTGAGCACACACGCACGCGTGCATGTCTGGGTATACTACAGTTTATTCATTGACCTACTGAAGGACACCTTGGTTGTTTCCGAGTTTGACAATTATGAATAAAGCTGCTATAAACATCTGTGTGTAGGTTTTTGTGCGGCCAGTAATTAGGTTTTAGATTTTTAGGTAAATATCAAGGAGCCGATTTCTGGGTTGTATGGCAAAAGAATGCTTCATTTTGTAAGAAAATGTAAACTGTCTTCCAAAATGACTGTACCATTTTGCATTCCTCCAGGAATGAATGAGGATTCGTGTTGCTCCACATTCTCTTGAGCATTTGATGTTGTCAGTGTTCTGGATTTTGGACATTTTAATGTGGGTAGTGGTACAGTGGCTCAAACAGTAAAGAACCTGCTCTCAGTGCAGGAAACCCAGGTTAGATCCTTGGGTCAGGAAGCTCCCCTGGAGAAGGAAATGGCAACCCACTCCAGTATTCTTGCCTGGAGAATCCCATGGACAGAGGAAGCTGGGGGACTATAGCTACAGGGGTTGCAAAGAGTTGGACACAACTGAGTGACTAACACTTTCACTGCAGTGGTATCTCAGTGTTGTTTTAATTTGCATTTTCCTGCTGACGTATGATGCAGAGCATCTTTTGATATGCTTACTTGCCATCTGTCTGCTTTCTTTGGTGAGGTATCTAACAGCTATTTGACCCACTTTATTATCAGGTTGTTTATTTCTTTTCATTGAGTTTTAATAGTCCTTTGTATATTTTGGATAACAGTTTTTCAACAGATAACTTTTTTGCAAATACTTTCTCCCAGTCTGTGATTTGTCTTCTCATTTTCTTGACTTTGTCTTTCACAGGAAAGGAGATTTTAATTTTAAAGACATTCACCTTATCAATGATCTCTTTCATGGATCATGCCTACGGTGTTGTAACTAAAAAGTCATCACTACACCTGAGGTCTTCTTGGTCTTCTATGTTTTCTTCTAGGAGTTGTATAGTTTTACATTTAGGTCCACTGTGAATTTTTTTTCATGCTACATATTTTTAAATTAAAAAAAATCTGTTATGCAACAGGCAAACTTAGCTCTAGATATAGCTACCTGTGTAACTAATTATGAGGCTTTTTGGGATTTAAGAAGCCCAGTACCATGAGGGTAGTAAGGTCATTTTTGTGTCATCCCAGTAAGAGAAGCTGCAAGTGGCCCATTCTTGCTGTGACTACTCATCCATTCAGTTACTGTTCCTGTCCCTCTAGGTTGTGAGAACGTGAGTTCTGGATGCAGTGTAGGTTTCCTGTCAGTGTTCTTTTCTTTTCTCCATTACTATGCACTTGTGCATTTGTGCATTACTGCATTTGTGCGTTTTGTCACAAAACTTTTGCTTTAATTCCCTGAGGTGTTAAGTACCTTCATTTACTCATATCAAAATTGTCTTAATGGAGCAGATTCCAACCATTTTGGTTGGCCATAATTGCTTGTTTTAAGCTCTAATTGCTTTCCAAGGAGAAAATAGTTTAATAGCACCAAAGCCTCTGGATTAGTGTTCACTGGGAAAATTCATGAGCCCATGGGCAGCAGCAGCCGTAAAGGTTCCTTGCTGCTGTTCACACTATTGAGGCAGGTCACAGTGACCTGATAGGGCAAGATGTTAGATTTTAGGAGAGTGAAACTGACACGTGGGCCGTGTGGCTTTAAGCATCATGATTAGGGAAGTACTTGCCTTTCTCCTGATGTGATCAGGGGGCCAGGGTCCCAAACTTATGGTTGTAGCTATACAATATAACAAGCTAGTGATATAATCCTGGCAGGTCCAGATAGGGTGGTTTAGTAAGCCGAACAATGGCCTTCTCAGAGTTGTCCTTGTTTTCATCCCTGGATCCTGTGATTACATTACATGGCAAGTGAGAATTGTTGGTATTGTTCAGTCACTAAGACATTTTGGGCTCTTTGCAACCCCATGGACTGCAGCATGCCAGGCTTCCCTGCCCTTCATTATTTCCCAGAGTTTGGTCAAACTCACATCTGTTGTGTCGGTGATGCCATCCAACACAATGATTGTCATCCTCTGTCATCCCCTTCTCCTGCCCTCAATCTTTTCCAGCATCAAGGGCTTTTCCAATGAATTGGCTCTTCAAATCAGGTGGCCAAAGTATTGGTGCTTTTAGCTTCAGCATCAGTCCTTCCAATAAATATTCAGGGTTGATTTTCTTTAGGATTGACTGGTTTGATCTCCTTGCAGTACACCAGACTCTCAAGAGTGAGAATTAAGTTTTTATTTATGTTATTTATTTGGCCGTATTGGATCTTAGTTGTGGCATGCTAACTCTTAGTTGAGGCATATGGGATCTAGTTCTCTGCCCAGGGTTTGAACCCAGGCACCCCTGCATTGGGAGCACAGAGTCTTAGCCACTGGACCACCAGGGAGGTCCTGAGAATTAAGGTTGTAGATGGAATTAAGTTTGCCAATCAGCTGACCTTAAAATTAGATTAAACTGAATTCTTCAGATGGACCCAATTTGATCACAAGGGTTGTTTTAATGTAAAAAAAGGAAGTAAGAAAGTTAGTATCAGAGTATAACTCAATGTGAAAAAGACTAGACTGGCCATCACTGGCTTTGCATATGGAAAAAGGCCATGAGCCAAGGAACGCGAACAACTTCTAGAAGTTGGAAAATGTGGGAAAACAGATTCTCCATTAGCGCTTTCCAAAGGAATGCAGCTCTGCTCACCCATTTTACAGTTGTGCTTTTCAGAACTGTTAATAGCCAATCTATATTGTTTTAAGGCATTCAGCTTGTGGGGGTCTGTTACAACAGCATAGAAAACTAATACAGAAGGAGTTGTTGGGTCTAAGCATCAAGCTTGGCCAGGACTGATGGCCTTAGGTGGCTGGGTTGTAGCCACTTGTTACACAGCTTCACAAAGGCTAGGTCTTTCTCCTTGCAGGTAGCCATTCTTGGACAAGTTAACCCTTATCTTACCTCTCACTACTATTTCTAATTCAAATGTAAAACTACATGGTTTAAATTTACTTTGATGTCACAACTGTATCTCTTCTCTTCCACCCCAATTATCCTGGCTTCCAGCAACATCAACCTTACTGCTTATCCGGCTACACACAAGGCATCCCTGGTGACAGGGAGAAACACCTGGGTTCCAGGAGAGGGTTGACTGTTTCTCTTCAGTCTCTTGTTTTTAGTGTCTGTCTACCATCTGATGTATCAAGTATAGCATTTCTGAGTCTTACCAGCAGACCAGTAGGCATCTCCCACCGGTACAGTCTCTGTGTGTGCGTGTTCTAGGCTGCACCTTCCTATGTTCTGCATCATCAGTATATTCCTTCTCATGCTCTGTGTCTTCCAGACAGTTATTGAATTCCTTATTTACTGATAGTTATCATCCTGTTCTCTCTGCTGTGGGTTTACTATGCTGCCAGTGCAGGAGAAATGGATTTGATCCCTGGGTCAGGAAGATCCCCTGGAGAAGGAAATGGTAACCTGCTCCAGTATTCTTGCCTGGGAAATCCTATGGACAGAGGAGCCTGGTGGACTGTAGTCTGTGGGCTCGCAAAAAGAGTTGGACACAACTTGGTGACTAAACAGCAGACAACAGACAGGGCCTTAGGAGATAGAGAAAATTAATGTACTCAACTGCTCCTTGAACCCAGAGCCTTATGAAGCTTTACTCTCCTTACCACCCAACCCATAGTTTAGTAGATGAGTCAGCTTTAGTTGCATATGCTTTTAGAATTTTTTTTCAGTATTTCTAAGAAAACCCACTTTCAAAGTGAAAACCTCATTTGTTTATATCTTATTTTGAAAGACATTCAGCATCCATTTTATCTCATTTCTGTCTTCAAGAAATCCTCCTTGTTTCTGTCCAAGCCTCCCTGATTTTCCTGCATGTATATATTAATACATATTTTTATATTGCATTGCTGCTGCTAAGTCGCATCAGTCATGTCTGACTCTGTGCGACTCCATAGACAGCAGCCCACCAGGCTCCGCCATCCCTGGGATTCTCCAGGCAAGAACACTGGAGTGGGTTGCCATTACCTTCTCCAATGCATGAAAGTGAAAAGTGAAAGTGAAGTCACTCGTCATGTCCGACTCTTCGTGACCCCATGGACTGCAGCCAACCAGGCTCTTCCATCCATGGGATTTTCCAGGCAAGAGTACTGGAGTGGGTTGCCATTGCATTATTTCAACATAAATTTCAGAGAGATTTGTGGTGGGGAGAAAAGGAAATGTGTATGCTTAGTCAACCATCTTCAACTTGAAGGCAGAACTTTCAAATTTTTAAATTATATAATTCAATAGCCTTTTCTCTTTTCATTAAAGTCTTATAGTCTATAAATCTGAAAGCTTTCAGAAAAAGCAGCCTAAAAGTGTGATTATGAAAACACATTTAGAGAAGTTCCTAGTTAACTTCTCTTTAAAAATATTTGATCCTGAAGGCATAATCTAGGACTTCTTATCAATTGCATTCTATTTTTGACTTACTTTCTTCTCACAAGATATATATTCTTATCTGTCCCTTCCTCTTTTGGTTGAGTATTTAACTCCTTCATACTGTATGACTCAAAACCTTCCCATATTTCTTTGAAATTTTACTGTATTTTAAGTTCTTCTCTTACATGACTCTTTTGCAAAAGATCACTGATACTTCAGGTGAACCAGAAGCCACTGAAATTATAAGAAATATTCTGTGTATTACGTTATTTAAACTGAAAGGAAAATCTGGTATTTTGCTGAATATTCTCAAATCTGTATATATCCATGAATTAATCCTGTAAGAGATTTTTTGAATGCATACAATTGGCCAGACATGTTTTAGGCTCTAAAAGTGACCAAGTGGTGACCAAGACAGAAAAATCATGATGTTTACATTCTGATAGGAAACAGTCAATAAGATCAACAGGTAAAAGACATGTGTATTAGTGCTCTTAGAGAGGTGGAGCCAATAAGATATATAAACATAAAGAGATTTATTTTAAAGAATTGGCTCATGCAGTTATGGAAGCTGGCAAGACTCTAGATCTGCAGAGTGTGCTGACAAGCTGGAGACCCAGGAATCTCGTTCTAGTCTGGGTGCTAAGGCCTGAGAACCAGGAGAGCCAAAGACAGAGTTCCATTGCAAAAGCTGCAGGTCTGAGACTCAGGAAAAGCCTGTGTTTCAGTTTGAGTTTGAAAGCAAGAAAAAGGACAATGTTCCTACTCCAAGATGGCCAAGCAGAAGGAGTTCCTTTCTGTGCAGGAGGATCCGTCTTTTGTCTGGCCTTCTATTAACTGGACAAACCCCACCCATATTAGGGAGTACAATCTGCTTTGCTCAGTCTACCTATTAAAACAAAAGTGTTATTCTCTCAGTTGTGTCTGACTCTTTGTGACTCCATGGACTGTAACCCTCCTGGCTCCTTTGTCCATGAAATTCTTTTGGCAAGAATACCAGAGTGGGTTGACATTCCCTTCTCCAAGAGATCTTCCCGACCCAGGGATTGAACCTGGGTCCTCCTGCATTACAGGCAGATTCTTTACTGTCTGAGCCACTGGAAAAGTCCTTATTAATATGGGAATCTTAAAAATAAAAACAAGTTAGAGATGAAACTGACCCTGTGACTTGGAGCATATTCTACTCCTGCAGTCATAATGTATACTCAAGGAACTGACTATGGAATCGTGGAGATTCATAATGAAAGACTGCAGCGCAAATGTGATGGTGGAAGGTCCTGGAACTGTGTTTGTTTAAAGCATTCAAGTATGATGGGCTGTGGTACGCAGTGTCTCTTGAAGTGAATGGCAACTATACCATTTTGTTTCTAGACCAAGTTCACCCTGCAACAGGCACAGACCCAGGGGCTCTGAAAACCTTAAACCTGGAGAGTCAACCATGTGTTTTTTGGTGGTCATATCTGCCAGCAAGGCATAAGGTGTGGAAGATCCCCTAAGTTAGTAATGATTTCAGGGGTTGTATGGATTCCACTTATTTGAGTGGGTAGGAGATCCCTTTCAGTAGCAAACCAAGAAACTAGGTACACATTGAATAATCAATGGATGTATCATCTCTTGGGTGCTTATGAGCAGCTATAGAAAGAAGAGTGCTTAAGTAATACTTGCCAGGATGGAAGCATTTGCAATTCATCACCTACTGGAGGTTCTTATTGCAAATACAGTGCCTTAGACATAGGGGCATATTGTGAGGTGAGCATCAAGCTGTGTTCCTCCCATCCATGCCTTTATGGTGGTACATGCATTGTGGACAATGGACTTAGTTTGCCAATGTAGACAATTACATACTGGTCAGAGGTGCCAGTTTAGCCCATGCTGCAAAGATAAACCCTGTGAAAATGGTGGAACATGTTTTGACAGTTTGGATGGTACTGTTTTGTCCGTGTGATTCAGGTTTTAGGGGAGAAATGTGTCAGAGTGACATCGAGGAATGTGCTGGAAACTTCTGCCATAACTTGGCCCTTTGTGAGAATGCACATGGCTCCTATTACTGTAACTGGGCACAGGGCTGTGTACAGAGGAAAACACCACTTAGAGACAACATGTATTGTCTCCATGGAATATTAGATTGGCTGAAAGCATAGGGATAGTTTTATAAGGAGAATATTTTCACTGGTGCAGGAAGATGTTTAGATGAAAGAAGAAACACCAGGCTGAACAGGAAGACAAACTCTTGGGACCAACCACAGCTTTCTTGCTAAGACCATAGTTTGATTCCAAACTGAATAAGAACATTGGCTCAGGCATACTACCCCAGGCATTTATGCATCCCATTTCCTACACTCCAACCATTCCACGTGGCTCTTGGAACACTCTTAACTGAAATTTGTTTGAAGGATCTGTTACATCAGAGCATTCTGAATTCCATATCTTTAGCCCTGAGTCTGTGCAGAGACATGGAAAAGCAGTGGATATTTGTACATTGCCTCAAACTTGTCTTCCTGTCCTCCTTTGAAGACTCCTGAGAGTGACTCAATATAGAACCCTAACAGAGACATCCACCATAATGGTAAAGTAGCAGATCTTGAGGCTTGCCCCTCCAAGAAACCTCCAGAGGAAAGACTTTCTCATTCCTACAGTGTCTGGGAAAGCCTAGCAGAAGGGCAGTCCTGTAGCTTCTTTTCATCTGAATCAAGTACTGAGATACACTGGATTGGATGTCAAGTGTTCCTCTGGCAGATACAGAAAAATTTCCTAGTTATTGGGAAACCCCTATACTCACTGGATCCAAATGCCACTGATACAGGCTATTATCCTGGAAGTTACAACACTAAAAGCAGTTTTTCTGCCCTCTCTAGAAGTTTTTTGCATTCCTAATGAACCATCACTGAGACCTCCAGAATTCAGCGATCAGTTGAATCCACAGGCTCTCCTAGAGACAGACCTTCCTAATGAACCATCACCGTGACCTCCAGAATTCAGTGATCAGTTGAATCCACAGGCTCTCCTAGAGACAGACCTTGCCTACAGATCCATAATAACCTTGATTATAGTTCTATTATGTGTTCATCTCTTTCACTGCACACTATGAAGAGCAGGGACTCTGTTTTATTTATTTGTCTCATGTTTTATTTATTAATCTTGTGGTCTAAGCAAATACCAAGTGTATTGCCTGTTTAGAGCATAAGCTTAATATGACTTGATGATTTCCAAAATGAATAATCTATCTTCCTAGTCAGTCAAGCCAGAAGTCTTAGAGATGCTTGTGGTTCTTAATGCCTCATTAACCCCTATATTGAATTGGCTATTGACTCCTATTCACTTCACTGTCCAAGTGTTGTTTATATCTGCCACCCACTCTCCATCCTCGCTGTCATCAGTTTGGTTTTCATAATTGTTCACTTGAACCGTTTCAAAGCTCTTGCTTCCTCTAGTTCTATTATTCTATGGTCTATTCACCACATGGCCACGAGGATGAGGTTTTAAACATGTACATTTGGTCACATCATTTCCTGTTAAAATGACTTTGATGACTTATCTGACATACAAGCTTTTTTCATGATCTGGTCATTTTCCTGTATGTCCTCAGAATACATCTATGCTGAACTACTTGTTCCTTCATATAAATCTATAAATCTCTATCTTGATCACAGGGCATTGGTAATAGGCTCTCAGAGCAGAAGTATTTCTAAGACATGATTCCTGCCCTCATTGAATTCTTGATTGAACACTGGAAACAGTCATTTTAAATGTTATAAATGTTATGATAAAAATGACTGTGAGTGATATAAACACTTGAGAAAATATGTAACCCAGATTGGGGGATAAAATTGTCAGATGCAAACTGGTAGAGGATAGGAGGTAACACATGGGCTAGCTAAAAGGATGAGCAAGAATTGATCAGGTAAGGAAGAAAAGGTGGCTTTTAAATTTGCAGTTAGAGGTAGCTATGTATGTAGCAAAGGGAGAAAGTGCTTTGTCAGGGAAAATGGTTGCATGAACCTGTGTGTCTGTGTTGGGGTAGTGATCAGACTGCAGTTAACAGAAGGGACTAGATCAGAAACTACCCTGTATACCAGGTTAGTGATTTGAAAATTCTTTTCAAGGCAGTGAAGAGGTATTGAAAGATGGAAATGTATGAGTGGCATGCGCATATTCATATTTTAGGAAAATAATTCTGTGATAAATCTAATTAACAGATTGGAGTGGAGCAAGAATGGAGGCAATGGAAGACCTTGGCAATGATCCAACTGGTAAATTATGAGAACTTGAGTTAAGTCAATAGTAGGAAATTGGAGAAGCTATACATGTGAAAAGTAGAAATAGTAGTAACTGATGCCTGAGCACATGGGTCAGGGAGAAGGATGAGTCAGGGGTTATTCTTAGGTTTCTGGTTTCAGAGAAGAGATTAGAACACAGGGAATGTAGGAAAAGAGCATTGGGAGGAGCATGGTCACATAGAATTAAGATGCTTATTGGATACCCAAGTGGAGACCCGCATGCACAATTAGGTGTCATGATCTAGAGTCCAGCTCATTAGTTTGGTTTCAGATAAATATAATTTGGAGGCATGTAGGCATTATTTGATGCCATGGAGATTATACAATATCAGATAGGAAAAGTATTAGTGTGGGAAGAGAAGAGATGAAAAAAGAGGTCTTTTCAACCTCAAAAGGTCTGAAAACTTCAGTACTTAGAGATGACTGAAGGAAGGGGGAAGAGTAGAAGGACAAGGAAGGAGAGACACCATGGAAGAGTCTTAAGAGCCAAATTAGGAGACAGTTTTGTGACAAAGGAGATGCTCTACAGATTTAGTGTGGCAGGGTAGTCAACTCATAAAAATTTAAACATTTTCTTTGATTTTGGCAACAGGAAAGTCTTTGATAATGTTGGTAAGAGCAGGGTCAGAAGAGTGGTGAGGGTAGAAACTGTGGTAGAAACCACAGGGGTTTGAAGAGCCTATGGGTGTTTATGAATTGGACGTGAGTATAGACAACTTTTTCAAGTAGCAAGTAGTTTGATACTGAAGAGAATGATGAAGGGTTGTAGCTATAAGAAACAAAAGGGTCAAAAAGCAAGACTTTTCAGACAGAAAAGGTGATGATGGTATTTATGCTGCTGCTGCTGCTAAGTCACTTCAGTCGTGTCTGACTCTGTGCAACCCTATGGACTGTAGCCCACCAGGCTCCTCTGTCCATGGGATTCTCCAGGCAAGAAAACTGGAGTGGGTTGCCATGCCCACCTCCAGGAGATCTTCCTCACCTCGGGATTGAACCTGCATCTCTTATATCTAATGCTTTGGCAGGTGGGTTCTTTACCACTAGCACCACCAAAGATATTTATATGCTAAAATAAAAGAGAAAGAGTGGGAGCTGGATATATGGTCAAGAAGGGACAACTAATTTAGCAATATCCCTAAAGATATGGAGGAAAAATTAGATACAGAGATTAGGAAAATTAGCTCAGGAAATTTAGCCAGAATTTTTCAGGGAAAATGGTAACTAAAAATAGTAAGGTAATGGCTTAAAAGACCTGGATATGAACACTAAAACTAGTTGAAATAAAGATACATCAAATGTATCTTGTTAAAATCTGAGAAAAAGTCAAAATTTTCTCCTAAATGCAAAGAAAGTGAAAGTGAAGTTGCTCAGTTGTGTCCGACCCTTTTCGACACCATGGTCTGTAGCCCACCAGGCTCCTCCATCCATGGGATTTTCTAGGCAGGAGTACTGGAGTGGGTTGCCATTTCCTTCTCCAGGGGATCTTCCCTACCCAGGGATTGAACCTGGGTCTGCATTGCAGGGCAGATTCTTTACCATCTGAGCCACCAGGGAATTAATAGCAAATATCTAAGCATAAAACATAAAATAATATTAATAACAACTGAGAAGTAGTGATGGTTACTGCTGCTGCTAAGTCTCATCAGTCATGTCCGACTCTGGGCGACCCCATAGACAGCACCCAACAGACTCCTCCGTCCGTGGGATTCTCCAGGCAAGAATACTGGAGTGGGTTGCCATTTAAACATGTTTTAAGTCCAATACTTTGGCCACCTGATGCGAAGAGCTGACTCATTGGAAAAGACCCTGATGCTGGGAAAGATTGAAGGCAGGAGGAGAAGGGGATGACAGAGGATGAGATGGCTGGATGGCATCACCGACTCAGTGGACATGGGTTTGTGGGGACTCCGGGAGTTGGTGATGGACAGGGAGGCCTGGCATGCTGCATTTCATGGGGTCACAAAGAGTTGGACACGACTGAGCGACTGAACTGAACTGAAGTTAAATAATAAAGCTTAAAAGGCCTTAGCCATCTCCCACTCAATTCAAGGTCTTGGCTCAGATGTTGTTTCCTCCGTAAAATGTTCTCTGAACATCTTAGTCAAGGTGGCATCTCTCCTACATGTTTCTGTAGCATCTTTTATTTTCCTACAGTTGTTGCCCTTATGATGCTGAGTAGTAACTGCCTGTTCACTTGCTTATCTTCAAGTAGATTTTAAGCTTTGCATGGACAAGGGCTGGGTTTATCTTTTATTTTTTTGCCATTGATTTTCAAATATCATTATAGCAGTTGTCATAGTTCAATATGTGTTTGCTGATTGAATATATGAGTTTCATTCTTGATTCTGAAATTTGGACTTATAAATTAAAAAATGATTAAAAAATAAATATAACTATAAATAAAATTTAAAAAATAAATATGTTCCTATAAAGACTAGAATAAATAATTGAGTCATATTATAAATTATAAATAAGAAATGAATAAAAACAACTTTAAAGGTTAGATATAATATTAAATATATAAATTATGACATATTTATAAGTGAGTTAAGCTCCCCAACTGAAAGAATAATACTTTCATGGAGAATTTTAAAAATTCAACAAAATAATGCTGAAGTAAAGCAAAACCATCAAAAAAGTTGGTTAATACAAACAAAAAGAAAGCTGGTGTCCAAAGCAAAACATTGCCAACTTATATTGATAAAGGATAAATTTACATTTTCCCATTCTTTTTTCATTGATCTCTACCCCTTTATGTATGCATGATTTTCATTAGTGACTTGTTGGTGTTGTGTTTTAAGTATATTCCAGCAATCATATTCTTTCACTAATAACCATTTAAATTGTGTAGATTATATTAATAACTTTTGTATCCTATACACGAAGATATGTTCCTGGAACATTAAAATATGATCATGTATCAGAACACATAAACTCATCATGTTATAAAACAGCAGAAAGGTTACAGAACACAACCTCTGAACACAATGTTGGACAAGTAGAAATTAACAATATACGCTTGATTTAAAAACCAAAAAACTTCGAAATTTAAAAAAAATTAGAGGGAAACAAAGTTGCAATGATAGGATATTTAGAATAGAATGACAATCAGACTAGTAAGATTGTACTCAAGAATTTTAAATATGTCATTTGTTTTATTAAGTTAGACAATATAAAGCTTAAACTGGCTGTGTTAATATCAGAAATTAAAAGAGGGCTATATGAGAAATCTGGGAACCTCAGTAGGAGAGAACAAAAATGATTAAAGCAGAAAATTATGAATTTAGAACCAAATTCTAGTACATACATTCCAGACACAGTTATTGAAAGGATAAATTACTGACAAACCTCAAGCAAAACAACAAAAACAAAAACAGCAACAGAAGAGAGACAGAGATATTTGAAATCAAAATGGTCATAACCACTAATTCATGATGTTTTATAGAGGTATTATATAATTCATGATATTATAGAGGTAATGTGTCTCCCCCAGATCACTTATAAATATAATGCATTTTAATTAAAATTGTAAGATTGTTTTAGGGGTAGATTTGACAAAATTATTCTAAAGTCATCTTATGATATTAACATTTTCTAAAGTTAAAAAATAAATAAAATAAACAGCATTTGATTAAACATGCTGATATGTAAAAATCATTTTAAAAAGTAAGGAGATAATATGCACAAAACTGAGGATAGTGGTTACCTCCAGGTGTGTAGGGCTTTCCTAGTAGCTCAGCTGGTAAAGAATCCACCTGCAATATAGGAAACGCCAATTTAATTCCTGGGTCTGGAAGATCCCCTGGAGAAAGGAGAGGCTACCCGTTCTAGTATTTTTGGGCTTCTTTGGTGGCTCAGACTTTAAACAATCCACCTACATGTGGGAGATCGGGGTTTGATCCCTGGCTTGGGAAGATCCCCTGGAGAAGGGAATGGCTACCTACTCCAGTATTCTCCATGAGAATCGCCATGGACAGAGGGGCCCCCATGGTGGGCTACAGTCCATGGGGTCGTGAAGAGTCAGACATAACTGAACGAATAACTCACACACACACACACATCATCATCATCTTTATTATAATGAAGCTGGAAGGTATGTGTTGAGAGCTGAGGCCAGGTAGATTTATGATATTCTTCCTGAATAGACAGATGTGCTCACCATGTCTCTAGTCCCTCCATCAGCACTCTAACTTGTTCTGAGATGGAGAGCTAGCTGGAGATCTCCACGAACAGGAAGGTCTGAAGCAGGGGCCAAAAGTCACAGATCCACCTGGTAAATCCATCTGTCCTTGGGGAAAATAGAATGAAAGGACAGACCCAAGATGAAATGGTTGTTCCATATTTTTTCCTCCTAGGGAATTGAGCAGAGCCTGCCTCCTCTCTGTAGAAAGATGAGCAGAGTTAGGGTTAGGGTTATGTACGTATGTGTGTGCTCAGTCATGTCCAACTCTTTGAGACCCATGAACCGGAACCTGCTTGGCTCCTCTGTCCATGGGATTCTCCAGGTAAGAATACTGATTTGGGTTGCCATTTCCTTCTCCAGGGGATCTTCCCCATCCAGGGATCGAACCTGCCTCTCCTGCATTGGCAGGTGGATTCTTTACCAGTGTGCCACCTTGGAAGGGTCAGGGTTAGAAGGTTGACATAGATTCTTTGCTTAAGCAAGCTTTTCTAGGCCCATCCATGCCCTTCCTTGTAAAATCTAGTTTTAGGAAGAACTTTGCTAAGTCAGTTTGACGAGAACCCTGCACCCCTGATGCCCGATGACCTTCAATGTCTGATCAGCTTCCTCACCCCCAACCCAAACCTGCAGGTGATGTTTTCTCATCGTATCCTGAGCAAAGGATCCTGTCCGGTCAGTTTAGCCAAAAGCCCTTTACTCCCATTGTTTCCTCTTAGTATTTTCTATCCACTGACCCTCACCCTGCTCTTTGGCTATAAATTCCCACCTGCCCATGCTGTATTCAGAGTTGAGCCCAAATCTTTTCTCCAGCTGTAAAATTCCGTGGCAGTGGTCCCTACACCTGTTACAATGATCCTGAATAAAGTCTGTAGTACCACCTTTAACAAGTGTTGTTGAATGTTTTTTCCATTAACAGGGTTACCTCAACATTATTTGGAGGGTTTTCTGCTTCAGATCTCAATTATGACAGTCTCTCTTTACCCAGAGTCCATTATTTTCAAGGGGCTTCCCTCATAGCTCTGTCAGTAAAGAATCTGCCTTCAATGCAGGAGACCCAGGTTCGATTCCTGCGTCGGGAAGATCCCCTGGAGAAGGAAATGGCAACCCACTCCAGTATTCTTGCCTGGAGAATCCCATGGACACAGAGGAGCCTGGCAGGCTACAGTCTATGGGGTCGCAAGAGTCGGACACGACTTAGCAACTAAACCAAACAAACCATCATTTTCAAACTGAGTTGAAAATAACTCAGTTGTTTTCTGATTGCTTTAATCTCTTTCTTCTGCCTCCCCAGTGTGACTAGCTTTCCCTCTCCTCCATGACACTTATTCAGTCTGTAGCCATGTATATTATGTTACCAGTTCCTAAATTTTCATCCAGTAGTTCTTTGATAATACTGTTTAGGTCCTCAAACCTGCAATCCTCTCATGCCATTCTTTTAAAATAAGTTTGAGCCTTTTTTCGATCGTTCTAAATTTGAAGCACTTGGGAATTTCCCCCCTTTAGGTTGTGTATATTTTCTTCTTTCTCTTTGTCACACTTTTCTTTCCTCCCTCCCTCCTTCCCTTTCTTTCTTTCTCTATGTAGCGTGCATGCTTGCCATGTGTGTTAGGTCGCTTCAGGTGACTCTTTGTGACCCTATGGACTACAGCTCGCCAGGCTCCTCTGTCTGAGGATTCTCCAGGCAGAAATACTGGAGTGGGTTGCCATGCGCTCCTCCAGGAGATCTTCCTGACCCATGAGTCAAACCTGCACCTCACGTCTCCTGCATTGGCAGGCGGGTTCTTTACCATTAGTGCTGCCTGGGAAGCCCTAGGTTATGTATATTTCCTTCTTTCTCTTTCTCAGTCCTTTCTTTCCTCCCTCCCTCCTTCCCTTTTGTTCTTTCTATCTCCATATAGCTTTCATTCTTTCCATGTCACTCCATTTTTCTAGCTTTACTCATGCTTGGAGGCTCTGCCTGGAAACTTAATGTGATCTGAGTGTGGGAAGATTCTTACCTCCCATTCCACCGTGCCTTTGACTTATTTCCTGACTCCACTGCTTCACAGTTTGAGTGCTGAAATTTTTTAAATTGTATTTATTTTTAATTAAAGGATAATTTCTTTACAGTATTGTGTTAGTTTCTGCCATACATCAGCTGGAATCAGTCGTAGGAATACCTGTGTCCCCTCTGTCTCGGACCTCCCTCCCACTTCCCATCCCATCCCACCTCTCTAGGTTGTCACAGAGAACCTGTTTGAGCTTCCTGCATCATACAGCAAATTCCCACTGGCTATCTATTTTACATACGGCAGTGTATATGTTGGAGAAGGGCATGGCAACCCACTCCAGTATTCTTGCCTGGAGAATCCCTTGGTCAGAGGACCCTGTTGGGCTACAGTCCATAGGACTGCAAAGAGTTGGACACGACTGAAGCAACTTAGCGTATGTTTCCATGCTACTCTCTCCCTTTGTCCCACCCTCTCGAATGGCGAATTTTTGGTGATCCATCTACTTTTTGTAGCACTAAAGCACAGTGGTGCCCCAGAGGAAGAATTTGGGTAAAGGGATGTGCCATCGTTATTGGAAGACCTGAGCTCTGTTGTCTCGTGCAAGATTGTGTAAACCAGTGAAGCCACCTCAAGACCCACTCTACTTAGCTGGGGGTTATATTCCATTCCTGGGGGATGATGTCTTTGCATTTTAGATGGAATCCCGAATTTGGTATGTGTAACTCTTGATCTTATCTCCTGGAATTTTTTTTTTTTAAACCAGTCTCTCTCTACAAATCATTTGTAGTATTTTAGAGTTAGAGACACTTGTCTGGTGACTCAGTGGTAAAGAATCCACCTGCATATCTCTGGGTTGGGAAGATCCCCTGGAGAAGGAAATAGCAGCCTGCTCCAGTATTCTTGCCTGTAGAATCCCACAGACAGAAGAGCCTGGTGGGCTACACTCCATGGAGTCACAAAAGAGTCAGACATGACTTAGCGACTAAACAACAACCATCAGAATCATAAGAGGGGGAAAATGAGACCTCCACCCCTCTGCACTTAGCTCCTTTGAGATGTGGGGTATGGGGCAAGGTCTCTTTCCTCCTCTGAAGATGTTTATGTGCTAATCCCTGGAACCCATGCATATGTTACATAGCACATGGGACTTTGCAGATATAATTAGAGTTACTGATCATAAAGCAGGGTGATTACTTTGGACCACTCTAATCCCATTAACCCTTAAGAGAAAGAACTTTCTCCAGCTGGAGGCAGAAGGGATAAGGCAGAAAGAGAACTCAGAGAGATTCAGAGCATGAGGAGGACCTAACAGGAAGTTGCTGCTTTGAAGTGGAGGGGGCAACATGACAGGAATTCAGGCTGAGAGAGGCTCCTGGCCAACAGCCAGCAAGGAAACAGAGACCTCAGGCCAGCAGCTCAAATAACTGAATTCTGTCAACAGCCTGGATGAGCTTGGAAACCGACTTGCCCTCAGAGCCTCCAGATAAGAGTCCAGCTTGCCAACAACTTGATCTCAGCTTGTGACACCCGGGCCAGATGAACCAGCTGAGCTCACCAGACTCCTGACCTACAGAACTGTGAGATCATACATTTGTGTGGTGTGAAGCTGCTGAATTCATGGTAATTTGTTATGGAAGCTACAGAAAATGAACACATGGATAGATTAGTTAGAAATGTCACAATTTTGATGACTAGACTAGCCTGAGAACAGGATGGGAGGGTCTGGGTTGGGGTTTACTCTACCTGATTCTGCTTCAGGCTCTTGGGCACCTTTTTGGGAAAGAATATCGTTTTAGACTCTGCCTTTTGTATATTGTTGAACTTATTTTGTTAATTTTGAAGTTGTTGTGGCTCAGTTGTTAAGTCGTGTCTGGCTCTTTGTGACCTCACAGACTGTAGCAAGCCAGGCTCCTCTGTCTTCCACTATCTCCTGGAGTTTGAAGTACATGTGCTTTAAATCATGTGGTTTTGGAAGAGAGCAAATCAGGGTTGCTTCATTCAACCATCTGAACTCAGAAATCTCTTGCTCAAGTCATCATGTATGAGAGTGAAGGAGCATTCCATGAGTCTAGAATCAAAGTACATTTGTGAAAATAAAGGCTATTTGAAAAGAAAATAAATTATACATATGTATCTGTGTGTGATAGTTAATGTTCTGTGTCAACTTGACTGGACCAGGGGGTGGCCAGATATTTGGTTAAATATTATTTCTGGGTGTGTCTGTGGAGGTGTTTCCAGAAGAGATTGACACTTGGATTCATAGATTGAGTTAAGCAGATTTGGGTGGGCATTACATAATTTGATGAGGGCTGAGTAAAGAATCTACCTGTAATGCGGGAGACCTGGGTTCCAATCACTGAGTTGGGAAGATCCCCTGGAGGAGGGTATGGCAACCCATTTCAATATTCTTGCCTGGAGAATCCCCATAGACAGAGGAGCCTGGCAGGCTACAGTCCATAGGGTCGCAAAGAGTCGGACATGACTGAGCGACTAAGCACAGCACAGTACAGAGTAGACTGAAAGCTGGGGTAAGGACTAACTCACTCTCTCTGCCTGATTGCATGAGCTTAGACACTTATATTATGCCCTTGGACTGGGACTTATACCACTGGTTTTCCTGGTTTCCTGGGCCTTTGGACTCAGAGTGGAGCTACACTACTGGCTTTCTTGGGTCTCTAGCCTACAGACAAACCATAGGACTTTTTAGCCTCCATAGTCCATAATATGCACCAATGCCTTATGATAAGCTTATATCTCTGTCTATCTATCTATCTCTCTATCATCTGTCTCCTAGTGGTCCTGTTTCTCTGGAGAATCCTGACTAATTCAGAGTATGTGTATATTTATATGTACATACACCTATGATGTAATAGACTTTCATTTTATTCATATATTAAAGTTGAAAATATAAATTATAAAATTTTTAATTCTTTCTGCTGGAAAAGAAATGTATAAAAGATAGCATCACTTTAACTTTGAAGAGAATATCAATAATAACCCCAAACACTCATCTTGGTTGGAAGAATCAAAATTGGAATACAAGAATCAGTTTCCTGAAAAGACCTAGATTTTTATTGCTTTAGTATTTTAGGATTTTCATTCCACAGACTCTTGCCAGGAGCCCATCATGGGTCAGTACTAGATGTTGAGGTGTGAACAATGAACAAGGTAGATATTATCCCTGCCTTTAGCCCAGGAAAGAAACTTTGGCCCAGTTAAATCAGCAAGGGTAGATTCATATTGATATGAATATGGTTCACTGAAGCACTCTTCTGTATTATTGGGCCATACCAATGTTCCTGATTTAGGGTGGCCTGGGCGTCTATGTGAACAGAGGATCAAATCCAATCAGTAATCCGATAAAGATTTCTTTGAGGAAACCTGCAGGATAAATGGTAATTAGAAGCTAACTAGTCAATAGGGGAGACCTGAAGAGCCTTCCAGGCAGAGGCAGCAGCAAGCGTGAGGACCTAGAAGGTGGAGAGCCTGGTAAGGTGGTCTGAGTGGTAGGTGTTTTGTATGGTGGGAGGAAGGGAGTGGAATGAGGTTGGCTTAATTACTGGATAAAAAATCAGCAGCTATCAGTTCAGTTCAGTCACTCAGTCATGTCCAACTCTATGACCCCATGGACTGCAGCACACCAGGCCTCTCTGTCCATCACCAACTCCTGGAATTTACTCAAACTCATGTCTGTTGAGTCGGTGATGCCAGCCAACTATCTCATCCTCTGTTGTCCCCTTCTCCTCCCATCTTCAATCTTTCCCAGCATGAGGGTCTTTTCAAATAAGTCAGTTATATTGTCACCCTGCTTATTTAACTTATATGCAGAGTACATCATGAGAAACGCTGGGCTGGAAGAAGCACAAGCTGGAATCAAGATTGCCAGGAGAAATATCAACCACCTCAGATACGCAGATGACATCACCCTTATGGCAGAAAGTATAGAAGAACTAAAGAGCCTCTTGATGAAAGTGAAAGAGGAGAGTGAAAAAGTTGGCTTAAAACTCAACATTCAGAGAACAAAGATAATGGCATCTGGTTCCATCACTTCGGGGAACAGTGGAAACAGTGACAGACTTTATTCTTTTGGTCTCCAAAATCACTGCAGATGGTGATTGCAGCCATGAAATTAAAAGGCACTTGCTCCTTGGAAAAAAAGTTATGATCAACCTAGACAGTATATTAAAAATCAGAGACATTACTTTGCCAACAAAGGTCCATCTAGTCAAAGCTGTGGTTTTCCTAGTAGTCATGTATGGATGTGAGAGTTGGACTATAAAGAAAGTTGAGCGCTGAAGAATTAATGCTTTTGAAATGTGGTGTTGGAGAAGACTTGTGAGTCCCTTAGAATGCAAGGAAATCCAACCAATCCATCCTAAAGGAAATCAGTTCTGAATATCCATTGGGAAGACTGATGCTGAAGCTGAAACTCCGACACTTTGGCCGCCTGATTCGAAGGACTGATTCAGCAGCTATAAGGTGATACATTTTATTTGTCTTGATCAGCTACCATAGTAACTTGGGAAACTGGGAAATTGGTCTGATTTTAATTTTTTCCAGCTTTGTTGAGATATAACTGACATAGAACATTGTGTAAGTTTAAGGTATAGTATGTAGTGATTTTGTATATGTATATATTGCAAAATCATTACCATGAAAAGCTTAGTTAACATATCTGTCACCTCATATAGTTACAATTTTTTTTGTGTGTGGTGAGAAATTTCAAAATCTACTCTTCTAACAACTTTCAAATATATAATACAGTGTTGTTAACTATGGTCACCATGCTGTAGGTTGCATCCTCGGAACTTATTCATGTTATAATTGGAAGTTTATACCCTTTGACTACCTGCATTCATATCCCCTACCTACCACACTTCACCTCTGGCAACTACCAATCTCTTCTCTGTTTCTACGAGAATCATAGAAGAGTCCACACATAAGTGAGATCACACTGTATCTTCTTTCTCTGACTTATTTCACTTGGGTTAGTGCGCTCAAGTTTCATCCATGTTATTACAAATAGCAAAACTTCTTTCTTTTTTACAGCTGAATAATATTCTTTTGGAGATATAGATTATTTATCAATATTTTCTTCATTCATTTACCAATAGACACTAAGGTTGTTTCCATGTCTTGGCTATTGTAAATAATGCGACAGTGAACACAAGAATGTAGATATCTCTTCAAGACTGTTATTTAATTTTGTTCAGGTATATACTCAAAAGTGGAAATGCTGGGTCGCATGATAGTTCTATTATGAAATTTTTGAGGAACCTCCATACTGTTTTCCATGGTGCTTGTACCAATTTACCTTCCTACAAACAGTTCCCTTTCTCCCTATCCTTGTCAAACTTGTGATTTCTTGTCTATTTGATGATAGCCATTCTAACAGGTATGCTGCTGCTGCTGCTGCTAAGTCGCTTCAGTCGTGTCTGACTCTGTGTGACCCATAGACGGCAGCCCACCAGGCTCCCCTGTCCCTGGGATTTTCTAGGCAAGAACACTGGAGTGGGTTGCCATTTCCTTCTCCAATGCATGCAAGTGAGTGAAAGTGAAGTTGCTCAGTCATGTCCAACTCTTAGTGACCCCATGGACTGCATCCTACCAGGCTCCTCTGTCCATGGGATTTTCCACATAAGAGTACTGGAGTGGGGTGCCATTGCCTTCTCTGCTAACAGGTATGAGGTTATAGCTTATTGTGATTTTGATATGCATTTCCCTGATGACTAGTAATGTTGAGCTCCTCTCCATGTATTTGTTTAAGCCTGATTTTTAACACATTATCTTCACTAGACAGGTTTTATCCACACTCTATAGAGTGGGACGGTTCAGGGAAAATGAGTTTGAGTCTATGGATTGATTGTTATTATCATATTGTGTGGCTGGTGACTGTCTTATTTTTGATGGACCCCAGAATATGGTTACCAATTGCATCATATTCCTTTATTCACTCATTTCTCATTTTTTTTAAAAGCACTTATTGCATATTCTGTTTGTCCCCTTTAGTTTATTCTCAATCGTTGGGCACATATCTGTGTTAGTCTTCGATCACTGCTAACAAATTGCCACAAACTTAGTGGCTTAAAATAACACAAATTTATTGTCTCATAGCTTTAGAGATCAGAGTCTGACACAGATCACTGGGCTAAAACCAAGATGTTGGTAAGGCTATATTCCTTCCCTGAGGTTATGGGGAATTTGTTTCCTTGCTTCTTCTAGCTTTTAAAGGCTTCCCATATTCCTTGGCTTGAGGGCTCCCTTTTAATTTTCAAAGCCAACAACATAGTGCCTCTCTGACCCTGCTTGCCTCATCACATCTCGTTTTCTGCTTCCCGCCTCCATTTTTAAGAACCCTTATGATGACATTGGGTCTGCACAGATAATCCAGGGAATCTCCCTATTTTAAGGTCAGCTGAACATCCAACTTAATTCCATCAGCAACCTTAATTCCCTTTGCCATGTGACATGAGGTAGTCACAGGTTCTAGGGATTAGAACGTGGACATCTGCACTGGTGTCATTATTCTTCTACCATGTGATTCCTTGGACTCTGCTTCTTGTCTTTTCTTATTGGCTGACATAAAAGTTACATAGAATATAAAAGGTGACCTCTTTCTGCGGCCCTCTCCCGAGACCCCATCCTTTCTACACCTCACACACTGTCATCTCTACTTCCCTAACTGAGCCCTGTGTGTGCGTGCTAAGTCGCTTCAGTCATGTCTGACTCTGTGTGGCACTATGGACCATGCTTGCCAGGCTCCTCTGTCCATGGGATTCTCTAGGCAAGAATATTGGAGTGGGTTGCCATGCCCTCCTCCAGGGGATCTTCCCCACTTAGGGATCAAACCCGTGTCTCTTGCATCTCCTGTATTGGCAGGCAGGTTCTTTACCACTAGTGCCACCTGGGAAGACCAACTGTCTCCCAGCTCTGACGTTTTCTGGCTGGCTTTTCCCATCATCCATTATCCACTGTATTTTTGAGTTCAAGGCACATCTTTGTCTTTGGACAAGCTATTCTATTCTTCTTAATTTGTGAGTTACATGGTTAAAATGTAGAGAGTTAATCATAGCGAGTGATTATAATGAGCCCTCTATGGTTTCCCACTATGAGTAAGGGAAACTCACCCTTCTGCTTGGTGTTATGGTGTGATAGTTGCTCTTCTGAAAATTTCAGTGCTAGCTCCTGCATCTCTCTATTTTTCAATTTTCTTTTTCTTTTTTTTTTTAACCCCAGTAAGAACAGTGTTAGAAATGGCTTTTGAGGAAGGTTGGGTTTCCCTGGTGGTTCAGACAGTAAAGAATCTGCAATGTAGAAAAACCCAGGTTTGATCCCTGGGTCAGGAAGATCCCTTGGATAAGGGAATGGCAACCCACTTTAATATCTTTACCTGGATAATTCCATGGACAGAGGAACTTGGGGTGCTACAGTCCATGAGGTCCCAAAGAATCTGACAAGTCTGAATGACTAATATTACTCTTACTATGAGGAAACTTACAGAGCCAGAGAGTATGAGAAGCAGTGACATAGTTTTAAATTTTTACAGGGTTTGCAAAGTACTTAGAATCAAGGAGATTATATTTCTTTGCATTTAGAGGAAAGGTTAGTAGGGAAAGAATTTTTTTTAAAGAAAAAAAAAATGCCGGTCAAATAAGCCATTACTTATATGGAAACAGTGAAGAAGCTTTTAGCTTTCACTTACAAAGATGAAGTTTAGCTGAAAATTTCACAGCAAATCTCAAAAACACACATTGATTTCACAGCTGAAGAATTTTTCAGTGATTTGGGAATGTTTTGTTTTACAATTTAAGTATTTTTCCCCATTCTACTAGAAAACTGGGTTTACAGTAAATGGGGAAAATGACGTAAATGTATTTTCATTTTAGAAAATGATACCAAATTTCTAAAATGGCATTCTGAACAATTTGGTTATATTCCATTGTAGTTACAGATAATACTCATTTTTCTTTAGTTTTTATTCAATAGGCAAAACAATATTTATTCTTACAAATTAAGTTTTTAAACCTTACATTTGTTGTGGACAAAATTTGACCTACCTAGAATGTTGACATTTTATTACTATGATAAACCAGTTTCAAGGTTCTCTAAAATAAACAATATTTCAATGAAAAGTGATCAATGAAAAAAAGAGAAAATAACATGTACTTTCATGGTTTTTGAAAAATTTCCATTTTTAAAAACAGGTCAGGCTATCAGCTGGAACATTATACCTACCATAACAAGTTTTAGATGAAAAATGTGGACTTTTTTTTTTTTTTAGTACTCTGGAGCTAAATTATCTAGCTCTAAGAGTAAGGCCAAGTTTCATATCCAAATCAGGTGGAAGAATAATAATGACTTTCAGTTTATTTTGCCAATAAACAGCAATTTAGAAAAAGGTATGGAAATAATGGAAAGAAATGTCTCAACATGAGCTCTCAGAAACATACCCATGTAATTTTGTTCCTCCAGTAAAAGAATTCTGTTTAGTGGGGGTGGTGCATATATGATTTAGTGAAAGTTTTAAATCCTGTATTTTGTATCTCTAAAGTACTGGAGAATAGTTAGAGCAATCTGTGGTATTCATTTTAGTTTTCCTTCTAAGGATCAAAACTGAACCACCAATTTATGATGAATTCTTAGGCATTCAGATGTATTTGGTTTTTCTTGGTTGGTTCAATTGAGTGGATGGGATTGCACTAGAATTGCCATTGAGTGGATGGAATTATTATTGGAATCCAAGAATACAATATGGTTTAAAAGCATTTGAGTGAATAAGTCACTTTAGCAATTTCTATTGCCGCTGAAGTTCCCAGTCAGCTATTTGTAAAGTAACCTGCTTGCAACATTGGCAACAAATTAGATTAGTAAATATTTGCTTATCTGGCAGATCCAATGTGCTTTTTCTTTCTTTTAAAATTTTATTTATTTTACAGTTGAAGGATAATTGCTTTACAGAATTTTGATGTTTTCTGTCAAACCTCAACATGAATCAGCCATAGGTATACATATGTCCCTTCCCTCTTGAACCTTCCTCCCATCTCCCTCCCCAATCCACCCTCTAGGTTGATACAGAGCCCCTGTTTGAGTTCCCTGAGTCATACAGAAAAATAAGGAATGCTTCACAAATTTGTGTGTCATCTTTGCACAGGGGCCATGCTAATCTCTGGATCATTTCAATTTTAGTATATGTGCTGGTGAAGTGAGCACCCAATGTGCTTTTGACAAGTATAACATATTAGGAATAAAAAGACTTTTATTCAGAAATGTTTCTACCCATTTTGAAACATAGTCAAGCTTTCTGGGCTCTGGACTGAAAATGCTTAATGTGGTCACTGAATGTGTCAGGACTCATCTCAGAGGTCCTAGAGTTATCAAAAATCTGGGAGCAGAGAACAGATAAGATATTATATGAAATGTATAAAAAATAATTGAAAAGACAGTCCTTTATTTCTTAAAACATTGACATGAATTTTACTTAAAGAACTGATGTTTGAAAGAGACTCATGGACACAGAAAACAAACTTACACTTACCAAAGGGAAAGGTGGGAGGGGAGAGGGATAAATTAGGAGGCTGGGATTAATTTATATACTCCACTACGTATAAAATATGTAAGTAACATGGACCCACTGTATGGCACAGGGAAGTATACTCAGCTAAAGTGAGAGCTGGACTGTGAAGAAGGCTGAGCACTGAAGAATTGATGCTTTTGAACTGTGGTGTTGGAGAAGACTCTTGAGAGTCCCTTGGACTGCAAGGAGATCCAACCAGTCCATTCTGAAGGAAATCAGCCCTGGGTTTCTTGGAAGGAATGATGCTAAAGCTGAAACTCCAGTACTTTGGCCACCTCATGCGAAGAGTTGACTCATTGGAAAAGACTCTGATGGTGGGAGGGATTGAGGGCAAGAGGAGAAGGGGAGGACAGAGGATGAGATGGCTGGATGGCATCACTGACTCGATGGGCGTGAGTTTGAGTGAACTCCGGGAGTTGGTGATGGACAGGGAGGCCTGGTGTGCTGGGATTCATGGGGTCGCAAAGAGTCAGACACGACTGAGTGACTGATCTGATCTTATCTGATCTGATAAGAGAAAAGTACATATGCAGAGTACATAATGAGAAACGCTGGGCTGGAAGAAGCACAAGCTGGAATCAAGATTGCCTGGAGAAATATCAATAACCTCAGATATGCAGATGACACCACCCTTATGGCAGAAAGTGAAGAGGAACTAAAAAGCCTCTTGATGAAAGTGAAAGAGGAGAGTGAAAAAGTTGGCTTAAAGCTCAACATTCAGAAAACAAAGATCATGGCATCTGGTCCCATCACTTCATTAGAAATAGATGGGGAAACAGTGGAAACAGTGTCAGATTTTATTCTTTTGGGCTCCAAAATCACTGCAGATGGTGACTGAAGCCATGAAATTAAAAGACGCTTACTCCTTGGAAGGAAAGTTATGACCAACCTAGATAGTATATTCAAAAGCAGAGACATTACTTTGCCAACTGAGGTCCGTCTAGTCAAGGCTATGGTTTTTCCTGTGGTCATGTATGGATGTGAAAGTTGGACTGTGAAGAAAGCTGAGCGCTGAAGAATTAATGCTTTTGAACTGTAGTGTTGGAGAAAACTCTCGAGAGTCCCTTGGTCTGCAAGGAGATCTAACCAGTCCATTCTACAGGAGATCAGCCCTGTGTGTTCTTTGGAAGGACTGATGCTAAAGCTGAAACTCCAATACTTTGGCCACCTCATGCAAAGAGTTGACTCATTGGAAAAGACTCTGATGCTGGGAGGGATTGGAGGCAGGAGGAGAAGGGGACGACAGAAGATGAGATGGCTGGATGGCATCACTAACTCGATGGACGTGAGTTTGAGTGATCTCTGGGAGTTGGTGATGGACAGGGAGGCCTGGCGTGCTGTGATTCATGGGGTCAGAAAGAGTTGGACACGACTGAGCGACTGAACTGAACTGAAATGATAAGAGAAAAGAATCTGAAAAGAAAAGAAAAGGAAAAGAATGTATATATACATATATATGTATACACACACACACACACACACACGCACACACATATATATATAACTGAATTGCTGTGCTGTAGACCTGAAACTTACATGATATACTTCAATAAAAAATTAAGAAACCTAATGTGTAAGAGGAACATAGGCAGCACAGAGAGGGGATTTTTTATGTGTGCCTCTGTGTTATGCTGCAGTAATGAGAAGAATCTAAATCACATTTCCTGTAATGTCCCAAGACTGAATATTATATGTTTGACTAAAAAAAAAAAAAACACATGTTGAGAAAAAGAAACCAAGATGTCTTTTATGCTAAGGAATGGGACTTTGAGACACACTTCAGAGAACAATGTGGGTGGGGAATTTTTTAAATGAATTATCCACCTGCCACGTATTCAGAAAATTTTTGATCAAGACAGTCCTTTGAGTTTTAGTAATACATGGGATTTCACACTTTCTCTGAGCAATTCGAGTTTCCTTCTCAGAATCTTTTAACTGCTTAGCTTGAATTGTATAGTGTCATAAACTGAAAACTTTATGGGCTCAAATGTAAATTTGTTCTTAAAAAAAAGGTAGGAAAATAATCTTATAAAAATTATTTAAATTATATTTTTATTATGAAGTAAAAATATTGCATAAAGTTTGAAAATTCTTATTAAATGTTGTACTCAATGGAAAAGATTTCTTAAATAGATAAAATAGATTCTAGTGCACCACTGTTCCATCAATACTTGAGTTTATGAATTAAAATCTATATATTATAGAAGATAGATTATCAGAAATTGTATTTTAAAGTTAATTAATCAAAATACATCCTATTTGTGTTATTAAAAATTCAAGTATAAGAAACTGTATTCAGAATTGAGAGAAAAACATAGAACACCAAAGAAATCATTGGTGAAAAATGATTTACTATCAATACAAAAATCAAAATCATAAAATTTAATGGATCTTATCCTAGGAAACCTTTTAAAAGAATTAGTCAGTTTCAAGAAGTTAAAGCATAAGATTATAAATTAGTTCTTTTCAATTAATATTAAAGAATGTACTTAGTATAAACCAGAGCTTTGTTACATAAAAACCTGGGTTAGTGTAGAATATCATAGCTTAAAGGAGAAAATTAGACATTTTTGTATTTCTTCTGTGTACCTCTTTCTAAAATTCTACTGAAAGGAAGATGCTTCTGTGGGTAGCAGGCAATTATATTGTTAACTTAAATATTTAGAAAAGATGACTTGGATGTTATTTATGAATAAGTTTGAAAGTGCTTGATCTTACAACAGTTAGCACGAGTCAACATGAATTTTTGGCCAATCAATCCGATCAAATGAATTGACTTTTTAAAAATGGAAATAACCATAGTCATAGATAATCCCATTTAAGAAAAAAGAAACCAAAAAAAAAAAAAAAAAAAAAAACCCAAAATACCACCTGTCTAGACATAATTGCTTTTATAGTTGCTATTTGATTTTAGAATTCCTGGAATATAGTAATAACACCTACTATTTGCTGGGCAGCTACTTTATGCCAGACACTTTTCTAGAAATCTTTCATGACTTCTGATTAAATTCTCAAAAAGTCACAGGGCTGTTATCCTTATATTACAGATAAAGAAAATGGTGTCTCGGTTTAAATGGCTTGTCCCAGATTATACTGTAAGTGGCAGAGGTGGAGTTGAGATATGTCTTTTTCTGAAACCTCTGTTTCCTGCCTCAACATTGGACTGCCTCACCCAAGGTCAAAGACAGCACTGGGCCTAGGATGACCAATTCTTTCTGTTGTCCCATGAAAGAGGGATTTTTGGAATGTGGGACTTTCAGAGCTAAGCTTGAGAAAGTCTTGGGCAAACCCAGGTGAATTGGTTATTGTATCTGAAGGCATGCTCTTCTGGCCAGTGCACACTCAGGAAGGCCATACTGCTGTTAGAAGCCTCCTATTCCTGTTAGATTATCTGCACTGGTGAGGCCATTTCTTTAACCAACAGGATAAAACCAGAGAGCTACCTGCCAGAATAGCTGGATAACTGTGTTGACCAGCTCTTGACACACAGGGAGAACTGAGCTTGCTATCTATCAATCAACCCCAATCTTTAGCATAACTTCAGGGCTTTCAGCTACAATTGGTTCAAGACATATTATCACAAATCTCTAATGTAAAACAAAAGGGAGCAAAAAAGGTGAAAGCAAAAATTTATAAATTTTGAAAGGAAGTTTAGCATATACTTTTAAAGCACAGTTCATTGAAAGGATCAATTACTAGACAAACTTCAAACAAAACAACAAGAACAATAACAGCAACAGGAGAGAGATGTAGTCTCATCCGTTGTGTTTAATTCAAAGAGAATCAGGGTGTTCTCTGATTAAAATGCTCTTTTATTTTTCATTTTTATTTTTAATTGAAGTATAAGTTACAGTGTTGTGTTAGCTTCAGTGTACAGAAAAGTGATTCAGTTATATACGTATATTAGAGTAGGTAGCCATTTCCTTCTCCAGGGGATCTTCCCAACCCAGGGATCGAACCCGGGTCTCCTGAACTGCAGATAGATTCTTTATCATCTGAGCCACCAAGAAAGTCCATAAATACCATGTATATATTCTTTTCCATTCAGTTTAGTTGCTCAGTCGTGTCCAACTCTTTGCAACCCCATGAACCACAGCACACCAGGCCTCCCTGTCCATCACCAACTCCCGAAGTCCACCCAAACCCATGTCCATTGAGTCGGTGATGTCACCCAACCATCTCATCTTCTGTCATCCCCTTCTCCTCCTGCCCTCAATTTTTCCAAGCATCAGGGTCTTTTCAAATGAGTCAGCTCTCCACATCAGGTGGCCAAAGTATTGGAGTTTCAGCTTCATCATCAGTCCTTTCAATGAACACCCAGGACTGATCTCCTTTAGGATGGACTAGTTGGATCTCCTTGCAGTCCAGCAGACTCTCAAGAGTCTTCTCCAGCACCACAGTTCAAAAGCATCAATTCTTCTGCACTCAGCTTTCTTCACAGTCCAACTCTCACATCCATACATGACCACTGGAAAAACTATAGCCTTGACTAGACAGACCTTTGTTGATAAAGTAATGTCTCTGCTTTTTAATATGCTGTCTAGGTTGGTCATAACTTTCCTTCCAAGGAGTAAGCGTCTTTTAATTTCATTGCTGAAATCACCATCTGCAGGATTTTAGAGTCCAGAAAAATAAAGTCAGCCACTGTTTCCATTGTTTCCCCATCTATTTGCCATGAAGTGATGGGACCGGATGCCATGATCTTTGTTTTCTGAATGTTGAGCTTTAAGCCAACTTTTTCACTCTCCTCTTTCACTTTCATCAAGAGGCCCTTTAGTTCTTCTTCACTTTCTGTTATTAAAAGATGTTAAGTATAGTTCCCTGTGCTATACAGTAGGCCCTTGTTGCTTACTTATTTGATACAAAGTCGTGCTGTGTGCTTAGTCACTCAGTTGTTTTCCATTCTTTGTGGCCCCATGGACTGTAGCCTCCCAGGCTCCTCTGTCCATGGGGATTCTCCAGGCAAGAATGCTGGAGTGGGTAGCGTATACCTTCTCCAGGAGATCTTTCCCACTCAGTAATTGAACTGGGGTCTCCTGCATTGCAGGTGGATTCTTTACCAGCTGAGCTACCAAGGTATGTAAGTTTTAATCTCAAACTTCTAATTTATCTCTCCCCACCCCTCACTAGCCCCCCTAACCCTTTGGTAACCATGAGAATGTTTTCTATGTTTATGAATTTATTTGTTCAATAAGTTCAATTGTATCATTTGTTAGATCCTACATATAAATGAAGTATATATTTGTTTTTGACTTCATTTAGTATGATAATCCAGAGAAGGCAATGGCACCCCACTCCAGTACTCTTGCCTGGAAAATCCCATGGATGGAGGAGCCTGGTAGGCTGTAGTCCATGGGGTCGCTAAGAGTCGGACACGACTGAGCGACTTCACTTTCAATTTTCACTTTCATGCATTGGAGAAGGAAATGGCAACCCACTCCAGTGTTCTTGCCTGGAGAATCCCAGGGACGGGGAAGCCTGGTGGGCTTCAGTCTATGGGGTCGCAGAGTCAGAAACGACTGAAGTGACTTAGCAGCAGCAGCAGCAGTATGATAATCTCTAGGTTCAACCATGTTGCTGCAAATGACATTATTTAATTCTTTTTTATAGTTGAGTAATATTATTGTATAAATATATTGCATCTTCTTTATCCATTCATCTGTCAATGGACATTTAGTTTGCTTCCATGGCTTGGCTGTTGTCAAGAGTGCTGCAATGAGCATTGGGCCACATGTATCTTTACAAGTTAGGGTTGTTGCTGGACATATGCCAAGCAGTGTGACTGTGATCATATGGTAGCTCTAGTTTTAGTTTTTTAAGGAACATTCATATTGTTTTTCATATTGGCCACCAATTTACATTCTCAGCAACAGAGTAGGAGGGTTCCTTTCTCTTCACACCCTCTCCAGCATTTATTAGTTGTAGAGTTTTTGCTGATGGCCATTCTGATTGGTATGAGATGACACCTCATGATAGTTTTGATTTGCATTTCCCTAATGATTAGAGATATTGAAAATTCTCTCTTTATTAACATAGTGTGTCACTTACAAGTCCTTAATTTTTCTGTTCAATCTAATACCTTGTCTGTGAGTATTCTTGTAACTTTTATTTGGACTTTTTTTCTAATAGGATTGTACATTTCTTGTTGGTGGAATATATGCTTTTAGGTCAGCATAGTAGGTAAAATCATAGACTCTCGGGACAGAATGCTAATTTCAAGCTGTTGACCATGAGCAAAATTACTTAACTTCCCTGTTCCTGGTTCCTTCTTCTTTAAAATAGAGACAATAATAGTTCTTCCCATATAAGGTTGTTGTGGGGAATTAAGTGGGTTATTTTATGTGAAAAACTTATGATAATACCTGCCACAAAGGCTGTGCTAGCTATATTATCATGATTATTTTATTGGTCTTGGGTGATTCTATGCTGTCTTTGCATTTGGAACAGGCGTCACGTCTGTTGATCTGGCCAGAGTTGGGGAGTATTTGGCATCTAGCACATCTGCTGTGTTTCACAGTCACTTTTTCTAAGAAATAGGAATGTGTTATTGTTTTCTGCTTTTGACGTACTAATCAATCCTATGGTGGAACCAAGAGTATAGCAATTCTTACCAGGATTCAGACAACTCGCCATCTTGAATTTGAGGCTGGAATATTCTTCCTCTGCATAAGTGGAAGAGTCTCTCTGATCATACTCCCCACTCACTCCCCACCACCCCCCGCTCTAGTATTCTTGCCTGGAGAACCACATGGATAGAGGAGTCTGGCAACTACAGTCCATGGGGTCACAAAGTCAGACATGACTCAATGACTGAACACACATGCACACATTCCTTTATTCCTTGAATGACAGGGAGCAACTACCCAGAGAGCTGATTATAAGGCTTACTAAATGACCAGAGAGTAAATTGGATATTTGGTGCCAGTTAGCTTTCTGAAAACCACAACTTAAATAGTTATTAATATGTAATAATTGGTAATACATAAATTTATATCTTTTCCCCAGAAACTGGGGAAGGGCTTCTCCTATTCAGTGAAGCCTATCTGGAGCATAGATAAGATTCTTGGGGATGAGGCAGTCATTTTGTGACCATGATGATATTAGAAATTTTGGGAGAAAAAAATTACATATGTGGGAAGTTTTTTTTTTTTTTTTCTTGTGTATAAAAGAGATATTAGCACAGCTATGGCATGTGAGGAAAGTGGATGTGAAGTTCAAAAAACCCACTTGTGGTAGGTACTGAGGGTTTAATGATTTGACCTTCTATCCAGTTTCTGTCTCCTTTGCTTGTCTCTAGGATAGAGACTGAATAACAGTGTGCTCAGTATCTCAATGCCCTGGCAGACAGAAGTGGCCATGAACATGATTCTGGCCAGTAAGATATAGGCTAAAGTCTATGGGGAGTTGAAAATGATATTTTTAAATAAAGCCTTGCTGGGAGAAAGCTTTTAATCCATTTTCCTCTTTCATGAAATATTGTAGAAATGTCATGATAAAGGTCATTTGCCAAGGACAGCAGGACAGGGAGAAAGAAGCAACACGGTGGATCTCTTGCTTTGGAACTGGCTTACTTACCTCTGACACTGTGAAGTGAAGAAAAGAGAAAAGGGAAACCTGATGTGTCAGATGGGGTCCTGGCAGATACAAGAGGTGGACCAAAAGGCCTTAAAATCATTTAATGAAAAGACTCTTTACAGAGTTATGAGAAAGGAGCAAGGAAATGTCAGTAATCTTTAGAGAAATAGAATCAACAGATATTCTTCCTTCTTCCTCCCTTTCCCTTTTTCCCTCTTCCCTTTCTTTCTTTTCTGTCTTGCTCCCCCCTCTCTTCTCTCTTTCAATTGGTTTCTGTGGTTGTGGGAGTTGACAAGTTCACAATCTGCAGAGTCAATATCTCAGGTTGAGTCTGAAGGCTGGCAGGCTGCCTTCAGAGAACCAATGTTCTGTTTCACGGGCCATCAGGCAGGACAATTCTCTCTTACTTAGAGGAGAGTCAGTCTTTTTGAACTATTCAGGCCTTCAACTAATTGGGTAAGGCCCATCCACTTTTGGGAGAGCAATCTGCTTTACTCAGTCTGTTACTGAAAGGTGTGTGGGGTTGGGTTACTGGGTGCTCAACAGCCAACAAACTGGCCAGGTTGGTAGAAAGGAAAGTTTGCTTTATCTCAGATGCTGGCAGCTGGGCGGAGAGGGGCGGGGATGAGGGCAAAAGTCAGTCCAAAGGCCAACTAATTCCTCCTTGCCCATAACTGGTAACTAGTGGGGCAAGAGATTGTATAGATAGAAGGAGGGGGCTGCTTGTAGAAACAGCACAGTCAGCTCTGACAGTCATCTTCAAATTCATCCTCGATGGTCTGACCAGTGTCATCTTGATTGTTTTAGGTACAGTTAATCTTCAGTTCCAGGGTCCATTTGTTCCCATTTCGCTGAAGCCAATTTTTTTTTTTTTTTTTACTGTTACATGCCTTTTATTTATTTATTTTTTTAATTTAATTTTATTTTTAAACTTTACAATATTGTATTAGTTTTTCCAAATACCGAAATGACTCTGCCACAGGTATACCTGTGTTCCCCATCCTGAACCCTCCTCCCTCCTCCCTCCCCATACCCTCCCTCTGGGTCGTCCCAGTGCACCAGCCCCAAGCATCCAGTATTGTGCATCGAACCTGGACTGGCGACTCGTTTCATACATGATATTATACATGTTTCAACGCCATTCTCCCAAATCTCCCCACCCTCTCCCTCTCCCACAGAGTCCATAAGACTGATCTATACATCAGTGTCTCTTTTGCTGTCTCATACACAGGGTTATTGTTACCATCTTTCTAAATTCCATATATATGCGTTAGTATACTGTATTGGTGTTTTTCTTTCTGGCTTACTTCACTCTGTATAATAGGTTCCAGTTTCATCCACCTCATTAGAACTGATTCAAATGTATTCTTTTTAATGGCTGAGTAATACTCCATTGTGTATATGTACCACTGCTTTCTTATCCATTCATCTGCTGATGGGCATCTAGGTTGCTTCCATGATGGGCATCTAGGTTGCTTCCATGTCCTGGCTATTATAAACAGTGCTGCGATGAACACTGGGGTACATGTGTCTCTTTCCCTTCTGGTTTCCTTAGTGTGTATGCCCAGCAGTGGGATTGCTGGATCATAAGGCAGTTCTATTTCCAGTTTTTTAAGGAATCTCCACACTGTTCTCCATAGTGGCTGTACTAGTTTGCATTCCCACCAACAGTGTAAGAGGGTTCCCTTTTCTCCACACCCTCTCCAGCATTTATTGCTTGTAGACTTTTGGATCGCAGCCATTCTGACTGGTGTGAAATGGTACCTCATAGTGGTTTTGATTTGCATTTCTCTGATAATGAGTGATGTTGAGCATCTTTTCATGTGTTTGTTAGCCATTTGTATGTCTTCTTTGGAGAAATGTCTAGTTCTTTGGCCCATTTTTTGATTGGGTCATTTATTTTTCTGGAGTTGAGCTGTAGGAGTTGCTTGTATATTTTTGAGATTAGTTGTTTGTCAGTTGCTTCATTTGCTATTATTTTCTCCCATTCTGAAGGCTGCCTTTTCACCTTGCTAATAGTTTCCTTTGTTGTGCAGAAGCTTTTAAGTTTAATTAGGTCCCATTTGTTTATTTTTGTTTTTATTTCCAATATTCTTGGAGGTGGGTCATAGAGGATCCTGCTGTGATGTATGTCGGAGAGTGTTTTGCCTATGTTCTCCTCTAGGAGTTTTATAGTTTCTGGTCTTATGTTGAGATCTTTAATCCATTTTGAGTTTATTTTTGTGTATGGTGTTAGAAAGTGATCTAGTTTCATTCTTTTACAAGTGGTTGACCAGTTTTCCCAGCACCACTTGTTAAAGAGATTGTCTTTAATCCATTGTATATTCTTGCCTCCTTTGTCAAAGATAAGGTGTCCATATGTGCGTGGATTTATCTCTGGGCTTTCTATTTTGTTACATTGATCAATATTTCTGTCTTTGTGCCAGTACCATACTGTCTTGATGACTGTGGCTTTGTAATAGAGCCTGAAGTCAGGTAGATTGATTCCTCCAGTTCCATTCTTCTTTCTCAAGATAGCTTTGGGTATTTGAGTTTTTTTGTATTTCCATACAAATTGTGAAATTATTTGTCCTAGCTCTGTGAAGAATACTTTTGGTAGCTTGATAGGGATTGCATTGAATCTATAAATTGCTTTGGGTAGTATACTCATTTTCACTGTATTGATTCTTCCAATCCATGAACATGGTATATTTTTCCATCTATTAGTGTCCTCTTTGATTTCTTTCACCAGTGTTTTATAGTTTTCTATATATAGGTCTTTAGTTTCTTTAGGTAGATATATTCCTAAGTATTTTATTCTTTCCGTTGCAATGGTGAATGGAATTGTTTCCTTAATTTCTCTTTCAGTTTTCTCATTATTAGTGTATAGGAATGCAAGGGATTTCTGTGTGTTGATTTTATATCCTGCAACTTTACTATAGTCATTGATTAGTTCTAGTAATTTTCTGGTGGAGTCTTTAGGGTTTTCTATGTAGAGGATCATGTCATCTGCAGATAGTGAGAGTTTTACTTCTTCTTTTCCAATTTGGATTCCTTTTATTTCTTTTTCTGCTCTGATTGCTATGGCCAAAACTTCCAAAACTATGTTGAGTAGGAATGGTGAAAGTGGGCACCCTTCTCTTGTTCCTGACTTTAGAGGAAATGCTTTCAATTTTTCACCATTGAGGATACTGTTTGCTGTGGGTTTGTCATATATAGCTTTTATTATGTTGAGGTATGTTCCTTCTATTCCTGCTTTCTGGAGAGTCCTTATCATAAATGGATGTTGAATTTTGTCAAAGGCTTTCTCTGCATCTATTGAGATAATCATATGGCTTTTATTTTTCAATTTGTTAATGTGGTGTATTACATTGATTGACTTGCAGATATTGAAGAATCCTTGCATCCCTGGGATAAAGCCCACTTGGTCATGGTGTATGATCTTTTTAATGTGTTGTTGGATTCTGATTGCTAGAATTTTGTTAAGGATTTTTGCATCTATGTTCATCAGTGATATTGGCCTGTAGTTTTCTTTTTTTGTGGGATCTTTGTCAGGTTTTGGTATTAGGGTGATGGTGGCCTCATAGAACGAGTTTGGAAGTTTACCTTCCTCCGCAATTTTCTGGAAGAGTTTGAGCAGGATAGGTGTTAGCTCTTCTCTAAATTTTTGGTAGAATTCAGCTGTGAAGCCATCTGGACCTGGGCTTTTGTTTGCTGGAAGATTTTTGATTACAGTTTCAATTTCCGTGCTTGTGATGGGCCTGTTAAGATTTTCTATTTCTTCCTGGTCGAGTTTTGGAAAGTTGTACTTTTCTAAGAATTTGTCCATTTCTTCCACGTTGTCCATTTTATTGGCATATAATTGTTGATAGTAGTCTCTTATGATCCTTTGTATTTCTGTGTTGTCTGTTGTGATCTCTCCATTTTTATTTCTAATTTTATTGATTTGATTTTTCTCCCTTTGTTTCTTGATGAGACTGGCTAATGGTTTGTCAATTTTATTTATCCTTTCAAAGAACCAGCTTTTGGCTTTGTTGATTTTTGCTATGGTCTCTTTTGCATTTATTTCTGCCCTAATTTTTAAGATTTCTTTCCTTCTACTAACCCTGGGGTTCTTCATTTCTTCCTTTTCTAGTTGCTTTAGGTGTAGGGTTAGGTTATTTATTTGACTTTTTTCTTGTTTCTTGAGGTATGCCTGTATTGCTATGAACTTTCCCCTTAGGACTGCTTTTAAAGTGTCCCACAGGTTTTGGGTTGTGGTGTTTTCATTTTAATTAGTTTCTATGCAAATTTTGATTTCTTTTTTGATTTCTTCTGTGATTTGTTGGTTATTCAGCAGTGTGTTGTTCAGCCTCCATATGTTGGAATTTTTAATAGTTTTTCTCCTGTAATTGAGATCTAATCTTACTGCATTGTGGTCATAAAAGATGCTTGGAATGATTTCTATTTTTTTGAATTTACCAAGGCTAGATTTATGGCCCAGGATGTGATCTATCCTGGAGAAGGTTCCATGTGCGCTTGAGAAAAAGGTGAAATTAATTGTTTTGGGATGAAATGTCCTATAGATATCAATTAAGTCTAACTGGTCTATTGTATCATTTAAAGTTTGTGTTTCCTTGTTAATTTTCTGTTTAGTTGATCTATCCATAGGTGTGAGTGGGGTATTAAAGTCTCCCACTATTATTGTGTTGTTGTTAATTTCTCCTTTCATACTTGTTAGCATTTGTCTTACATATTGTGGTGCTCCCATGTTGGGTGCATATATATTTATAATTGTTATATCTTCTTCTTGGATTGATCCTTCGATCATTATGTAGTGAACATCTTTGTCTCTTTTCACAGCCTTTGTTTTAAAGTCTGCTTTATCTGATATAAGCATTGCTACTCCTGCTTTCTTTTGGTCCCTATTTGCATGGAAAATCTTTTTCCAGCCCTTCACTTTCAGTCTGTATGTGTCCCCTGTTTTGAGGTGGGTCTCTTGTAGACAACATATGTAGGGGTCTTGTTTTTGTATCCATTCAGCCAGTCTTTGTCTTTTGGTTGGGGCATTCAATCCATTTACGTTTAAGGTAATTACTGATAAGTATGATCCTGTTGCCATTTACTTTATTGTTTTGGGTTCGATTTTATACACTGTTTTTGTGTTTCCTGTCTAGAGATTATCCTTTAGTATTTGTTGGAGAGCTGGTTTGGTGGTGCTGAATTCTCTCAGCTTTTGCTTGTCTGAGAAGCTTTTGATTTCTCCTTCATATCTGAATGAGATCCTTGCTGGGTACAATAATCTGGGCTGTAGGTTGTTTTCTTTCATCACTTTAAGTATGTCTTGCCATTCCCTCCTGGCTTGAAGAGTTTCTATTGAAAGATCAGCTGTTATCCTTATGGAAATTCCCTTGTGTGTTATTTGTTGTTTTTCCCTTGCTGCTTTTAATATTGGTTCTTTGTGTTTGATCTTTGTTAATTTGATTAATATGTGTCTTGGGGTGTTTTACCTTGGGTTTATCCTGTTTGGGACTCTCTGGGTTTCTTGGACTTGAGTGATTATTTCCTTCCCCATTTTAGGGAAGTTTTCAACTATTATCTCTTCAAGTATTTTCTCATGGTCTTTCTTTTTGTCTTCTTCTTCTGGGACTCCTATGATTCAAATGTTGTAGCATTTAATATTGTCCTGGAGGTCTCTGAGATTGTCCTCATTTCTTTTAATTCGTTTTTCTTTTATCCTCTCTGATTCATTTATTTCTACCATTCTATCTTCTAATTCACTAATCCTATCTTCTGCCTCTGTTATTCTACTATTTGTTGCCTCCAGAGTGTTTTTAATTTCATTTATTGCATTATTCATTATATATTGACTCTCTTTTATTTCTTCTAGGTCCTTGTTAAACCTTTCTTGCATCTTCTCAATCTTTGTCTCCAGGCTATTTATCTGTGATTCCATTTTGATTTCAAGATTTTGGATCAATTTCACTATCATTATTTGGAATTCTTTATCAGGTAGATTCCCTATCTCTTCCTCTTTTGTTTGGTTTGGTGGGCATTTATCCTGTTCCTTTATCTGCTGGGTATTCCTCTGTCTCTTCATCTTGTTTAAATTGCTGAGTTTGGGGTGTCCTTTCTGTATTCTGGCAGTTTGTGGAGTTCTCTTTATTGTGGCGTTTCCTTGCTCTGTGTGGGTTTGTACAGGTGTCTTGTCAAGGTTTCCTGGTTAGGGAAGCTTGTGTCGGTGTTCTGGTGGGTGGAGCTGTATTTCTTCTCTCTGGAGTGCAATGAAATGTCCAGTAATGAGTTATGGAATGTCTATGGTTATGGGGTGACTTTGGGCAGCCTGTATCTTGGAGCTCAGGGCTGTGTTCCTTGCTGCTGGAGAATTTGCTTGGTATGTCTTGCCCTGAAACTTGTTGGCCCTTGTGTGGTGCTTGGTTTCAGTGCAGGTATGGAGGCATTTGATGAGCTCCTGTCAATTAATGTTCCTTGGAGTCAGGAGCTCCCTGGAGTCAGGGTTTGGACTGAAGCCTCCTGCTTCCAGTTATCGGTCTTATTTTTACAGTAGTTTCAAAGCTTCTCCTTCTATACAGCACCATTGATAAAACATCTACATCAAAGATGAGAAGTTTCTCTATCATGAGGGTCACCCAGAGAGGTTTACAGTGTTATATAGAGAAGAGAAGAGGGAGGAGGGAGTTAGAGGTGACCCGAATGAGATGAAGTGGAATCAATAGACGAGAGAGTGGGCTATTCAGTAATCTCTTCCTTATGTGCACTCCACAACTGGACCGCTCAGAGATGTTCACAGAATTATACAGAGAAGAGAAGAAGGAGGAAGGTGACAGAGGTGGCCAGGAGGATAAATGGGGGAAATGAAAAGGAGGGAGACAGATCCAGCCAGTAATCAGTTCCCTAAGTGTTCTCCACCGTCTGGAACACACAGAAATTCACAGAGTTGGGTAGAGTAGAGAGGGGTTAGGGAGGAGACATAGGCGACCTGGTGGAGAAAAAGGAGAGTCCAAAGGGAGAGAGAGCAGTTAAGCCAGTAATCTCGCTCCCTAGTGAAAAATGGGTACTGAAGATTGGGTTCTTAAAGGTACAAAATTGGTAACAAATACATAAAAGCAAAAATTAAAAATCTAGAGTAGAGTTTGGAATTTCAAAAATACAATGTTAAAGAAAAGAAGGAAAAGAAAGAGAAAAAACGAACAAACAAAAATAAACAAGGTCGTGAAAATTATAAAGAAAATATAGGTATGAAATTGATAACTAATACCAAAAAGCAAAAGTTAAAAATCTAGAGTAGAGTTTGGAATTTCAAAAATACAATGTTAAAAAATGAAGAAGAAAAAGAAAGAGACAGAAAAAAAAACCAAACAAGAACTAACAAAGTCGCATAAATTATAAAAAAAAATACAGGTACAAAATTGATAACAAATACCAAAAAGCATAAATTAAAAATCTAGAGTAGAGTTTGGAATTTCAGATATACCATGTTATTTAAAAGAAGAAGAGAAAGAAACAGAGAAAAAGAAAAAGAAAAAACAAAAAAGGGTCACAGAAATTATAAAAAAAACCCCCAACAAACTATAGGTACAAAATTGATAACAAATACCAAAAAGCTAAAATTAAAAATCTAGAGTAGAGTTTGGAATTTCAAAAATACAATGTTAAAGAAAAGAAGGAAAAAAAAAAAAAAAAAACAAGGTCAAAAAAATTATTAAAAAAATATATATGAAGTTTGCTTAAAAAAAAATAGGGTCTTCTTTTTTTTTGCAAAGTAATCGCTTATAAAAGTGAAAATTAAAGGAATAAGAGGACTTAAAATTTTTTTTAAATTAAAAAATAATTAAGAAAGAAAGAATGATCGTACAAATAGTAAAAATATATCTAGGACTTTCTCCGGTTTTGTTGTGAGTGTTTTGGGTTCAATTCATTTTTGGCTAGTTCCTTGGTCGGACTTGTATTTCTCAAGATCTATAGGCCCCTTCCTATGTAGTTGGTAGTAACTACAGTGCTTTAATCTATTGCCTGTAGCTTCCAAGGCAGTTCCCTCTGTTATAGCTTCTTCTGTTTGCTGGTCTCTTCAGTGTCTAGTTTCCGCCCTGACACAAAGGGGACCGTGGAGGACACTTTTTTTTTAGGCTCACTTGTTCAATCACGCTGAGGGGAGGTAGGGAGGGATGCTGCAAACAAATAACACTGGCATGTGCTCGCAGTGCCTCAGCCACACCAGGTCTGCCTCCCCGTTCACAGCGCGTGTAGCCTCCCTGCCCACGCTGCTCAGGCTCTAGGTTGCTCCGCCGGAACCGTCTGTGGCCGGCCCTGGGCTGCCTGCACTTCCAGGTCCAAGCCGCTCAGGTTCAGGCACTCAGGTAGTCCTCAGAGGCGCAGACTTGGTTGGGCCTGCGTTTTGTGCCCTTCCCAGATCTGAGCAGCTCAGGTGATGAGGTGTTTGGCGCGCGATTGCTGCGACTTATCGCCTCCCCGCCGCTTGGTTATCTAGGTGTGCACTGGCACACCTTCTCAGGCAGATGTTGACCATCCAGACCCCCAAGAAGTTGTAAAGAAGTAGCAAAGAAGCCTGCTTACAGTTTTATAGATAATGTCTCTCTGGGGCTGCGATTGCCCCCCTTCCGGCTCTGGCTGCCTATCACAGGAGAGGGATGGTCTGCCACCGGCTATCTCTGTTCAGTCCTTTGTTCCGTGCTCGGGCCTGGCGGTGTCTTAGGTTAGGGCTGGCTTTTCGCGTGGTAGATATTCCACAGTCTGGTTTGCTAGCCCAACTTATTTTGCTCAGATAGCGCTCGGGGTATTCAGGCCAGATCCTTGCGATGCAGCCTGCGCCGCGCCTCCCTGCTTAGCCCCCGCTTGCTAATGGCAAATGCAGGCATCTGCGCTGCTTCTCTGCTGGGGGAGTTACCATAGGGCTTGCAATGTGCGGGTTTTAATTGTTTATTTATTTTTCCTCCCCATTATGTTGCCCTCTGTGCTTCCAAGGCTCGGCACAGATTCAGCAGTGAGAAGGTTTCCTGGTGTTTGGAAACTTCTCTCTTTTTAAGACTCCCTTCCCAGGAGGGAACTCCATCCCTCCCTCTTTTGCCCCTTTTTTTGTCTTTTATATTTTTCCCTACCTCCTTTCGAAGTCTTGGGTTGCTTTTCTGGGTGCCTGATGTCCTCTGCCGGCATTCAGAAGTTGTTTTGTGGAATTTGCTCAGCGTTTAAATGTTCTTTTGATGAATTTGTGGGAGAGAAAGTGTTCTCCCCGTCCTACTCCTCCGCCATCTTAGCTCCTCCTCTCTGAGGCCAATTTTGGAATCGTGGCAGCTCGTGTGCTGGGTACAGTCTGGTCATCATGTAGTTAACCTTTCCACCTGGTGTTTTAGTATCTGTAAGACAGCTCACAGGATATGGCTCAGGATATTATCGATAGCCCTTGAGAAAGAACAAAAGGTCCTTGACTATGCTTAATGACTACATTGTTATTATTTAGTCTCCTCTGACTGTTTTCCTTTGTTTCCGTATTTCTCATTTCTCTGATTAAATTTATTCTTTGGCTAAAGTTTTCCATAGACAAAAAGCAGACAGAGGATGTGGGGTGGGAGGCAAGAACCATAGGGTCTTGCTGTTTCAAATCTACCATGTAAATGTTAATCTCATCCCCAAATACCTCTTTTGACACACTCAGAATAAAGTTTGACAAAATATCTGGGCACCATGTGGCCCAGTCAAGTTGAGACATAAAATTAGCCACCATAGGAACTCACAAGAGATGGTGCAATACCACTAGAAATGGTGGAGATTGTGATGGGTTAGGGGAGGGAAGAGTATTCAATGGAGTCAGAAAAAACTTGAATATGAACAGATGCTGCCTTATATGATCTTTGAGTACAAAGAAAAATAACTGCCAGAACTATAGCTACACAAGTAAAGTAGTTGGGGTGGAGATTATGGGAAATAAATATGTGATCCTTTTTCTTCCTGCTTAAGCCAGAGGGCAGAAGAGTTTGGGCGATGCTGTCTATGAAGGTCCACCTCTTGTGACAGGGAATAGGGCAGAGATTGGTGAAGGTAAGTGGGGAGATTGAAATTAACTAGCATACGTCAATAATTTCATCCTTAACTTCATTAAGTTAATTTATAAAAACCAGCATAGGATATTTATGCTGTTCAATCAATTGCAATTCTAACTGATGCAGAAGGGGATAAATGATTTTTTTTAGTTGCTGGACTTTGTTTCCTTGACTGAAACACTATTCATATTGGACCATATAGATGATGGCTTTTGATGTATTGTCCAATTAAGGGACATGATAGTGGGCTCCGTGAAATTAAAGACACACTTCCTCTTTGGAAGGAAAGGTATGACAAACCTAGACAATTATTGAAAAACAGAGGCATCACTTTGTCAACAAATGTCTGTATAGTCAAAGCTATGGCTTTTCTAATAGTCATGTAAGGGTATGAGAGTAGGACTATAAAAAAGAAGAATTGATGCTTTAGAATTGTGGTGCTGAAGAAGACTCTTGAGAGTCCCTTGGACAGCAGGGAGATCCAACCAGTCCATCCTAAAGGAAATCAGTCCTGAATATTCATTGAAAGGACTGATGCTGAAGCTGAAGCTCCAATACTGTGGCCATCTGATGAGAAGAGCTGACTCATTGGAAAAGATCCTGATGCTGGGAAAGATTGAGGGCAGGAGAAGAAGGAGGTGGCAGAGGATGAGATGGTTGGATGGCATCACCAATTCAATGGACATGAGCTTGGGCAAACTCTGGGAGATGGTGAAGGACAGGAAGGCCTGGTGTGATGCAGTCAGTCCATGGGGTCGCAAAGAGTTGGAGACGAGTTAGTGACTGAACAACAACAGCAGCAGCAGCAGCAACATAGTACAGTCGACCAGAAACATGTGGTTTGCTGATTATTTACATATTAAGCAGTTTCATATGTTTCTCAATAAATTTGCTCATTGAAATAATAAGAAATAACAGAATTGTAGATGATTTTTGGGAATGGAAAATTAGTACCTCTGTATTTCTGCTAAGGGAATGTCGAACAAATATTCAAACAACATTGATTTGAAGGGGAAGCAAATAACTAGTCTCCCTTGTTCAGACACTGGGTCTAAGGTTCTAGCTAATTCCTACTTCATGGTTTGAAGTGTTTCAAATGTCTGAAGAGACAGTTGGTCTTGTGGCTGGATGACATATGATCCAGCTACTGCTGGTGTTTCCTGGCTCTGACTAAGGCGGGGACTCAGTTTATTTGCACAGGAATCTGCACATGGGGCTGTGTCTGGGTCTTCCAGGACTCTAGTCAGTTCCTGTGGGCCTTGGAGTCTGGCTCAGAAGGCAGAAGGCAGCAGCTCTTGTTACACGATGCAGAACTACTGGGGTTTGGGCTGCTGGCCAATCTGCTCATGGAGAAGAGAAACTGTTTTCAACAAGACTGTCAAGTAGTTTATCTGATGGGTGGGTGAATACACTGACTCAGTCATGAACTCATAATTCCTACTTGAGAGCAGACATGGCTAAGTGCTTATCTAGCTCTGCTATGACTAAAGTCACATATCTTTACATGTGTGTGGGTGTGGAAGTCCAGGATGCAAGTAAGTCAAACATCTGAATTACCCAGAGAAAATAACAACTCCACTGATCCAAACTTGGCAGCTGTGCACACTGTTGTAAAATAGCTCTGACTCACAGCGGCTGTGGTCATTTCCAAGTGGCCAGAAGGATTGGATGGAAGGACAGGAATCCCGCAGGGTGTGATGGTCACCTAAATTGAATGGCATGGCCCTGAGAGTGCTTGAAACCTTTCTCCAGTACTAAAGTGTGAGGCTCTGTGATGGTGGGGACCTATATGCTGAAGATCCCAGGTTTCTTGAATGGAGCATAATATTGGCATGGATCTAGATGTGGGGGACTGGGTGTTCTTTTAAACATAGCATACCACTTGGGGGTCCTTAGCTTTTATATCCTTTGAAATAAGTTGGTTGCTGGATAGTGTTCTTCATAGAGGAATATGGAAATAATCATGGAATTTTGACTATTTGTAGTTACTACAAATTTTATGGATTGTTAGAGATTTTTTTCTGATTGTATTTTAGTTTTATTTTGAGTTGTTAGCATGAAAATATACTAATGTAGCATAGGTATGGAAAACACATTTTTAAATGATATTTAGAACTTCTTGTTGGCATCATATTGTATAGTCCATTAAGGCCCATATGTCTCTTCCCATCTTGACATTCAAATGATATCTGGAGATAACTCAAAAACAAATTAATTCTTTCTAATGCAATCTCTTGAGAACACAGAGAGCCTATGTCCATAATGTCCAGTTGAAGTCTTAAAAATCTTTTCCTCCTGTATTTTGGTTATCTATTTCTGAATAGCAAACCACTCCAAGATTTAGTGGCTTAACATCATTTAGTGGGAGTTCCCCAGTGGCTCAGTGGTAAACAACCCACCTGCCCATGCAGGAGATGCAGGAAATGCAGGTTCAATTCATGGGTCAGGAAAGTCCTCTGGAGGAGGAAATGGCAACCCACTCCAGCATTCTTGCCTGGAAAATTCCATGGACCAAGGAGCCTGGTGGGCTGCAGTCCCTGGGGTTGCAAAGAGATGGATATGACTGAGCAACTGAGCACATAACACATCATTTAGTAGTGGAGTTGATGATGTCAGCTGGGCGGTAGGTCTGTTCTCGTGCTGCAGTCATCTGGAAGCTCCCCTGGGTGTGTCTAAGAGGCCACTGCAGGTCTTTTTAGGCTCAGTATTGGAGGCTGTACAGTATCACTTCAGTCACAGTCTATTGGCCAAAGCAGGTCACAGATTCAAAGCAATTGAAGAAGACTCTCCCTCTTGATAGACACAGGGGCAATGTTTGTGGCCGTATTTAATCCTCTAGTGGGCTTCCCTGGTGGCTCAGATGGTAAAGCTTCTGCCCGCAATGCGGGAAACCAGGGTTCAATTCCTAGGTCGGGAAGATCCCCTGGAGAAGGAAATGGCAACCCACTCCAGTATTCTTGCCTGGAAAATTCCATAGATTGAGGAAACTGGTAGGCTATAGTCCATGGGGTCGCAAAGGTTCGGAAACGACTGAGCGATTTCACTTTCACTTAATCCTCTATGGCTCATCTTTCTCAATATCCTTCACACAAGGTCACTCACCTAAGTCTCTCTCCCCTCTCACTCTCAACTCTGCTAAGCCCTGCCCACTTCCCCCCACCCCTCACCCCCGCCACCAATTCTGTTTCTGAAATCTCCCTGCTGCTTCCTTTCCAGTCCGCAATTTTTATCCTTTGTTTTTCTCTGCCCTTTCTGGTGTGAAGCCAGCTAGCTTTTCTAGTTTATTCAGTATTTCTTTATTACTTATTACCTTGATTTTCACAACAAGTTATCATTTTTTTTAAGGATTGTTAATAACATGATGTTTCTTAATGAGAGCAAACACATTGGAGAGTGGATGTGAATTCCTGTTATATCTTGCTTCTTGGAAGAAAAGTTATGACCAACCTAGACAGCATATGAAAAAGCAGAGACATTTCTTTACCAACAAAGGTCTGTCTAGTCAAAGCTATGGTTTTTCCAGTAGTCATGTATGGATGTGGAGTTGGACTGTAAAGAAAGCTGAGCGCCAAAGAATTGATGCTTTTGAACTGTGTTGTTGGAGACTCTTCAGAGTCCCTTGGACTCCAAGGAGATCCAATCAGTCTATTCTAAAGGAAATCAGTCCTTTATTCATTGGAAGGACTGAGGCTGAAGCCGAAACTCCGATACTTTGGCCACCTGATGCAAAGAACTGACTCATTGGAAAAGACCCTGATGCTGAGAGAGATTGAAGGCAGGAGGAGAAGGGGATGACAGAGGATGAGATGGTTGGATGGCATTACTGACGTGATGGACATGAGTTTATGTAGACTCCAGGAGTTGGTGCTGGACAGGGAGGCCTGGCATGCTGCAGTCCATGTGGTCGCAAAGAGTCGGACACAACTGAGTGACTGAACTGAACTGATATCTATGTTCAGATGATGCACACATGGGAAATGATTTTGTTGGAAAATGATTGCTGATGACATGGGTATTCATTGCAGATGGCACCAGTTGATTTTTAGAAATGTGACCCAAGGGGAGGGCTAGCAAAGAAGGTGAGTGACTCAGGATGGAGTCCTGGAGGTTGCCTTTGGCACCTCACACCTCAGGATTGATGGGAATAGTGCTTATTGGATACCATATTACTTTGAAGAGCAGTGGTGCTGCTCCAGGGAAAATCTTTGAGCAGATTAAAGAGTTTATTGTGACTTGAGGCTTCTTAGGAGTATATTTTGAAGAAGGAAATGGCAACCCACTCCAGTATACTTGCCTGGAGAATCCCATGGACAGAGGAGCCTGGCAGCCTACAGTTCATGGAGTCTCAAGAGTCAGACACAACTTAGTGACTAACCCAACCACCAGTAATATATTCCTTGCAGAAGTTAATTTCTGAAGATGATGAACTTTAAGCAAATGTATCTTTCAGCAAGTCTGTCCCTAATTTTGTCTCTGTAACAAGAGTGCCAATTGAGGTCATATAGCTACATGTCTAAATATTAAAAAATTATAACTCAGATATGTGTGTGTGTGTGTGCACGCGTGCTCAGTTGTGTCTGACTCTGTGACCCCATCGACTGTAGCCCACCAGGTTCCTCTGTCCGGAGGATTTCCCAGGCAAGAATACTGGAGTGGGTTGCCATTTCCTCCTGCAGGGGATCTTCCTAACCCAGGGATTGAACCAGTGTCTTTTGCATCTCCTACATTGGCAGGAGAATTCTTTACCACTGCGCCACTTGGGAAACCCCATAACTCAAGTGAGAATCTATTAAATAAACATTGTTATGTCTTCTTTCCTTGACAAATATATCTTTATGTTGACCTGGGAGGCTGCGTACCAATTTATGATTCTCACACTTCTCGGAATTCTGTGTTAAAATGTAGCATAGTGGGGAGAGCTGGCCCTGGCCCCTGACCGCTCCTCTTTCCTTCCCCACTACTAGCAATCTCTCATGCCAAGAGGGACCTCATCACACGTGTATAGACAATCCAGGCTGCACTTCAAAGCTGTATCCATAGTCCCTGAACTCAGCAGCCCCTCAGCCACTCCTCTGGCCTTGGGGGAGCAGACGGCCAGCGCCATCTGCTTGCAGGAGGCACCATGGTGAAGAGCTCCATTCTGGCCTTGGAAACAGACTCAGTGATGTCTGGGTGGGAAATTCCAAGGTCCCAAGTACCCAAATCCTGGTCTATAAGGGGAGGCAAAGTTTCCAAGTGTGCAAGTTTAGGCCTATAAACTTTTACCTTGGGACATGCATGGCGAGAGTTGGGGCAGAGTGAGTCCTCTAAAGCATAGGGCTCAGAGCTAGGGCATCATCCAGGTCAAGGGCAATGATGCCTTAAGCTAAGGTGGGCAAAAATTCCTCCGATATTTTTTAACTCAAATACAGCAGCAGAGTCTTATCCTGCACTTTTCTTCACACTACAGAGGTCCACGGAAGAGTGAGGCTGTTGGGAGTTGGATCAGAGTGTGAAGGAGAGGAAAGTACTGAGCTTAGTGGGGGAGTGAATGAGGCTAAGACTGGCTGTGGACTTTTGCCAGGAGGGAATTAGGGAGCTGAGTCAGTGTGGGGCGCTGGACCAGGTCAAGTGATCTTGATGACTTATGGCTCTCATCCAAGGAGCCTACCTTATGGTAGACAGTTACACTGGGACTTTAAGGATTCAGATTTTTGGAACAGCCTAATGATAAGAGAATACCCATGTGTAAGCTATGCATAGAAGTCCAAAATATTGAAGGGGTTTTAAAAGCATTTCAAACTGTCCTTTGTGCTCAGAGATTAAATGAAGGAGAGGGTTTTGTACTGGATGTCCTGAACCATCCTCTGTCTTGACCTGATTCACTTTCCTTAGAAGTGCTTTCTGTGCATGGGTAATTGTTTACATCTGGTACTTTCTGAGTCACTGATGAGTGCACATTTGCATCCTGAGATACACCTTTTAAACCAGTGTTCGGATTATTTACAAGTAATTTTCTGTGATTATATCATGCTGAGAATTTACATTCTTCCCCTGCTCATGACTGACATCTGTGCTCTAGGAAAAGTTGGCGTCAGTTCTATCTTGTTGAATTGATGCTTGTTCTTTGGAGAGTACTCTCTTAGTGCCAGGAAATGTCTGGAACACTCTAGCCCACACGGGGATTTCAAACTCTGATGGATTCATGTTATAATCAATGTTTACCAGGCTAGATGTCTATGGAGAAAGAGAAGGGTTGGGGTTTGGATCTCCGGGGTTAACTGCCACTCAATCTTTTCCTAAAGTCAGAGACTCTATTTTGACTGCTGATAAACCCAGGTGCACAATGGTAGAGAATCTGCCTGCCGATGCAGGAGACACAGCATTCCTGAGTAGGAAAGATCCCCTGGAGGAGGAAATGGCAACCCACTCCAGTATCCTTGCATGAAAAATTCCATGGACAGAGGAGTTTGGTGGGGTGCAGTCCATGGTGTCACAAAGAGCATGCACACACACATGCAACTCTCTCAATGACATTTTAAACTAAAATGTAAGTGCAAATTAAGTGAATCATCCTGAAGGTTGCAATAGCATGCAACATGGGTGGTTGGTTTTCTGAATTGACCTTGGGTAATCATCTGACTTCTGGGACGCACTGTGCAGTTAAATAAAACCTGAGCTTCTGCAACTCAAACAGGTCTCTATCTTTAACTAAGTTATTTTAGGATTCTTGGGTACTTCTGAGGTCCAGGTTGTCCACCAAGGGTCATCAGAATTAGTTCTTTCTTTTTTTTTTTCATTTGGGGAAATTTACTATAGGGTAGGGCTGGAATAGGGATGGCAATGCAGAATATGTGTGTCCATGTGAATATGTACACACATGTGGACATGCATATTTGCCATGTGGTTGCTCCTGGAATCAATCAGGGAAATCCAGGGTGAAGTTGAGGGAGGAACTATCTCTTCGGCTTCGAATATACTGGGAAATACAGAGTCTTTTAACATGAAAGAGAATGAGTTGCACAAGTCAACTCTCTGGTCATTCCCTGGGGAAATTAAAACTCCACAGAAGAATCAGAGCATATTCCATCTCTTAGTTCTCTGCTTTTCCCCTTTATTTGGATATAAAAGGATAGAAAAGAGAAAATATTATTATTTTTTTAATTTTGCAATTTACAGCTCTGAAATCATCAAGATTATAATAAGCAGTCATCTATTTGTTGTGACTGAGAATGACAAGATTTTTCTGGTTGAAAATATCTCCCAGTTGGCAAGAAATGAAGCTGGGAGTTTGTACCATTTGTGTCACTTCATGAGGTTGTGAAGCAGAGTTCAGAAAGCTTTGTCAAAATCAGAAATGTCATTTGAGGAAAAGATACCCATTATAATATCATAAAAAAGATTATATGGGCTTCCCATAGTGGCACTAGGGGTAGTAGCTCAGAAGAACCCATCTGCCAGAGCAGAAGATATAAAAGATGTGTGTTCAATCCCTAGGTTGCGAAAATTCCTGACAGGACGACACGGCAGTCCACTCCAGTATTCTTGCCTGGAGAGTCCCATGAACAAAGGAGCCAGGTAGGCTATGGTCTATAGAGTTGTAAAGAGACAGTAAAGAATCTGCCTGCAATACAGGAGACCTGGGTTCGATCCCTGGGTCAGAATACCCTTTGGAGAAGGGAATGGCTACCTACTCAGTATTCTTGCTGGAGAGTTCCATGGAAAGAGGAGCCTGGTGGGCTGCTGTCCACTGGGTCACAGAGTCGGACGTGACTGAGCGACTACACTTCCACAGAAAGGAATGCGTTATTTTTCACCTTGAATGGAATGAAACATAGATGGCACAAGTCAATTTTATAAAGATTCCAAGTAGGAATTTGGGATGTGGAGAAGGAGGCAGGTCAGGGTGAGTATTTTTGGGGAAGTGCTGTGAGTTACCAGGGACTGGCCTGTGTGTGTTAGGAACCTGGAGGGAGCAAGACTGGAAGTGCTCTGAAGAAGACTGGGAAAGAATAGAACAGAAGTTTGGCTTTTTACAGTTTTCCCCAGAGTAAAGCTTGACCATACTTCGCGTTTCTTATAAGAAGCTATTGTGCTTTCTGTATGCCAATGAGTCTATGGGGTCACACAGAGTCGGACACAACTAAAGTGACTTAGCAGCAGCAGCAGCATGAGGTGGATACCATTAATATTATCCTCATCATTCAGGTGAGGAAACTGAGAAAAGAGGGAGTTATTTTCCCAGGTGATACAAGTAGCTGTGACTGAAGTCTAGGTGCTGTGTCTCTGAGTCAGCAGTCTCACCACAACACATCCTACCTGCCATACATAACACAAAACTGTAATGTAAGTCAGGGTTCAGACAAAAGGATAGTTGTACTTTTCTTTGTCTTTAAGAGGATCTGATAATGATGATATATCTTGATGCTTTTGCAGACTGTCTGCTTCGATTCTTACTGTTATCGAATCACCATCTTCACATGCTAGGATGGCATTCTTCTCTAGCTCCTTCTTTTCTTCTTTCCTTACTTTCTGCCCTCATTCATTCTTGTGCAGAGCATGGCATGCTGCTGTCTTTTTAGTTTCTAATATTTGAAGGTGGACAGACTTGTGGACTATCTCGCAATGCTTGGGTTGACAAAAGTTGAGTATTTCTAGGTAAAATAAAGCAGAAATTATCAGTTAGTAAAGGTTTATTGAGCACTTACCACATGTTAGGCATTATGTTAAGTACATTACAAAAATTTGCTCATTTAATACTTAACCACAAACCTATTAGTAGCTACTGTTATTGCCTTTATTTTATAAATGAGAAAACCAAGGATTAAGGAAGTAAAAACAAAAGATGAAAAAACAGCAAAGACCAAACAAAACACCTAGAAAGTACAAAACCCAGATTTAAGTCAGCACTTAAAATGTCCACATGTATACCTGTGATGGATTCATTTTGATATTTGGCAAAACTAATACAATTATGTAAAGTTAAAAAAAAAAAAATGTCCGCATTAGAATTTCAGATTCAACTCCACTACTATAGGTGCAAAGAGTTAGCACATAGAAATGACATAAACAGCAACTGGAGCAAAAGCGAGTAATTAATATAGGGTGTCTATTAGTTTTTTCAGTTCTTTTTCAAATTTTATGTCTTTTTTGTTTAGTTTATTAAACTTTTAAAAACGTAAAGTCTACATAAATAAAAAGGCACATATTTTAAAGTGTAGTACTCGCTGAATTTTTACCAGTTGAACACTCCAATGTAATCACAGAATGTGACCAGGACCCAGAAGCCCCTTTTGCCCCCTTCCAAGCAACATCCCTCCAGTCTCCAGGAGTAACCACTATCTTGACTTAGAACAGCATCAATTTGCTTTCATCTGCTTTTGTTCTTTATATGAATGAACACATATAGTTTGTTTGTTTGTGTCAGGCTTCTTTCACTGAAATTACATTTGTGAGATTCATCAATATTATTGCATGTAGTTAAGTGTATTTATTCTTATTTAATTACATTGTGGAAATATACCCTGATTTATTTACCCATTTTACTGTTAACAGGCATTGGTTAGTTTCCAGTTTGGGGTGCTTGTGAAGAGCACTGTCTTAAATGTCCTAGTACATGTCTTTTGGTGATCATATGCTAGCTAATCTTATTAAACATTATGTACACTAAAGACCTGGAGTAACCTGGTTACCTGGAGAAACAGGCAAGCTTGGCCTTGGAGTACAAAATGAAGCGAGGCGAAGGCTAACAGAGTTTTGCCAAGAGTGCACCCTGCTCCTAACAAACACCCTCTCCCAACAACAGAAGAGAAGACTTCTCTTCTCCAGATGGTCAATACCGAAATCAGATTGAATATATTCTTTGTAGCTGAAGATGGAGAAGCTCTACACAGTCAGTAAAAACAAGACTGGGAACTGACTATGGCTCAGATCATGAACTCCTTATTGCAAAATTCAGACTTAAATTGAAGAGAGTAGGGAAAACCAGTAGACTATTCAGGTATGACCTAAATCAAATCCCTTATGATCATACAGTGGAAGTGACAAATAGATTCAAGGGATTAGATCTGATAGACAGAGTGCCTGAAGAGCTATTTAGGGAGGTTCATGACATTGGACAGGGGGCAGTGATCAAAACTATCCCCAAGAAAAAGAAATGCAAAAAGGCAAAATGGTTGTCTGTGGAGGTCTTACAATTAGTTGAGAAAAGAAAGGAAGCTAAAGACAAAGGAGAAAAGGAAAGATATACCCATCTGAAAGCAGAGTCCCAAAGAATAGCAAGGAGAGATAAGAAAGCCTTCCTCAGCGATCAATGCAAAGAAATAGAGGAAAACAATAGAATAGGGAAGACTAGAGATCTCTTCAAGAAAATTAGAGATACCAAGGGGATATTTCATGCAAAGATGGACACAATAAAAGGCAGATACGGTATGGACTTAACAAGAGCAAAAGATATTAAGAAGAGGCAGCAACAATACACAGAAGAACCATACAAAAAAGATCTTCATGACCCAGATAACCACGAAGGTGTGATCACTCACCTACAGCCAGACATACTGGAATGTGAAGTCAAGTGGGCCTTAAGAAGCATCACTAAGAACAAAGCTAGTGGAGGTGATGGAATTCCAGTTGAGCTATTTCAAATCCTGAAAGATGATGCTGTGAAAGTGCTGCACTCAATATACCAGCAAATCTGGACAACTCAGCAGTGGCCACAGGACTGGAAAAGGTCAGTTTTCATTCCAATCCCAAAGAAAGGCAATGTCAAAGAATGCTCAAACTACTGCACAATTGCACTCATCTCACACACTGGCAACCCACTCCGGTGTTCTTGCCTGGAGAATCCCAGGGACGGCGGAGCCTGGTGGGCTGATGTCTATGGGGTTGCACAGAGTCGGACACGACTGAAGCTACTTAGCAGCAGCAGCAGCACACACTAGCAAAGTAATGCTCAAAATTCTCCAAGCCAGGCTTCAACAGTATGTGAACCAAGAACTTCCAGATATTCAAGCTGGATTTAGAAAAGGCAGAGGAACCAGAGATCAAATTGCCAACATCAGTTGGATATCAAAAAAGCAAGAGAGTTCCAAAAAACATCTACTTCTGCTTTATTGACTATGGCAAAGCCTTTGACTGTGTGGATCACAGCAAACTGTGGAAAATTCTTCAAGAGATGGGGATACCATAGTACCTGACCTGCCTTCTGAGAAATCTGTATGCAGGTCAAGAAGCAACAGCTAGAACCGGACATAGAACAACAGACTTGTTCCAAATTGGGAAAGGAGTACGTCAAGACTGTATATTGTCACTCTGCTTATTTAACTTATGTGCATAGTACATCATGCAAAATGCCAGGCTGGGTAAAGGACAAGCTTGAATCAAGATTGCTGGGAGAAATATCAATAACCTCAGATAAGCAGTTGACACCACTCTTATGGCAGAAAGCGAGGAGGAACTAAAGAACATTTTAATTAAAGTGAGAGAGGAGAGTGAAAAAGTTGGTTTAAAACTCAGCATTAGAAAAACAAAGATTGTGGTATCCAGTTCCATCACTTCATGGCAAAAAGATGGGGAAACAATGGAAATGGTGACAGACTTTATTTTTCTTAGGCTCCAAAATCACTGCAGATGGTGACTACAGCTATGAAATTGCTCCTTGGAAGTAAAGCTATGACAAACCTAGACAGCATATTAAAAAGCAGAGACATTATTTTGCCAACAAAGTTCCATATAGTCAAGGCTATCATTTTTCCAGTAGTCATGTATGGATGTCAGAGTTGGACTATAAAGAAGGTTGAGCGCTGAAGAATTGATCCTTTTGAAATGTGGTGTTGGAGAAGACTCTTGAGAGTCCCTTGGACTGCAAGGAGATCAAACCAGTCCATCCTAAAGGAAATTGATCCTGAATATTCATTGGAAGGACTGATGCTGAAGCTGAAGCTCCAATACTTTGGCCAGCTGATGCAAAAAACGGACTCATTGGAAAAGATCCTGATGCTGGGAAAGATTGAAGGCAGGAGGAGAAGGGGACGGCAGAGGATGAGATGGTTGGATGGCATCACCAACTTGATGGACATGGATTTGAGTAAACTCTGGGAGTTGGTGACAGACAGGGAGGCTTATCTTGCTACAGTCCACGGGGTCTCAAAGAGTTGGGCATAACTGAGCAACTGAATTGAACTGAAGATTTATTGAGATGCTATCAATATATAACATTTGTAAGTTTAAGATGTACAATGTGAGGATTTGTTTTATGTATATATTGCAAAATGATGACCATGATAAGGTAGTTCACACATCCGTCTTTTTACATAATTACCATATTTTTGTGTGTGGGTGATGACATTTAAGATCTAGCCTCTTACAACTTTCAAGTATTATTTATGGTCACCATGTTGTATGTTACATTCCTAGAACTTATTCCTCTTATAGCTAGAAGTCTGTACCCTTTAATCAACATCTCTTACTTTCCCCATCCCTCAGGTCCTTAGCAACTACCATTTTATTCTGTTTCTTTGAGTTCACTTTTTTAGATTTCTCATGTAAGTGAGAACATATAGTATTTGTCTTTTTCTACCTGAACTTTTTTCACTTAGCATAATGCCCTCAAGCTTCATCCCTGTTGTTGCAAGGAGCAGGATTTCCTTCTTTCATGGCAGGATAAAGTTCCATTGTCATTTTCTTTACCCAGTTACCTCTTGGTGGACCCTGAGGTTGTTTCCATCTCTTTCCTGCTGTAAACCACCCTGCAATGAACATCAGGGGGCAGCTATCTCTTTGAGATCGTGATTTTATTTCTTTGAATAAATACCAAGATGTAGCATTGCTGGACTATATGGCAGTTCTATTTTTAATTTTTTGAGCAACTTCCGCACCGACTTCCATAGTGGCTACACCAATTTACATTCCCACAACAGAACACAAAACTTTTCTTTTCTCCACAGCCTTACCAACACTTGCCTTTTGCTTCTTGATAACAGCCATTCTAACAGGTATGAGGTGATATCTCATTCTGGTTTTGATTTTCATTTCCCTGACCAGATCTTGTTTTCTCATGCTATTCGGGTTGCAGCTCAAATACCACCACCCAAAGAAGTTTTGTCTCACCACCCATCACACTTTCCCATCACACTATACCTGCCTGTTTTATATATTTTATGGATGCCAATTAATAGTGGAAATTATCTTGTTCATTTATTTGTTTACTTATTCATCATCAGGCTTCATTCTACTAAAATAAGGCTGCTGGAGAACAGAAATCTTGTTCATGTCATTTGCTGCTGATCTTTGGAGACCAAAATATTGCTGGCGCAGAGTAGGTGCTTGAAAAGTATTTGAAAATGCATGATTCAGAGAGTAAATAAATGGAGGAGTGGATACAATGTATAAACACTGGGGACTTCAAGGCCAACAGTTTCCTACAAGAATTCACAGTCTAGGTCACTAGTTCTAGAGAAATGTGCTAAGTGTTAATGGAGGCAGATGTAAAATGCTGGGGAAGAACAGAAATGGGGGACTGGAAGGCTTCAGAGAAAATATGATTACTAAGTAGATCCTCTTCGAGGATAATAGAGAATTGACCAGAAACAGAAGGGAGGAAGGACATTCTGGGTAGAAGTAACAGTATGTGAATAGCTTGTTCTTGGAAATCAAAACAGTGAGGGGAGTGCAACTCCAGGCACTCAGAAACCACATTCTGGTTTTCTGTGAAACAAATTTCAAAAACAACTAAGACAAAAAGAGGGGTGTCATTCCAAATCAGGGATCCTAGTACACAGACACGCGGTTCAAGAGGGTTTAGAAGAATCTTCCTAAACAATAACTATAAATCTAACAAGAAAGGACGAGCCTCTAAAAAGCTCACTTCTCCATGTTCTTGGAGCAGTGCAATGAGAGAGGTGAACCTTAAGAATTGTGTGAGGTCAGAAGAAGCTGTGGCTTGGAAAAATTCTAACAGCCCCAAAGGACTTTCAGACCCTCATTAGGAAAAAGAAATATAAACCAACAATGTAGAGCCCTTTCCTCAACTCATGGAAGTTAGCCTAATACAACAGTTGCCAGGAAAAAAGGCAAACCTTTCAGACTAGAAATATTATAAGCAGCAGCAAGTGCAGAGAATAAAGATCAAGCTAGATGAATGTTATTTTTACATAAAATTACGCTTCCAGACTAAAAACACATTTAATGAAATAATTGAAAAGTTTTGATAATGGAGATACTTATCAATTTCTCTGAAATGTGGAGAATGAGCAAAGAAAAAGAATCAGAATAAAGTAAATGCAAGTACAGAACACAAAGACTGTTGCTTATCCAGCAATGACCTATGTAAGATATTGTAGTTAATTCTGGTTTAAGAGGACACACAAATTACTTTCACTCTCCAAAAAAGTACCCCTTTGGGTTATAGTCAGGGTGTCTAAATCCAAACATTTCTTGGCTTGTCTTAGTTGTGAAGATTTGGGCTTCTTTTTTTTTTTTTTAATTTGTTTTTCCATTAAATTTCTCTAGACCTCAGATATTGCTCCAAAATGTGTCCTTTGGCTGAACTGTGCAATGCAGAAAATCTCTCAGAACTGCAATGCTTTGGTTTGGACATTGATCCCCTAATGAATATTAAGGAGTTATTGTAAAATATTGAGTTTTAAGGGTATATTTTTAACTTTATGGGACCTTTTCTCATTTAGATTGCAAAGATCTGCTCTTACATTCCTAATTATTTAAAGGTAAATGTATGTTCCGAATGTCTCTGGTACACGTTCATTTATGTCACATAACTGGATTTTTTGAGGTCTTTCAAGGGTAAAAGGGAGAAATGATTAAAGCATCCCTGGGGAAATATGAAGAACTCTTTGAGTCACAAAATTACCCCCAAGTAGAGCATGTTCAAAGGGACTTTTTGTCTGCATAGTGAATAAAATTATTTTTTTTCATGCAAACTACATACACTTTTGCAATTTAGAATTTAGCAACTCATGTAAACCACTGAACGTTAGGAAGTATTCCTGCCCAGTTTCTTAGAACTTTCACTCTTCCCTTTTCTTCTGAAGCCTGTTGTTATGAATATATATGTCAAAAGTGATTTATGTGCTTCAGGATAAGTCTTAGCCCACGTTATTCAAAATCTTCCTGTGCTGATTCAAGACCGCATCAAAAACAAATTTATAAGTTGACATGGTTGAGCTGTGAAAAACTGACCTTAATTAAGGTTTTAGATAGTTTTAAATTGCTTAACTGAGTTCCAAACCTCTTTCTGTTTAAATGGTTTTGAATTTTAATTTTACATTGCATGAAGACTATACATATAAAGGCATTTATCATTGGCACCTACTAAATTTAAAATTACAAGCTAGGAGGAAGCCTATCTTTTTTCACCCTCCAGATGATGAATAATCATTTAGCTATGCTAATTATATTCCAGATAATTGATATAATTTTTATGTCTCAAAGAAGAATTTTTCCAATCAGTATCCTTCTAAGTTGTACTTTCTAAACACATACATTCCAAAGCTGTAATAGCATGCACTTAAGAGGTGTTGAAAACAAAGTTTTTCTGTTCAGTCTAAAGACTACTAATAGTCAGTATGTATTGGAAAAATTTGTGAACATTCTTTCGTGTTTTCCTGTCAACTTTACAGTGAGAAGGGAAGAGTTTTTGAGGGTATCTAAGAGGCTCAATAACATATTGAAACTACCTTAGAAATGCTATCAATACATATTGCAAAGTATGTTGAAATGTTCAAAGAAGTTAAAAATTATATGGGGGAAAATATAAAATAGGGAGGAACTATACTGAGGTTGATTAAAAGTCAATATAAATATAAGAGTTATGATATGAACAAATATATTTATAATCTCTATAATGGTTATCTAAAGTCAATCTCTTGATACAGGGCAGATTCTGGTTGTTACTCAAATGGAAAAGATTGTTTGCGATATAGATTTAGGGCAAAATAACACTTTTATCCCCTTCTCCCTCTCTCTCTTTCTTCCTCTCCTTTGAATATTTACCATTTGCTTTCACTGAGGTAAGTGCTGGTAATATTATAATTAGAAAGAGAGCCTCCTTGCTCTTGTGGAGACTGTCAATACAGATACAAAAGTTGGGGCATAGAGGGAGATGTCCCTGAATTCTGGGTTTTTGTAGATTTTCCAAGGACTCATGGCTGGTTTCTTCTCTTGGCTGTTTCTTTAAATGTTTGCTTGCTATTGGAGCTTCTCTATTAGTATAACTATACTATGCTCAAGACATTCAAGCATTAAAAAAAAAAATCATCCTAGATTTTCAACTCTCTTTCCTTTTTTCCTTTTTCTCCTTTACTTCTTTTTTAACAAGTGAAAAAGGTTAGACAGACAGAGCTTAAACAAACAGATGGGTTTGGTTTTCAGTCTCCAAGTGAAAGAACAAAAGCCATCCTGAATTGAAAGCATCTCAGGGATGGAGCTTTGGCTGGAATCACTGGCCGTGGAGGGAAGATAAGGAGGAGACGGTATAAGGAGGACAGCTGTTGTTCTTTAGTCGCTCAGTCACGTCTGAATCTTTTGTGACCCCATGGACTGTCGCCCACCAGACCTCTCTGTCCATGGGATTTCCCAGGCAAGAATACTGGAGTGGGTTGCCATTTTCTTCTCCTGGGGATCTTCCTGACCCAGGGATGAAATCTGTGTCTCCGGCATTGGCAGGTGGATTCTTTACCGTGGAGCCAGCAGGACAGCAAGAGGTCTTAAATGTTCACTTAGTTCTCACTCCACCATCATCAGGGTCTGTGTTGCTTCAGATCCTGGCAGCAACACTGGATTATTGGGAAAATAAGTCCATAGAGTCAACATTTACTTAAAGACCTGCACACAAAGAGAAAAGCGGGGGTTGACTGCCCTCTGGAAGCCAAGGACCATTATACTTTTGTTCTCTTTTTATATATGAATAAAATGCAAGATTCACCTGATCTTTCTGGGCATTGTTTCTGGATCCAAAGGTGAGGGAGATGCTTGTGCTCACAAATAAATGAACTTATACAGAGGATGAGATGGATGGATGGCATCACCAACTCAATGGATATGAGTTTAGCAAACTCCAGGAGATAGAGAATAACAGAGGAGCCTGGCATGCTGCTATCCATGGGGTTGCAAAGAGTCAGACATGACTGAGTGACTAAGCACATGCATACCACTTCAGAGGCCTCCTGGGCCTTAGAAAGCCAAGGAGGAAACATTCTGGAGTCCAGGCTTAAAAAAAAAAAAAAAAGAAAGAGAAGGCTGTCTTGGTATGGATGCATACCTTCTTTTTAAAATTGCATTTAGCAAATAATTGCATCTTTTATAGATTGAGAGATTGAGGGTTTATAGCAATCCTGCACTGAGCAATTCTATTGACACCATTTTTTTCCATCAGTATTTTCTCACTTCATGTCTCTGAGTCACATTTTGGTAGTTCTTGCAATATTTCAAACTTTTTCATTATTATTATATTTGTTATGGTGATCTGTGATCATTGATACTCCTATTGTAATTGTTTTGGGGAACCACAAACTGTGCCCATATATGACAGACATATAAATGATAAATGTTGTATGTGTTCTGACTACTTGATCAACCAGCTGTTCTCCCATCTCTCCCCTTCTCTTTGGGTACAATAATATCAAAATCAGGCCAGTTAATAACCTTAAAATGGCCTCTCAGTGTTCAAGTGAAAGAAAGCATCATATATTCCTCACTTTAAATCAAAAGCTAGAAATGATTAAGCTCAGTGAAGAAGGCATATCAAAAGCTGAGACAAGCTGAAAGATAGACCTCTTGTGCCAACAGTTAACCAAGTTGTGAATGCAGAAGAAAAGCTCTTGAAGGAAATCAAAAGTTCTACTCCAGTGAACACACAAATTATAAGAAAGTGAAACAGCCTTATGGATGATATGGAGAAAGTTTTAGTGGTCTGGATAGAAGGTCAAACCAGCCATGACATTTCCTTAAGCTGAAGCTTAATCCAGAGCAAGGCCCTAACTCTCTTTATTCTATGAAGCCTGAGAGAGATCAGAAAGATGCAGAGGAAAAGTCTGAAGCTAGCAGAGGTAGGTTCATGAGGCTTAAATGAGAAACCATATAAGATCAAAGTTCAAGGAGAAGCAGCAAGTGCTGATATAGAAGCTGCAGCAAGTTATCTAGATGTAACTAAGATAATTAATGGAGGTGGCTACACTAAATGACAGATTTTCAAGGTAGGCAAAACAGCCTTATACTGGGAGAAGATGCTAGCTATCTATGACTTTCATATCTAGAGAGAAGTCAATGCCTGGCTTCAAAGGACAGGCTGACTCTTGTTGGGGCTAATGGTGCTGGTGGCTTCAAGTTGAAGCAAATGCTCCTTTACCATCCCCAAATCCTAAGAATTATGCTCATTCTACTCTGTCTGTACTCTATAACTGGAACAACAAACTTGGATCACAGTATATCTCTTTATAACATCGTTTACTGACTATTTTAGGCCCACTGCTGAGAACTATGATTCAGAAAAATAGATTCTTTTCAAAATATGGCTGCTCATTGATAATGCACCCAGTCACCTAAGAGCTCTGATGGAGATGTATAATGAGATTAATGTTGTTTTCATGCCTGCTCATGCAACATCTATTCTGCAGCCCACAGGTCAAGGAGTCCTTTGGACTTTCAAGTCTTGTTACTTAAAAGATACATTTCTTAAGGCTAAAGCTGCCATATGCAGTGATTCCTCAGATGGATCTGGGAGAAGTAAATTGAAAACTTTCTGGAGAGGACTCATGGTGCTAGATGTCATTAAGAACATTTGTGATATATACAAAGAGGTCAAAATATAAAAATTAACAGGAATTTGGAAGAAGTTGATTCCAACCCTCATGGATGACTTTGAGGGATTCAAGAGCTCAGTGAAGGAAATAATTACAGATGGGGTGGAAATAGCAAGAGACCTAAAAGGATAAGTTGTGGAGCCTGAAGACGTGACTGAATTGCTTCAATCTCACGATAAAACATAAACATTAGGAGCTGCTGTGTATGTAGCTTATGCACCTTAAACACTCAAATAAAGTGTTTTTTGAGACGTATTTTACTCCCAGTACAGATGCTGCAACGATTGCTGAAATGACAAAAGGTTTGGAATATTACATAAATTTAGTTGGTAAATAGCGGCAGGGTTTGAGAGGATTGACTCCAATTCAAAAAGTCCTACTGTTGGTAAAATGCTGTCAAACAGCATTGTATGCTATGGAAAAATCAGTTGTGAAAAGAAAAGTCAATTTGTTACTGAAATAGTGCGGATTCTGGCTGCTCGCCGCTTAAAAGCCAATAAACAGGCTAGGTTGGTGGAAAGAAAAGTTGGCTTTATTTCAGATGACAGCAACTGGTGGGGAGAGGGTAGCAGACATCTATCCAATAGTTGATTCCTGTCCTCTCCACCTCCCCCCCACTGGCAACCTGTGGGGCAAGAGCTTTTATGGACGAAGTCAGGGAGAGGGCATATAGAAACAGCTGTTTCTACATATAGAAACAGTACAGTCATTTTCAGCCCTCACAGTCATCTTCAAATTGGTCAACAGTGGTCTGACCAGCGTCATCTCGGTTGTTTTAGGTACAGTTAATCTTCAATTCCAGGGCCCATGTGTTCCCATTTTCTTGCAGCCAATTCTCAGAATTGTGGTAGCTCATGGTCTGGGTACAGTCTGGTCATCATGTAGTTAACTTCTCCACCTGGGGTTTTAATATCTATAAGACAGCTCACAGGATGTGGCTCAGAATATTATCTACAGCCCTTGAGAGAAAACTAAACGTCCTTGACTGTGCTTAATGACTACATTGTTATTATTTCATCTTCTTTGACTGTCTCCCTTTGTCCATATTTCTCACCTCCCTGATTAAACTTCAGTTCAGTTCAGTCACTCAGTTGTGTCTGATTATTTGCGACCCCAAGGACTGTAGCACGCCAGGCCTCCTTGTCCATCACCAACTCCCAGAGTCCACCCAAATCCATGTCCATTGAGTCGGTGATGCCATCCAACCATCTCATCCTCTGTCTTCTTCCTGCCATCCCCATCCCCTTCTTCTCCTGCCCGCAATCTTTCTCAGCATCAGGGTCTTTTCAAATGAGTCAGCTCTTTGCATCACGTGGTCAAAGTACTGGAGTTTCATCTTCAACATCAGTTCTTCCCATGAACATCCAGGACTGATCTCTTATTCTTGGGCTAAAGTTTTCCACAGACAAAAGGCAGGCAGAGGACATGGTGGGTGGGAGCGAGTGGGGGTGGGGTGTGGGCAAGAACCATAGGGTCCTGCTCTGTTTCAAACTGATGGAGCAAATTTCATTGTCTTATTTTAAGAAATTGTCACTGTCACCAAGACCCTCAGCAACCTCCACTCTGATGAGTCAGTGGCTATTAACACAAAGGCAAGATTCCCTGTGAGCAAAAAGATTATGACTTACTGAAGCCTCAGATGATGGTTAGCATTTTTCAGTAGTAAAGTATTTTTTGACTAAGGTATGTACATTTTTTTTAGACATAATGCAGTCATGAAATTAAAGGACACTTGCTCCTTGGAAGAAAAGTTATGACCAATATAGACAGCATATTAAAAAGCAGAGACATTACTTTGCCAACAGGTCCATCTAATCAAAGCTATGATTTTTCCAGTAGTCGTGTGTGGATGTGAGAGTTGGACTATAAAGAAAGCTGAGCCCCCCAAAATTGATATTTTTGAACTGTGGTGTTGGAGAAGACTCTTGAGAGTCCCTTGGACTGCAAGGAGATCCAACCAGTCTATTCTAAAGGAGAAGTCCTGATATTCATTGGAAGGACTGAGGCTGAAGCTGAAACTCCAATCCTTTGGCCACCTGATGCGAAGAGCTGACTCATTTGAAAAGACCCTGATGTGGGAAAGATTGAAGGCTGGAGGAGAAGGGGATGACAGAGGATGAGATGGTTGGATGGCATCACTGACTCAATGGACATGAGTTTGGGTAAACTCCAGGAGTTGGTGATGGACAGGGAGGCCTGATGTGCTGCAGTCTATGGGGTTACAAAGAGTTGGACATGACTGAGTGACTGATCTGAAGCAACTTTTGAAGTTCAAAGTCTTAGCCAGTAATCGGGTACCTCTCACATTTTTTTATACGGTATACAGAAATCTCTATGAAGATCTGGCTATGCCATGAGCTGATGACGTAAACATTAAAGACTTCAAATACTTGTTTATGTTTTGATCAAAACTGGACTAATTTCTCCTCTTATTCTATTGGTTTAGGAATTCCAATTAAACTTGATCATATACTATGTTCTAGCTATTACATGCCTGTACTTTACATGCTTAGAAATCATTATCAACTACATTCCAGCAATCTGAATATAATGTTTTATTTCACGTTTTGCTTTTTCAAATTAAACTATAGCACCCATGGGGAGGAGAGTGAAAAAGCTGGCTGACATAAAACTCAGCATTCAGAAAACTAAGATCATGGCATCCGGTCCTATCACTTCTTGACAAATAGATGCGGAAACAATGGAAACAGTGAGAGACTTTTATTCTGGGGGGAGGTGGGGGTCTCCAAAATCACTGCAGATGGTGACTGCTGCCATGAAATTAAAAGACACTTACTCCTTGGAGGAAAAGCTATGATCAACCTAGACAGCATATTACAAAGCAAAGACATTACTTGGCCAACAAAGGTTTGTCCAGTCAAAGCTGCCTGCCATAACAGGAGATCTTGGTTCGATTCCTGGGTTGGGAAGATTCCCTGGAGAAGGAAATGGCAACCCACTCCAGTATTCTTGCTTGGAGCATCCCACGGACATGGGGACTGGAGTGCATCCATGGGGGTCACAAGAGCAGGACACAACAGCGATGAAACCACCACCATGCCTAACTTTAGTAGATTCTGGGAGTGGTTTAGTCACTAAGTCGTGTCCAACTCTTTCGACCCCCATGAATGTAGCCTGCCAGGCTCCTCTGTTCATGGGATTTCCCAGGCAAGAACACTGGAGTGGGTTGCCATTTCCTTCTCCAGGGGATCGTCTCAATCCAGGAATTGAACCCGAGTCTCCTGCTTTGGAGGCGGACTCCTTCATTGCAGGTAGATTCTTTACCAACTGAGCTACAAGGGAAGTCCAATCTTAGTAGATTCTATTGAATACTAAACAGTTTTCCAAAGTGGTTGTTCTAATTTGCAATTCTACCAGCAATGTTTGAGCTTTCCACTTACACCATGTCCTTGTCAAAGCCTTACATTGTAGTCTTTTAAAATTTTAAATCTGTGGGTATGTAGGGTTGTCTCCTTTGGTTTTCATTTGTCTTCCCCTGATAAATAATAATACTGATTCTCTTTTTAACTTTTATTGCCCATTTAAAGTTGGGTTTTTCTGTCATTTTATTATAGATTGGGGGAATTACTTTTATATTCTGGACCCAAGTCTGTTGTGGGGATATATGTGTAATAAACCTCTCCTCCCAGTCTGTGTCTTACCTTTTCGGTCTTAATGATGGTCCCATAAATGGATGTTTTTAATTTTGATGAAGTCAGATGCATTTGTTTTCCACGGCTGCTGTAACAAATTGCCACAAACTTAGTGGCGAAAACCACATATTTCTTATCATATAGTCCTGTATATCAGAAGTCTGACAGGTCCCACTGGGCTAAACTCAAGGTATCAGCAGGGCAGTGTTCCATTCTGGGGACTCTAGGGACAATTCATTTCCTAGCTTTTTCCAGCTTCTAGGAATATAGCTTCTGCATTTCTTGATTTGTGTTCCCATCTTCCACCTTAAACCCAGGAACACTGAAGCAACTTAATTCCATCTCAACCTTAATTCCCTTTTACAACACAATCTAACATACACAGATTCTGGGGACTAGGATGTGGACATCTTTTGGGGGCTATTAGTCATATTTAATAGCATTTAATAATATTTAATAATGACACATCATGTTTAATAATATTTTATTTTTATGGTTAGAGCTTTTTCCCTTAAATCTCTGACTGTACCAATGATATAAAGATATATTCTATGTTTTCATCCAGAAGCTTGATTATCTTAGCTTTCAAGTTTTGGTCTATGGTTTCTGGTGGTGGTGGTTTAGTTGCTCAGTCATGTTTGACTCTGTGAGCCCATGGACTATAGCCTGCCAGACTCCTCTGTCCATGGTATTTCCCAGGCAAGAATACTGGAGTGGGTTACCATTTCCTTCTCCAGCGGATCTTCCCAACCCAGGGACTGAACACAAGTCTCCTGCTTGACAGGTGGAGTCTTTATCACTGAGCCACCTGGGAAGACCTCTTTGGTCTATATCAAGTTTATTTTGTGTTTGGTATGAGATAAAGGGCTTTTCCCCCTCATGAATATTCAATTGACTCCAAACCATTTATTGAGAAGATTTTTTTTTTTCTTAACTGAATTGTACTGCTGTGTCATTGTTCACATCACTCCATGAAGGTGGGTCTCTGTTTGGAATCTCTCTGTTACTTACTGTATTAGTTTTCTACTGTGGCCCTAACACAATATCACAAATAGGGTGGCTTGAGACAAAAGAAATGTCTTCCCTCTCATTTGTGGAGGCCAGATGTCTGAAATCAGACGTTGGCAAGATCAAGATCCTCTGAAGTCTCTAGGGGAGAATCCTTCCTTGCTTCTTCCAGCTTCTGGTGGCTCCATATATTTCTTGGCATAGAGCTATGTGACTCTAATCTCTGCTTTCTCCCCCAGGTGCCTGAGTCTCAAATTTTCCTCTGCTTTTCTCTTATTAGAATGCCTGTCATTGGATTTAGGGCCCACCTTAATTAAGTGGCTCAGACGATAAAGCGTCTGCCTACAATTCGGGAAACCCGGGTTTGATCCCTGGTCGGGAAGATCCCCTGGAGAAGGAAATGGCAACCCACTCCAGTGTTCTTGCCTGGAGAATCCCATGGATGGAGAAGCCTGGTGGGCTACAGTCCATGGGGTTGCAAAGAGTTGGACACGACTGAGTGATTTCACTTTAATTTAACTATATCTATGACCTAATCAGATCTATTTTTCCAAATGAGATCATTTTCACAGGTTCTGGAAGTTAGAACATAGACATATCCTTTCAGGGCCACCATTCAACCCACTGCATTTTTGTTTCATTGGTCTATTTATCGATTCTCAAGCTACTACCCAGTGTGAGCATGATCATTCACACAGTCCTCTCTGACTCTGTGACCCCATGGACTGTAGCCTGCCAGGCTCCTCTGTCCATGGTATTGTTCAGGCAAGAATACTGAAGTGGGTTGCCATTTGCTCTTCCAGGGGATCTTCCTGACTCAGGGATCGAACCCACATCTCCTGCATTGACAGGTGGATTTTTTAACAATCCAGTTCAGTCGCTCAGTTGTGTCCGACTCTTTGCGACCCCATGAATTGCAGCACGCCAGGCCCCCCTGTCCATCACCAACTCCCCTAGTGTTAATTACTATAGCTTGATAGTAAGTCATGAAATTGAATTACATAAAATTTTAACCTTCATGCTTCTTCATTATTATCTTGGTTATGTTAGGTCCTTTAAATATGTGTCTTAGAATTATCTATTTCCACAATAAAACCTACTGGGATTTCAATCAGCATTATACTGAATCTACAAGTCAATTTGTGGTTAATTAAGATTTTAATAATGCTGAGTCTTCTATTGTGGTATATCTGGCCATTTATTTAGGTCTTTAAAAAAAACCTTTCATTAATATATTTTCATTTTCATTTTAGACATCTTGTTTAACTTTTGTTAGATTTATTCCTGCTGCTGCTGCTGCTGCTAAGTCACTTCAGTCGTGTCCGATTCTGTGTGACCCCATAGACGCCAGCCCACCAGGCTCCCCCGTCCCTGGGATTCTCCAGGCAAGAACACTGGAGTGGGTTGCCATTTCCTTCTCCAATGCATGAAAGTGAAAAGTGAAAGTGAAGTCGCTCAGTCGTGTCCAACTCTTAGCAACCCCATGGACTGCAGCCTACCAGGATCCTCTGTCCATGGGATTTTCCAGGCAACAGTACTGGAGTGGGGTGCCATCGCCTTCTCTGAGATTTATTCCTAGATATTATTTCTGATGCTATTATAGATTTTTAAAAAATTATATTTTCTAATTGTTGCTAATGTATAGAAAAATAACATATTTCTATATTATTTTTGTATCTAGATTTTTTGCTAAAGTTACTTAATAATCCTAAATTGTAGTATAGATTCTTTTGAATTTCATGTATATACTACTATGTCACCTGCAAATAATGACAGTTTGGTTTCTTTCATTCCAATCTTTATACCTTTTCTTTTACTACACTTTTTTAGAATTTCTATGCAATGTTGAATGAAACATATAATGGTAGCTGTAGGTAATTTGTAGATACAGTTTTATCAGATTTTCAGATTAAAGGACTTCTATATATCTGATTAAGGAATTTCCCTTTTATTCTTTTTTTTTTTTTGGTGTCAGTTTTCATCATGACAAAGTGTTTCTTTAAATCAAATACCCTTTCACTATCCTTTTATGTAATCATTTCCCCCCTTTATTCTGTTAATGTGTAAAATGATATTGATTGGTGTTTAAATGTTAAAATAACCTTGTATTCCTGGGATAAACCTCACTTTCACTTCTTTATATAGTATTCGATTCTCTTTCAGTTCAGTTCAGTTGCTCAGTAGTGTCCAACTCCTTGTGACCCCATGGACTGCAGCACACCAGGCCTCCCTGTCCATCACCAACTCCTGGAGTCCATCCAAACCCATGTCCATTGAGTCGATCATGCCATCCAGCCATCTCATCTTCTGTCATCCCCTTCTTCTTCTGCCCCCAATCCCCCCCAGCATCAGGGTCTTTTCAAATGTGTCGGCTCTTCACATCAGGTGGCCAAAGTATTGGAGTTTCAGCTTCAGCATTAGTCCTTCTAATGAATATTCAGGACTGATTTCCTTTAGGATGGACTGGTTAGATTTCCTTGCTGTCCAAGGGACTCTTAAGAGTCTTCTCCAACACCACGGTTCAAAAGCATCAATTCTTTGGTGCTCAGCTTTCTTTACAGTCCAACTCTCATATCCATATATGACCACTGGAAAAACCATAGTTTTGACTAGATGGACCTTTGTTGGCAAATTAATGTCTCTGCTTTTTAATACGCTGTCTCAGTCAGTTCAGTTTAGTCATGTCTGACTGCAACCCCATGAATCACAAAACACCAGGCCTCCCTGTCCATCACCAACTCCCAGAGCTCACCCAAATCCATGTCCATTGAGTCGGTGATGCCATTCAACCATCTCATCCTAGTCATCCCCTTCTCCTCGTGCCCCCAGTCTTTTCCAGCATCAGGGTCTTTTCAAATGAGTCAGCTCTTCGCATCAGGTGGCCAAAGTATTGGAGTTTCAGCTTCAACATCAGTTCTTCCAATGAACACCCAGGATTGATCTCCTTTAGGATGGACTGGTTGGATCTCATTGCAGTCCAAGGGACTCTCAAGAGTCTTCTCCAACACCACAGTTCAAAAGCATCAATTCTGCAGTGCTCAGCTTTCTTCACAGTCAAACTCTCACATCCATACATGACCACTGGAAAAACCATAGCCTTGACTAGACGGACCTTTTTTGGCAAAGTGATGTCTCTGCTTTTCAATATGCTGCCTAGGTTGGTCATAACTTTCCTTCCAAGGAGTAAGCATCTTTTAATTTCACGGCTGCAGTCACCATCTTCAGTGATTTGGGAGCCCCCCAAAATAAAGTCTGACACTGTTTCCACTGTTTCCCCATCTATTTCCCATGAAGTGATGGGACCAGATGCCATGATCTTCATTTTCTGAATGTTGAGCTTTAAGTCAACTTTTTCACTCTCCTCTTTTACTTTCATCAAGAGGCTCTTTGGTTCTTCTTCACTTTCTGCCATAAGGGTGGTGTCATCTGTATATCTGATGTTATTGATATTTCTCCTGGCAATCTTGATTCCAGCTTGTGCTTCTTCCAGTCCCGCATTTCTCATGATGTACTCTGCATATAAGTTAAATAAGCAGGGTGACAATATACAGCCTTGATGTTCTCCTTTCCCTATTTGGAACCAGTCTGTTGTTCCATGTCCAGTCCTAATTGTTGCTTCTTGACCTCCGGACAGATTTCTCAAGAGGCAGGTCAGATGATCTGGTATTCCCATCGTTTGAAGAATTTTCCACAGTATGTTGTGATCCACCCTGTCAAAGGCTTTGTCATAGTCAATAAAGCAGAAGTAGATGTTTTTTCTGGAACTCTCTTGCCTTTTCGGTGATCCAGTGGATGTTGGCAATTTGATCTCTGCTTCCTTTGTCTTTTCTAAATCTGGCTTGAATATCTGGAAGTTCATGGTTCACATACTGTTGAAGCCTGGCTTGGAGAATTTTGAGGATTGCTTTGCTAGTGTGTGAGATGAGTGCAATTGTGCAGCAGTTTGAGCAGTCTCTGTCATTGCCTTTCTTTGGGATTGGAATGAAAACTGACCTTTTCCAGTCCTGTGGCCACTGCCATTTTCCAGATTTGCTGGCATATTGAGTGGAGCACTTTCACAGCATCATTTTTTAGGATTGAAAGAGCTCAACTGGAATTCCATCACCTCCACTAGCTTTGTTTGTAGTGATGCTTCCTAAGGCCCATTTGCCTTCTCATTCCAGATTGTCTGGCTCTAGGTGAGTGATCACACTATAGTGATTATCTGGGTCCTGAAGATCTGTTTTGTAGAGCTCTTCTGTGTATTCTTGCCACCTCTTCTTAATATCTTCTACTTCTGTTAGGGCCATACCATGTCTGTCCTTTATTGAGCCCATATTTGCATGAAATATTCCCTTGGTATCTTGACCCAACTTCCTTGATGGGTCAGATGGTAAAGCATCTGCCTACAATGTTGGAGAGCCAGGTTCAATCCCTGGGTCGGGAAGATCTCCTGGAGAAGGGAATGGCAACCCACTCCAGCACTCCTGCCTGGAAAATCCCATGGACAGAGAACTCTGGTGGGCTGCAGTCCATGGGGTCGCTAAGAGTCGGACACAACTGAGCGACTTCACTTTGCATGAAATATTCCCTTGGTATCTCTAATTTTCTTGAAAAGATCTGTAGTCTTTCCCATTCTATTGTTTTCCTCTATTTCTTTGCATTGGTTCTCTTTGATAATATTTTATTAATGATTTTTGTATCTCCCTTCATGAGAGATATTGGCCTATACTTATCTTTTTTTGGATGCAATTTTATTTTGCCAACTTTGTTAAATAGAATGGGAAACATTCTTTCTTTTCTTAATATCTGAGGAAATTTGTGTGAATTCTTCCTGAAATGTTGGTAATAATTCCTCTGGGCCCAGAGTAGTCTTTGTGAGAAGGTTTTAAATTACAGATTGAGTCTAATCAAGTTCAATTTATATAAAGCATATCTATGGTCACACAGCATATATATTTACATTTTAATACTGTTTCCTTAAACTTTTAATACATCTTGACATATTCCAAATTTCGAATTTATGTTTGGACTGTTTCTGTCAGGTATCTGAATGGCCTGTGTGTGCGTGCTCAGTCTCTTCAGTTGTGTCGGACTCCTTGCAACCCCATGGTCTGCAGCCCACCAGGCTCCTCTGTTCATTGGCTTCTCCAGGCAAGAATACTGGAGTGGGTTGCCATGCCCTCCTCCAGGGGATCTTCCCAATCCAGGGATTGAACCCATGTCTCTTATGTCTCCTGCATTGGCAGGCAGGTTCTTTACCTTGTGAGTTGCTCAGTCATTTCTGACTCTTTGGAATCCCATGGACTGCAGCCTGTCAGGCTCCTCTGTCCATGGAATTCTCCAGGCAAGAATACTGGAGTGGGTTGCCATTTCCTTCTCCAAAGAGCCAAAGTAAGTCTGCTAAGAAAAAGAAATATTTTCTCAACATGTGTGAGTAGATTAGTTAAAGAAACCAATACTCTTGTATGCCTACTGGGTGTCAGGAATTTTGCTAGTTAGTGGTACTACCAGCTGCTAAAAATAGAGTGAAGCCCACAGAGACTTAAACAAATCAATTATAGGACATTGTCATACACAGGCATATCAAGGAGACATTTATTAACCCTGCACAGCTGGGAGGACGCCACAGAGGAGCTAATGTTTGGGCTGGACGTTGAAGGACTAATAAGATTTCACCAGCCACAGAAGAAAGGAAGGACTAGGCAGATGATGGGTTATATGCAAAGGCACAGCTGTGGGAAAAAGTCAGATGTAAAAAGGAGGGATGAGCTTGTAGTCAGAGGGGACTAGAGTGTGGGGAGGACAGTGGTAAGAATTGTTGCTCTAAAGAAATTTCAGAACCTTGGGGAGGGATCATTCTTTGCCATAATAATAAGTTGAATTCTCTTCTTTTAGGCAGGTTACAGCCACCAAAGGATTTTAAGCAATGAACTGACCTAATTAGAGCTGTCCAATGCCAGTTATTCTGGCAGTGGGGTGGAAGATATATTTGAGAAGGGAGAGACTGGAGGAAGATAAAAACAGATGGTGTACAACTAAACACAATGAAAATTTCTTTGTACAAATATCAAGGAATAGTTTGTTTCTCTAAAGTTATATGAGAACTGAGAATTCAGTACTTGAGTTCTTTTTACAGTGGAATACACAAACATTTTTGTTTGTATAACTTCTATGGAGTTGATTCATTTTTATAGCAGGCTTGGAAAGATATCACTGTTTAAATTATAACAGCCAGTGCTCAGTCAGAGAAGCAGAACCATGATGAGCGCTACGAGATCAGGGGTCTACTAAAGGAGCTCTTATTTAGTCGATAAGTCATGTCTGACTCTTTGGGACCCAGTGGACTGTAACCCGCCAGGCTCCCCTGTTTGTGGGATTTCCCAAGCATGAATACTGGAGTGGGTAGCCATTTCCTTCTGCAGGGGGTCTTCCCAAACCCCAGGATCAAACCCACAACTCCTGCACTGCAGGGGGATTCTTTACCGCTGAGTCATCAGAGAAGCCCATCAAAGGAACTAGATCTTATTAGTTGTGGGAAAAGCTAAGTAAGTGAAGAGAAGGGGAAAATGGATGATGAGGGTCACAGGCAGTAGCTAGCGTCCCTGAAATTCTGGTGCCTGTGGACAAATAAGAATGTGTCGGGGTTGGGGCTGCTGAAAAGGTGTGTCCAGCCACTGTGTCACCTGGAAGAAGCTTCACAGATGTCTTTCTGCTCAGGAGAGCTTTCCTCTGGGTAGCTACCACCTGAATGAGTCTCAGCAGAACGTCAGTGGCCCTGGGGTTACTATTGATCAGCAGGGTCAGAGATTGGGGAGAAGATATGTAATGTGGACCAGATGAGAGTGAGGCCAAGTTGAGGTTTCCTGGGCAACCCTGCCTCTGACTGCAAAATGACTTTCGAAGAACGACTTTTATCATTTTTCACTCTGCTCCAGAATCGCTCAGATGTTCCCCTTTTGGTCAACTCTAACCTTGAACAATACATGAAAGACAGTTTGGGGAAATGTAGTTTTTAACCCTAACCATGTTAATCATAGAGCAAGTGTTACATATGACATTTAAATATGTGATATAATAAGATATATGACATGGGATGTATGATATACCAAGCCTTAGGTAACACTTGTTACATGAAAATATATGTCAAGTGTTTAGTCTGAGACTTGATACATAGCAAGTGCTCAATGAATGCCATGATTATCCCAGAATCTCATCTCTATTTAAAAATTTTTTAAAAAATATTTATTTATTTATTGGCTGCCCTGGGTCTTTGTTGCTATGCGGGCTCTCTCTCGTTGCAGTGGGTGGCGGTTACTCTAACTGTGGTGTGCGGGTTTCTCATTATAGTGGTTTCTTTCGTGGAGCACAGGCTCTAGGTCACGTGGGCTCAGTAGTTGAGGTTCTGGGCTTAATTGCTCTATGGCACGTGGGATCTTCCCAGACCAGGGATTGAACCTATGTCCCCTACATTGGTAGGGGGATTCTTAACCACTGGACCAGCAGGGAAGTCTTCATACTTAAAGTGTCCTGCACAAAGCAGCAGCAAACATGTCGTGGTGTCAGTGGTTGTGTTGGATTCGTCAAAAGCATAAAATTGAAAAAGGTGAATGGATAAGAAAGCTGTGGTACATATACACAAAGGAATATCACTCAGCCATTAAAAAGAATGCATTTGAATCAGTTCTAATGAGGTGGATGAAACTGGAGCCTATTATACAGAATGAAGTAAGCCAGAAGGAAAAACACCAATACAGTATACTAACGCATATATATGGAATTTAGAAAGATGGTAACAATAACCCTGTGTATGAGACAGCAAAAGAGACATGGATGTATAGAACAGTCTTTTGGACTCTTTGGGAGAGGGAGAGGGTGGGATGATTTGGGAGAATGGCATTGAAACATGTATAATATCATATAAGAAACGAATCGCCAGTCCAGGTTCGATGCAGGATACAGGAAGCTTGGGGCTGGTGCACTGGGATGACCCAGAGGGATGGTATGGGGAGGGAGGTGGGAGCAGGGTTCAGAATTGGGAACATGTATACACCCGTGGCGGATTCACATTGACGTATGGCAAAACCAATACAATATTGAAAGTAATTAGCCTCTAATTAAAATAAATAAATTTAATTAAAAAAAATAAAATTGAAAAAGAGTCCAGCTGGAACAGGTCCTCTTTGTTGCCCATTGCAGCATTCTTATCTTTTCTTTATTACCAACAAAATGCAGATTTGTGTTCTGCATTGAACCCCTGAGGTCTGTTTGTGACGAAAGTCACAATGAGACAAAAGTCCTTGTTCCTGGTGGGGTTTCCCGGACAGCCTCTAAAAAGGCGGGCAGAATCAGGCTCTTTGATTTTCCACTTTTTTCCTTCTGCCTGGAACCCAGACATAGAGTGGTTCTTCCTGTGACCATGAGAAGTCACACACATGCTCAGGCTGAGCATAATGACAGAATAAACTTAAGTAAGTGTGGGGCGGCCCCTGCGGACCTGCTTTTCTAAGACTTCTCACATGGTGGTGTTGCTTCTGCTGTTTTGTGGACCTACTTTTAATTATTTATTTTTTTAAAAGTCAAGTTCGTTGGAATATAATTACAGGTAATAAACTATGTCTACTTCAAGTTAACAATTAGATGAGTTTTGACAGTTGTATATACTCATGAAAACACCATCACATGTAGAACAGTTACTCATTCCCCCAAGATAATTTTCTTTAAACAGTAATCATTCCAAAAACAAATCTAAGCTGAATACATAAGAGATTCCCCCCTCCCCTCTCTTCTTTTTCCCTTCTTTCTCTTTGATCTTTATTGCGGGTAACAGTGAGGTCATAAAACCAATACATGACTATGTAGTTAATGGTGAGACATGCTATTTACATATTTAGGTTGTGTAGAGAAAAGGGAAGTCTCCTAAACTATTGGTAAAAATGTAAATTGGTACAGTCACTATGGAGAAACAGTATGGAAATTCCTTAAAAAACTAAAAATAGAGCTACCATATGATTCAGCAATCCAGTCCTGGCCATATATCCAGAGAAAACCATAATTCAAAAAGATTCATGCACCCCAACGTTCACTGCAGCTCTATTTACAATAGCCAGGACATGGAAGCAACTTAAATGTCCATCAACAGAGGAATGGATAAACAAGAAGTAGTATGTATATACGATGGAATATTACTCAGCCATAAAAAGAACAAAATAATGCCTTTTGCAGCAACATGGTTAAAATGAGAAATTGTCATACTATGTGAAGTAAATCAGACAGAGAAGGAGAAATATCATATGATATTGCTTATATATGGAACCTAAAAACTGTACAAATGAGCCTGTTTACAAAACAAAAATAGAATCACAGATGTAGAAAACAAATTTGTGGTTACTATTGGGGAAAGGAGGGGCAGGGATAGATTGGGAGATTGGGATTGATATATACATATTGCTATACATAAAATAGATAACTAATAAGAACCTACCGTAATTGCATAGAGAACTCTACTCAATACTCTGTAATGACCTATTTGGGGATAAAATCTAAAAAAGAGTGGATATGTGTATATGTATAACTTATTCACTCTGCTGTACACCTGAAGCCCTGCGTTGTAAATCAGCTATGTCCAGTTAAAAATTAATTAAAAATGGATTTACTTAAAATTTTATTTTTATACAGTTTTAAAGGTTAATTTCCCTTTACAGTTATTACAAAATATTGACTATGTTCCCCAAGTTGTACACTATACACTTGAGCCTATCTTATACCCAATCCTTGTATCCCTCAACCCCCATTTTTATATAACCCCCCAACAGGTAACCACTAACTTTTCTCTGTATCTGTGAGTCTGCTTCTTTTATGTTATATCACACATAAAAAACTAATGCTTTTCTCCCTTTTCACTCTAGTGTCTATGGTGAACAATTGCCAGCTTGCAGTAGAGAGGAGCATCCCATTTGTAATAAAATCCATAGATAATTCCTAAATATAATATTAATTAAAGGGTAACACCTAACAGTTTAAAATGCCCAAGCACTAGAGAATACAAGGGGTGAAGAAGGAAATGAGGAAGTCTGAGAAATGTATGTTATTTTTGGATTAATTGAGCACCGGCTACATGTTGCATTGGCTGAGGATCAAGTAAATAAAGACGTCTCTGACAATGTTATTACTTTTTATTTGCCTCCTGTTTTGCCTGCTTTTCAGTCCACCCATAACACTGCTTTCCATGTTATTTAATAAAATAACATTAAGAATTTGGTCCAGTTAGCAATAAAGAGAGACCCTGGTGTATCCAAATAACATTTTTTTTTTTTTCTGGTCTGTTAGTACTCTAGTGTAGTCCTGCATTCATGTTCTGCCCCACTGGTTCCTATGGTTATGTGATGTTTCATCCACCTGATATATCGTTTGCATCCTAAGAAGGGTCTAGGATGTACTCCTAGCAGGGTCTGGAAGTACTATCCAAGACTCCTCGGCTGTCTTTGCAGCCCCTTTGGTACAACAGATTCAGTGGGATGCAATCGAAGCTGCTGATATCCATGATTCTCACCTGACCCAGGCTTCTACAGGAACTAAGAGTCAAGGGTCCAAGTGACTCATCACATACTCTGTGATGCTTACAGAGGTACTTGAAGTCTTCCCCATGATATGGGAGGAGTTGAAGCAGTGCTTTGTCTTACCTGGATCTTCCAGAAAAAAAGAAAGAAAAGTTTCTTTTTTTAAAATTTATTTGGCTGCACTGGATCTTAGTTGTAGCACCTGAAATCTTCCATCTTGGCTGTGGCATGTGGGAGCTTTAGATGCGGCGTGTGGGATCTCGTTCCCTGACCAGGAATTGAACCCACTCCCCTGGTGCTGTGAGCACGAAATCTTAGCTGCTGGACCATCAGGGAAGTCCTGAAAGAAAAGTCTTGTTTTGTAGCATTTACTGGTTTAAAGCCATCAATTTGAAAATGTGTATAATCAACTTTTCAATATACCACTGGGTTAAATGGAAATTGTTGTTCAGTCTCTCAGTCATGTCTGGCTCTTCACGACCCCATGTACTGCAGCATGCCAGGCCTCCCTGTCCTTCACCGTCTCCTGAAGCTTGCTCAAATTCATGTCCACTAAGTCGGTGATGCCATCCAACCATCTCACCCTCTGTTGTCCCCTTCTCCTCCTGCCTTCAATCTTTCCCATCATCAGGGTCTTTTCCAATGAGTCAGGTCTCCGCATCAGGTGGCCAAAGTATCGGAGCTTCAGCTTCAGCATCAGTCCTTCCAATGAATATTCAGGACTGATTTCCTTTAGGATTGATTGGTTGAATCTCTTTGCAGTCCAATTGACTCTCAAGAGTCTTCTCCAACACCACAGTTCAAAACCATGAAACTGAAATGGATTGAAAAAAAATTTAAGAATCAACCCCAATTTTTGCCTACTATGTTTTAATCGAAATTAGGTACTTAGCAATAGTATGCAATGCATTTCAAATATCATCTTTTGATTTAAAACATCATCCTCAGCCAGTCAATACAAGAACTGAAGGTTGAAATTGAGAAAAATCTCCTTAAATGTGTCTTTCAGATTTGTCTCAGACAAGTACTTATCTCTAAAAACTAATTTTTCACTTCCTTTCTTTCTTGAAGACAAATTTTACCACAATCTTTATGTTCAGCCTCAATAGAAACATTTCACCTTCCAGCCAGTGTGTGGACACAAAACTTTCAGATATCATTTCCGTGGTGATGCAGGGGGAGATGAGGATTGGGTGCAGGAGAGCATTTCTTACTTTATATAAGTTCAATGAAAACTCTTAAACTGCATAAAATTTAGATTTAGATGAATGAATCTAATCAATAGAATTTGGTACATATTTTAAACAGAAGGAAAGGCTGCAGCTGTAGTAGTGGAGTAGTAGGTAACATTTTGGATGTGGTAAAACTAGTGATAAATTTTATCTCATAAATTTTATCACATGTTATAAAACGAAAAGATAAATTTTTTAATTTAACAGCCATGCTCACCATGAGGAGTAGGGGGACATTTTGTTATAGTTTTCTGCTCCAAATAAAGAAGAAATATTTTGTCATTTGTTTTGAAATACATATAATCATTTTTTGTCCTAACTGAGTAAATAACTTCCTAGAAATTGATAAACAAGCACAAAAATGTAAACTTTATTAAAAAGAAAATTTTCATTTATTAGTAAACCTACTCTCATAAAAGAGAAATCAAAAGATGCAGACCAGGAGAAAGAAGGTAGAATTGGTGCATATACTTTCTGACACTTTAATGTATTGGTGTTTTTTGTTACCCAATTTTTTTCCTTTAAACTGAGTTTACAGCAGTTAATTATGTGGGTCTGCAAATGTGCTCCATTGCTTCCGTTGTGTCTGACTCTTTGAGGCCCTATGGACTGTAGCCTGCCAAGTTCCTCTGTCCATGGAATTCTCCAGGCAAGAACACTGAAGTGGGTCGCCATTTCTGTCTCCATCTGTGGGTATACCCTAACTTACCAGTCTCTTTTGATGAATCTTTATATTGTTACCAATTTTTCTATTACATGCTGTAATATCTTAATACTACCATCTTTATAGATTACTTTTCTTCATATTTTAATATGTATTTTCATGAAAAATGCACCTAAAATTATTTTCTTAGCATATGGAGGTAGAATAACTGGATCAAAGTTAAGAAATACTACCAGAATTATTTCCTTGAAAAATAGATGTGGAATTTTAGGTCAAAGGTCAAATATGATATCCTGATTTCTTAAACATATCACCAATTATTTTTCCAAAACTTTGGATCAACTTTTATGACTATCAAGAGCTTATCACACGTGATGTAACACACGTCTCAACCACCATTTATTTTTACACATTTTCCCAATATTACATGCAAAATAAAATTACTTCTCTTACTTTTTGTATTAGGAATAAGTTTTTTACAGTGTTGTTAGCTATTGGGTCTTTTTTAGTGTCAAGTAGGATATATTTGTTGGGCTTCCCTGGTGGTTCAGATGGTTGAGAATCCACCTGTAATGCAGCAGACCTGGAACCAATCCCTGGGTTGGGAAGATCCCCTAAAGAAGGAAATGGCTACCCACTCCAGTATTCTTGCCTGGAGAATTCCATGGACAGAGAAGCCTGGTGGGCTACAGTCCATGGGGTTTCAAAGAGCTCGACATGACTTTGTGATTAACATACACAGGATGTATTTTTTACCTGCTTCCCACGTGGTTCAGTAGTAAAAAATCTGTCTGCCAGGAGCTGCAGGGGACATGGGTTTGATCTTTGGGTCAGAAAGATCCCCTGGAGAAGAAATGGCAACCCACTCCAGTATTCTTGGCTGGGGAATCCCATGAACAGACGAGCCTGGCGGGCTACAGTCTATGGGGTTGCAAAAGAGTCAGACACGGCTTAGTGACTGAGCATGTACAATTTATTACCTATTACAACCTTAAAATTATTACAGATTTAGCCACTTAGCACAATACAAATTTATGATCTCACAGTTCTGTAGGTCAGGAGTCTGGTGAGCTCAGCTGGTTCCTCTGGCCTGGGTGTCACAGGCTGAGATCAAGTTGTTGGCAAGCTAGACTCTTATCAGGAGGCTCTGAGGGCAAGTCAGTTTCCAAGCTCATCCAGGCTGTTGACAGAATTCAGTTATTTGGGCTGCTGGCCTGGGGTCTCTGTTTCCTTGCTGGCTGTTGGCCAGGAGTCTCTCTCAGATCCTTAAGACTGCCTGAATTCCTCCTCATGTTGACTCTCCATCTTTAAGACAGCAACTTCCTGTCAAGTCCTCTTCATGCTTTGAATCTCTTTGAATTTTCTTGCTCCATCTCTTCTTCTTCCAGAAGGTTCTCTGCTTTTAAGGGCTCAGGTGATTAGATTAGACTTGCTTGGATAGGAAAAGCCAGGCTAATCTCCCTGTTTTAGATCTGCAAGCTTAATTAGAGTTGCAAACCCCCTTTTGCCATGTAAAGTGTTAGTTCGTATTCTTCAGAGAGAAAACATGTATTTCTGTGCACTCTTCACTCTACTTTTGAATATGTTTGAACATGTTCATTTACGGCACCCCATTCCAGTACTCTCGCCTGGAAAATCCCATGGATGGAGGAGCCTGGTGGGCTGCAGTCCCTGGGATAGCAAAGAGTCGGACACGACTGAGACTTCACTTTCACTTTTCACTTTCGTGCATTGGAGAAGGAAATGGCAACCCAATCCAGTGTTCTTGCCTGGAGAATCCCAGGGACGGGGGAGCCTGGTGGGCTGCTCTCTATGGGGTCGCACAGAATCAGACATGACTGAAGTGACTTAGCAGCAGCAGCAGCAGCAGTTTCATATAATACAAATTAAAGAACAAAAGGTTAATCATTTAACAAAGTTAAAAGAATGCTAGTGCTTTCCTCTCATTAAGTGGATAGAAAGTAAACTTGGGAGGTATTAAAGTTGTGCCTAGTTTATATAATCACCATTATGATTCACCCATATTTAGTAATAATTGTCTCACAATATAGGAATTTCTTATTTTATTCTTGTGTCTATACATAAGGGAAAGCTGAATGAAAGAGAATGGGAGAGTCAGATTTTCTCAGGGAACTGAAGAAATGAAGCCTAAATTGCACAACATTTCTGCTTTTCTTCCTGTTTTGATGGCAAGTCTTGGGTATTTGCAGGGTAAGTTATAATAGAACTTAAGAAGTTAAGTTCTTATAATGGTTACTTAAGAATATATTTTATTATCATAACATGAGTAGTTGCCATTATTGGGCAATATGGAGGTATAAATAGACCAAAATCCATGGATAATCCAAAAATAACATTTCTGTATTTGCAATGTGTTTTCACATCATATTTAATTGAACATGTGCTGATATTCTGGGAATTTAGTTGGAACGGAATAATAAAGTACACCATAAAAATCTGGCTTCAGTCTGTGGACACCTGGCTCTGAGACTAGAGGAAGGAGTTCGTCTTTCCAAGTGTTACAGTGAAGAGAAAAATCACGACCAACTGTTTCATTAAAGAAAAAAAAAAACTCTTCTTTATGTAAATATTTTTTCAGATTAAACTACATGTAAAGGTTGAAAAGAGTTGGACATGACTGAGTGACTAAGCACACATACACAAAGTACTGTTTACAGACCCATCTTCAAATATATCACGTGACCACACTGCAGTATCTCTTTTTCCCCCCGGAGTACTTAAAGTCTCCCCCACCTCCCTTTTTTTTTTACAGTAGGCCCTTTTTGGTTATCTACTTAAAATATCGCAATGTATACACGGCCATCCTAAACTCCTAGTCTATGCCTCCGCCCACCCTCTCCCCATGGTAACTATAGGTTCATTCTCTAAGTCTGTGGGTCTGTTTATGTTTTGTAAATAAGTTCATTTTCATTTCTTTTTAGATTCCATATATAAGGGATGTCATGACAGTATTCCTCCTTCTGTGTCTGACTTACTTCACTCAATGTGACACTCTGTAGGTCCATCCATGTTGCTGCAAATGGCATTATTTCATTCTTTTTAATGGCTGACTAATCATGGAATATTATCACATCCTCTATCCATTCCTCTGTCAATGGACATTTAGGTTGCTTCTGTATCTTAGCTATTGTAAACAGGGCTGCAACGAACATTGGGGTGTATACATCTTTTCAAACCATGTTTTTCTCCAGATATATGCCCAGGAGTGGGATTTCTGGGTCATATGGCAGCTCTAAAGTTTTTTAAGGAGCCTCCACACTGTTCTTCATAGTGACTATACTGATTTACATTCTTACCAATAGTTTAGAAGAGTTCCCTTTTCTCCGCACACTTGTCAGCATTTATTGTTTGCAGTTTTTGAGGATGACCACTTTAAGTAGGAGCTTCCCTGCTGGCTCAGATGGTAAAGAATCTGTCTGCAATGTGGGAGACCCAGGTTCGATCCCTGGATTGGGAATACCTCCTGGAGAAGGAAATGGCAACCCATTCCAGTATTCATGCTTGGAAAATCCCATGAACAAAAGAGCCTGGAGGGCTACAGGCTATGGGGTCACAAAGAGTTGGACACTACTGAGCGACTAACACACACACACACACACACACTAACTAGTGTGAGGTGATATCTCACTGTAGTTTTGATTTGCATTTCTCTAACAGGTAGCATTGTTGACAATCTTGGCCATCTGTATTACACTGATTATCTTTTATTCCTTCCCGCCCACTCAGTTTTGGAGAATGATGCATTCTTCTACAAAACAGAACACTCATGCTGTTAATTCCAAGTTTTCTCATTTCCTCTGGAATCATGCTTCGTTAAGTATCACTTCTTTTGTCTTTATCCAGCATTTTAATATTTTCAACCACTCTAATTTCACCGTGACTTACAAATATGATTAATTTCTATCTGAGAAACCCAATCTCCCTACTTATTTTTCCCCTTTACCAATGAACTTCTTAAATGTCCACTTCATCAGCACCAGGTGGCTCAGTAGTAAAGAATCCGCCTGCAGTGCAGGAGCCACAGGAGACACGAGTTTGACCTCTGTGTTAGGAAGATCCCCTGGAGGAGGGCATGGCAACCCACTCCAGTATTATTCTTGCCTGGAGAATCCCCATGGACAGTGGAGCCTGGCAGGCTACAGTCCCTGGGGTCGCAAACTGTTGGACATGACTGAAGTGACTTAGCATGCACATGCATGCAGCATCAGCACCAATATGTTTTAAAATTTTCTCTAGTTTTATTTTCTGTCCCCATCATGTTTACACAGGTTTTTTTGAAACCCCCAGAAACTTAGGGACAGGGGAGCCTGGTGAGCTGCCGTCTATGGGGTTGCACAGAGTCGGACATGACTGAAGGGACTTAGCAGCAGCATCAGCAGCAGCAACTTACTATGCCCTGGATCCAATAGACATTTTCTCAGTTGTCATGCTCTTTAACACTTTGTTTCAATCAACCCTATTAACCAACCTACTCACCCACCCTTTCTTTGCCGAAATCTCTCTTTTGTGTCACTTTGGTGTAGTTCTTTAGTCACTAAGTCATTTCTTACTCTTCATGACTCCATGGACTCTAGCCTGTCAGGCTCATGGGATTTCCCAGGCAAGAATACTGGAATGGGTTGTCATTTCCTTCCCCAGGGAATCTTCTAGACCTAGGGATCAAACCCTCATCTCCTGCATTGGCAGGTGGATTCTTTACCACTGAGCCCCCAGGGAAGCCCTGTGTCACTTTCAGTTCAGTTCAGTCACTCAGTCATGTCCGACTCTTCGACCCCATGAATCGCAGCACGCCAGGCCTCCCTGTCCATCACCAACTCCCAGAGTTCACTCAGAATCACGTCCATTGAGTCAGTGATGCCATCCAGCCATCTCATCCTCTGTCATCCCCTTTTCCTCCTGCCCTCAATCCCTCCCAGCAGCAGAGTCTTTTCCAATGAGTCAGCTCTTCGCATGAGGTGGCCAAAGTACTGGAGTTTCAGCTTCAGCATCATTCCCTCCAAAGAAATCCCAGGGCTGATCTCCTTCAGAATGGACTGGTTGAATCTTCTTGCAGTCCAAGGGACTCTCAAGAGTCTTCTCCAACACCACAGTTCAAAAGCATCAATTCTTTGGTGCTCAGCCTTCTTCACAGTCCAATTCTCACATCCATACATGACCACTGGAAAAAGCATAGCCTTAACTAGATGGACCTTGGTTGGCAAAGTAATGTCTCTGCTTTTGAATATGCTATCTAGGTTGGTCATAACTTTCCTTCCAAGGAGTAAGCGTCTTTTAATTTCATGGCTGCAGTCACCATCTGTAGTGATTTTGGAGCCCAGAAAAATAAAGTCTGACACTGTTTCCACTGTTTCCTCATCTATTTCCCATAGACATTTTCTTATCTTGCTCTTATGCTACTCCTCCATCAACTCTTTTTTCACGTGTGATATCCACTTAGATGTAGATGGAAAGACATCCAGAATCTAGATGGCAGGAGATAAGGAAGAACCAGCAAAGGAGGCAGCAAAAAAAGGCAAAAAGGCAAGTTAGTGTGGAATCTAGCTCCTCATTTGATATTAAGCTGTGCAGAGACAGGAATTCCATGTGCCTTCTCAGTGTTGTAGATGTTTCTGCATCTCATCCACAGAAAGCAATAATCAGTACTGACTGAATAAATAAAAGCAATGTAGGAAACTATATCGATAGCAGAGAGCAGGGAGGAAGAGTCTTCCCTTTCACATCCATGTGTCTTTCCTGAATGTTCTGTCATTCTCACACTGGTGGCTCTAGCCCTGAAAGGCAGCAACTGGTAATTCTTTTATCCTTCCAGATCATGTAGGACAAGATGTTGTGGGGACCAGTTTCCTTTGCCTTTTCTAAAGTTCCTGGAAGTTAATCAACCTCCGTGAGCATCCCCAGGGAGGAAGAGAGGGCTTAGGTCTTATCTTCTAAGCTTTCCGCGTTGTCTTTTCTCTTGGTCCAACACACTGTCCTAGTTGATGCTTTCGTGTTTTGGAAGAGAGTCATTTATGACCTCTCAAAGAGACATCCACTTAGCACTGGCCCTCAGCTTAGCACTGTTTGCAGGAGTGGGCACTCCAGTGAGTCATTTTGGTCCTATTACTCTGGTGATATGGTAATCTGCATTTAACAAAGTGATTTCCTTGTTGGTGCCTAGAAACAATATATGTTGACTTAACTACAAACATTCTCTGCATGATGCAATACTACACAACATGGAAAATCTATTTCTTTTTGCCAAAGGAAAAAATTACAAATTCAATTCATGAGGTTCATAAATGTCAATAAAAAATAGGCATAGAATGGATAAGGGGATACGTTTTTGAGCTTTAGTTTTCAAAAGTTCACATACTAGTGTGAGAATTCTTAAAGTTGTTGGAGAGATGGTGACAACAAATATGTCAGGATGCCCTAGAAATTAGTTGCATATTCAGGCCAGCAACTCTGTGGGGGTAAATCCAAATTTTGAAGGAAAAAAGCAAAGCAAAGAAAAAATTGTTAGCTTCAAAAGAACCAAATCACTGACCTTCTTCAACTGCTTGCATGGTTATAAAGGTGTCAAGTACCTTTGTGATCATGGCTTACCACATCCTTCCATTTACTGCTTTGCTGCTGCTAAGTTGCTTCAGTCGTGTCCGACTCTGTGCGACTCCATAGACGGCAGCCCAGCAGGCTCCCCGGTCCCTGGGATTCTCCAGGCAAGAACACTGGAGTGGGTTGCCATTTCCTTCTCCAATGCATGAAAGTGAAAGTGAAGTCGGTCAGTCGTGTTCGACTCTTAGTGACCCCATGGACTGCAGCCTACCAGGCTCCTCCGTCCATGGGATTTTCCAGGCAAGAGTACTGGAATGGGGTGCCATTGCCTTCTCCGATTTACTGCTTTAAAAGACACTAAAGTGAGAAAGTAACCTCGACCTGGATTTCTAAATCTACATTAGTATGCTCATTTTGGACACAATAATGGTAAATGTTGGACACGTGGTAAAGCATGTGTCACATTTCTTAGTTAGGCCCTTGCAACTTTCTTTTAAGGAATCTATAGTGAGGGTGAAATTGCAAATTGCTATCTTACTAAGCTTGGTTTGCAAATTTCTGATGAGCAACTCTGCATAAAAATACATAATATCATGAGACAAATATGAGAAATAAATATTTCTTTTTCTGTGGGATCTCATGTTTCCTAAAACACACTGAAGGGTTTCCTTTCTCTAATTTAGAAAATACATTGTGATTATATTTTAAAAGTAACACATGCAATTTGCTACCAATTCTTGGTGAAATCTAAGAGAATAATCAAGAATTTGTATTAGGTCAAATGGTTTTCAATCTTTATCAATCTTAATTGAACTTAAAGAGTTCAAGTTAGAGTCTTCTGTCAAATGAGATATAGGCTGAATAAAAAATTTCTGTGTAGAACATAATCTTTTTATGTTAAAAGTAATTCACAGCTCATATTTTAATTTTTTACCTTTTCTCTATTTGTTGCAAAGTATTCTCAAGCTTATGGGTCATTCTTAAATTCATGGATGTCAAATATTGTGCTAAAATTCTTTCTTGGATGATAATTACAGTGGCTTTAAAAACCATTTTCTCTTTGGTTTTCTTGATTATCGTGAAACCAACGAAAAGCATCAGAAGTTTGGGTTATTGGTTGTCCACACAAAATGCAATAGACTCGGTGGCTTGGACAACAGAAATTTGTTTTCTCACAATTTGAAGTTCGAGATAAAGTGTGGGTCAAGTCTGTTCTGAAGAGAGAGCTTGTAGATATGTGCTCACATAACTTTCCTGAAGCTGAAACTCCAGTACTTTGGCCACCTCATGCGAAGAGTTGACTCATTGGAAAAGACTCTGATGCTGGGATGGATTGGGGGAAGGAGAAAAAGGGGATGACAGAGGATGAGATGGCTGGATGGCATCACTGACTCGATGGACGTGAGTTTGAGTGAACTCCAGGAGATGGTGATGGACAGGGAGGCCTGGCGTGCTGCGATTCATGGGGTCGCAAAGAGTTGGACACGACTGAGCAACTGAACTGAACTGAAACTTTCCTTGGAACATTCCTAGGGAGAGATCTCTCTTTTTTCCTCTTAAAGGGCCATTAATCCTTTCATGTGTACCTGCTAAGCTGCTTCAGTCATGTCCGACTCTTTGTGACCCCATTGACTGTAGCCTCCCTGGCTCCTCTCTCCAAGGGATTCTACAGGCAAGAATACTGGAGTGGGTTGCCATGCCCTTCTCCAGGGGCTCTTCCTCACCCAGGGACTGAACTCACATCTGTTACATCTCCTGCCTTGGCAGGCAGGTTCTTTACCACTAATGACACCTGGGAAGCCCAATCTTACCATATCAGGACTCTACTCTTATGAACTCATTTAACCGAGTGGTCACGTACGGTTGTGAGAGCTGGACTGTAAAGAAGGCAGAAAGCCAAAGAACTGATGCCTTCGAACTGTAGTTCTGGAGAATACTCCTGAAAGTCCCTTGGACAGCAAGGAAATCAAACCAGTCAATCTTAAGGGAGATCAACCCTGACTATTCACTGATGCTAAAACTGAAGCTCCAGTATTTTGGTCATCTGAAGTGAACCGATGACTCATTGGAAAAGTCCCTGATGCTGGGAAAGATTGAGGGCAGAAGGAGAAGAGGGTGGCAGAGGATGACATGGCTGGATGGCATCACCGATGCAATGAACATGAACTTAGGCAAACTCCAGGAAATGGTGAGGAGCAGAGAGGCCTGGCGAGCTGCAGGGGTAGCAAAGAGTCAGACATGACTGGGAGACAGAACAAAAGCAACAACCTCCTAGAAGCCCCATTGCCAAAAACAATCACATAAGGGGTTAGGACTTATGAATTTGAGGGGGACACAATTCATTCCATAGCCCCAATATAGCGCCAAATCTAACTATAGCAGTATTTCCAGTATTTTAGTATTCTGCACCATGCTTCAGTTTCAGCAATCAACCTTTACAGAGGATGTACCTGACACCATGCTAGATTTGGAGTGTCATAAAGATGAATCAAAGAGTCTTCTGCCTATAAACTTACAGTCTAATGAGTGAAATTGATGTGTACACCCACAAACATCATAATACCCTGTGAGAAGCAAATAGAAATGTGTATTAGATAATTGATTGAAAATGTCTCTCTACACTGCATTTCCCACCAATATGTCTTAACTCATAGTATATACATATTTTACATAGTAGCCATCCATTATTTTCTGCTCTGATTTCTAATATAGCAAGTATTGCCCATTGAGCCACAAGAAACTATATTATGTTTTAGGCAGAGCATTTTATTCCTGAGCTGCCTTAGGATCTTGTGCCGGGAATTTTGCTTATTTCAGTGACTGTGGCAAAGGTGATTCTTATGGCGTCATTTCTCTTCAAACTTTTTTCTTCCTCAGTGTATGATCACTGTGGTTTGGAATGCTTAGATGATTTAACATCCTTAAAAAGTTAATTTACTGCCCCATCAACTGATAGGACTCTTTTTTAAAATTGAAGTATAGTGGATTTACAATGTTTCAGAAGTACACCAAAGTGATTCACTTTTTTATATATAATATATAATACACACACACACATCAGTATAATATATATTCAGTTCAGTTCAGTTCAGTCTCTCAGTTGTGTCTGATTCTTTGTGACCCCGTGAACCGCAGCACGCCAGGCCTCCCTGTCCATCACCAACTCCCAGAGTTTACCCAAACTCATGTCCATTGGGTCGGTGATGCTATCCAACCATCTCATCCTCTGTCATCCCCTTCTCCTCCTGCCCTCAATCTTTCCCAGCATCAGGGTCTTTTCAAATGAGTCAGCTCTTTGCATCAGGTGGCCAAAGTATTGGAGTTTCAGCTTCAACATCAGTCCTTCCAATGAACACCTATTACTGATCTCCTTTAGGATGGACTGGTTGGATCTTCTTGCAGTCCAAGGGATTCTCAAGAGTCTTCTCTAACACCACAGTTCAAAAGCATCAATTCTTCAGTGCTTAGCTTTCTTTCTTTTTGTTTAAATTTTGTTTTATTATTATTTTTTTAACTTTACAATATTGTATTAGTTTTGCCATACATCAACATGAATCCACCACGGGTGTACACGTGTTCCCCATCCTGAACCCCCCTCCCACCTCCCTCCCCGTACCATCCCTCTGGGTCATCCAGTGCAACAGCCCCAAGCATCCTGTATCCTGCATAGAACCTGGACTGGCGATTTGTTTCGTATATGATATTATACATGTTTCAATGCCATTCTCCCAAATCATCCCACCCTCTCCCTTTCCCATAGAAGAGTCCAAAAGACTGTTCTATACATCTGTGTCTCTTTTGCTGTCTTGCATACAGGGTTATTGTTAACATCTTTCTAAATTCTATATATATGCGTTAGTATACTGTATTGGTGTTTTTCTTTCTGGCTTACTTCAATCTGTAAAATAGGCTCCAGTTTCATCCACCTCATTAGAACTGATTCAAATGTGTTCTTTTTAATGGCTGAGTAATACTCCATTGTGTATGTACCACAGCTTTCTTATCCATTCATCTGCTGATGGACATCTAGGTTGCTTCCATGTCCTGGCTTTTATAAACAGTGCTGCGATGAACATTGGGGTACACGTGTCTCTTTCAATTTTGGTTTCCTTGGTGTGTATGCCCAGCCAGTGGGATTGCTGGATCCTAAGGCAGTTCTATTTCCAGTTTTTTAAGGAATCTCCACACTGTTCTCCATAGTGGCTGTACTAGTTTGCATTCCCACCAACAGTGTAAGAGGGTTCCTTTTTCTCCACACCCTCTCCAGCATTTATTGCTTATAGACTTTTGGATAGCAGCCATTCTGACTGGCATGAAATGGTACCTCATTGTGGTTTTGATTTGCATTTCTCTGATAATGAGTGATGTTGAGCATCTTTTCATGTGTCTGTTAGCCATCTGTATGTCTTCTTTGGAGAAACGTCTGTTTAGTTCTTTGGCCCATTTTTTGATTGGGTCATTTATTTTTCTGGAATTGAGGTGTAGGAGTTGCTTGTATATTTTTGAGATTAGTTGTTTGTAAGTTGCTTCATTTGCTATTATTTTCTCCCATTCTGAAGGCTGTCTTTTCACCTTGCTTATAGTTTCCTTTGTTGTGCAAAAGCTTTTAATTTTAATTAGGTCCCATTTGTTTATTTTTGCTTTTATTTCCAGTATTCTGGGAGGTGGGTCATAGAGGATCCTGCTGTGACTTATGTTGGAGAGTGTTTTGCCTATGTTCTCCTCTAGGAGTTTTATAGTTTCTGGTCTTATGTTTAGATCTTTAATCCATTTTGAGTTTATCTTTGTGTATGGTCCAACTCTCACATCCATACATGGCTACTGGAAAAACCATAGCCTTGACTAGATGGACCTTTGTTGACAAAGTAATGTCTCTGCTTTTTAATGTGCTGCCTAGGTTGGTCATAACTTTCCTTCCAAGGATTCAATTAAATGTATATTCCTTTCCAGATTCTTTTCCATTATAGGATATTACAAGATGTTGAATACAGTTCCTTTTGCTATTCAGTAGGTCTTTGTTTTTTATCTATTTTATAGAAGTGCATATCTGTTAATCCCAAATTGCTAATTTATCTCTTCCTTCTCTTTCCCCTTTGGTAACCATAAGTTTGTTTTCTATATCTGTGAGTCCATTTCTATTTTGTAAATAAGTTTCATTTGCATCATTTTCTTAGATTCCACATATAAATTATATCATATGATGTTTGTTTTTTTCTCTGATTTACTTCATTTAGTGTGATAATCTCTATATCCATCTATGTTGCTGCAAATGGCATTTTCATGCCTTTTTATGAGCAAGTAATATTCCATCAAATATGTGTACCACATCTCCTTTATTCATTCATCAGTCAATGGGCATTTAGCTTGCTCCTATGTCTTGGCTATTGTAAATAGTGCTGCTATGAACATTAGGATGCATGCATCTTTTCAAATTAGAGCTTTGTCTGGATATATGCTTAGGAGTGAAATTACTTGATCATAGGGTAACTCTCTCTTTAGTTTTTAAGGAACCTCCACACTGTTCTTGATAAGACTGTTTTTAATTGGGGCTAAATCACTTGGAACCTCTGAAGAATCCTTTCTCAAAGATTCTGATTTAAATTTAAGCAAGAGTTAAAGATTGCAATAGTGTCCATCTCAGTTTCAATGTAAAATGAAATTAGGTATGTTTATCCATCAGCGTGGTATGTAATTTTTATTTGGTCACCCTTTCATTGGTCATAAATAATTCTGAAATCACTGATATCAAGAGTAGCCAAAAGACCACAGTTGATACATTTATAACCCTCTTTAAAATATCAGTGTCCCGATCAGAACTTTTCAAGGTTGTTGTATGGTTAATTTCCCAAGTGAGGCTATAAGAGGTCTGGACCACCCTGATTTTACAAGATTGAGCCTGACTTTATCCTACCAGCTTCCTCAGTACTATTGTAACTGTCGGGGTCTAAAACTGTTTCTATGTGTTTTGCCCTTTATTTATTTTAGCCAGCGGACACACCTTTTCCTTTTTAAATTGGTATGTGGATGGCCTTTCCTTGTAATAACAGTTGACATAATCCTGTTGAGCTGAAAGAAAACAGTACTAAGGAAAACACTGGCTATTTCCAACATTCTCAGACCTCTGTAAGGAGGAACGCAGGTCTCTACCAGGGTCAGGGGCAGACAGAGCTACCAATGGGTGCAACTAAGAATTTCAGGCAGAATTCTCTCGGCTTGTGATGTACATCTTTCCCCCTACCCTAGGATGCTGAAAATGAATTATAAGAAGCTATCAGCTTTTTCACCTGTTGGATTCACCAATGTTCTAAACAAGCAACAGTAACTCTCACTGGCAAAGACTCAGGGATATGCAAGTGCCCTTCCTTTAGTGGCAGGAATGTGAATTCCTCAACTGTTCTGGCAAATAAACCTGGCAGCAATTATTTGAATTAAAATGACTATATGTTTTATGGCAACTCTAGTTCTTGAATTCTACCTTACATTAAAAAAGTTACACCAGATAAAGAACTATGAGGACATAATGCTATTTGCAGCATGATTTGTAGTGTGAACAAGCCATGAACTATCTGAATGCCCATGAGTAGGGAATTGAATAAATCACTGCACACACATGTGCTCACGCACACACACTCATTGGAAAATGATATATTAGGATGTATTAATATCCCAAATGGAAGCGAAGATCACAATATACAGTGAAATTAAATAAAACCAATTCAGAGTAAAGTGAATAATAACCTAAAGCTAAATCAAAAATTAGGTTATGTAGTCCTTTTCCCCAGCTGGGACCATGGAAAGTGCAGCAGAAAAGAAAAAGATGGTTTCTGCTGTGTCAGAAACCCTTAAAAAGGGAAGGAATTTCTTTGAGTTGAAGATTAGGTACCTGAAGAAGAAGTTTTCCCAAATGCTTTGAAAGGCAAGGATGAATCTTATCTATGAAAAGTAAGCACAATTACAAGGAATATGGGCAGACTTACGATAATGACACATCTAAGAAGGCTAGGATGGCATGATAAGTTGGCAAATTCTTTGTATCTGTAGAACCCATATTGGAATTTGTCATTGGCATCGATATCCATGGTGTGACCCCAGGGTCTGTAAAGCGTTGTGGCTTCTTAGTCTTCACCGTATCTTCAATGGTACTTTTGTGAAGATCAGCAAGGCTTCAGTTAACATGCTGAGTATTATGGAACCGTATACTGCATGTAAACTGCCCTGACAGATAACATGTTGATTGCTGGCTCTCTTGTTACATTTGGGACTATCTGCGTGGAGGATCTGATTAGTGAGATCTATACTGTTGAACAATGCTTTCAAGAAACCAACAACTTCTACTGGGTCTTCAAATTATCTTTTCCATGAGGTGGAAAGATCATCCACTGTGTAGAAGATAGAGACTCTGGCAACAGAAAAGACCAAATCAACAGGTTTATTAGAAGGATAAACTAAGGTGTGTGCCTTGATTATTCTGGTAATCTAGTCAGTTAACAAATGGTGACTGCTTTCAAATTGAAGTATAAAACAAAACACCCCCCCCAACCCCGTCCAAGAAAACACCATAGTATGTGATTAACAAAAAAGAAAATTGGACAAATATACACCCAGTTCTTCACATTTGTTATCTAAGGGAGATAAGGGGGGTTTTACTTGTCATTCAGTCATTTATTCATTATATCAATAACCACTCTGGAGAAGAGTATGGAGATTCCTTAAAAAACTAGGAACGAAACTACCATATGATCCAGCAAGCCCACTACTGGGCATATACCCTGAGAAAACCATAATTCAAAAACACACATGTACGCCAATGTCCATTGCAGCACTATTTACAACAGCCAGGACGTGGAAGCTACCGAGATGTCCATCAGTGGATGAATGGATAAAGAAGTTACGGTATGTACATACAACTGAGTACTACTCAGCCATAGAAAGGAATTAATTTAAATCCGTTGAACTGAGGTGGATGAACGTAGAGCCTGTTATACAGAGCAAAATAAATCAGAAAGAGAAAACCAGATATCATATATTAACTCATATATGTGGAATCTAGAAAAATGGTACTGATGAGCCTATTTGCAGAGCAGGCATAGAGAAGAGACTTATAGACACAACAGGGGAAGGAGAGGGTGGGATGAATTGAGAGAGCAGCACTGACACATAGACATTACCATGTGAAAATAGATAGCTATGGGAAGCTGCTCTGTAGCACAGGGAGCTTACAGCAGTACCCTGTGATGACCTAGGGGAGTGGGATGGCGGGGGGTGGGTGAGCAGGAGGCTCAAGAGGGGGAGGGTATATATAGACATATGGGGGATTCATAAACAGCAGAAACAAGCATGACATTATAAAGTGATTATTCTCCAGTTTAAAAAGAATCCTCTACTTTAGTAAATTTCTCTATCTTGCAGTCTTTGATCTTTCAGATTCAAAAATCTCCTAAATAAAAAAAAGTTTATTCATAACATGACCAAAAAAGGGAAGACACATAGAGTAAAAGAAAAAAGATGGAATACCATCCTGGTGATGGATGCTGGGTGAGAAGAGGACTGGACACCTGTATGGCAGCCAATTTCATTATCTCCTCCCTCAATGGTAGCAGAGGTCTGCCTCCTACTTATTAAGCACAGAGGTTTGGAGAAGGATGTTGCCTGAGAAGAGAATGGCTGGACCATCCAAATTGCTTGCAGCTCTTGACAGCCCCCTCCCCGCCCTCTGCTCCTTGATTGTTAGTTGGCTTTAGGTTGCCCAGTGCAGCTCTCTTCACAGTTGGGTGCAGCTGTGCAGTAATAGAATACCACGCCTCAGGAGAAGTTCTGCCTTATCAGTAACAAGCTTAAGTTCCTAGGGTAGGGAGGATGAAGGCAGCATACAGTTGTTGATGGATGAAGGTACATCTCTTCCAGATATGAGTAAAACACTTCCAGGTGAGTCAAGAAATTTGCCCCATATCCATGTTTCCCACCTCATCAATTTGTGTGTGGATTTGACTGCTCAAAGATTTGCTAGAAGAATATAGTTAGGAAAATATTTGAAGTTATTTACCCTTTTTCTTCTCACTGTATGTATCTTTTCCTCTCCCTGTTCCTCCTCATTCAAGCAGATCCTGGGGAAGTGTGAGGCAAGAGAATGTTTCTGGCTATTAATTGCCAGTGACTCAAACCCATAGGCAAAATCAGGCAAGATGGCTAGAAAAGGCAAAAAGAAGGAGAATGTATGGACATTGACCAAGTAAGTGTCTGGGCCAGCGATATGATGAGAGGGAAAACTTCCAGGCTAGAGAGTGCTTCCCATGGGAATAGGGAAGTTTAGGGAGGATATGAAGGGAGGAGTCTGTGGGAGCAAGGAGATTGGGCCAGTGCCTTGTTTCCAACTATGTTAAGAAGGGAGCAGTAAGAGTCCATGAAAGAAATGAATACTTGGTATCGGGTCAAGTGAAACTAAAAGCATCCGTTGCCACATGGCAGACATTTTGGAATTACAAAAAATGTTGCAATGAATTTTGGTTGTGTCTCTGGACAAGAGATTTTTGCAATTTATATTTCTGAAGTTGACTTTCTGGGTCCTAGCCTTCAAACTTTGCTAGATATTGTGGAAAGCTTTCAGTATTACACCAGTTTGCTCTCTCAATCGCTTCATCTTTTTCTTCTTAAATTTAAACAAAACTCCCTACTGTAAAACTTCAAAGCTCATTAATCATCAGTAATTAACACTTAAGAATTTGAAACTTCCTGTCTCCCCTACTTCTTCATCACTAGTCATCAACAAACTTTAATTTTTTCCAGTGTGATGATGTGAAAGGGTATCTTTTTAAAATTTGCATATTTCTATTAATAGCAGTTTACAACATTTTTTTCTTTATTGGTCATACAGAGCTTCTTGTCTGTGACCTAAAATTAATATTTGTTTCTTTACTGGGATTTTTGTCTTTTTCTTACTTATAGAATATTTTTATATATTCTATATATTTTATATATTCTAGATTGCAATTATTTCTCAAATGCCTTATAAATATTTTCTCTGTCTTTAACTTAGTTTATGATGTCTAAAGCATGATATGTATTTCTGTGTACAGATCTTTTGCCTCTGTAGGTAGATTTATTCCTAAGTATTTTATTCTTTTTGTTGCAATGGTAAACGAGAGTCTTAATTTCTCTTCCTTATCTTTCATCGTTAGTGTATAGGAAAGCAAGAGATTCCTGTGTATTAAGATTGTATCCTGTGAATTTACTAAATTCATTGATTAGCTCTAGCAGTTTCCTGGTGGCATCTTTAGGATTTTCTATGTACAGTGTGATGTCATCTGCAAACAGTGAGAGTTTTACTTCTTCTTTGCCAGTTTGGATTTTTTAAGTTTTTTTTTTCTTCTCTGATTGTGGTGGCTGGGACTTCAAAAACTTGAATAATAGAGAACAAATTTATGGATACCAAAGGGAAAGTGGGAATGGGATGAACTGGGAGGTTGCAGTTGACATACGTACACTATTGATATTACGTATAAAATAGACAACTAATGAGAACCTACTGTCTAGCACAGGGAACTCTACTCAGTGCTCTGTGGTGACCTAAATGGGAAGAAAATCCCCCAAAGAGGGGACATATGTACACATATAACTGATTCACTTTGCTCTATGGTAGAAACTAACACAGCACTGTAAAGCAACTATACACTAATAAAAATAAAAATGAAATAAAGAATGGTATTTAAAATAACATGTTATCAAAGTTACCCAGCTTTTAGTTTATACTTAATGGCTTGGTTTTTTGGTTCTTATTAGCCTTTGTTTCAGAGTGGTTTAGCTTCATAGTAAAATTGGGCAGAAGGTACCCAGGTATCCCATTTAGTGCCTGCCCCCATACATGCATAACCTCCTCCATTGTCAATACCCACCAGAGTCATAAATGCATTACAACTGATGAACCTTTTAATATATATTTTTTTAAATCTTTCCTTCCTTCAGTGTTATGAGGTAGTCTCCTATATTTTCTTCTAAAACTTTTGAGGGTTGCTTTTAATCTTTAAGTCTAATCCATGTGGACTTTCTATTGTATATGGAATGAGGAAGAATTCAATACATTTTAAAATTTGTTCCTCAATCACATGAGGTCATCCCAGCAGATTGGCAGATTTACCTGCAGCCACACTGAAAGCTCGAGGTTAGCAAAGCATTTCATAGCAGGAGTCAAGACTGAGCACTGTGGCTAAACTGCTGGGCTCACCGATGACCCCATAAACCAGAGAGCAAGCTAGTGGTGTCGCCTGAATCAGTGAGTGGGATGACCTCTGTGGAATCCCCTGTAGTATGGACACCAGGGATATTCAACTGATGGAAGAAGGATAAAACAGGCCTGACCTCACAACTGGATATCAGGATCTGGATCAAAACAATTAACCAGTCAGAAAGCATAGCAGCAAATATGGCAGAACTAACACGGCTAAAGCATTTTCCAATCAAATGGAGACAATGCAGAAGAAAGTATTTTCTGGATAATATTTCCTCTATGTAATGTCACTAATTTATTTAATATATACTAAAGTCTTCTTTAAGTTCTTAAAAAAACCAATAGAGTGGAGAGAAAAGAAAAATACTATTTTAATTATTTAGTTGGAAAAAATAAACTGTATATTTCTCCTCTGCTGAAAGAATAATAAAATAAAATCAAGCTTAATAATTTAAGCATAGGCTACAATTTTATCCTATAAGTAAAACAACTGCAAGGAATTTAATGGTAATTTTAGTATTTATACAGCTTTTTAAAGAAAAGAAAATAAAACATTGAATTATAAAAAGCATTTATACTGGAGCACAAAGAACTTATTCAATATCATCTAATCTTGTAATAACCTATAATGAAAAAGAATATATATATATACATATGTACACACATATATGTCTGAATCACTGTTGTATATCAGAAATCAGTAAGATATTGTAAGTCAAATACACTTCCATTTAAAAAAAGTACTTATGTTGGTATATGCCTTCTGAAGTAAAATTTCAATGTACATCATCTAAATGATCAGAATTGAAAAGTATAACCCAGAATCCAGTGTGTAATTTCCAAGAAGAGTGTCAGTTTAAGTCTTTGAAATACAGCTTGATCTTTGTGATTAAAAAAAAAAAAAAATTCGCTGGGAATATCCCACATGCTTTCTAAATGCCCCAGTTGGCCTAGGTAATTTTTCTTACTCTTCCACAACATATGGCATTCTTTCTATGAATGACATCAATTTGGAAATACCCCGTGGTTTCTGAGTTATAAATGGATAGCTAACTATGAACTCCTGATTATATTATGATTCATACTTTCACTTCTTTTTTTTAATACTATCATTTTGAAAAGTGAAAGTGAAACGGTTTCACGGGCAAACAGTTCACTAAGGAGGAGAAAAAATATGGTTGAATGTAATGATTCACAAAATATTTAAGATTTATTGTGTAAAGAATATGGTGAAAACCATTTCTTAAGGAAGAAAACAATGTAGTTGTGGCCAAAAAATTGCTCTTAGAGAGTGAATCTGGGCATTAGCAGTGAAATTTATCAGAGTTCTGCTTTACATAAAAGCACTGCTTATGATTTCTTCTGGCCTCTACCCATCTATCTATCATTCTTTTAAAACTCTTTTTCTTCATGAAACTGGTTTATGAATCCTATACCTCTAGAATTTGTTCTGCTGATCATTACACTATGATAGAAAGATGATGATAGTTAGCTGCTAGCTAGAGAAAGAATGAAAAAAAAAAAAGGGAAGAAAGAAAAAAAGAAGGAAGGAAAGAACCATATGGAAAGTTCCAATGTAACTCCAGGCTTGGAAGCCCCTTATTGATACTTCAAGTTTCCCTGGGGCAGCTGTCATGTCTGCTCATTGCAGTGTCTCCTGTACCTTTGCCAGTTCCTGGCATGCAGCAACATGCAACAAATATTTGTTCAATAAATCACACAGCAGGTTAAAAGCAATTTTTTTGTACTTCATGGTTTTCTATTGAAAACCACAAGAAAAAAAAAAATGTTCTGAGATCTCAGCATTCTAGAAACCAAGAAGTGTCAGGAATCTAATGAGATCCTTCTCTTAAGATATCCTTCAAGTAGCAGTGAATGATATCATAAGATATGAGGTCTAATGCTAGGTGCCTCTGTGCCTTGTGATTCTTCATTTAACATTATTTGTAGAATGGGAATTATGCTGGAGATTATAACCCCTTATTAAAGCTAACGTGATTAGAAAAAACCTTTTTATTAAGTATGAATTTATCTTCCTGGGCTGTCTGTCACCAAAGGGCAGTTTCTACCAAAGAATTGCATCTTGTGAGTCAATCTGTTTTCCTGTAAATGAATTTACATTTAAATTCAATGTCCCCTTCCCAGACCAATTTTTTTTTCTACCTACACGGTTTTGATGTTTGTATTTAAAATCTACCAACATCTTTAGCTTAAGGCATTGAAGAATGATCTTATCTAAGAAAGAAGGCAACCTTCTGTTTCAAACCATAATTAACATCTTAAAATGGGATAATCTAACACACCAATTAGTCAGTCACTCTTTGTATTTCTAAGAAGCTGAAACACAGGAGGGCTATGACTGGGTAAGTGGTAAGGAGTGCAAAATGTTTAGAGGATTGTTTCAGTTCAGTTCAGTTCAGTCGCTCAGTCGTGTCTGACTCTTCGCGATCCCATGAATCGCAGCATGCCAGGCCTCCCTGTCCATCACAAACTCCCGGAGTTCACTCAGACTCACGTCCATCGAGTCAGTGATGCCATCCAGCCATCTCATCCTCTGTCGTCCCCTTCTCCTCCTGCCCCCAATCCCTCCCACCATCAGAGTCTTTTCCAATGAGTCAACTCTTCACATGAGGTGGCCAAAGTCCTGGAGTTTCAGCTTTAGCATCAATCCTTCCAAAGAAATCCCAGGGCTGATCTCCTTCAGAATGGACTGGTTGGATCTTCTTGCAGTCCAAGGGACTCTCAAGAGTCTTCTCCAACACCACAGTTCAAAAGCATCAATTCTTTGGCACTCAGCCTTTTTCACAGTCCAACTCTCACATCCATACATGACCACAGGAAAAACCATAGCCTTGACTAGACGGACCTTTGTTGGCAAAGTAATGTCTCTGCTTTTGAATATGCTATCTAGGTTGGTCATAACTTTCCTTCCAAGGAGTAAGCATCTTTTAATTTCATGGCTGCAGTCACCATCTGCAGTGATTTTGGAGCCCAAAAAAATAAAGTCTAACACTGTTTCCACTGTTTCCCCATCTATTTCCCATGAAGTGATGGGACCAGATGCCATGATCTTCCTTTTCTGAATGTTGAGCTTTAAGTCAACTTTTTCACTCTCCTCTTTCACTTTCATCAAGAGGCTTTTTAGTTCCTCTTCACTTTCTGCCATAAGGGTGGTGTCATCTGCATATCTGAGGTTATTGATATTTCTCCTGGCAACCTTGATTCCAACCTGTGCTTCTTCCAGCCCAGCGTTTCTCATGATGTACTCTGCATATAAGTTAAATAAGCAGGGTGACAATATACAGCCTGACGTACTCCTTTTCCTATTTGGAACCAGTCTGTTGTTCCATGTCCAGTTCTAACTGTTGCTTCCTGACCTGCGTACAGGTTTCTCAAGAGGCAGGTCAGGTGGTCTGGTGTTCCCATCTCTTTCAGAATTTTCCACAGTTTATTGTGATCCACACAGTCAAAGGCTTTGGCATCATCAATAAAGCAGAAATAGATGTTTTTCTGGCACTCTCTTGCTTTTTCCATGATCCAGCGGATGTTGGCAATTTGATCTCTGGTTCCTCTGACTTTTCTAAAACCAGCTTGAACATATGGAAGTTCACAGTTCATGTATTGCTGAAGCCTGGCTTAGAGAATTTTGAGCATTACTTTACTAGCATGCGAGACGAGTGTAGTTGTGCGGTAGTCTGAGCATTCTTTGGTATTGCCTTCCTTTTGGATTGGAATGAAAACTAACCTTTTCCAGTCCTGTGGGCACTGCTGAGTTTTCCAAATTTGCTGGCATATTGAGTGCAGCACTTTCACAGCATCATCTTTCAGGATTTGAAATAGCTCCACTGGAATTCCATCACCTACACTAGCTTTGTTCATAGTGATGCTTTCTAAGGCCCACTTGACTTCACATTGTTTAGTAGGAAATATAAAATTTAACTCCCTCCAAAATTTTTCTAGAAGCCCCCAAACATCATTTAAGATATTAGAATATCCCAATTCCAGTTATACGAATAATCTCAGCTGAAAATAACATTGAGAAATGCTGAGAATAGCAGTGGTAGTAAAAAAAAAAGGTTCCTGCTTTAAGCCATTACATTTTTTGATAGAAAAAGATGAATCATCAATAGATTATCAGCGAAGAATTGCTATAAAGATAAAATGGATATCAGTGAAAAGAATGTCAACAGTGACCTCTGAAAATTTGAGAAAGTTAAGAGTGGAAATCATCTTACTGAGACTGAACCATTTATTAAAAAGGGAATAAAACTTGACTTGTAACCTGTTCAGTCAGTTGAGTTGCTCAGTCATGTCCGGCTCTTTGTGACCCCATGGATTGCAGCACTCCAGGCTTCCCGTCCATCACCAACTCCTGGAGCTTGCTCAAACTCATGTCTGTCGAGTCAGTGATGCCATCCATCCATCTTATCCTCTATTGTCCCCTTCTCCTCCCACCTTCAATCTTTCCCAGCATTAGGGTCTTTTCCAGTAGGTCAGTTCTTGCATCAGGTCACCAAAGTATTGGAGCTTCAGCTTCAGTATCAGTCCTTCCAATGAATATTCAGGACTGATTTCCTTTAAGGTTGACTGGTTTGATGTCCTTGCAGTCCAAGGGACTCTCAAGAGTCTTCTGCAACACCACTTAAAAAGACAGGAATATCAGACCACCTGGCCTGCCTCCTGAGAAATCTGTATGCAGGTCAGGAAGCAACAGTTAGAACTGGACATGGAACAGACTGGTTCCAAATCATGTGTGTATTGTCACCCTGCTTATTTAACTTATATGTAGAGTACATTATACGAAATGCCGGGCTGGATGAAGCCCAAGCTGGAATCAAGATTTCTGGGAGAAATAACACTAACCTCAGATATGCTGATGACACCATTCTTATGGCAGAAAGCGAAGAAGAACTAAAGAGCTTCTTGATGAAAGTGAAAGAGGAGAGTGAAAAAGTTGGCTTAAAGCTCAACATTCAGAAAATGAAGATCATGGCATCTGGTCCCATCACTTCATGGGAAATAGATGGGGAAACAGTGGAAACAGTGTCAGACTTTATTTTTTTGGGCTCCAAAATCACTGCAGATGGTGACTGCAGCCATGAAATTAAAAGACGCTTACTCCTTGGAAGGAAAGTTATGACCAACCTAGATAGCATATTGAAAAGGAGAGACATTACTTTGCCAACAAAGGTCCGTCTAGTCATGGCTATGGTTTTTCCAGTAGTCATGTATGGATGTGAGAGTTGGACTATAAAGAAAGCTGAGCACTGAAGAATTGATGCTTTTGAACTGTGGTGTTCAAAACTGTGGTGTGACCTGTTAAATATTTTTAAAAGAAGGAATAAGTTATAAAAAAAAAAGGGAGTTGGTCAGTCTGGCATATGAAAGAACAAAACAAATAATCTATGAAGTACACTTTGGCAGAGAATTCTAGAGAAATTTGTTCCTGAGATTTGTTCTTTCTGGTGCTGATTCTTGAAATTGTAGCATTAGTTATTCTTTGCTTGATGCCATTGAGCATTTTGTTTAAATCAATCCCCACTTACTCTGAATTCATACTCAAGTAAGTAATATTTTGATTATAATTTGATTTCTGAAATAAATTTACAAGGAAGGAATGCTTTGGCTAGAGGACCCTCTCGCAGTTATATGCTATAATTAGTAAGAGATTTTCCCCCCCCTGGTTTGTACAAAACTCTCTTGAATGTAGTTTGTATGAGTTACAATTCCCAAGTCTGACCAAGTCTGGGATATCTGAGGAAATGGAATTTTTAAACAGATAATGCTGAGCAACCGACTGGGCTTCAGTGGCCTCCCCAAGGCTGTTGCCACTTTGATGAGATCTTATTTCTTATGGGGACAGTGTGAAAGAGTACCTGGTAAAATGCATGGCATGGAGTGGTGCACCACTCATGCGAGGAAGGGGGAAAGAAAACAGTGGACTGAGAAGAAGCAAATCAAGGAGCAAAAAAGAAAGCATTTAGCATCCTTGCTCAAGTAATGCTTTGTTGACATATTAAGCTCCAACATATGGACTTCCCTGGTGGCTTAGACTGTAAAGCATCTGTCTACAACACGGGAGACCCTGGTTCAGTCCCTGGGTCTGGAAGATCCCCTGGAGAAGGAAATGGCAACCCACTCCAGTACTCTTGCCTGGAAAATCCCACAGACAGCGGCACGTGTAGGCTACAGTCCATGGGGTCTCAAAGAGTCGGTCACAACTGAGTGACTTCACTGTCTTTTCTTTTTTTTCTTTAAGCTCCAACATATGCAATTGTTGCATATTGCATCTGGCCAGGTGTGATGGTTGATTACATGTGCTGGCTTAACTGGGTCATGGGGTGCCCAGATACTTACTTGGTCAAACATTATTGATGATGATGATGATGTCCGTGAGGGTGTTTGTTGAGGAGACTGACATTTGAATTGGTAGACTGAGTGAAGCAGATTGCCTCCAGCCATGTGGATGGGCCTCGTCCAATCAGTTGAAGGCTTGGATAGAACAAAAGGCTGAACCTCCTGCATGAGAGAAAAAGCCTTCTTCCTGCCTGCCTTTGAGCTGAGGCGTCAGGGTTCCCCCCCCCACCCCCACCCCATGTTCAGACTCTTATTGGAACAGTGGGTCTTCTTGGATCTTCCTGAGGGTATTCAGACTGGAACCACACCATCAGTTCTCCTGAATTTCCAGCTTGCTTACTGAAGATCTTGGGACTTGTCAGCCTTCAAAATCATGTAAGCTTCTTCCTTATAATTGATCTCTTTCTTCATTTATACACCTCTTATTTGTTCTGTGTCTAGACAACGCTGACTAGATACATTAGGTGTCTTCATGAAATGGCAGTTACAAGATCATTTTACTGTTATAAATGAGTTAGGTCCTTAATACACTCACTGGCAGAGGAAAAATGTTTTCAGCTACCCTAGATTTTTTCTGGGACTTAGTGTGAATGTGTTTCCTATGTTTTTTGTTTTTAATGAGGATGCATCCCATCTCATTAACAGTTGTCAGACGTGTCCTCAGTAATTAAAAATTATATGAAATAATGAACTTAAAAAGCTGGTGTCCTCTTATGTCAGAGATGTCTGTGGTTGATCTCACCTGGCTGGTTTTATTTGTGATGTTGCCACATTTGCTTTAGATTAGTAGATGCTCTGTGCTCAGCTGTGTGCTCGGTTGCTTAGTCCTGTCAAAACTCTTTGTGACCCTGTGGACTCTAGCCCACCAGGCTTCTCTGTCCATGGGATTTCCGAGGCAAGAATACTGGAGTCGTTGCCATTTCCTCCTCCAGGGGATCTTCCCGACCCAGGGATTGAACCCGCATGTCTTGTGTCTCCTGCATTGTTAGGTGGATTCTTTGCCACTAGTACCACCTGGGAAGGCCAGCTTAATAGATTCTTCTCTCAAATCCAAAATGTAAGCTTGACTCATCTCTCCACTACAGTGTCAACAGTTCCACAAATCCTGCAAAAGTGTTTTCTAAGACATATGTATTAAAAGAAAATATAAATGGTTATACTCCCCCATGACAACAAAAGTCTATGCATTAATTCCACAAGCATTTATTGAGCACGTACCAATGTACCCGACTGGAGAAACAAATATGAAACAAACACAGACACTTTTATTAAAGAGGGAAGTCAGGAGAACAGATTGAAGATTAAGAGGAAAAGGAAAGTGCCTGATGTTTGTGGGGATTCTATGGTTTACTAGGCACTCTGTTAAAGACTTTATGATGGATATTCACAAGAGCTCTCTTAGATACATACTGTTATCCCTCACTTATGTATGAGGACACCTAGGCTCAGAGACGTTCTCCAGTTAGGAGAACAGATATTATAGCTAGCATTCACTTAGCCTTAGTGACAGAGTGGAGTTGAAACTTATGTCTATCGTTTCATACACATTCTGCTTTCTATTATGCTTCATGTAGTTGCTTTGTTCTAGCCCCACACTGTATGATATGATAGCCATTAGCTACATATAGCCATGGCTATTGGGCACTTGAAACATGGCCAATTCAAACTGAGATGTACTGTAAGCACAGGATTCAATCCAGATTTCGAAGACTTAGAATGAAAAAGAATGTAAAATACCTTGTTAATAATTTTTATATTATTTGTAGAGATGATAATATTATGGGTATACTGATGTATTTGATATAATTTTTTCCAGAGAAACAGAACTCATAGTACTTATGTCTATATATCTATCATCTATTTATCTATCTGTCATCTATCTTCTATTTTTCATCTATCTATATGACAAAGCAGAGATAGAGAATGAGAGAGAGAGATGAGAGGGGAGAGAGAGGAATTTATTTTAAGGAATTGGCTTATATGCTTGTGTGTGTGTGTGTTAGTTGCTTAATCGAGTCTGACTCTTTGCAACCCCATAGACTGTAGCCCACCAGGCCCCTCCGTCCATGGGATTCTCCAGGCAACAGCACTGGAGTGGGTTGCCATTTCCTTCTCCAAAAGGAACTATAGAAAGAAGGAAAGTGAAGTTGCTCAGTTGTGTCAGACTCTTTGTGACCCCATGGACTATAGCCTACCAGGTTCCTCCATCCATGGAATTTTCCAGGCAAGAGTACTGGAGTGGGTTGCCATTGGGGCAGGCAAGACTGAAATCTACAGAGCAGGCTGGCAGTCTGGAGATTCAGATAATCATCGCACAATTGCACTCATCTCACACGCTAGTAAAGTAATGCTCAAAATTCTCCTAGCCAGGCTTCTGCAATACATGAACTATGAACTTCCAGATGTTCAAGCTGGTTTTAGAAAAGGCAGAGGAACCAGAGATCAAATTGCCAACATCTGATGGGTCATCAAAAAAGCAAGAGAGTTTCAGAGAAACATCTATTTCTTCTTTATTGACTATGCCAAAGCCTTTGACTGTATGGATCACAATAAACTGTGGAAAATTCTGAAGGAGAAGGGAATACTAGACCACCTGACCTGCCTCTTGAGAAACCTGTATGCAGGTCAGGAAGCAAGTTGGAACTGGACATGGAACAACAGACTGGTTCCAAATAGGAAAAGGAGTACGTCAAGGCTGCATACTGTCACCCTGCTTATTTAACTTACATGCAGAGTACATCATGAGAAATGCTGGACTGGAAGAAGCACAAGCTGGAATCAAGATATCTGGGAGAAATACCAATAACCTCAGATATGCAGATGACACCACCCTTATGGCAGAAATTGAAGAAGAACCAAAGAGCCTCTTGATGAAAGTGAAAGAGGAGAGTGAAAAAGTTGGCTTAAAGCTCAACATTCAGAAAACGAAGATCATGGCATCTGGTCCCATCACTTCATGGGAAATAGATGGGGAAACAGTGGAAACAGTGTCAGACTTTATTTTTTGGGGCTCCAAAATCACTGCAGATGGTGATTACAGCCATGAAATTAAAAGACGCTTGCTCCTTGGAAGAAAAGTTATGACCAACCTAGAGAGCATATTCAAAAGCAGAGACATTACTTTGCCAACAAAGGTCTGTCTAGTCAAGGCTATGGTTTTTCCAGTGGTCATGAATGGATTGGATGTGAGAGTTGGATTATAAAGAAAGCTGAGGCTGAAGAATTGATGCTTTTGAACTGTGGTGTTGGAGAAGACTCTAGAGAGTCCCTTGGACTGCAAGGAGATCCAACCAGTCCATCCTAAAGGAGATCAGTCCTGGGTGTTCATTGGAAGGACTGATGCTGAAGCTGAAACTCCAATTCTTTGGCCCCCTGATGTGAAGAGCTGACTCATTTGAAAAGACCCTGATGCTGGGAAAGATTGGGGGCAGGAGGAGAAGGGGACGGCAGAGGATGAGATGGTTGGATGGCATCACCGACTCAATGGACATGGGTTTGGGACAGGGAGGCCTGGTGTGCTGTGGTTCATGGCGGTTGCAAAGAGTCGGACATGAGTGAGCAACTGAACTGAGCTGAACTTCTAAAAATTTTGGGGCTTCCCTGGTGGCTCAGTAAAGAATCTGCCCACAATGCAGGAGACCTGGGTTTGATCCTTGGAGAAGATCCCCTGGAGAAGGGAATGGCAACCCACTCCAGTATTCTTGCTTGAAGAATTCCATGGACAGAAGCCTGGCCAACTACAGTCCATGGAGATGCGAAATGTCAGACACGATTGAGTGATTATTGCCCCTCCCCCACAGGTTCATTGGTTAAATTAGCAGTCCCTTTTCACATCGGGCTTTTCTTCATTTGGCTACACAGATTTTTTGCCCTCTCTTTGTTCCAATGATATGCCTTCTGGTCGTATGACACATTCCTCTGCCTGCACCACCCCATGTTCTCAGAGTGTTATTCTCCTTCAGAGAAATCACCTTAATTATGATTTATTCATGGGATCCTTTGGTTATTGTCTCTGTTCCCTACTAGATTATAAGTACTCAAAAGTCCAAAAGGGACTCTGTCTTTCTTTTCCCTCCTATTGTATCTCTGCCCTAACAGAGGAGAACAAATAAATAAGTGTATGTGCTTTTTTTTTTTTTTTGGTTTTCTTCATTTATTAGTTAATTTTTTTGGGGGAATGGTTTTATTTATTTATTTGAAATATAGCTGAATTACAATGTTCAGGTACACAGGAAAGTGATTCAGTTTTTAAAATATGTATGTATTTGTATACCTTTCTAGACTCTATTATATATGTATTTGCTGTTGTTCAGTTGCTAAGTCATGTCTGACTCTTTGTGACCCCATGGGCTGCAGTGTGTCAGGCTTTCCTGTCCTTCACTCTCTCCCTGAGTTTGCGCAAATTCATATCCATTGAGTCAGTGACGCTATCTAACCATCTCATCCTCTGCCACCCTCTTCTCCTTTTGCCTTCAATCTTTCCCATCATTAGGGTATTTTCCAATAAGTCAGCTCTTTGCATTACATGGCCAAAATATTGGAACTTCATCTTCAGCATCTGTCCTTTCAATGAATATTTAGGGTTGATTTCCTTTAGAATTGACTGGTTTGATCTCTTTGCTCTCCAAGGGACTCTCAACAGTCTTCTTCAGCACCACAGTTTGAAAGCATCAATTTTTTGGTGCTTAGCTTTCTTTATGGTACAACTCTCACATCCGTTCATGACATATATACATATATCTTATATTGGAGAAGACTCTTGAGAGTCCCTTGGACTGCAAGGAGATCCACCCAGTCCATTCTGAAGGAGATCAGCCCTGGGATTTCTTTGGAAGGATTGATGCTAAAGCTGAAACTCCAGGACTTTGGCCACCTCATGCGAAGAGTTGACTCACTGGAAAAGACTCTGATGCTGGGAGGGATGGGGGCAGGAGGAGAAGGGGACGACAGAGGATGAGATGGCTGGATGGCATCACTGACTCAATGGACCTGAGTCTCAGTGAACTCCGGGAGTTGATGATGGACAGGGAGGCCTGGCGTGCTGCGATTCATGGGGTCGCAAAGAGTAGGACACGACTGAGTGACTGATCTGATCTGATCTATATATGTATATGTATACATATATATATCTTTTCAGATTCTTTTCCATTATATGTTATTACAAGATATTGAATGCAATTCCCTGTGCTATACAGTAGATCTTTGCTTTATGCTTCATCTATTTTATATATAGTAGTGTACATCTGTTAATCTCAAACTCCTAATTTATTCCCTCCTCACTTACCCCTTTCCCCTTTGATAATCATAGTTTGCTCTCTAAGAACATGCATTTTTGTTTTGGAAAAATAAGCTGACTAGTTTTTATTTATTTTTTTTTCTGATACTTTTATTTTATTTAATTAAATTTTTTTAAAATATAAATTTATTTATTTTAATTGGAGGCTAATTACTTTACAATATTGTATTGGTTTTGCAATATATCAACATGAATCTGCCACGGGTGTACACTAGTTTTTAATGAAAAGTAATTAAGAGAAAATAACCTTTGATGGTTCCATAATCAGGAACTCTGGATTTTTTTGATTAGGTAGAAGAAAGATATGAACTATTCCAGATATTATGCAAGAAAAACAAATATATTGAGGTAAAGGCAGGATGGTTTAATTCAAGGAGATCAAAGCAGTCAATCCTGAAGGAAATCAACTCTGCATAGTCACTGGAAGGACTGATGCTGAAGTTGAAGCTCCAGTACTTTGGCCATCTGATGAGAATAGCTGACTCATTGGAAAAGACCCTGATGTTGGGAAGGATTGAAGGCAGGAGGAAAAGGGGATGACAGAGGATGAGATGGTTGGATGGCATCATTGATTCAATGGACATGAATTTGGACAAACTCTGGGAGATAATGAGGGGCAGGGAGGCCTGGCATGCTGCAGTCCATGGGGTAGCAAAGAGTCAGACACAACTGGATGACTGAACAACAACAACAAAATAAATATATTGACACAATTTTACCATCTCTAGTAGCAATAATCCGAATGATTTGTCAGTTATATATTTTTTATTAAGTTGGATCACATAAAATTGATGATGTTTGATCTTTTTTGATCATAAAACAGCATATTCTTATGGTTCAATTCTCTGTCTCTCCTCTGTGACCCAGGAAAACTTTATTTCTCATCAAGCCATTTATAAGAGGCCAACTTTGATTGACTTTGTTGACTAGAATGTTGATTCTTTTTTCTTTCTCATTACCATGTGAGCACCCATCTTGAATCCAGATTCTATGGACTAGTTAGAGGGAATATACCACTTGATCAAGGGTAATGAGGCCCCATGTAGCAAAAAGAATGGAGGAGCTCACGAAACACCAAAGACCTACTGTACTTATAATTTCGTTTTAAAGAAAATGGCCTGAAGCAGTATCTTTCTGCAAATTTTGATATGACTCATGGCAATTACTCATGTTGAATGAAAACCATTGTTTCATTGGTTTAGACTAGGGATCAGGAGATAAAGTCTATTTTAGAGAGAAGGAGGTGAGAAATCATGCTGACCAAGAGAGATGATCTCAATTTCTGAATTTTCATCTCCTGATCTGTTTCTAAGAGGGCCTGCTGTACTTTATATTTTACCTATGAATATCCATGACAATTTCCTTTTGTAGCCTTACAACAAAACTCCTTTTCTTTGCCTTTGTTAGAGAAAATGCTTTCCCTCATCACCAAATAATCACTGGCCAAGACAAGAATTAAATGGAATGATATATGTGGGTTCTTTTTCTTTTCTTCTGTGAACTATTATGAAGGCCAACTATTTTTAAAAAGAAATATTCTTTCTCTTGGGAAATTTGGCTTTCAGAATGGAAATTTATTTCATGTTGGCCAATTATATTGTGAAAAACTAGTAGCCAAGCAAAGGAAGATGTGACTTCAATGGAATATGAAATGTATGTTATTAGCTGGGTTTTTATCTTAGACAGTTGGCATAAATGTACAAGCAAATATCATTTATTTCCAATCCAGAGGACTTTAGAAGGGTTTTCCCTTGTCCCTTCAAAAAGGATTATTCTGAGCTCCTGGTATTTATGGATAGCCAAAGAGATTACCTCTGATCACACTACAAGATTTAGTGATACAGGCAGAAAATCAATTGGCCTAGACCTTAAGTTTCATTCCTTATGAAAAGATTTCATCCCTGTAGTTGTATGAACAAGTGTCTTTAGAAAAATTGTTTGCTAAGGCATAGAGAGACACACTGGAGAATATCATAAATGCATTTTATTTATTTTACAAACCTTTTAATTGGCCTTCAGAGGGGTTATTCAAACAAAGTTTGAGCTGAACTCAAAGGGTAAATATTTGAGATCAGAAAACTCTTTTTTAATTTTTACAAAAAGATTATTTTAATTTTTATTTTTGGCTGTGTTGGATCTTTGATGCTCCATGGCTTTTTTGTAGTTGTGCCGTGCATCTTCTCATTGTGGTGGCTTTTCTTGTGTGAAGCTTGGGCTCTAGGCACATGGGCTTAAGTAGCTACAGCACATAGGCTCAGTAGTTGCGGCTCCCAGAAGGGATGGAACCTGTATCTCCTGCATTGGCAGGCAGATTCTTTGCCACTGAGCCACTAGGGAAGCCCTCATCTTTCTTTTTAATAGATATATGTGTGTGTTAGTTGCTCAGTCACGTCTGACTCTTTCCAACCATGTGAACTGTAGCCCACCAGACTTCCCTGTCCATGGAATTATCCAGTCAAGAAAACTGGAGTGGGTTGCTATTTCCTTCTCCAGGGGATCTTCCCAACCCAGGGATTGAACCTGGATCTCCTGCACTGCAAGCAGATATATGTATATGTATAACTAAGTCACTTTGTAGCACACCTGAAGCTAGCACTGTAAGTCAACTATATGCCAATATAAAAAAAATAAAAAAGGAAGAATCATCTTCCTTTTCTTTATTTCAGAAAATCAATTCTTCATAGCTCTCTAAGATCTGGCCTTATCTTTGGATAAGAAAATCTTGGGTTGACCTACAGTTCCTTTTATAATGTTTATTCAGTAGATTTAGAGCAAATATCTTCATCTTTTCATGTGTTATCAGTAGGATATAAAGCCATCTGGGGACTTTCCCAAGAGTAAATGATGAGAGTAGATGTCACATCAGAAGCCTATAAGAAGATAATGTGCCCCAGTGACAGTCTCTCTGAACTGGGAGCAAAGATTGGATATGAGGGATCATGTTTCTTATTCCCGACAAGTAATACGTCTCATACAATGGGATGTCGATTTTATGGTGATTCCAGAGGGATTGAGCTTGGAGGGAACTTTTTATTATGAGATAAAAGCACAAATCCTCATGCTTAAAGCCGAGCTTGAGACTTTGTCTAGCCTTTCGTCAATGCCTGCAATCATTCAGTCACTCTAAGATCAATAAGAGTGTATCAAAATTCTGAAGGCTCTATTAATTCTGTTTGCTTGCTATTGCTTCAAGATTTCACTGACCACTGCTATCAACCAGGGGGCATTCCATAGCAAATGTCTGTGCCCTTTAAATATCTACTATGTACCAGTTGCTAGTTGGGCAAGATGATGTCATTCTGTCATGTTTAAGGCAGTGTACCAAAGCCTATGTACTATTTTGTTTTAATCTTAAAAGAAACCCTAGAAAAGATATTATTGAAACATATTTTACAGAGACTGGAGTTTAAAGAAGTGAGCCTGGATGCCCCGTTCTATACATATGCACACAATTATTAAGTAAGTGGAGGCTTCAGGATTCAAATCCAAGTTTATTTTGTTATGAATCTGGTGTTCTTAACTAATATGCCTACTGCCTCCAAGTACTATATATATATATATATTTTTTTTAATTTTTATTTTTTGCCTTCAGGGTGAAAACCATGGGTAATCATTTGTTAAATCCATTTCACCTGTTACCTGCCTTTACTAGTGAAGGTCATTTTGATTGTTGCCACAAAAGATTTGCACATCCTCCAGGTTGCAGGTAGCTGAAACAATAAGATGTCTGCTTAAACCATAAGTTGTTTTCCAGAAACAGCTGTGTCTAGTTCGAGTTGAGCTGGTGAAGACTGGATGCAACTTGGCATGTGCAAATGTGTGGTTTTGAATGTAGAGATCTGTAGCTTAGTTATGCCTGCACAGGATTGATGACTATGGCACCTTTCTCCAATCACCTTTCCCTATGCTCCCTGTGCTCCCACTCCTCAGACCACCTTGCCTCCTCAGGCCACCTTGCTTCTTTACTCTTTATCCCATCAATACCCCAGCCCTTTGTCTTTAGGGAAGTGGATCTGAGATTTTTCTCTTGTTTCCATGCTTGGCTGCCCTTCAAATAAACCCTCTCTTTGCCGCATACCTCTGAGTCTCAGCATTTTGGCTTGCGGTGCATCAGGCAAGAAGAACTTAGTTTGGTAACAAAAGCACTAAACTTCTAGACATAGTGGTAAACTCGTTAGTAGTTGATCAAGCAGATTATGGTGCAAGGAAGCATGGGCACTAATATGGGGAAGACAAACTTGATGGATGGGATAAGACATGGTACCCTGCTGAAACTGATCACGCTGATAAATGAGTCAGTCAATAGTGATGGAAGAAAACCACATTTCAGGCACTGGGAGGAGTATGTGCACATACTGGAAATGACATGTTATTTTGTGTAGTTGGCACACACAGTAGAATCTGAGGAGTGATTCTGGTTGGGTAGAGACCTTATAGGAAGCCATTATATGACACTCTTGAAAGATTGGATTCTACCCATAAATGAATAGGAAGACTTTGAGGATCTTATGAATAAGAATAACATGGTCAGATATGAAATTAAAAAAAATGATCACTTTGGATGGGCTTCCCAGGTGGCACTAGTGGTAAAGAACCTACCTGTCAGTGAAGGAGACATGAGACATGGGTTTGATCCCTGGGTTGGGAAGATCCCCTGGAGAAGGGCATGGCAATCCACTCCAATATTCTTGGCTGGAGAATCCCATGGACAGAGGAGCCTGACGGCTACAGTCTATAGGGTGGCAAAGAGTCGGACAACTCAAGCGACTTAGCACACACACATGGAGACTGGATTTGGAGTGTTTTGGATTGGAGGAGGTAGGAAAACCAGATTCTGCTGTTGAAAACTAAATTATGCAAGAAGAGATGAGTTCCCAAATATGATAGTCATGATGTGGGTGAAGAGGAAGAGAAGATCTGGGAGATGTTGGAAATAAGATTTACTGAATTTGGTGACTGGATTAAATGTGAAGAGGAGACGAACAAAGAAGAAAACTTCAAAGATGATTGCTAGTTTTCTGTATTGATTGACAGTTTCATCAAAGGAGTGGCCACATAAGAGGAACAGGTTATTAGGAAAATGATGGGGTACTTTCTACAGGACACGCAAATGGGAGGTTGAGAGCTGTACCAATGGATCTGAAGCTCAACAGAGAGGTCCAAGCTAAAGATACGCTCCTGGAACTCATTACCATAAAGGTGATATTTCAAGTCCATACGGAGAATGAAATCTTTTAGTGACAGTGTGAAGAAAGAGAAAGAAAAGGAGTAGAGGAAGCTCCAACATTTAAAAGATGGGAAGAGCCAATGAGAAGAGAAAAGAAGGAAAAACCAGGTAAGTGGAAAATAATCCAGGGTTGACCATACTCGATAAAACAAAGGAGGTGAGAACTTCCAAAAAAAGGTTATATGTGGAACAGCTTCAAATTCTATAGAGAAGTGAGAAAAGATTGAAAAGCATCCTTTGAATTTAGCAATAGGATGATGATTGAGATATTCTCTTTAGTTTAATGACAACTTTTGTTGTTCACTTTCCTCTCTAGGGAAGAACTTCAGGTGGTTAGAGATGGGTGTGGAGAGAGATGTAAGCTTGGGGTTTGCACAGTGCTCCAATATCCATACAGATGTAGCATGGTAGAAAAGTATTTCTTTTGGCTCCTTGAAGTAAGATTATTGAAATCAGCTTCATATAATTTTTCAATGGATGCGCCCTTCCCATGGAAATCAAAGAACTGCTCCTTAAAAGGAGATTGCTCCAGGAATAAGGGTTTATTCTTCTCCATCTCAGAGTCTCTCTGAGTATTATATGTAGCAAACATTGGATGAAGAATCTGTATTTTCAATATCAGAAGTTGTGGGCATCCAAATGTGTTTGTAGATTCATTTTAAGAATAAAACTTCTACCAATTTCACTGAATGAGAATTGTGCTTTGTGACACCAGGCAATTAATCAGAAATAAGAATTTTTCTTAAAAATTAGAATTTTAAGTTGGAAGTTGGGTAAGCTTGTATATGAATACTGCCTCATACTTTCTGGGTGATCTTAGGCAAGTTAATTAAATTTTGGTTTCAATTTCCTCATAGGTGAAGTGGGAACGATGGTATCTACATTTTAAGGTTTTTATAAATATTTAAGGAGATAATGTAGATCCCTTTGCACATCACTGGGAGCTTCCCTTATGGGTCAGCTGGTAAAGAATCCACTCACAATGTGGGAGACCTGGGTTCAATCCCTGGGTTGGGAAGATCCCCTGTAGAAGGGAAAGGCTACCCACTCCAGTATTCTGGCCTGGAAAATTGTAAAGAATTGGACACGACTGAGCAACTTTTGCTTGCACATCACCACTGCTCAGTAAATGTTAACTGCTATTATTATTATTTTAATTTCTAAAGTTAATTTTTTTCCTCTGCTTTGGAATCCATCCTTGAATGGAGTTTTTCAAGGATTGTGTTTACACCTCATCATACCCATTCTCCTTAGGGTCCTCAATCTTTCTTTTTGTTTTCTTGTTTTAAAAATTCTTTCTTGCCATTAGTCATGCCTAGACTAGAAGTCAATTACTTTAAACAAATTAACACATTTCTTTGCATCCTGATACCTAATGAATGAACTTTGAATTTATTTTCAATCAACTCTGCCAAGAGATAGTCTACACTCACTTTCATTTTTCCATTATTTGTTTTGTCTATAAACTTTGACATGGAAACTTAGCCTCCTATAACTGCTTATGGGAAGGTGGTTAGTAATGAATTTGTAGTAAAAATCAATGGCCTTTTAAAATTCTCAACCTTATGGGCTTTCAGTGGCATGCAATTCTATTGAGAATTGAAAACTCTTATCCTTCTCTGTGTCACCAGAGCATCCTCAATTTTTTCTCGCTGGCAGTTCCTTTCCTACATCCCAGTCAGTGGAATGTCTCAAGAACTAGTTTTTAGCTTTCTCTTTTCTTTTATACTCTAATTTCTTCAGAGAGTTTTCTTGAGAGTTTTCATCATAACTTTGATGCTAAAAGCATCACACCTTTATTTGTGTTCTGAGTGTTTAACTTGTACCCAACCTCCATATTTCTAAATATCTCGAATCCCTGCTATATTCTCGATCTTCAGCAGGTAAGCTCACCTTTCATCCCTTCTAGGTAGCTCAGTGGTTAAGAACCCACTTGCTAATGTAGGAGACACAAGAGACACAGGTTTCATCCCTGGTTTGGGAAGATCCCCTGAAGGAGAAAATGGCAACCTGCTCTAATATTCTTGCCTGGAAAATCCCATGGACAGAGGAGTCTGGTGGACTCCAGTCCATGGGGTCGCAAAGAGTCAGACATGCTGGAGCACGGCACAGAAGAGCACAGCCAGTGAGGACCACTCCCTTTCCCACATTTCTCTTGTGCTGTAACATTCAGGTTAAAATCTGCTTTGAACTGAGTGAAAACACTCTTCTTCAGTAGCTTATTCATACTTTGAGGACAGCACTGAAATTGATATTTCCTGTGTGAAAATTAAATGCTTTATATTTAATTACTGTGTCTACTAAAAATGTCAGTGTTGTAGATGAAAAACAAAGCAGGTAAAACAAAACAGGAAAAGCAAAATAGGTAAACATTGGAGAAGAAATAGTTTTATACCCTAGAGTGGTATAATACTTATTTGGGAGCTTGTGTTTATTGTCAAGCTAACTTTATTTAATAATATTAAGAGACATAATTAGAATATGAGATTTAAATGTATTAAATATTGGGGGTCATATAAAACAAACATACAAAACAAATTTTTTCTTCTTTTTTTTGGTTAATTATTTGTCTTTGGAACTTAATCTCATTTATTATGTTCCTCCATAACCCATAACTCTGGTTAATAAATAAACAAAATTTTTCCAGGACATTAAAATTGGATACTTAGCAAACATTTTATGATTCTTAATTTGGAGAATGCAATTTATTCTGAATATAATTACTTTCATTAAAATTTGTGCAGTTAATTAGAAAAAAACCCCATGGGTGGCAAATTCTGTGTTGAAGAAATATTTTGTTTTGTGGGGTATTGAGAAAGCTTTCCAAAACTTTCATGTTCTTTATTTGAAAAAATTCAAACTGAATATCAAATAAAGTGTAAACTCAGTAAGAAAAAGTATATATATAAATGAAACAAGCTTCTTGATACAGCTCCACCCAAAAAGTGAGCAATTTTTCATTGAATTGAAAAAAAGAAGTATTTCTTTTATCCCTACCTAGTACACCTTGATCAGTTTCAGAAAGCACATAGACTTGTTCATGCATTGTCTGGTTGAGAAATGACTAAGATTCTATTCTGGACAAGGTCACTTGGAAAGCTTCTTGGTGGTGATCAAACAATAATTATGATACTATTTGGGGCTATATGTCAGAATATTGAAAGCTCAATTTGAAGTCTTTTCAGCAGCTGAGTCACTGCAGTGGCCTTGAAAATGACTTTTATTTTTACACCTCAGTTTTTTCTATCACAATTCAAAGGGGAATTTTGATCTGAAAATGTAACGAATTGCTTAATGATGAGAAAAATTTGAAGTCAGGAAAAGGGAGAAATAAAAAAACTAATAAAGTCTTGAAGGAATTTTGCCAGCTGAGAGGTAAGGGCCAAATGTGGGAGAATTATAACTGAGACAATTGGATAGCACCAGTATTTTATTTTAGTCTATTCAAAAGAAATATGTTTCCAAGATGGTATATTTCTGGCCATCAACTATCAACTTTATTTGATGTGTTGCTGCTGTGCTTTTATTCATTCATTTCTTTATTCTACCAGATATGTGTTAAATGCCAACTATAAAAAAATACTAACACATAGACAAATATCCATTCTTTTTTAGATTCTTTTCCCATATAGGCTATTACAGAGCACTGAGCAGAGTTCTCTGTGCTATACAGGAGGTCCCTATTGGTTATCCATTTTATGTATAATAGTGTGTGTATGTCAATTCCAATGTGTTTATGTATAACAAATTTACTTTTTAAAAATACTGATAAGTTGAACTTTATTAAAATTTTTTTCTGTAAGAGACAATGTGAAGAGGATGAGAAGACAGGCCATAGATGAGAGTAAATATTATCTAATCACATATCTGATAAAAGAATCACAATCATGATATGCAAAGAACTTCTGGAACTCAACAGTAGGGAAACAAAGAACCCAACTTAAAAATGGGCAAGAGGTATAAACAGATACCTCACCAAGGAAGATATACAAGCAACAAATAAATTCACTTTGATGTACACCTGAACTTAATGCAACCTTGTAAATCAACTATACTCCAATATTACAGCTCTTACCCACGTGAAGTTCTTGCCATCCATCCTCACTCAGGCCTCATTTCAAGATGGGAGCCATGTGCAAGCATCATGGGATGTGGGTTTCATATGTTGGTTATTATGAGAGCCATGGGGGCTGCAGAATTGGGAAAATGTGTCCCCTGCTTCTGAGTCTGTCATATTTGCTTGTTGCCTCTCCTCTGCTGAAGTCAGCAAGGAATGGAAGATGGAGAGGTAGACCTCGGAAAGTCAGAAGTCTGTTTTATATGGCTCAAGTTCCCCTGGAGGAGGGGAAGATGATCACTGTGAGCTCCAGCTGCGTGGGTGTGGAGTCTGACTGCTAAGACTGCACTTAGTGACTTTGTGATATGTGTTTAAGTGGCAGCTGAGATTTTTATAGATGGGTCTGTTGTTTTTTTTTTTTTTGAGAAGAGATTTCTATTCCAGGTGTGCTTTTCTTTATATTCTGTCTCCTTTCTTTCTCCCTCCTTTCAAAGATCTATTCCTTTTCCTTATAAGAAAATTTAAAAACTTTGCATTTTGTGTTCAATCATTTGTGACCCCATGGACTGTAGCCCGCCAGGCTCCTCTGTTCATGGAATTTTCCAGGCAAGGACACTGGAGTGGGTTGCCTTTTCCTCCTCCAGGGGATCTTCCCGACCTAGGGATCAAACCTGTGTCTCTGTATTGGCAGGTGGATTCTTTACCACTGTGTCACCTTGGAAGCCCTTAAAAACTTTAGAAGCTTATAAATAAACCTACAAACAGAAACAACAGGATGGATCCTTCTTTTTCCATTTAGACCCTCCTTTTACAGCTTATGAACACAGAGGAAAATAACTTGGTTATAAATACAGTGTTTCTATGAAGCTGGGATAGAAAGAGTAGAGAGAAGAGAATTTGCATGGCGTTTTTTTATCTGACACATAAAGTTCAACGTACTCCCATAGGGACTTGTCAGTCCTGAAGGATATTTGTTACACAGTGAAGAGACTTACTCCTGTATTACTGGTAACCTCCTACAGTTTGTCCCAGGCCAAACCTACTCTTCTAAGCATGTCTGACCCGGTATAAGTTAGAATCAGAGGGGAATTTCCTTATTTGATGTCTTGTCACTTCAGTGACTTTCTAAATAGAAATGAAAGAACCCATAAAAGTTTCGAAAAAAGTTTTAGTTCTTCCTGGCAATTACATGTTCTTTTTCTCTGTATGTCATTTGTACATGAAAAACTCTTATTACTTTAGGAACAAATATGAAACAGTTCTCTAGAAGAAGGAATTTGATTTTGGGTCAACATTTGGAAAATACTCTTTTTTTTTTTTGCTTTAGTAATTCCATGAAAAATATATGATTGGGGAGAAAATCACAAATTTTTTTTTGCTTTAGTAATTCCATGAAAAAAATATAATTGGGGAGAAAATCACAGAATTACAAATACTGCTTCTAATTCCTGTGTATCCCTCTGTGTAAATACAATGAAGGTCATTTGAGTAATTAAAATGCAGAATGTAAAATTTTAATACTGAAAAAAAAAAAAACCTGTGTATTATGGCAACCATCTAGAAATTTACTTCAAATTTCCACTGACCTTCCTGTATAGAAACAGAAACTGTCTCATTCCTTTTCTAAAAAGTAAAAAAGGGAGTGAGAAAAACAAATGTTTAATGGGTCATTGATTGTAAGACTCAAGAAGACTGTGTGTGGGAGGATGTAGGTTTGTAAGAAATAACGAAAGACAGAGACAGACGGGGAGACAGAGAAAGAGGTGTCTGAAGGAGGAGAAAGAAGAGTGGTAAGTAGAAAGTGCACATCTATACTTAAAGCATAAACTTTGGTCTAGAATAATGCACCATAGAAGAAATGGCTAGAAGAGAATACTAAGGAGAAAGGAATTGGTGAGATAGGATATTGCCCACAGTAATTTAAAAATTCTATAGTTCTGGATTTATTTCCTAAGGTATATGAGTAAGTTCTGGTCACAAACTTCTAACTCAATTTATTATTTAGATTTGATTTTTGTGTTTTCCTTCATACAACTGTCAAGATGATCAAACTATTGATAACAAGGATTCAGTAAAATTAATATAATTGTTTGTATTATATTATTATAATGGTTAGATCAATGATTGAGACCAGAACCATCCTCCCAAAATTTTTTTTGAACTTTTTATTTTGTATTGGGGGAGAGTCAATTAACGATGTTTTGATAGTTTCAGGTAGACAGCAAAGGGACTCAACTATACCTACACATGTATCCATTCTCTCCCAAACCCCCCTCCCATCCAGGCTAACACATAACATTGAGCAGAGTTCCATGTGCTATTATACAATCGGTCCTTGTTAGTTATCCATTTTAAGCATAGCAGTGTGTACATGACCATCCCAAACTCCCTAACTGTATATCCCCCTGGCAATCATAAGTTTGTCTTCTAAGTCTATGAGTCTCTTTCTGTTTTGTAAGTGAAGTCTTTTGTGTAATTTTGTTTTCGATTCCACATATAAGGGATGTTATATAGTGTTTCTGCTTCTCCGTCTGACTTACTTCAGTCAGTGTGACAGTCTCTAGGTCCATCAATGCTGCTGCAAATGGCACTATTCCATTCTTTTTAATGGCTGAGTAATATTCCATTGCTATATGAACCACATCTTCTTTATCCAAAAGTTTTAAAGTCGTACAAATTAAATCTATCCAAACAGTTTGCCATAAAAGACTGAAAAACAGAGAGGCCTCAGGGAGAGTACAAAGAGAGACACATTCAAAATTGAAAGGATTCTCTTCATGTTTCAGTTGAGTTCAGTTCAGTTGCTCAGTCGTGTCCGACTCTTTGTGACCCGATGAACTGCAGCACGCCAGGCCTCCCGGTCCATCACCAACTCCCGGAGTTCACTCAACTTACGTCCATCGAATCGGTGATGCCATCCAGCCATCTCATCCTCTGTCATCTCCCCTTTTCTTCCTGCCCCCAATCCCTCCCAGGATCAGAGTCTTTTCCAATGAGTCAACTCTTTGCATGAGGTGGCCAAAGTCCTGGAGTTTCAGCTTTAGCATCATTCCTTCCAAAGAACACCCAGTGCTGATCTCCTTTAGAATGGACTGGTTGGATCTCCTTGCAGTCCAAGGGACTCTCAACAGTCTTCTCCAACACCACAGTTCAAAAGCATCAATTCTTCAGCACTCAGCTTTCTTCACAGTCCAAGTCTCACATCCATACATGACTACTGGATAAACCACAGCCTTGACTAGATGGACCTTTGTTGGCAAAGTAATGTCTCTGCTTTTTAATGTGCTGTCTAGGTTGGTCATAACTTTCCTTCCAAGGTTTAATTATCTATTAATATTTTTCATATAAGAAAATCAATTTCCCAGAACAAATACTTTTCTGATTTGTAAAATCTTTGCTATTAGGGCATGAAACTGACCTAATTTCTGAGACCCACAGTTCTGTCACATATTAATAAACGTAGGCACCACTTTTCTTCTCTCTTGATTCAAATCTTGAATAAAAGTTTGTTTTATACCAACTGATTGCTGATGCATCTCAGTATATTTATACACACAGCATGAGTTTTGAGGTTTTGCAATGTTTTCCAATGTAATGTAGTATAAACAGAAAGTTTGATTGTGATTTCCTTAATGCTTGGTATTAACATATAGAACTATATAGTAGATAACAAATATTTTTGGAAAGAATGAAATTTTCAAATTGAATATTCTAGATGGATTGGTTAATTTTAATATGCTCCATAAAAATAAACTTCTTTCCTAAACTTATATACTACTTTGTAACTTTCTGCTGTAAGTCCTACACTCAGGATTCTTCGGTATATAGGTGTACCTGAACCAATCCATACAAAAAATGATTTAAAACTTGTCCAAGGATTATTCCTCTGGAAAAGTATCATGTATTTGTTGGTATTCAAATTAAATTGTAATCCACACATAAAAGCTAAATTTTACCCAAATTAAATGTGAAAACATAGCATCTAATTTTTTTAAGGCAGGGCCTTCATTCTTTTTTTTTTTTTTTCATTTTCAAAAGGTATTTTTATTGTATATTAATAGATGTTTTCTTTCCATCCCCTTACAATTCTATTATCTTTGGCTTCCATTATTTCTTTTTAGAAGTAAGCTGATTCTTTTGAGTTGGACATTCATTAGAGTCAGACACAACTGAGCGACTTAACTTTTGGGGCTTCCCTTGTGGCTCAGCTGGTAAAGAATCCACCTGCAATGTGGGAGACCTGGGTTCAGTCCCCGGGTTGGGAAGATCCCCTGGAGAAGGGAAAGGCTACCCATTCCAGTATTCTGGCCTGGAGAATTCCATAGACTGTATAGTACATGGGGTCGCAAAGAGTTGGACACAACTAAACTACTTTACTTACTCATTCTTTTGTTTTAGTTTTTATTGGACTGTAATTGCTTTACAATGTTGTATTAGCTTTTGCTGTACATCAAAGTGAATTACTATACATATACATATATCCCCTCTTTCTAAGATTTCCTTCCCATTTAGGTCATCACAGAACACCGAGTAGGGTTCCCCAAATTGTACAGCAGGTTCTCATTAGTTATCTATTACCCTGGTTTGATCCCTGGGTTGGGAAGATCTCCTGAAGAAGGGAAAGGCCACCCGCTCCAGAATTCTGGCCTGGAGAACTCCATGAACTGTAGAGTCCATGGGGTAGCAAAGAGTCAGACACGACTGAGCGACTTTCACTTTCACTATACATAATAGTGTATATATATCAATCCCTATCTCCCAATTCATCCCACCCTCATCCCCTCCTTGATATCAATAAATTTGTTTCCCACATATGTGTCTCTATTTCTAACATAGCATCTAGTTTTATTAGACACACTGTTGTTGAACTGGAAAAGGCAGACAAGCTACTGTGCTGCTGACCAAGGTCAGATTCAAGCAACAGCCAGCATCATGTGCACTGCATGAAGAGTGTGGACTAGGTGGACATACCCATCAACCATCACCAAAGCATGTACAGGCACTCGAGGCCCCAGACACATGTTAGACAAGAGGTTATAACTCAGAAAGGAGCAACTGGTCTCTCATGTTTCTCCTTATTTCTATAAAAAGATAAAGTTTATGATGAATAATATTCATAAATATCCAAATAGTTCTAGTAAACCACTTAAAATGTATACTTTCTAGACCATGAAAATAAACAAAATTTCCTGGAACATAAATTGTTTCAGGGAAGATAAATAATCAAATGGCCTTGAGTTACAGTATTAGGCCTCCTGGCTTCTTTGTTAGCCCTTCATGAATGAATCAGTGTCTTTTCTACTATGTGTGTGTGGCTAAGCACACATTCTTAGTCATTAGTAGTCATAAGCTACTATAGAATACTCTTACTATTCCTGTAGATTATAGAATGCAAAGAGATGATAAATATCATTCATTCACTTATTTACCTCATTCATCAAATATTGAGAGTCTTAATGGGTTTACACTGAGGTACATTCAGAAAACGAAGATCATGGCATCCGGTCCCATCACTTCATGGGAAATAGATGGGGAAACAGTGGAAACAGTGTCAGACTTTATTTTTCTGGGCTCCAAAATCACTGCAGATGGTGCGTGAAATTAAAAGACGCTTACTCCTTGGAAGGAAAGTTATGACCAACCTAGATAGCATATTCAAAAGCAGAGACATTACTTTGCCAACAAAGGTCCGTCTAGTCAAGGCTATGGTTTTTCCTGTGGTCATGTATGGATGTGAGAGTTGGACTGTGAAGAAGGCTGAGCGCCAAAGAATTGATGCTTTTGAACTGTGGTGTTGGAGAAGACTGTTGAGAGTCCCTTGGACTGCAAGGAGATCCAACCTGTCCATTCTGAAGGAGATCAGTCCTGGGATTTCTTTGGAAGGATTGATGCTAAAGCTGAAACTCCAGGACTTTGGCCACCTCATGTGAAGAGTTGACTCATTGGAAAAGACTCTGATCCTGGGAGGGATTGGGGGCAGGAGGAGAAGAGGACGGCAGAGGATGAGATGGCTGGATGGCATCACTGACTTGATGGACGTGAGTGTAAGTGAACTCTGGGAGTTGATGATGGACAGGGAGGCCTGGCGTGCTGCAATTCATGGGGTCACAAAGAGTCGGACATGACTGAGCGACTGAACTGAGAGAAGACAGGAATAGCCTGCCTTCATGTGATGAACATGAAAAAGTTCTTATATATATAAAAACATTAACGCATGTATATGAAATCTAAAAAATTGATACTGATGAACCTATTTGCAGGGCAGGAATAGAGATGTGACATAGAGAATGGACTGTGGGCACAGCGGGTGGAATGAACGGAGAGAGCATACGTAAAAGAGATAGCTAGTGGAAAGTTGCTGTATAGCACAAAGAGCTCAGTCTGGTGCTCTGTGACCACCTTGAGGGGTGGGATGGGGTGGCGGAGTGGGATGGAGTCGGGGAGTGGGAGAGGCTCATGAGAGAGGGGACATATATATACTTATGACCTATTCATGTTGTTGTATGGTAGAAACCAACAACATTGTAAAGCAATTATCCTCCAATTAAAATAAAGTTGTGAAGGCAAAGCTTAAGGCACTATGATTGGATGTAAAAGTTGGAAGGAATAAAAAAGGAAAACAGAAGTGCACAGAACACTGATTTTTCTCGTGGCTTTAAAAAACTCATCCATGCATTTAGAATACCCCCTTTAGGGGGATGTCACTGACCATGGTCTTGCTCCCCAGGCTGGGCTGGGGGCCTCATCTCTGCCCTCCTCATGTCTTGTGACCACGTTTGTACTTCTTTCATTGTCTTCATCGTGTTATTAGAAATGATCTCTTCATATATTTGTGTCTGTCAGTGAATCATACAGTTCATGAAGGCAGTGACAGAAAGGATTCATCTTTCAATCCCAATCAATGACAGTTTAATTGAATATGTCGATTGATTGATTTGTGGAAGGTTCAGTTTTGGGGAGGAGGCATGATGGAGAGGAAAAGCTTCGATTTTGGGAAGACAGGAAGACTGAGTTCTACTTTTAGGTTGCCACTAACAAGTCTGTTGTGCCAACTGAAAAGAAGACCAAGACATGAACTTGGTGGCTGTTTTGGACATTGAGTTTGTGGCAGATGCTCTTGGTACCTCATATCTCTTCCTCTTCGGCTTTTCTGGTGGCTCGGTGGTAAAGAAACTGCCTGCCAATGCAGGAGACATGGCTTGATCCCTGAGTGGGGAGATCTCCTGGAGGAAGCAAGGGCAACCCACTCCAGTATTCTTGCTGGGGAAATCCCATAGAGAGAGAAGCCTGGAGTGCGACAGTCCATGTGGTTGCAAAGAGTCAGACATGACTTAGAGACTAAACAACAACATCTCTTCCTCTAAGTCCACCTCTGACTTCATACAGACATTTCCTGGGAGTTCAGACTCATCTCCCACTGGCGGACATGTCCTGTTCTCATGGGAAGTGGCTGGGGAAAGTGTAGACTGGAAGTAACCAGGTTTCAGTCCTGGGAGCAATCCTTTAAGCAAAGATGATGGGAAGCTTGTGGATAAATGCTTCAGCCTCTTGGCCTTTAGGGAACTCTTCTGAGAGGTATTTGTTTCTCTTTTCAGCAAGCTTAGCAGAATCAAACTCTCCTTTAGGATAATGCTATCTTATATTCCCTTTTCTCATGCTTTTGTTTCCTCATTCCTGTTTACAGGGATCTCATTTCAAATCAATCACCTGTATGTATCCAAGTCCAAGGACTTGCCAGGTGGCTCAGTGGTAAAGAATCCACCTGCAAAGTGCAGGAGACACAGGGATGTGGGCTTGACCTCTGGGTCAAGAGGATCCCCTGGAGGAGAAATGGCAACCCACCCCAGTATTCTTGCCTGGAAAATCCCATGGGGTCACAAAAGAGTCGGACACAACTGAGTAACCCATGCATGCACCCAAGCCCAAGTTCCCATCTTAAGCTCTGCTGTCAAGGAGACCCAAACCAAGACGCCAGCCAAGTGGCAGAAGTCTTAGAACATTAATAACCTAACATGGTCAGTACTTCTCTGTTCCAAGTTTCCATATAACACCCATTATGATTTCCCTAACAGCTTGCATGCAATTCCTTATTTACTGTTAGGTCCAGTCAAGGGCAACCTGACTGATATTTTTTGTCTTAGAGTATCTTTCCTCTATTTTCTATGTAAGATTTGTGTCATTTTAGTCTCATTTGTTGACAGGGAATTCTGGACTGGAAACACGCACAAACCTATGTAGGAGCCATCACAGACTCAAAGGACATGAGTTTGAATAAACTCCGGGAGTTGGTAATGGACAGGGATGCCTGGTGTGCTTCACTCCATGGAGCTGCAAAGAGTCGGACACGACTGAGCGACTGAACTGAACTGAAATGAATGTAGTAGCCTAAGGAGCAGCTCTATTTGGAAATCTTTATAAATGTCAGTATTGGGGACCCTGAATTGCAAGTTTTCAAGAATCCTCAAGAAGAAGAATGTGTGAGCTAAGTATTCACAAGACCTTCAGCCCTCTGGAGTTCTGTGTTCTTTCAAATACAAATTCGATAACTGAGACCCCTCTGCACACATGCAGTAAATGATAGTCTGTTTAATACCCTTTCTTTTATTTTCCAGGTAAGGGAGTGAAGGAGAATGGGTACAAGATGCCTTTGGCTCATCTCGTCTTACATTTGCCATGTCTCTCAACATCCATTTCCTACCACCCTTTCTTAAACTCTGGATCTATCATCTTGCTGTACCTGTGTCCTGCCCACACCAGTTCATTTAAAGACAGGTGAACAGAGCAGTCACCTGTCCTCTGTTCCTTTGTGTACCACCAGCCTAGAGCTGCTATGGAGATTTTTATGTGAAGTCTTGGTGATGGTGGCAAGCAATTAAAGCACAAATCAGCAAACAGCATTCACTTAAGTGAGTCACTTTACCTCAAGTTCATCAGCCATTTCTGCTCTACGGGAATCCTACATTTTTGTACTTTTTTCTGGACTCTCTGGTCTGTTGCCATTTTTATGGGTCTTCTCTCTCACTCTAGAGTATTTTTTCCCTCCTGTACTCCAAGTTCCCAAATTCACCCCCCACTCATCTTAAAGGAAAAAAAAATTAAAAAGATGTTATTACTGCATGTGGAATTTACTGATAATTTGTCAAGTGGAACAATTTGGCTTCCTCTTTGTCAACCTCTTCATTCCAGACTCTGCCCCAGACATTTTCTTTTAAAGTTCAAGTAATATGTCCTCTCAAATGAAATGCCAGTTTTCAATGCATATTTAACAATCTCAGAATTGACAAAAATTGAAAAATCACAGCTTATCTTAAATTGTTTAAAGATAAACTTCTTAAGTGGTCTCAAGATCAAAGAAGTATTCACAGCTCCCTGAGCAGGGGCAAAAGCAGACTTTTTTTTTTTTTTTTACATCATTTATCATTATCTATTTTTTTATTGGAGTATAATTACTTTACAATGTTGTATCAGTCTCTCTGTATAACTTTGTGAATCAGCCATATGTACACATGGATCCCCTCCTTCTTGAGTCTCCACCCCACTCCCCCTGCCATCCCACTCCTCTAGGTCATCACAGAGCACTGAGCTGAGCTCCCTGTGTTATATAGCAGCTTCCCACTAACTATATTACACATCGTACTGAAGCGACTTAGCAGCAGCAGCAGCAGCAGTGTATATATGTCAATGCTACTCTCTGAATTTGTCCCACCCTCTACTTCTCTCACTGTGTCAAGTCTCTACATAGCAGAAGACTTCTTTATCCACCCCCAGAATAGGAAATCCAAGGGTCAGATTTACCCCACTTGTCCCCACCCAAGACCTAATACCCCTCCTACTGCTGAATTTGGGGTGTGACCCCCTTGACAGCCCTACTGTTTGTCCTTGGAAGATTCCCAGGTTCACATCCTGGGAAGGGACTGAAACTGACTGTGAACTGAAAAATTACTATGAACTTTTGATTTAAGCAACTTCTACCAAAATATATATCTTTGAATTAGGCTTAGGATATACTGCACTGACAGTCCTCTGGTGCTGTATCATTAAGTCAATATTTTAAAAAACATTTATTTTTATTGATTTATTTTTTGGTTGTGCCACTTAGCCTGTGGGATCTTAGTTCCTTGACCAGGGATTGAACCTGTGCCCCCTGCAACAGAAGGACAGGTTCTGAACCACTGGACTGCCAGGGTAGTCCCATGAGGTCAATGTTATCCTCTTAAAAATTAAGTAAGCCAAACTCTAGCTTCCAAGGATAGTGAAGTGGGAAAATCTGGGAATTGGTGGTGCTAACTTAAAAGAGTGTTATTCAGATCTTTAGATTCTTCCTCTGAATACATTTCCAGCCTCTTTCTCCTTCTTCCTAAGACTTCAATGACACATAAATTAGATATTTTATTATGGTTCAACAGGTCCCTGAAGTTCTATTAATTCCATTCCCCTGCGCCACCCCCAGCCAGTCTATCTGCTCTCTGTTTTCATATTGGGAAATTTCTATTGTTCTATCTTCAAATTCACTTATTTAAAAAAATTAATTGATTTATTTTAATTGCAGGCTAATTACTTCACAATATTGTGGTGGTTTTTGCCATACATTCACATGAATCAGCCATGGGTGTACATGTGTCCCCATCCTGAACCTCCCTCCCATCTCCCTCCCCATCCCATCCCGCAGGGTCTTTTAAAAATATATTTGCTCATTTATTTATTTGGCTGTGTCAGGTCTTAGTTGTGGTATCTTCATTGTGGTGTGCAGGCTTCTCTCTAGTTGTGGCACAGTCTCAGGAATTGCAGCACAAGGGCTTAGTTGTTCCACAGCATGTGGGATACCTTAATTCCCTGACCAGGAATTGAACTGTGTCCCTGCATTGGAAGGCAGATTGTTAACCACTGGACCACCAGGGAAGTCCCAAGTGCATCGATTCTTTACTCTGTATTCTCTATTCTGCTGTTGAGACTATCTTTTAATTTTTTTGTTTATGTTATTGTATTTTTCAATTCTAAAATTTCCATTTGATTCTTCTTTATATTTTCTTTATTTGTGCTGAGACTTTCTATTTTTTCATTTGTTTTAAACATGTTCATAATCACTTGTTGAATCAGTTTTGTAATTCTTGCTTTCATATCATTGTCAGCTATTTCTAACCTCTGTGTCTTCTTGGTGTTGCTGTTTGTTGATGATCTTTTCTCATTCATGTTGAGATTTTTTTTTTTTTTTGGTTAATGTTTATTTGTAAACAAACAATCTCCCTTACTCCCTCCCTCAAACCCCCAAAACTTTGATGGACTTTTCATCTTTCTAGAGTGATTATTCTCTTTCGTGGTGATGGAAATTGCATGAGTAAAGAAAAATCTGACTGGTTTTGGTAATTAAAGAGTGTAAGAAAGTCAAGATTTCTCACAGCTGTTTTAGCAGGCAGAGTGCTTTCTGGGGAATAACAACACAATAAAATGATGAGATTTTCTTGGTTCCATTTCTTGGTGGGATGAGTTATTTTTGGTGAAAACTTGGAAGTTTTGAGTATTCTGAGACACTGGAATTTATTTTTAAAAACTTACTGGTGTACAACTTTGGTTGAACTTATTGGTGTTGCTTTACAGAGTTTGTTAGTTTCTACTGTATAGGAAAGTGAATCAACTATGTGTATACATGTATCACCTCTTTTTTGAATTTGGTTCCCATTTCAGTTCAGTCAGTCAGTTGTGTCCCACTCTTTGTGACCCCATGAACCACAGCACACCAGGCCTCCCTGTCCATCACCAACTCCCGGAGTCCACCCAAACCCATGTCCACTGAGTCAGTGATGCCATCCAGCCTTCCCATTTGGGTCACGTCAGAGCACTGAGTAGAGTTTCTTGTGCTGTACAGTAGGTTTTCATTGGTTATCTATTTTACACATAGTAGTGTGTGTTTGTCAACCCCCATCTCCCAGTTCATTCTAACCCCCACTTTCTCCCCTTGGTGTCCATACATTTGTTCTCTATGTATGTGTCTCTATTTCTGCTTTGCCAAATGATGCTTTTGAATTGTGGCATTGGAGAAGACTCTTGACAGTCCCTTGGACTGCAAGGAGATCAAGCCAGTCAGTCCTAGAGGAAATCAGTTCTGAATATTCATTGGAAGGACGGATGCTGAAGCTGAAACTCCAATACTTTGGCTACCTGATGCGAAGAACTGACTCACTGGAAAAGACCCTGATGCTGGGAAAGATTGAAGGCAGGAGAAGAAGGGGGTGACAGAGGATGGGATGGTTGGATGGCATCATTGACTCAATGGACATGAGGTTGAGCAAGCTCCAGGAGTTGGTGATGGATAGGGAAGCTTGGAGTGCTGCAGTTCATGGGAGCGCAAAGAATTGGACATGACTGAGCAACTGAACTGAACTGAATAATATCCTTCATAATATTTTTCTAGATTTCACATATATGCATTAATATACAATGTTTATTTTCCTCTTTCTAACTTACTTCACTCTGCATTACAGACTCTAGGTCCATCCATGTCTCTACAAGTGATCCAATTTCATACCTTTTTTTTTTTTTTTACTGTTTTTTAAAAAAATTTTATTTTATTTAACTTTACAATATTGTATTGGTTTTGCCAAGTATAGAAATGAATCCGCCACAGGTACACATGTGTTCCCCATGCTGAACCCTCCTCCTTCCTCCCTCCCCATACCATTCCTCTGGGTCGTCCCAGTGCACCAGCCCCAAGCATCCAGTATTGTGCATTGAACCTGGACTGGCGACTCGTTTCATACATGATAGTATACATGTTTCAATGCCATTCTCCCAAATCTTCCCACCCTGTCCCTCTCCCAGAGAGTCCATAAGACTGTTCTATACATCAGTGTCTCTTTTGCTGTCTCATATACAGGATTATTGTTACCATCTTTCTAAATCCATATATATGTGTTAGTGTACTGTATTGGTGTTTTTCTTTCTGGCTTACTTCACTCTGTATAATAGGCTCCAGTTTCATCCACCTCATTACAACTGATTCAAATGAATTCTTTTTAATGGCTGAGTAATACTCCATTGTGTATATGTACCACAGCTTTCTTATCCATTCATCTGCTGATGGACATCTAGGTTGCTTCCATGTCCTGGCTATTATAAACAGTGCTGTGATGAACATTGGGGTACACGTGTCTCTTTCCCTTCTGGTTTCCTCAGTGTGTATGCCCGGCAGTGGGATTGCTGGGTCATAAGGCAGTTCTATTTCCAGTTTTTTAAGGAATCTCCACACTGTTCTCCATAGTGGCTGTACTAGTTGCATTTCCACCAACAGTGTAAGAGGGTTCCCTTTTCTCCACACCCTCTCCAGCATTTATTGCTTGTAGACTTTTGGATCGCAGCCATTCTGACTGGCATGAAATGGTACCTCATAGTGGTTTTGATTTGCATTTCTCTGATAATGAGTGATGTTGAGCATCTTTTCATGTGTTTGTTAGCCATCGTATGTCTTCTTTGGAGAGATGTCTATTTAGTTCTTTGGCCCATTTTTCGATTGGGTCATTTATTTTTCTGGTATTGAGGTGTAGGAGTTGCTTGTATATTTTTGAGATTAGTTGTTTGTCCATTGCTTCATTTGCTATTATTTTCTCCCATTCTGAAGGCTGCCTTTTCACCTTGCTAATAGTTTCCTTTGATGTGCAGAAGCTTTTAAGTTTAATTAGGTCCCATTTGTTTATTTTTGCTTTTATTTCCAATATTCTGGGAGGTGAGTCATAGAGGATCCTGCTGTGATGTATGTCGGAGAGTGTTTTGCCTATGTTCTCCTCTAGGAGTTTTATAGTTTCTGGTCTTATGTTTAGATCTTTAATCCATTTTGAGTTTATTTTTGTGTATGGTGTTAGAAAGTGTTCTAGTTTCATTCTTTTACAAGTGGTTGACCAGTTTTCCCAGCACCACTTGTTAAAGAGATTGTCTTTAATCCGTTGCATATTTTCCTTTCCTCCTTTGTCAAAGATAAGGTGTCCATATGTGCGTGGATTTATCTCTGGGCTTTCTATTTTGTTCCATTGATCAATATTTCTGTCTTTGTGCCAGTACCATACTGTCTTGATGACTGTGGCTTTGTAGTAGAGCCTGAAGTCAGGTAGGTTGATTCCTCCAGTTCCATTCTTCTTTCTCAAGATAGCTTTGGCTATTCGAGGTTTTTTGTATTTCCATACAAATTGTGAAATTATTTGTTCTACCTCTGTGAAGAATACCGTTGGTAGCTTGATAGGGATTGCATTGAATCTATAAATTGCTTTGGGTGGTATACTCATTTTCACTATATTGATTCTTCCAATCCATGAACATGGTATATTTCTCCATCTATTAGTGTCCTCTTTGATTTCTTTCAGCAGTGTTTTATAGTTTTCTATATATAGGTCTTTAGTTTCTTTAGGTAGATATATCCCTAAGTATTTTATTCTTTCCGTTGCAATGGTGAATGGAATTGTTTCCTTAATTTCTCTTTCAGTTTTCTCATTATTAGTGTATAGGAATGCAAGGGATTTCTGTGTGTTGATTTTATATCCTGCAACTTTACTATAGTCATTGATTAGTTCTAGTAATTTTCTGGTGGAGTCTTTAGGGTTTTCTATGTAGAGGATCATGTCATCTGCAAACAGTGAGAGTTTTACGTCTTCTTTTCCAATTTGGATTCCTTTTATTTCTTTTTCTGCTCTGATTGCTGTGGCCAAAACTTCCAAAACTATGTTGAATAGGAATGGTGAAAGTGGGCACCCTTGTCTTGTTCCTGACTTTAGAGGAAATGCTTTCAATTTTTCACCATTGAGGATAATGTTTGCTGTGGGTTTGTCATATATAGCTTTTATCATGTTGAGGTATGTTCCTTCTATTCCTGCTTTCTGGAGAGTTTTTATCATAAATGGATGTTGAATTTTGTCAAAGGCTTTTTCTGCATCTATTGAGATAATCATATGGCTTTTATTTTTCAATTTGTTAATGTGGTGTATTACATTGATTGATTTGTGGATATTGAAGAATCCTTGCATCCCTGGGATAAAGTCCACTTGGTCATGGTGTATGATCTTTTTAATGTGTTGTTGGATTCTGATTGCTCAAATTTTGTTAAGGATTTTTGCATCTATGTTCATCAGTGATATTGGCCTGTAGTTTTTTTTTTTTTTTTTTTTGGTGGGATCTTTGTCAGGTTTTGGTATTAGGGTGATGGTGGCCTCATAGAATGAGTTTGGAAGTTTACCTTCCTCTGCAATTTTCTGGAAGAGTTTGAGCAGGATAGGTGTTAGCTCTTCTCTAAATTTTTGGTAGAATTCAGCTGTGAAGGCTTCTGGACCTGGGCTTTTGTTTGCTGGAAGATTTTTGATTACAGTTTCAATTTCCGTGCTTGTGATGGGTCTGTTAAGATTTTCTATTTCTTCCTGGTCGAGTTTTGGAAAGTTGTACTTTTCTAAGAATTTGTCCATTTCTTCCACGTTGTCCATTTTATTGGCATATAATTGTTGATAGTAGTCTCTTATGATCCTTTGTATTTCTGTGTTGTCTGTTGTGATCTCTCCATTTTCATTTCTAATTTTATTGATTTGATTTTTCTCCCTTTGTTTCTTGATGACTCTGGCTAATGGTTTGTCAATTTTATTTATCCTTTCAAAGAACCAGCTTTTGGCTTTGTTGATTTTTGCTATGGTCTCTTTTGTTTCTTTTGCATTTATTTCTGCCCTAATTTTTAAGATTTCTTTCCTTCTACTAAACCTGGGGTTCTTCATTTCTTCCTTTTCTAGTTGCTTTAGGTGTAGAGTTAGGTTATTTATTTGACTTTTTTCTTGTTTCTTGAGGTATGCCTGTATTGCTATGAACTTTCCCCTTAGGACTGCTTTTAAAGTGTCCCACAGGTTTTGGGTTGTTGTGTTTTCATTTTCATTTGTTTCTATGCAGATTTTGATTTCTTTTTTGATTTCTTCTGTGATTTGTTGGTTATTCAGCAGCGTGTTGTTCAGCCTCCATATGTTGGGATTTTTAATGGGTTTTCTTCTGTAATTGAGATTTAATCTTACTGCATTATGGTCAGAAAAGATGCTTGGAATGATTTCTATTTTTTTGAATTTACCAAGGCTAGCTTTATGGCCCAGGATGTGATCTATCCTGGAGAAGGTTCCATGTGCGCTTGAGAAAAAGGTGAAATTCATTGTTTTGGGATGAAATGTCCTATAGATATCAGTTAGGTCTAACTGGTCTATTGTATAGTTTAAAGTTTGTGTTTCCTTGTTAATTTTCTGTTTAGTTGATCTATCCATAGGTGTGAGTGGGGTATTAAAGTCTCCCACTATTATTGTGTTATTGTTAATTTCTCCTTTCATACTTGTTAGCATTTGTCTTGCATATTGCGGTGCTCCTGTGTTGGGTGCATATATATTTATAATTGTTATATCTTCTTCTTGGATTGATCCTTTGATCATTATGTAGTGACCGTCTTTGTCTCTTTTCACAGCCTTTGTTTTAAAGTCTATTTTATCTGATATGAATATTGCTATTCCTGCTTTCTTTTGGTCCCTATTTGCATGGAAAATCTTTTTCCAGCCCTTCACTTTCAGTGTGTCTGTGTCTCCTGTTTTGAGGTGGGTCTCTTTTAGACAACATATGTAGGGGTCTTGTTTTTGTATCCATTCAGCCAGTCTTTGGCTTTTGGTTGGGGCATTCAACCCATTTACGTTTAAGGTAATTACTGATAAGTACGATCCTGTTGCCATTTACTTTATTGTTTTGGGTTTGAATTTATACATCGTTTTTGTGTTTCCTGTCTAGAGAATATCCTTTAGTATTTGTTGGAGAGCTGGTTTGGTGGTGCTGAATTCTCTCAACTTTTGCTTGTCTGTAAAGCTTTTGATTTCTCCTTCATATTTGAATGAGATCCTTGCTGGGTACAATAATCTGGGCTGTAGGTTATTTTCTTTCACCACTTTAAGTATGTCTTGCCATTCCCTCCTGGCTTGAAGAGTTTCTATTGAAAGATCAGCTGTTATCCTTATGGGAATTCCCTTGTGTGTTATTTGTTGTTTTTCCCTTGCTGCTTTTAATATTTGTTCTTTGTGTTTGATCTTTGTTAATTTGATTAATATATGTCTTGGGGTGTTTCGCCTTGGGTTTATCCTGTTTGGGACTCTCTGGGTTTCTTGGACTTGAGTGATTATTTCCTTCCCCATTTTAAGGAAGTTTTCAACTATTATCTCCTCAAGTATTTTCTCATGATCTTTCTTTTTGTCTTCTTCTTCTGGGACTCCTATGATTCGAATGTTGTAGCGTTTAATATTGTCCTGGAGGTCTCTGAGATTGTCCTCATTTCTTTTAATTCGTTTTTCTTTTTTCCTCTCTGATTCATTTATTTCTACCATTCTATCTTCTAATTCACTAATCCTATCTTCTGCCTCTGTTATTCTACTATTTGTTGCCTCCAGAGTGTTTTTAATTTCATTTATTCCATTATTCATTATATATTGACTCTTTTTTAATTCTTCTAGGTCCTTGTCAAACCTTTCTTGCATCTTCTCAATCCTTGTCTCCAGGCTATTAATCTGTGATTCCATTTTGATTTCAAGATTTTGGATCAATTTCACTATCATTATTCGGAATTCTTTATCAGGTAGATTCCCTATCTCTTCCTCTTTTGTTTGGTTTGGTGGGCATTTATCCTGTTCCTTTACCTGCTGGGTATTCCTCTGTCTCTTCATCTTGTTTAAATTGCTGAGTTTGGGGTGTCCTTTCTGTATTCTGGCAGTTTGTGGAGTTCTCTTTATTTCGGCGTTTCCTCACTGTGTGTGGGTTTGTACAGGTGGCTTGTCAAGGTTTATTGGTTAGGGAAGCTTGTGTCGGTGTTCTGGTGGGTGGAGTTGGATTTCTTCTCTCTGGAGTGCAATGAAGTGTCCAGTAATGAGTTATGAGATGTCTATGGTTTTGGGGTGACTTTGGGCAGCCTGTATCTTGGAGCTCAGGGCTGTGTTCCTTTGTTGCTGGAGAATTTGTTTGGTATGTCTTGCCCTGGAACTTGTTGGCCCTTGTGTGGTGCTTGGTTTCAGTGTCGGTATGGGGGCATTTGATGAGCCCCTGTCAATTAATGTTCCCTGGAGTCAGGGTTTCGACTTAAGCCTCCTGCTTCCAGTTATGGGTCTTATTTTTACAGTAGTTTCAAATCTTCTCCTTCTATACAGCACCATTGATAAAACATCTACGTTAAAGATGAAAAGTTTCTCCGCCGGGAGGGTCACCCAGAGAGGTTCATAGCGTTACATGGAGAAGAGAAGAGGGAGGAGGGAGTTAGAGGTGACCCGGATGAGATGAGGTGGAATCAACAGAGGAGAGAGTGGGCTAGCCAGTAATCACTTCCTTATGTGCACTCCACAACTGGACCGCTCAGAGATCTTCACAGAGTTATACAGAGAAGAGAAGAAGGAGGAAGGTGACAGAGGTGGCCAGGAGGATAAATGGGGGAAATGAAAAGGAGGGAGACAGATCCAGCCAGTAATCAGTTCCCTAAGTGTTCTCCACCGTCTGGAACACACAGAAATTCACAGAGTTGGGTAGAGTAGAGAGGGGTTAGGGAGGAGACATAGGCGACCTGGTGGAGAAAAAGGAGAGTCCAAAGGGAGAGAGAGCAGTCAAGCCAGTAATCTCACTCCCTAGTGAAAAATGGGTACTGAAGATTGGGTTCTTAAAGGTACAAAATTAGTAACAAATACATAAAAGCAAAAATTAAAAATCTAGAGTGGAGTTTGGAATTTCAAAAATACAACGTTAAAGAAAAGAAGAGGGAAAAGTAAGGGAGAAAAAAAAAACAAACAAAAACAAAGTCACAAAAATTATAAAGAAAATATAGGTATAAAATGGATAACAAATACCAAAAAGCAAAAGTTAAAAATCTAGAGTAGAGTTTGGAATTTCAAAAAATACAATGTTAAAAAAAAGAAGAAGAAAAACAAAGAGAGAAAAAGAAAGTCACAAAAATTATATATTAAAAAATATATAGGTACAAAATTGATAACAAATACCAAAAAGCTAAAATTCAAAATCTAGAGTAGAGTTTGAAATTTCAAAAATACAGTGTTAAAGAAAAGAATAAAAAAAGAAAAAAAAACAAGGTCAAAAAAATTATAAAAAATATATATATGAAGTTTGCTTTAAAAAAATAGGGTCTTTTTTTTTTTTTGCAAGGTAATAGTAGGTTATAAAAGTGAAAATTAAAGGAATAATAGAGGACTTAAATTTTTTTTAAAAATTAAAAATAAAAAAGAAAGAATGATCGTAAAAATAGTAAAAATATATCTAAGACTTTCTCTGGTTTTGTTGTTGGTATTGTGGGTTCAGTTCATTTTCGGCTAGTTCCTTGGTCCGACTTCTATTTCTCAAGATCTATAGGCCCCTTCCTATGTGGACGGTACTAACCACAGGGTTTTAATCTATTGCCTGTAGCTTCCAAGGCGGTTCCCTCTGTTATAGCTTCTTCTGTTTGCTGGTCTCTTTAGTGTCTGGTTTCCACCCTGACACAAAGGGGACGGTGGTGGACACTTTTTTTTTTAGGCTCACTTGTTCAGTCACGCTGTGGGGAGGGAGGGACGCTGCAAACAAATAACACTGGTGTGTGCTCCAAGTGCCTTAGCCACACTGGGTCTGCACCCGCTCACGGCGCGTGTAGCCTTCCTGCCCACACTGCTCAGGCTCTAGGTTTTTCCGCTGGGAACCGTCCGTGGCCGGCCCTGGGCTGCTTGCACCTCCCAGGTCCAAGCCGCTCAGATTCAGGCACTCGGGTAGTCCTCAGAGGTGCAGACTCAGTTGGGCCTGCGTTTTGTGCCCTTCCCAGGTCCGAGCAGCTCAGGTGATGAGGTGTTTGGTGAGCACGATTGCTGCGACTTATTGCCTCCCCGCCGCTCAGTTATCTAGGTGTACAACTGGCACACCTTCTTAGGCAAATGTTGACCATCCAGACCCCCAAGAAGTCTTAGTTAGCAAAGAAGCCTGCTTACAGTTTTATAGATAATGTCTCTCTGGGGCTGCGATTGCCCCCTTCCGGCTCTGGCTGCCTGTCACCGGAGGGGGAAGGTCTGCAGCCGGCTATCTCTGTTCAGTCCTTTGTTCCGTGCTCGGGCCTGGCGGTGTCTTAGGTTAGGGCTGGCTTTTCGCGTGGTAGATATCCCACAGTCTGGTTTGCTAGCCCAAATTAGTTCGCTCAGATAGCACTCAGGGTATTCAGGCCAGATCCTTACTCTAAGCAATGCAGTCCGCGCCGCGCCTCCCTGCCCAGCCCCCGCTTGTTAATGGCGGATGCAGGCGTCTGTGCTGCTTCTCTGCTGGGGGAGTTACCATAGGGCTTGTAATCTGTGGGTTTTAATTGTTTATTTATTTTTCCTCCCTGTTTTGTTGCCCTCTGTGCTTCCAAGGCTCCGCACAGATTCGGCAGTGAGAAGGTTTCCTGGTGTTTGGAAACTTCTCTCTTTTTAAGAGTCCCCTCCAGGGATGAAACTCCGTCCCTCCCTCTTTTGTCTCTCTCTCTCTTTTTTTTTCATTTATTTCTGTTTATTTTAAAATATGCCTAGTAGGAGATTTAAAGTTACTTTTTTTGGTAAAATTTTATTTTATTTTTAAACTTTACATAATTGTATTAGTTTTGCCAAATATCAAAATGAATCCGCCACAGGTATACATGTGTTCCCCCTCCTGAACCCTCCTCTCTCCTCCCTCCCCATACCATCCCTCTGGATCGTCCCAGTGCATTAGCCCCAAGCATCCAGTATCGTGCATCGAACCTGGACTGGCATCTCGTTTCATACATGATATTTTACATGTTTCAATGCCATTCTCCCAAATCTTCCCATCTTTTATATTTTTTCCTACCTCCTTTCGAAGACTTGGGTTGCTTTTCTGGGTGCCTGATGTCCTCTGCCGGCATTCAGAAGTTGTTTTGTGGAATTTACTCAGCGTTTAAATGTTCTTTTGATGAATTTGTGGGGGAGAAAGTGTTCTCCCCGTCCTACTCCTCTGCCATCTTAGCTCCTCCCCCCAATTTCATTCCTTTTTATGGTTGAGTAATATTCCATTGTATACACACACCATTGTATACACACATCGTCTTTATCCATTCCTCTGCTGATGGACATTTAGGTTGTTTCCATGTCCTGGCTATTGTGTATAGTGCTGCAATGAACATTAGGGTGCTAGTGTCTTTTTGAATTATGCGTTTTCTGGGTACATGCCCAGTAGTGGGATTCCTGGGTCTTTACAACAGTTCTATTTTTAGCTTTTTTTAAAAAGGAATCTTCATAGTGGTTGTAGAGGCTCCGGAATTTATTTAAGTCTTCTGTTATAGTAGGCCTCCTTTGACTCCACTCTGGTGGTTGCAGGGTGCACTTTCCTTGTTACTACCTCATGGGAGTGGAAGTTCAAGTTCCTCACTGACACCTGTAGGAATGTTGGTCCTCCTCACTGCTATGTGTGAGTGGGAATTCTGGATTTTTGCAAGCCTCTGCTGACACTACCCTGATTTGGAGGGGCAGGAGTACCTTGTTACTGCTCCCTGTGTGGCCTCTGTCAACATCATGGGTATGAAGATGTCCTTCTTATCTACAGGTAGTGATGGAAGTCCTGACCTTCCTCTAGGCCTTCTCTAACACTGCACAGTGGTGTCAGCTACAGATTGGTACTTGCCATGGGCACTTGCCATCTATCCCTATAAGCATTCAGTCATGTGCTGCTGCAGATTTCTGACCTTTAATACCCTCTGAAAAGAGTTCAGGGTGGAGAGCAGAAATGATGCACTCTGTGCTCAGGGAAAAACTGGCAGGACAGGTCTTCAGATAGTTTGATATTTTCAGGAGCCAAGTTTATGGATCCAGTTCCTGTATCTCCCCATATCTAGAAAAGTACTAAAATCCTTTATGGTGATGACTGTTCCTCTTGACTAGAAAAGTTTCATGAGACTAGTAGAAACCTTCTGGAGAGATATGTGCTTGATTGCATGTATTCCCCCTTCACTAAAATCACAGATATACTGACCTTTCCCTCTGCTTCTTTGGAGCAGTCTCTCAGAGTTATCTGAGGAGCTGTCTCCCAGGCTGTAGTCCTCATTTTGCCCCAAGTAAAATTTAACTCACTACTTTCATGAAGTACATTTTTAAAAAGTTGACAGTGGGCAGAGAAAAAGACAGATTTAGAAGTCCAGCTCCCCACTGACAGTACCAGGATGGGGTGATTTGGGGTGGGCCTACCGTGAAAATCCCTGGTCTCAAGTGGACCTTATCTGACATCACTGGTGGAAGGGTAGGATGCCTCATTCCTTGCCTTCCACCTTGGCAAGGGTGGAGTCTAGGTACTCACTTTGCTTTTACTGGTGGGAGTAGGATGTGAGGGAGTCACAGAATTTTTTTTTCTGTGGTATTTAGCCAGAGTAGAATGGTTATTTTCAGAAAATTCTCTTTCTTGCTGGGGTGCCCCCTGTGGATAATGGGAGCAAGCTTTACTTTGGGATATTTTTTCCTGGTTCTCAGTGGTGTTTCTGGGTTGCTAGCTTCTCCAGAAAGCAGTCTGGAATATATGAGGCAAAGAAAATCCAGAAAACAAAATCCAAACTTAGAGAACTCACTGTCATGTCTTTCCATCAGTCCTGAGGTCCCTAGCCAGTTTTCTTTCTTCTCTTCACCTGTATCTCCATCTTCTTATTTTTATTTTATATATTGAATATAAACTCTGCCTTCCCTTTTCCACTATAGTTAGCAGAAGGAATGGCGAAAAAGTATGCCTACTCCATTTACTCAGAAGTAGAAAGTTTTGGACGTCTTTTAAGGTATACTAGTGAATAAACCCTGAATATTCATTGGACGGACTGATGCTGAAGCTGAAGTTCTAATACTTTGGCCACCTGATGCAAGGAGCTGACTCATTGGAAAAGACCCTTATGCTGGGAAAGCTTGAGGGCAGGAGGACATGGGGACAACAGAGGATGAGATGGTTGGATGGCATCATTGACTCAATGGACATTAGTTTGAACAAGGTTATGAGATAGTAAAGGACAGGGAAGCCTGGCTTATTGAAGTCCATGGAGTTGCAAGGAGTTGGACATGACTGACTGAAAACAACAAGCCTTCCAGGCTGTGCTCAACACTGACCTGTCCAGCCAACATTTGAATTATAGAAAGGCTCAGTGAGCTCTCACCAGACACTCACTGTCTGGTTACCCACTTTAGCCTTAATGCTCAGCTACCCAGAGGACTGTCTGGCTGCAAAATAGAGGTGTCTTTTCCAGCCCAGGCTGCTACCACATGCATTCGCCACTCTGCTCTTATATTGTCATATGTGTATCTATTCATGTACAGGAAGTCTCCTATATACACTGAGTTCCATTTCAACCGCATGTTCATAAGCCCAATTTGTTCACAAGTCCACCAAGTTAGCCTAGGTACCCAACTGACACAATTGGCTATAGAATACTGTACTGTACTGTACTGTGATAGGTTTATAATATGTTTCACACAAATAATACATAAAAGCAAAACACAAAAAATAAAGAAAATGTTTTGAACCTTACAGTACAGTACTTTGGAAAGTACAGTAGTACAGTACAGCAGCTGGCATACGGGGGCATCAAGTGAACAGGCAAGAAGAGTTACTAACTGGAGGAGGAGGCGGGAGATGGTAGAGCTGAAAAATCATCTGCAATAGCAGACAGATGGCAAGCTGCGATTTCACTCATGCCTGACATCGATGGAAAATGCACATTTACATCTTTGAAAGTTTGCAACATGAAGGTTCATATGTAGGTGACTTACTGTACTTCCCTCTAGGTCCTTCCCAGTGCCTAGTCTATATCTGGTGAAAAATTGAATAAAAATTCTTGATAGCCTGGAAAATGAGTCCCAAAAGGGGTACAAATAATCTCATTCAAGCTATCATTTGACAAGCTCTAATATTTGTTCAAGTAAAGTATGATCTTAAGAGTTTAGTGATTTCATTTTTAAATGAGTTTGCTTAAATTTTATAAAACAGTTATTTCCTCAAAATGAAAAGTTTTGATTCCCTTTGTAGGAAGATCATTGTGTGTGTCCTATATTGCTGAAGAGTAAAGACTCAATAATGTTGAGAATAATTGAGTAAATGATAAAAAATTTAGCTTACAAATGGTCTCTGGTCTTGTTAAAAAAAAACTACTTGTATAAATATTTTAAATTCAAAATGCCTCAATATAATCACCATTGCTTTTTTTTTTTTTCCTGGCATTAAGATTTTAAAAAAGCCAGACAGGAAGAATGTGAAAGAGAATGGTTACTAATGCAGAAAGTGTGTTTAACCCCAGAACCCTAATATCAATTAAACTAATATTATGGCTTCATGATTTTCTTTCAAAAATAATTTCCCCTCTCTAAACTGTCTCTGACAACCTACTTCTTTCTTCCAGCCATGTCTCAAGGGATGTGTATTGACGGGAAATTTTGAGCATCTATAAAAGCGTTTATTGAATTTTTGAATAATTGGATTAAGAAATAATAAGCAATCATTATTTTCATGTTTGTTGAGCAACTGCTCTTAGTTGAACCACAAACTAGGGCTGCAAAATTGTAAGGAAAAGGCAGCATGCAAGAAGTTGTTTGCATGAATAACACATTCATAGTCACTAAAAAACAAATAAACCAACCAATCAACCAAACAATCAACTAGAAACAAATTGAACATGCAAATAATATTAGAGCAGTCCAATATACCTGGAGAAAAAAATTTATAACAGTAGGTGTTAAACACAATTCTTTTCTGAAGAGTTTATCTTCGATTTTTCTCTTTTTATGCAAATTTCTTCCATTAAACGTAGGTTGGCTTAAGGTGAAGGGGATGATGCATCAGTTTTTTCATTTTCCTTCACTTATAAGGCTTCCCTGAGAGCTCAGTTGGTAAAGAATCTGCCTGCAATGCAGGAGACCCTGGTTCAGTTCTTGGGTTGGGAATAATCCCCAGAGAAGGGAATGGCTATCCCCTCCAGTATTCTGGCCTGGAGAATGCCATGGACTGTTTAGTCCATGAGGTCACAAAGAGTCAGATGTGACTGAGCAACTTTCACTTACAAAAGAAACCTAAGAGAGATCTTCGGTGTTCAGTCTCTCCAACTACAAGTCCAGTGAGGAAATCCCTTTCAAGATTACATCTGTTTGAACCAGAGCAGGGACAGAATTGCTGTCACTTTGACACAGGTTGTTTTTGTTGTTGCTGGTTTTTTTTTTTTTGTTTTGGTTTTTGTTAGCTGCAATTGTTGGAAAGTCTTTCCTCATACTGAACTGAATTGTTCCTCCAGGGAGCACTTTTAGGCTGTCTTCCATAAGATGGTCTTTAGATATTTTTTCTTCTGAATGCTAAATATTCCCAGGTGATTCAACAGACCATTTTGGCTAACTCGTCTAGACTGTTTATTATTGTAATAACCCCCTTCCTTTAATGTTCCCTATGTTACTTAAATAAGATGGGAAAGTCATTTTAAGAAAACTTCAATTCAGTTCAATTCAGGGAATAGCTATCAAGCACTTAGGATGTACCAGACGCTCTTTTGGGCCCTGGGGCTAAGTCAGTGAACACGACCATCTGTCCTTCTGAAGATCACGGTTAGCAAAGGCAGATATTCAGTGAGTGATTAAGCCCAGATGAGTATTCTGGACAAGGTTATAAAGTTGTTTAAAGCAAAGGGAATTTAATTAATCCTGAAGAATCATGGAAGCTGTCTCTGATGAAGAGATGTTTAAGGGAAGATTTGAAGTCTAAGTATATGGAAATGATACAGCAGGAAATGATACACGGGGTTGAGAGATGTCCCAAACTCCAAGGGAAGACAGTGTTTAAGAAGAGGATTGCAAGTTCTCCTATCAGTGAAGAAGGGCCTGAGTGGTCACCATCATGATGAACTCAGTGTTCAGAAAGGAGCAAACCTTTGGCTCTGCCCTAGCTTTTTTGTGTCAGGCTACCTAGCTTCCACACTGTTTCCTCTACTTATTTACATATGATTTTAACAATTGTCCTGGTTATGTGAACATATTATCCAAAACAAAATGCTTTAAAGGTTTATTTTATTTTAAAATGCTCAAGGCGGACAATCCTGCTTATTTCTACATGGCTATATTTTTGTGTCACATGGTTAATTAGGTAAAGACTGAAACGTGGCCAATGGATTTAGAAATAAGGAATCCATTGTGACATTGCAAATGGTCCTTAGTGGCTTAGTGGGAGAGGAAATCAGGTTGAAGTGAGTTGGGGAGTGAACAGGAGGTGAGCTAGTGAAGACAGAGAATGCAGACACTCAAGAATCTTAGCTGTAGAGGAAAGAAAAGAGATAGGGTAAGGATCTAGAGGTAAAGAGAAATAGAGAAATGTCAAATTTTTGGAGAGGATATTGGAAAGATTAACTATTTCTGGACAGACATGTACTATTTAGAGAAAGTAAGAAATATGGAATAGTTTTCCCCAAAGAATGCTTTGTCTATGACCTTTGATTGTTTCCAGCTTGGAAGAGAAGACAAATTTAACATGTAAGTAATGGCTAAGATAGGACATCTCATGATAGAGAACTTAGTTGTATGATGAAAGAAAAAAAGAAAATTAGGTAGTATATATTGAGATGATCATACATTCAAAAGGCAAGCCTGGAGATCAGCTTGGGCTGGAGGGTTAGAAGTAGAAATGATTTGGAAGTTTGTTTCCTTTCCTTTCATTCCATTTGACTTTGGGCAAATTATATATAGCCTTTCTAAGCTTCATATTCAGAGAAGGCAATGGCACCCCACCCCAGTACTCTTTCCTGGAAAATCCCATGGACGGAGGAGCCTGTTAGGCTGCAGTCCATGGGGTCTCGAAGAGTCGGACATGACTGAGTGACTTCACTTTCACTTTTCACTTTCATGCATTGGAGAAGGAAATGGCAACCCACTCCAGTGTTCTTGCCTGGAGAATCCCAGGGACGGGGGAGCCTGGTGGGCTGCCATCTGTGGGATCGCACAGAGTCGGACACGACTGAAGCGACTTAGCAGCAGCAGCAGCAGTAAGCTTCATATTTCTGTTTGTAAAAAGGGCATCATGATGCTGAATTCAAAAAATTTTTTTGTGTGTTTGTGAAGAAGAGATAGTTTTTGTAAAGCTTTTATTATGGTTAATGTACAATAAATGAGAGTTCATATAAAAATTTAAAACAACTTGAAGAACAGAGAGACTATTACATTATCATGCTTTGCACATAATAGGTGTTCACCAAACAAACAAACAAAACAAAACAGGGAGAAGGAAGAAAGAAGTGAAATACATATTGTGAACAAGTAGATGAAGCTAAAAGAACATATGTGAGGGCTGCTGCTGCTAAGTCGCTTCAGTCGTGTCCGACTCTGTGCGACCCCATAGATGGCAGCCCACCAGGCTCCCCCGACCCTGAGATTCTCAAAGCAAGAACACTGGAGTGGGTTGCCATTTCCTTCTCCAATGCATGAAAGTGAAAAGTGAAAGTGAAGTCGCTCAGTCCTGTCTGACTTAGCGACCCCATGGACTGTAGCCCACAAGGCTCCTCCATCCATGGGATTTTTCAGGCAAGAGTATTGGAGTGGGGTGCCATTATTGCCTTCTCCGATATGTGAGGGCAGATGATGACAAATTAGATGGGTCCACAATTCATGCAGCAGTGTCTCATTGTGTTCATGAAATTAAGAAAACCTGGGAGATTAGGTATTTGGAAGCTAATTCATAAACTGTCATTCATGATGTCAGTGTTAATCATATTATCTGTTATACAGATACAAATCTTAGTCCCAAATATACCAGACGTGTAAGAAACATAACTTTATTCTTCTATATATAAACTAAATTCTTTGAATTTTCCATCCTCCAGGACATCAAACACTAAATAGTTTTCTTTTCCCTGACTTGTGTCTAAGTTCCTGGGAGATTTGTGTAATTTCAAAATGCCATAGGATATATCTTGTCCTTGACTCATCTGTTCACGTAGATACTTGCTGATCAATTCAAGGTCTTTTCTCACTGATCCATGCAGGAAACTGTCAAGACAACTCTTACCCTTGTGTACCCAGTGCTTCAAAGTCCAGGAGACTCTCTGCTGCTTTCACATCAGGCTTGAGAACAGGGGCATCATTTTACGGCTTCCATGCTGTTTCCCTGGGACATATGTATGGCTTCATTTGCCTTAATGCTTAATTCGTGGCTTTATTGCATCCAAGAATAAAGCAAATATCCACATCTACTATCTGTCTCCTAAACTATATCAGGGTCTTGCTCTTTCACTGAAATTCCAATATGGAAAACAGAGTCAGTAATTATCTCTCTTTAAACCACCATTCTTTGGCTATCTTGGCTCTCCTCCAGCCTAGTAGATTGTTTTTCCAATCTTCAGGGGAAATCTCTCCCTCTGTAAATCCTGATGGCTTCCCCCAAAGTCATTTTTGCTCCTAAAATAATTTTTTTATGGGTTTAGGATTTTGGAAAATATAAACAAAAGGCTTATAGGAAGTTTCTGTTTTCCACCCCACTCTGTCACACCCACATCCTCAGGAAATAACTAGAATAGAGTATTTGCCTGAATTAGGTGAGCAGGTTGGAAAGGGAAAGTGGGAACTTTAGGGAAAATCCATTTGTATTTTGACATCCTGTGATAATGACAGTACATTGCATTACCTTAAAACTTGCTACATAAATTATAAATAGAAAATTGATAAAAACCTACATTGGTTATTTCAGTTGGATCAGTTGTCTGCAACCATGCACTTCAGCACATTTTTATTCATCTGCATTCTTAATCCACATTGCTTGGGAAAAAAATTCTGAACAATTTCCTTTAACTCAACTAATGAAAATTCAGATTAGTTGGCATAAATGTGAGTGCTTGGCAGTCATAATTCTGAGATTATAGTGGCAACATTTTAAGATGGCTTAGATGGGTCTCATGACCCTTTTCACAAAAAGAAAATGACCACCAGTCTTTCTTCTCTTGGAAAAGTCTTGAAAAGTCAACATTGATTTTTGCCCAAAGTTTCTTGGTCACTTCCCAAAGGCATAAAATTAGTTTTGGCAGTTTTGTACTAAGAAGGGTAGCATATACTATTTTCAATTACTTAAAATTTTATTCAATATAAAAATCAATTAACAGGTTGGTAGATTTCCACTTTTAGTCAGTGCCTTCATGGAAATAAATTCTCCATTTCTGTTATGGAGAATTGACAAAGTATCAGGATGAGTTTCATTTGAAAGCAGGTTTTTCTAATCTGAGGAGCATTATAGGGTTTGTAATTGCTTCTATTCTCTGGGCAGTTTCTCTCATGGATACCCTCTCCACACTGAGCTCAAAACAGTGTAGCATCCCCCAGGAATACTTTTAGGATTTGATGTTCTAGTAACAATGTTTTCAAAGACATAGCAAATATATTTGAAGATTGGCAAGGTGATGGCTCATGGCATGAGTATTTGATATTGTTTTATAAGTGTCCAAATAAATATTTTGTTCTAGACTTGGGACATAAACTTCTAGTGTTACCTAGAGGAATTCATAGTTAGAGAGTAATACAGCCCCAGAGGACTTCCCTGCTGGTCCAGTGGTTAAGACTCAGTTCTCCCAATGCAAGGGATCCAGGTACCATCCCTGGTGAGGGAGCTAGATCCCACATGCTGCAATGAAGATCAAAGAAACTGCGTGATGCGACTAAGACCTTGAGCAGCCAAATAAAGAAATAAATAATTAAGAAAGAGTAATACAGACCTTCGGGAGTTTCTAAACAAGCTCGTGATCTATACTATTTGTACAAAAGCAAGAGCAAGTGTGGCTACAGGATACTCGTCATCCATGATGGCAGCAGAGCTACTGTTAGACCATACTGTTTAGCTGTTGTCAAGCCATTCTAAGTGTGAATGAGGCCATTCTTGAGCAATTAATGTCTCTGGGCCATCTGGCATTTCATGGTTGGACACTGCTTGGTGAAGTGCCAGGGGCAGGAAATTGTGGCTTATTTTATTATGCTTTGCTAATGGCTTCCCTGGTGGCTCAGTCAGTAATGAATCTGCTTGCAATGCAGGAGACCGCCTGCTATGCAGGAGACTCAAGTTCTAGCCCTGGGTCGGGAACCCTTGGAGAAAGAAATGGCAACCCATTTCAGTATTCTTGCCTGGGAAATAAATATGGACAGATGAGCCTGGCAGGCTACAGTCCTTGGGACTGTAAAGAGTCAGATATGACTTAGTTACTAAACCAGCCTTGCAAAGATTCAGAAGTCAGTAACTGCTGACATTCCTGCAAGTTTCCTTTGGTTGGAGAGTCCACACTTAGACAATGAAATAATGAAGAGGTTGTGCAATGAATGTGCATGTGTGTGTGTTTGTGCAACATAGAGTCACACCAGGGATATGTGAAGTTCTGGCTTTCTTTCTGGAGCAGATCAATTATAGAGTGGTCTGACTGCCAGCACACCAGAGGTTGGACTGAGTGAAGTAATTCAAGCAAACATTTTAAAAAGGCTAGGATTTCATTTTCTGTTTCTTTCCTGACTCAGACACATGAAGTCTAAAGGCGGCCTCTTAACTTCTGCCTCTGAGTGAGTCTGAAGTTAGTCCTACAGTTAGGACACATTTACCTGGGACAATGCAGTCTAAGATGTCAGGGCCTTCATTAGAAGCATTAGAAAATTCCAGGGGACATAGAGTTCCAAATTGCTTTACTTGGAGTATCAATAAGCAGATGTCAGTTGTTCGATGGTTGCAGGGGAGTCTGACGATCAAAACCATCACCGTATTTGGGCCAGAATCTCAGAGTGGCTACCATATAATTGTACTTAAAGTCAGGAGGATAAGAGTTGAAACATAAAACCAACCACCACACTGCTTTTACTGTTGAACTAACAAAACATTAAACTTCATAAAAAATCATGGTATAAATTAAAACTTGTCTTTAGAACTTTAATTTTCCAGAGCTTGATAATTCCTCTTTGGAGAGTCTGTCATGTCCTTTTAGATCCAGAATTTAAGTTTTCTTCAAAATTCTAAGTGTTTCTCAAAGTTGCAGTCTGGCATCCTCCTTTAGAATCCTCCCCAAATTTGTCTTTTTAGCTGACATAAAAATATTCAGAATTGGGGAAAAAGATAGTTGGGGAGTTTGAGATGGATGTGTACGCACTGCTATATTTAAAATGGGTAACCAACAAAGCCCTACTGTATAGCACAGGGAACTCGGCTCAGTGTTACGTGGCAGCCTGATGGAAGGGCAGTTTGAAGAACATGTACATGTATAAGTATGAGTCCCTGTGCTGTCGACCTGAAACTATCATAACATTGTTAATAAGCTATACTCCAACAAAATAAAAAGTCAAAAGATTAAAATGTTATCCAGCCCTCAGTTTAGTTCAGTTCAGTTCAGTTTAGTTGCTCAGTCATGTCTGACTGTTTGTGACCCCCTGGACTGCAGTACGCCAGGCTTCCCTGTCCATCACCAAATCCTGGAGCATACTCAAACTCATGTCCATCAAATTGGTGATGCCATCCAACCATCTCATCCTTTGTTGTCCCCTTCTCCTCCTGCCTTCAGTCTTTCTCAGCATCAGGGTCTTTTGACCTGAGTCAGTTCTTCGCATCAGATGGCCAAAATATTGGAGTTGCAGCTTCAACATCAGTCCTTCCAAATTCAGGACTTATTTCTGTTAAGATTGACTGGTTGGATTTTTTGCAGTCCGAGGGAATCTCGAGAGTCTTCTCCAACACCACAGTTCAAAATCATCAATTCACTGGCACTCAGCTTTCTTTACAGTCCAACTCTCACATCCATACATGACTACTGGAAAAACCATAACTGACTAGATGGACCTTTGTTGGTAAAGTAATGTCTCTGCTTTTTAATATGCTGTCTAGGTTGGTCATAGCTTTTCTTCCAAGGAGCAAGCGTCTTTTAGTTTCAAGGCTGCAGTCACCATCTGCAGTGATTTTGGAGTCCCCCAAAATAAAGTCTCTCACTGTTTCCATTGCTTCCCCAGCTATTTGCCATGAAGTGATGGGACCAGATGTCATGATTTTCATTTTTTGAATATTGACTTTTAAGCCAACTTTTTCACTCTCCTCTTTCACGTTCATCAAGAGGCTCTTTAGGAGAGGAGGAGCTAAGATGGCGGAGGAGTAGGATGGGGAGAACACTTTCTCCCCCACAAATTCATCAAAAGAACATTTAAACGCCAAGTAAATTCCACAAAACAACTTCTGAAAGCCGGCAGAGGACATCAGGCGCCCAGACAAGTAACCCAAGTCTTCGAAAGGAGAGAGAAGAAATACAGCTCCACTCACCAGAACACCGACACAAGCTTCCCTAACCAAGAAACCTTGACAAGCCACCTGTACAAACCCACACAGAGCGAGGAAACGCCACAATAAAGAGAACTCCACAAACAGCCAGAATACAGAAAGGACACCCCAAGCTCAGCAATTTAAACAAGATGAAGAGACAGAGGAATACCCAGCAGACAAAGGAACAGGATAAAAGCCCACCAAAGCAAACAAAAGAGGAAGAGATAGGGAATCTACCTGATAAAGAATTCCAAATAATGATAGTGAAATTGATCCAAAATCTTGAAATCAAAATGGAATCACAGATAAATAGCTTGGAGACAAAGATTGAGAAGATGGAAGAAAGGTTTAACAAGGACCTAGAAGAAATAAAAGAGAGTCAATATAAAATGAATAATGCAATAAATGAAATTAAAAACACTCTGGAGGCAACAAATAGTAGAATAACAGAGGCAGAAGATAGGATTAGTGAATTAGAAGATAGAATGGTAGAAACAAATGAATGAGAGAGGAAAAAAGAAAAACGAATTAAAAGAAATGAGGACAATCTCAGAGACCTCCAGGACAATATTAAACGCTACAACATTCGAATCATAGGAGTCCCAGAAGAAGAAGACAAAAAGAAAGACCATGAGAAAATACTTGAGGAGATGATAGTTGAAAACTTCCCTAAAATGGGGAAGGAAATAATCACTCAAGTCCAAGAAACCCAGAGAGTCCCAAACAGGATAAACCCTAGGCGAAACACTACAAGACACATATTAATCAAATTAACAAAGATCAAACAAAAAGAACAAATATTAAAAGCAGCAAGGGAAAAACAACAAATAACACACAAGGGAATTCCCATTAGGATAACAGCTGATCTTTCAATAGAAACTCTTCAAGCCAGGAGGGAATGGCAAGACACACTTAAAGCGATGAAAGAAAATAACCTACAGCCCAGATTATTGTACCCAGCAAGGATCTCATTCAAATACGAAGGAGAAATCAAAAGCTTCTCAGACAAGCAAAAGCTGAGAGAATTCAGCACCACCAAACCAGCTCTCCAACAAATACTAAAGGATATTCTCTAGACAGGAAACACAAAAACAGTGTATAAACTCGAACCCAAAACAATAAAGTAAATGGCAACGGGATCGTACTTATCAGTAATTACCTTAAATGTAAATGGGTTGAATGCCCCGACCAAAAGCCAAAGACTGGCTGAATGGATACAAAAACAAGACCCCTACATATGTTGTCTACAAGAGACCCACCTCAAAACAGGGGACACATACAGACTGAAAGTGAAGGGCTGGAAAAAGATTTTCCATGCAAATAGGGACCAAAAGAAAGCAGGAGTAGCAATACTTATATCACATAAAATAGACTTTAAAACAAAGGCTGTGAAAAGAGACAAAGAAGGTCACTACCTAATGATCAAAGGATCAATCCAAGAAGAAGATATAACAATTATAAATATATATGCACCCAACACGGGAGCGCGGCAATATGTAAGACAAATGCTAACAAGTATGAAAGGAGAAATTAACAATAACACAATAATAGTGGGAGACTTTAATACCCCACTCACACCTATGGATAGATCAACTAAACAGAAAATTAACAAGGAAACACAAACGTTAAATGATACAATAGACCAGTTAGACCTAACTGATATCTATAGGACATTTCATCCCAAAACAATGAATTTTACCTTTTTCTCAAGCGCACATGGAACCTTCTCCAGGATAGATCACATCCTGGGCCATAAATCTAGCCTTGGTAAATTCAAAAAAATAGAAATCATTCCAAGCATCTTTTCTGACCACAATGCAGTAAGATTAGATCTCAATTACAGGAGAAAAACTATTAAAAATTCCAACATATGGAGGCTGAACAACATGCTGCTGAATAACCAACAAATCACAGAAGAAATCAAAAAAGAAATCAAAATTTGCATAGAAACTAATGAAAATGAAAACACAACAACTCAAAACCTGTGGGACACTTTAAAAGCAGTCCTAAGGGGAAAGTTCATAGCAATACAGGCATACCTCAAGAAACAAGAAAAAAGTCAAATAAATAACCTAACCCTACACCTAAAGCAACTAGAAAAGGAAGAAATGAAGAACCCCAGGGTTAGTAGAAGGAAAGAAATCTTAAAAATTAGGGCAGAAATAAATGCAAAAGAAACAAAAGAGACCATGACAAAAATCAACAAAGCCAAAAGCTGGTTCTTTGAAAGGATAAATAAAATTGACAAACCATTAGCCAGAGTCATCAAGAAACAAAGGGAGAAAAATCAAATCAATAAAATTAGAAATGAAAATGGAGAGATCACAACAGACAACACAGAAATACAAAGGATCATAAGAGACTACTGTCAACAATTATATGCCAATAAAATGGACAACGTGGAAGAAATGGACAAATTCTTAGAAAAGTACAACTTTCCAAAACTCGACCAGGAAGAAATAGAAAATCTTAACAGACCCATCACAAGCACGGGAATTGAAACTGTAATCAAAAATCTTCCAGCAAACAAAAGCCCAGGTCCAGACGGCTTCACAGCTGAATTCTACCAAAAATTTAGAGAAGAGCTAACACCTATCCTGCTCAAACTCTTCCAGAAAATTGCAGAGGAAGGTAAACTTCCAAACTCGTTCTATGAGGCCACCATCACCCTAATACCAAAACCTGACAAAGATCCCACAAAAAAAGAAAACTACAGGCCAATATCACTGATGAACATAGATGCAAAAATCCTTAACAAAATTCTAGCAATCAGAATCCAACAATACATTAAAAAGATCATACACCATGACCAAGTGGACTTTATCCCAGGGATGCAAGGATTCTTCAATATCCGCAAATCAATCAATGTTATACACCACATTAACAAATTGAAAACAAAAACCATATGATTATCTCAATAGATGCAGAGAAAGCCTTTGACAAAATTCAACATCCATTTATGATAAGAACTCTCCAGAAAGCAGGAATAGAAGGAACATACCTCAACATAATAAAAGCTATATATGACAAACCCACAGCAAACATTATCCTCAATGGTGAAAAATTGAAAGCATTTCCTCTAAAGTCAGGAACAAGACAAGGGTGCCCACTTTCACCATTCCTATTCAACATAGTTTTGGAAGTTTTGGCCACAGCAATCAGAGCAGAAAAAGAAATAAAAGGAATCCAAATTGGAAAAGAAGAAGTAAAACTCTCACTGTTTGCAGATGACATGATCCTCTACATAGAAAACCCTAAAGACTCCACCAGAAAATTACTAGAACTAATCAATGACTATAGTAAAGTTGCAGGATATAAAATCAACACACAGAAATCCCTTGCATTCCTATACACTAATAATGAGAAAACTGAAAGAGAAATTAAGGAAACAATTCCATTCACCATTGCAACGGAAAGAATAAAATACTTAGGAATATATCTACCTAAAGAAACTAAAGACCTATATATAGAAAACTATAAAACACTGGTGAAAGAAATCAAAGAGGACACTAATAGATGGAGAAATATGCCATGTTCATGGATTGGAAGAATCAATATAGTGAAAATGAGTATACTACCCAAAGCAATTTATAGATTCAATGCAATCCCTATCAAGCTACCAATGGTATTCTTCACAGAGCTAGAACAAATAATTTCACAATTTGTATGGAAATACAAAAAACCTCGAATTGCCAAAGCTATCTTGAGAAAGAAGAATGGAACTGGAGGAATCAACCTACCTGACTTCAGACTATATTACAAAGCCACAGTTATCAAGACAGTATGCTACTGGCACAAAGACAGAAATATTGATCAATGGAACAAAATAGAAAGCCCAGAGATAAATCCATGCACATATGGACACCCTATCTTTGACAAAGGAGGCAAGAATATACAATGGATTAAAGACAATCTCTTTAGCAAGTGGTGCTGGGAAAACTGGTCAACCACTTGTAAAAGAATGAAACTAGAACACTTTCTAACACCATACACAAAAATAAACTCAAAATGGATTAAAGATCTCAATGTAAGACCAGAAACTGTAAAACTCCTAGAGGAGAACATAGGCAAAACACTCTCCGACATACATCACAGCAGGATCCTCTATGACCCACCTCCCAGAATATTGGAAATAAAAGCAAAAATAAACAAATGGGACCTAATTAAACTTAAAAGCTTCTGCACATCAAAGGAAACTATTAGCAAGGTGAAAAGGCACCCTTCAGAATGGGAGAAAATAATAGCAAATGAAGCAACGGACAAACAACTAATCTCAAAAATATACAAGCAACTCCTACAGCTCAACTCCAGAAAAATAAATGACCCAATCAAAAAATGGGCCAAAGAACTAAATAGACATTTCTCCAAAGAAGACATACAGATGGCTAACAAACACATGAAAAGATGCTCAACATCACTCATTATCAGAGAAATGCAAATCAAAACCACTATGAGGTACCATTTCACGCCAGTCAGAATGGCTGCGATCCAAAAGTCTACAAGCAATAAATGCTGGAGAGGGTGTGGAGAAAAGGGAACCCTCTTACACTGTTGGTGGGAATGCAAACTAGTACAGCCACTATGGAGAATAGTGTGGAGATTCCTTAAAAAACTGGAAATAGAACTGCCTTATGATCCAGCAATCCCACTGCTGGGCATACACACTGAGGAAACCAGAAGGGAAAGAGACACGTGTACCCCAATGTTCATCGCAGCACTGTTTATAATAGCCAGGACATGGAAGCAACCTAGATGTCCATCAGCAGATGAATGGATAAGAAAGCAGTGGTATATATACACAATGGAGTATTACTCAGCCATTAAAAAGAATACATTTGAATCAGTTCTAATGAGATGGATAAAATTGGAACCTATTATACAGAGTGAAGTAAGCCAGAAAGAAAAACATCAGTACAGTATACTAACACATATATATGGAATTTAGAAAGATGGTAACAATAACCCTGTGTATGAGACAGCAAAAGAGACACGGATGTATAGATCAGTCTTATGGACTCTGTGGGAGAGGGAGAGGGTGGGGAGATTTGGGAGAATAGCATTGAAACATGTATAATATCATGTATGAAACGAGTCGCCAGTCCAGGTTCGATACATGATACTGGATGCTTGGGGCTGGTGCACTGTGACGACCCAGAGGGAGGGTGTGGGGGGGGAGGAGGGAGGAGGGTTCAGGATGGGGAACGTGGGTATACCTGTGGCGGATTCATTTCGGTATTTGGCAAAACTAATACAATATTGTAAAGTTAAAAAAAAAAAAAAAAAAGAGGCTCTTTAGTTCTTCTTCACTTTCTGCCATAAGGGTGGTGTCATCTGTATATCTGAGGTTATTGATATTTCTCCCAGCAATCTTGATTTCAGCTTGTGCTTCATACAGCCCAGCATTTCTCATAATGTACTCTGCATATAAGTTAAATAAGCAGGGTGACAATATACAGCCTTGATGATGTACTCCTTTCCCAATTTGGAGCCAGTCTATTCAATGTCCAGTTCTAACTGTTGCTTCTTGACCTGCATACAGATTTCTCAGGAGGCAGGTCAGGTGGTCTGATATTCCCATCTCTTAAAGAATTCTCTACAGTTTGTTGTGATACACATGGTCAAAGGCTTTGGCGTAGTCAATAAAATAAAAGTAAGTTTTTTTCTGAACTCTTTTGCTTTTTTGATGATCCAACAAATGTTGGCAATTTGATCTCTGGTTCCTCTGCCTTTTCTAAATCCAGCATGAGTATCTGTAAGTTCATGGTTTGTGTACTTTTGAAGCCTAACTTGGAGAACTTTGAGCACTACTTTGCTAGTGTGTGATATTCAAGCTGGTTTTAGAAAAGGCAGAGGAACCAGAGATCAAATTGCCAACATCTGCTGGATCATTGAAAAAGCAAGAGAGTTCCAGAAAAACATCTATTTCTGTTTTTTCTTTGACTATGCCAAAGCCTTTGACTGTGTGGATCACAACAAACTGCAGAAAATTCTGAAGGAGATGGGAATACCAGACCACCACACCTGCCTCCTGAGAAATCTGTATGCAGGTCAGGAAGAACAGTTAGAACTGGACATGAAACAACAGACTTGTTCCAAATAGGAAAAGAGTACATCAAGGCTGTATATCATCACCCTGCTTATTTAACTTCTATGCAGAGTACATCATGAGAAACGCTGGGCTGGAAGAAGCACAAGCTGTAATCGAGATTGCTGGGAGAAATATCAATAACCTCAGATATGCAGATGACACCACCCTTATGGAAGAAAGTGAAAAGGAAGTAAAAGGCCTCTTAATGAAATTGAAAGAGGAGAGTGAAAAAATTGGCTTAAAGCTCAACATTCAAAAAACGAGGATCATGGCATCTCGTCCCATCACTTCATGGGAAATAGATGGGGAAACAGTAGAACAGTGTCAGACTTTATTTTTGGGGGCTCCAAAATCACTGCAGATGGTGACTGCAGCCATGAAATTAAAAGACGCTTACTCCTTGGAAGAAAAGTTATGACCAACCCAGACAGCATATTAAAAAGCAAAGACATTACTTTGCCAACAAAGGTCTGTCTAGTCAAGGCTATGGTTTTTCCAGTGGTCATGTATGGATATGAGAGTTGGACTGTGAAGAAAGCTGAGCACTGAAGAATTGATGCTTTTGAACTGTGGTGTTGGAGAAGACTCTTGAGAGTCCCTTGGACTGCAAGGAGATCCAACCAATCCATCATAAAGGAGATCAGTCCTGGGTGTTCATTGGAAGGACTGATGCTGAAGCTGAAACTCCAATAGTTTGGCCACCTCATGCGAAGAATTGACTCATTGGAAAAGACCCTGATGCTGGGAGGGATTGGGGGCAGGAGGAGAAGGGGTGACAGAGGATGAGATGGCTGATGGCATCACCGACTCAATGGACGTGAGTTTGAGTGAACTCCGGGAGTTGGTGATGGACAGGAAGGCCTGGCGTGCTGTGATTCATGGGGTCACAAAGAATCAGACATGATTGAGTGACTGAACTGAACTGAGATGACTGAAACTGTGCAGTAGTTTGAGCTTTCTTTGGCATTGCTTTTCTTTGAGGTTGGAATGAAAACTGACCTTTTCCAGTTCTGTGGCCACTACTGAGTTTTCCAAATTTGCTGGCATATTGAGTGGAGCACTTTCAGTGCATCCTCTTTTAGGATTTGAAAAAGCTCAACTGGAATTCCATCACCTCCACTGCCTTTGTTTGTAGTGATGCTTCCTAAGGTCCACTTGACTTCACATTCCAGGATGTCTGGTTCTAGGTGAGTGATCACACCATTGTCGTTATGTGGGTCATGAAGATCTTTTTTGTACAGTTCTTCTGTGTATTCTTGCCACCTCTTCTTAATAGCTTCTGCTTCTGTTAGGTGTATACCATTTCTGTCCTTTATTGTGCCCATCTTTGCATGAAATGTTCCCTTGGTAGCTCTAATTTTTTTTGAAGGGATCTCTAGTCTTTCTCATTCTATTGTTTTCCTCTATTTCTTTGCATTGATCACTTAGGAAGGCTTTCTTATCTCTCCTTGCTATTCTTTGGGACTCTGCATTCAGATGGGTATATCTTTCCTTTTCTCCTTTGCCTTTAGCTTCCCTTCTTTTCTCAGCTAATTGTAAGGCCTCCCCAGACAACCATTCTGCCTTTTTGCATTTCTTTTTCTTGGGGATGGTTTTGGTCACCACTCCCTGTACAATGTCACAAACCTCCGTCCATAGTTCTTCAGGCACTCTGTCTGTCAGATTGAATCCCTTAAATCTATTGGTCACTCCACTGTACAATCATAAGGGATTTGATTTAGGTCATACCTGAATAGTCTAGTGGTTTTCCCTACTTTCTTCAATTTAAGTCTTAATTTGGCTATAAGGAGTTCATGATCTGTGCCACGGTCAGATTCCAGTCTTGTTTTTGCTGACTGTATAGAGCTTCTCCATCTTTGACTGCAAAGAATATAATCAATCTGATTTTGGTATTGACCATCTGGTGATGTCCAAGTGTAGAGTCTTCCTCTTGTGTTGTTGGAAGAGGGTGTTTGCTATGACCAGTGTGTTCTCTTGACAAAAGTATATCAGCCTTTGCCCTGCTTCATTCTGTACTCCAAGGGCAAATGTGCCTGTTACTGCAGGTATCTCTTGACTTCCTACTTTTGCATTCCAGTCCCCTATAATGAAAAGGACATCTTTTTGGGGTATTAGTTCTAGAAGGTCTTGTAGGTCTTCATAGAACCATTCGATTTCACAGAACTTAGGCTTAATGGTTGGGGCATAGACTTGGATTACTGTGATATTGAATGATTTGCCTTGGAAATGAATAGAGATCATTCTGTCATTTTTGAGATTGCATCCAAGTACTGCATTTCAGACTCTTTTGTTGACTATGATGGCTACTCCATTTCTTCTAAGGGATTCTTGCCCATAATAGTAGATATAATGGTCATCTGAGTTCCCTTCACCCATTCCAGTCCATTTTAGTTTACTGATTCCTAAAGTGGAAACAGTGTCAGACTATTTTTTTGGGCTCCAAAATCACTGCAGATGGTGACTGCAGCCATGAAATTAAAAGACGCTTACTCCTTGGAAGAAAAGTTATGACCAACCTAGATAGCATATTGAAAAGCAGAGACATTATTTTGCCAACAAAGGTCCATCTAGTCAAGGCTATGGTTTTTCCAGTGGTCATGTATGAATGTGAGAGTTGGACTGTGAAGAAAGCTGAGTGCCGAAGAATTGATGCCTCTGAACTGTGGTGCTGGAGAAGACTCTTGAGAGTCCCTTGGACTGCAAGGAGATCCAACCAGGCCATTCTAAAGGAGATCAGCACTGGGTGTTCTTTGGAAGGAATGGTGCTAAAGCTGAAACTCCAGTACTTTAGCCACCTCATGCGAAGAGTTAACTCATTGGAAAAGACTCTGATGCTGGGAGGGATTGGGGGCAGGAGGAGAAGGGGACGACAGAGGATGAGATGGCTGGATGGCATTACCGACTTGATGGACATGAGTTTGAGTAAACTCCGGGAGTTGGTGATGGACAGGGAGGCCTGGAGTGCTGTGATTCATGGGGTCGCAAAGAATTGGACACGACTGAGTGACTGAACTGAACTGAAAGTGTCAATATTCATTCTTGCCATCTCCTGTTTGACCACTTTCAATTTGCCTTGATTCATGGACCTAACATTCCAGGTTCTTATGAAATATTGCTCTTTACAGTATCAGACTTTACTTCCAACACCGGTCACATCCACACCTGGATGTTGTTTTGCTTTGGCTCCATCTCTTCATTCTTTCTGGAGCTACTTCTCCACTTATCTCCCGTAGCCTACTGGGCACCTACTGACCTGGGAGTTCATCTTTTAGTGTCCTATCTTTTTGCCTTTTCATAGTGTTCTTGGAGTTCTCAGGGCAAGAATACTGAAGTGTTTTGCCATTCTCTTCTCCGGTGGACCATGTTTTGTCAGAACTCTCCACCATCCATCTTGGGTTCCATGGCTCATGGTTTCATTGAATTAGACAGGCTGTGGTCCATGTGATCAGTTTGGTTAGTTTCTGTTTTGTGGTTTTCATTCTGTCTGCCCTCTGGTGGATAAGAGGCTTATGGAAGCTTCCTGATGGGAGAAACTGACTGAGGAGGAAACTGGGTCTTGTTCTGGAGGTCCGGGCCATGCTCAGTAAATCTTAACTTCAATTTTCTGTTGATGGGTGGGGCTGTGTTCTCTCCCTGTTGTTTGACCTGAGGCCAAACTATGATGCAGGTAATGAAAATAATGTCAACCTCCATCAAAAGGTCCCATGCATGCACTGCTGCACTCAGTGCCCCCAACCCTGCAGCAGGCCACCACTGATCCACACTTCTGCCAGAGACTCCTGGACACTCCCGGGAAAGTCTGGGTCAGTCTCTCGTGGGGGTCACTGCTCCTTTCTCCTGGGTCCTGGTGTGCACAAGGTTCTGTTTGTGCCCTCCAAGAGTCTGTTTCCCCAGTCCTGTGTAAGTTCTGGTGGCTCTGTGTTGGGGTTAATGGCGACCTCTTCCAGAGAGCTTATGCCATACCCAGGTCTGCTGCACCCAGAGCCCCTGCCCCTGCAGCAGACTGCTGACCCGTCCCTCCAGGGGAGACACTCACACACAGTTCTGGTTCAGTCTTTGTGGGGTCTCTGAGTCCTGGTGCACACAAGGTTTGTTTGAGCCCTCTGAGCATCTCTGGCAGATATGGGGTTTGATTCTAAACTCTATTTTGCCCCTCCTACCATCTTGCTGGGGCTTCTCCTTTACCCTTGGAGGTGGGGTATCTTTTTCTGGTGGGATCCAACATTCTTCTGTCAACAGTTGTTCAGCAGCAAGTTGTAATTTTGGAGTTCTCATAGGAGAAGATTAGTGCAGAATCCTTCTATCCAGCCCTAGGAAAGAAGAAATATTATTTCAATTTTCTTAAATTTATCAACATTTTTTTAAATTGAAGATTAAATAAAAATATTTAGTTGGCCAGATCTTAGTTGCTGCACACGAGATCTTTAGTTGTGCATGCAAATTCTTAGTTATAAAATGTGAGATCTCGTTCCTAACCAGGGATCAAACCCAGTCCCCCTGTACTGGGAGCATGGAATCTTAGCCACTGGACCACCAGCAAAGTCCCTATCAACATTTTTGAGGACTATCATATATAAAATGACATTTTTGTTTACATTCCATATGTCCTTGGTAGATATTTCAAACTGCTTGTGTTCAGAATTTCCACTGAAATGATCATCTCTATTCAATTCCCATAAAACAACTCTCATACCAAGAAAGCCACCTTGGACTTTTATATATTTTTAAGTAGGTTCATAAAAAATATGTCCCTTCCCTTTTTGCAGAGAGAAAGAGCAATAAATATATTTAATATCATACACAGAAGTGTGAACATAAAGTGAACTTCAGACATACTGATTCGTTTTCACTCTTATGGACACATCACATATAATTAAATTTAATCTGGGGTTACCATTAAAAGTGAACCTGCTTGCTTGCTCCAACTCTGTCTCCTACACTTAGGCTCTCTGGGTTTCCTGCTCTCACTGTTAAATTCAAGTCCCCACATGGACTCTTGCTTCAAGCCAGGGGCCTGTGGCTTGAAATGATTCCTAATGTTTGGAATCATTCATCCTCACAACACAGTGATTCATCCAGATTAGATGAAATAACTGTCACTTCAACCGAATCCTGCCTTAAATGAGAATTTGTGTTAACCCATATACTTTTATTTGAGCTTTGAATAGCTTTCACTCCATTACCAGTCACACATTTAAATTAGGGAAAGAAAGATTGCTAAAAATTAAATTAAACCTAGATAATGAACTACACTCATATAAATAGCTTTTAAAAAGTCCTTTACTTCAACGCTGGCCCTAAACATAGCTAGAATAAGTAACTCTGATGTATGTGGTGTTACTTAGAGTGCTGTCTCATGGCTGCCTTTTGCTTTCTTTCCATGTTCTGGACTGTTAATAATAGTTAATGCTTCTGTGGTACTTATCGGCCTCTGTTCTCCACCCCTCCTCTATCAAAACAACTTTAATATCTTGGAATAAACTCAGTTCTCATAAAGTGCCACCTACATCACTCACACCCACTCTCCAGGTGGAATTGTTTTCATTATCTTTTTTCTAGTGGACTCTTGTCCCTGGTAGGGTGTCCACTATTCAAAATCCCACAAGAAGACAGAATCTCTATTCTTCTAGAGAATGCGTGCATGAGGACTAAGTTGCTTCAGTCGTGTCCAACTCTTTGCAACCCTATGGACTGCAGCCCACCAGGCTCCTCTGTCCATGGGATTCTCCAGGCAAGAATACCAGAGTGGGTTGCCATTTCCTTCCCCAGGGCATCTTCCTGATCCAGGGATCGAACCAGCGTCTCTTATGTCTCCTGCATTGGTAGGCAGATTCTTTACCACTAGCACCACCTAGAATAAATCTTCCTAAATTTCACTAATGAATGCTTCTTTCCCCTTGTGCCTTAGTACTGTTAACTCCTTAATTAATGAATTTTCCATTTCATTTATTAGAAATTATATATCTCTGTCCAGTTTCTAGTACTTGATCACTAAACTTCCCTCATAATAAAATTCCATCTCTTGCAAGGCAGGTATCTAACTGCTATAGTTGAATTTTAAGGGCTATATTACAAACAGATCATTCTTCCTAAAATTAGTTAAGACTCAATTTGTATAGAAGAATAAATTAATTCCATGAAATCAGATGTTATATTAAAATGTTTTTCAGAACATTTATTATGTAATTAGAAGATGATTAAACTTAAATTCAGAAGCTTAAAGGAAAGTTTTTTTTAATGGAATACTTTTAAAGTAACACTCTAAAAGAAGACATTGAAATCAACAATCAGAAAATGCAAATATAAGTAACAGCATATATTACTGGAAGTTCTCCCAGAGATTTTTAGGTATAATAATTTTATATTTTAGACATAATAATTTTAGACATAATAATTTTTAGACATAATAATTTTCTGAAATAGGTGTATATAATAGAAGCAATTGAACTTCCCAGGTGGCAGAGTGGTAAAGAATCCACCTGCCAACCAGGAGATGCAGGTTTGATCCCTGGGATGGAAAGATCTTCTGGAGAAGGAAATGGCAACCCACTCCCATTATTCTTGCCTGGGAAGTCCCATGGACAGAGAAGACTGGAGGGTTATATTCCGTGGGTTTGCAGAGTCTGATACTAAGTAACTGAGACTGAGCACACCCACGTAGAAGCAATTAATTAGTTGCAGGTTTCTAAAGTTATAAAAAGAAGGCTTTTAATCTCTGTCTCTTGTGTATTTTAAGGTATCAGTAGGTGACAGGTACCCGGGTCACCTGTTTAACCCTTCTTTCAGCTCACATAAGTTTGTGTCTCAGCTATCCAAGGTTAACTTCTCCTCCCAAGTTTCCTATTTTGTATTTCAAATGTTATTTTGAAAATTAAATGAATTTGGAGGACTTCCTTCACTCCCCTACCCCTTTGATAAAGGGAGCTCTTTAGATGGACTGCTTGATTTGAATGAAGTAGAATAGAAACAAGTACTTTCATTTACTGGAAAGGCTTAATATTTTTGGCATTTGAAGTGGCTTCGGGCTTGCATCTGCTATAATGTTTGTGATTTTTCCTTTGGATTTTACAGCAATATTTGTATAGGTTTAGTTTAGTTCTCTCATTAGGAGCCTGGTATTCCAGGCGCTGGATGAACTGAGGTCTGCAAACATCCCCGACACAGTCAGGTTCCTGTTGACTAATTCTGTGATCATCAAGAACAGCCTCTGTGTCCTTGTGGCCAAAGGCAGCAGCGCAGGCTCCGCTGGGAGTCGACAGTGTGGTTTCTGATGATAGACTTGGTCTCAGTGGATGGGGAGAGGACCCAGCAGGCCTCTGGTCACACCCTCACAGACTCTGGTGATGGTGGGAGATGAGAATGTGAACTGAGGGTCTGTGGGCGTTCTGAATGTCTGAATGACTCACAGGGGAGACGGGCATTCACAGGACCTTGAAACACACGCCACTTGCTATCATTTTCATATGATAGGTTTGGAAAGCACCTCCACATGGAAGAAAGAGGGGTGGATGGTCTCTCTTTCAAAAGTGCTCCAAGAGAGAAAGACATTTTCAAACCTTTAAGAATCCCTAAAGAATATCTCAATAGTCAGTGACCCGGAGTCCTCGCCTACACCCCAAATCGTGTTGTTTATTTGCCCCCTTGGAGACCTTCCGTGGTGGCTCAGACATTAAAGAGGCTGCCTGCAGTGCAGCAGACCGAGGATTGATCCCTGGGTCAGGAAGATCCCCTGGAGGAGGGCATGGCAACCCACTCCAGTATTCTTGCCTGGACAATTCCATGGACAGGAGCCTGGCGGGCTACAGACTGTGGGGTGGAAAAGAGTCGACATGACTTGAGTGACTGACACTTTCACTTGGGAGAACTGCACAGCCCGTTGCTTCAGTTTGGATCTCAGAGAGGCCTAAACTCAGTCAACTATGTGTGTGTGTATTTAGAAATTTCTTTTAAAATGATACAAATGAACTTGCAAAACAGAAACCGACTCATAAACCCAGAGAACAAACCTCCGGTTGCCAGGGGGAAGGATGCGGGGAAGGGACAGTTCGGGAGTTTGGGATAGATATGTGCACACTGCTGTACTTAAAATAGATGACCAACAAGGACCTACTGTGTACCACAGGGAACTCTGCTCAATGTTGTGTGGCAACCTGCAGGGGAGGGGTTTTGCAGAGAACGGATATATGTGTCCTTGTGGCTAAGACCTTTCACTGCTCACCTGAAACTATTACAACATAATTAATCAGCTCTACCCCAATACAAAAGAAAAAGGTAAAAAAAAGAGATTTTTTTTTTTCCTCTTTAAAATTTTTTTTTGGCCGCACTGCACAGCATGTAGAATCTTAGTTCCCAGACCAGGGATTGAATCCACATGGAACTCCTTACATTGGCAGGTGTGTTCTTAGTTGCTGAATGGCCAGGGGAGTCCCCGCTTGTCTGTTTAACCCTTCCCTCAACTCATATAAGTTTGTGTCTCAGCTATCCAAGGTTAACTTCTCCACCCAGGTTTTCTATTTTAAATATCTTGAAAATTAAATGAGTTTGGAGGACTTCCTTCACTCCCCTACCCTGTTAATAAAATAACTTCTCACCACAGGAAAGTTGGAAAAGTGAAAACAAAACAAAATTATTTACTGTTCTGATCAAGCAAAGTAAATCATTGTTAATTGTTAGTTTTTTTTTTTTTAATTCAAACTCCTTCACCCCATAACTCTTGCCCTGTATACACTCATTCCATCCTTTTGGATTTTGTCAGGTATTTATGACTCTCTTAAGAGTTTTCCATGTTTGCTTTAGATAATTTGGTAAACAAGGAAATGTCATTAGAAACAGAAAAAACCATCACCCATGTTAACATTTTGGTATATTTCTTTACCAGTTGTGGTTCATTGTCAACATATAAGAAAGTTTCCTTTATAACCAAAGGCTTTTACTTTTGAAATCTGAATAAGAGAACATTTTAAGGATCTATCAAAACTTTAAAAAAACGATGCCTCCAAAATATTTCCAATATATTATTTGTTAAAGAACCAAAGCATACAGACCATCTTTGAGAAGCCTGCATTGTGAAAGGACCTCTTCTTCCACATAGTCCTGCTCCCTCTCCCTTCTTTTCTCAGGCTTTGATCACTGATAAACATTTGACACTCAAACTTCATCTCCGAATCTTCTTCCAAACATCTCTTTCTCTGACACTCAAAATTGGAAAATTTTAGCTCGTCTTGATTTTCTCCAAACCCCTTCAAATATCTATTCTCTGAAAATGTACAAAGATTTATAGCAAGGAATGGCAACTTGTATTATTTAAGTCCTTATAGATACTTCTTACTAGCTTTACTTTTGTTTTTGTAGACTCTGCATTATCTGTAGTTTATGAAGAATATTTCAAAACACAGACAATGGTTATTTTTCACAGAGTATTGAGTACCTATTGAGGGCAAGGCGTATATCAGATCTGTTTTCTGTTGTTAAGAAGCGTGATTGCATGAATGACTTGTCTTTATGTTATATTGACAGATGAAAAGCTTGAGGCCGTGCTCTGTAATACAAGAACCCAGTTGTTGTTGTTTAGTCACCAAGCTTTGTCCGACTCTTTGCGACCCCATGGACTGTAGCCTGCCAGGGTCCTCTGTCCATGGGATTTCCCAGGCAAGAATACTGGAGTGGGTTGTCATTTCCTTCTCCAGGGAATCTTTCTGGCCCAGGAATCAAACCCGTGTCTTCTGCACTGGCAGGCAGTTTCTTTACCATTGAGCCACCAGGAAGAACCCAGAAAACCACATAAATGCATCAGGGAGCATACTGGAAAACGATCAGGAAACCAAAAATTCCAACATCTATATTTGGGAGGGATCGCAGATACGATGAACTTCAAAATAGAATCCTTTCATTAGAAATGTTTTATTTAATTTCCCAAGTAATCCTGCACTTTTCCTAGGTTTATTAACAAAAATTTACAGAAAGAATAATTTCAGTAGTTTTCCACTGGCCATGATCAGTGCAGACAAAAATCATCTAGTATTTTGATTACGTAGGAAAAATCCCAAGAGATGATTCATAGATCTAAGTTTCTGTGTGATGAATAAAACATTCTGTTTGCTAATAACAGGTGATTAGAGGTGTGAGTTTTATCTTCCTCTTCTTCCCTCCTTCCTTCCCTCTCTCCCTGCTTCCTTCCTTCCCTTTCTTTCCCCATCCTTGATTTCATTTTATAGAATTTTAAAGAAGACTTTCAAAGTATAAAGTAATATGAGAATTTTTGTTACACTGTTAAGATATTTCATGTTGAATTACCACTCATCATATTTATCCCAAATTTGAAGGAACACATTTGTTTTAAATAACTATGTTCCTGTCTGATTATCGGATGGGCTTCCCTGGTGGCTCCGTGGTAAAGAGACTGATGGCCAATGCAGGAGACAAAAATTTGGTTCTTGGGTTAGGAAGATCCCCTGCAGAAGGAAATGGCAACTCACTCCAGTCTTCTTGCCTGGGAAATCCCATGAAGAGAGGAGCCTGGTGGGCTATGGTCCATGGGGTCGCAAAGAGTAGGACGCGACTCAGCATGAGCATGAGTGACACCCTCTGTTTCCTGATATGGCAGGAAATATTCCATTTCTCACCAGAGAGTAGAGATCAAGACATAACTGGTGTGGCAGCACCCTGGACTCTGGTTAGCATTCAGTGAGAGACAGTGAGAGAGATCTAATGCTTTTGGTTACAGGGTAACCATTTTTGGTGTAAAATGGAAGGGTTTTGACAGAGAGCAGCTGAGGGTTTGATCTCACAGTCACCAGCTCTTGCTTGAGGAGCACTTAGTAGACGGTCCCACCATCGTCTGCCTTGTGAAAACACCAGTGTTTCCCAGGCAGCTTAACTCTTTGTAGGAATGAGAAGATGGCAGGACATCAATATAAAGATTTACATTAGGCTGAAAATAGTGTCTGGAGGGCCATTTGGTCTCTTTTGTAGCAATTAGGGGCATTTTCCTGTTTCAGGGTCTGACATTAGCAGTGAGGACTTGTCTCCTGCCTACACAGGTTTCTCTGGAGTGGGTTGGGGCTCTGATGAAAGGTGTTGTGAATGAGCCAGTGAATGTAAGCCATGACCCTTATGGTCAGAGACGTTCTGACAAAGTAAGTACTTTAAATTATTCATGGCCAACCCATTGCTTCCATTAATATGTATTGATGTGCCTACATAGGAAATTGTTATCTAATGCTATTGATTGCATGCAGTTTTGAAATTGTCTCTTTGAAAACATGAAGCAAATGGCTAGCAGAAGGCTCAGAAGCTCTGATATTCAAACTCCTTCTCGGGTGTTAGTTATGACTGAAGAAACGTAGAGGGTTTCTTCTTTCCCAGGTGGTGCTGTGATAAAGAACTCACCTGCCAGTGTGGAAGACAGAAGAAACGAGGGTTCAATCCTTGGGTTGGGAAGATCCCCTAGAGTAGGGCATGGCAACCCACTCTAGTATTCTTGCCTGGAGAATCCCATGACAGGGGAGCCTGCAGGGGTACAGTCCATGGGGTCGCAAAGAGTTGGACACCCCTGAAGTGACTTAGCATAGTCACAGAGAAAAATCTGTTAGGATCCAAAGGTAATCTTGTGTGCAGATGCCAGAGAAGTCTTTAATGCAACACCAGGGAGTTTTGATTTTATTTTTTTGTTAAGGGACACCCATAAGAATAAAACTAAGAAGGGAAGAGACATTGTATCTTTAAAAGAGTGTGTTTACTCAGACAAAGGTCTGCGGGATGCAATGGGGAGAGGAACTCAGGGAAGGGGAGTAAGTTGTCAAGGCTTTAGCCAAAGTCTAACTTCTAGAAAACTGTTAGTAGCCTTGGAGAAGGCAGAGAGGAATCATGAAACTCTCTACTGAGACTTGGAAGACACACCATTAAACTGCATCCCCGGTCCAAGCAGAAGATACTAGGATCTATCATGTGCAAATGAGCAACTCTGTTGGACTGGATGCAAACACAGCCAAGGCAAACCAGTTCTGACTGCATGTCTACTCTAGGTACCTGGACAGAGAAATGCTGAGGGTTCCCCTGAAAGGACCACAGCCAACCTCTCCCAGAGCACTGAGACCTAAAACTGGGAACCCTAGGGGCAACTCAGACACAAGCTATTCAAATGGCTCTGATGCCATCTGGTATAGTGTGGGCCCAGGTTTAGTCACAGTTCATCTTCCCACTGATGTGGCTTTGATTTCATTTCCTAATTATCTCTGCCCACCTGATCCTGTCATGGGTGTTCACATGTGATCAAGCTCCAGCTGCCCTCCCAGTGGTGTTAGTGGTAAAGAACCCACAGATCAATACAGGAGACATAAGAGACATCAGTTTGATCCCTGGGTTGGGAAGATTCCTTGGAGGAGGGTATGGCAACTCACTCCAGTGTTCTCGCCTGGAGAATCCCGTGGACAGAGAAGCCTGGCAGGCTACAGTCCATGGGGTCACAAAGAGTTGGACATGACTGAAGTGACTTAGCATGCCCTCCTACCATGGACAGACTGCTCCCTAGCAGGGTTTCCTGCTCTCGTTGTTGAAGCAATCTAAGAGTTATGAGTATGATCTGTTAGTGGCAGCGAGGAAGGAGAAATACATTTGCCTTACAGAGATATGGAATTTTGAATGGGCAGAATTTGGTAATAAATTGGATTTGGCCATTATAGAAGAGAGAAGAGGCACAGTTGAGCCTAGTTCATAGTGTTTAAACTCTTTTGAGTTCTGCAGCTAAGGATATTGTTCCCAGAAAGACCAAGGACACATCATTATCCACAATCTCAGAAGATTCGTACACATGGTAGCTAAAAAGTTGAAAATCTATCCTGTAGAGGAAGATTTTGGAGGTAGAACTGGCTGATCTGAAAGATTCCTTCTGCTTCATTAATATCAGAGTATTAATAGTTATAGAACTTAAGCACCCATGTATTGTTGGAGATGTTGAGAGCAAGTCAGGATAGTGAGCTGGTGCATAGGTGAGGTGCTAGGGAGTGTAGGGGGAAATTGTATTTTGTTTAGACCTGGTCAATCTGAAGTGCTGGTAAGGCATCTATAAGGAGATGTTAAGCAGATAATTCAGAGATGGCAATGGCAACCCACTTCAGTACTCTTGCCTGGAAAATCCCATGGACGGAGGAGCCTGGTAGGCTGCAGTCCATGGGATCACTAAGAGTCGGACACGACTGAGTGACTTCATTTTCACTTTTCACTTTCATGCATTGGAGAAGGAAATGGCAACCCACTCCAGTGTTCTTGCCTGGAGAATTCCAGGGACGGGGGAGCCTGGTGGGCTGCCATCTATGGGGTCACACAGAGTCAGACACGACTGAAGTGACTTAGCGGCAAGCAGATAATTATAGGCACACTTTGATAAAGTGCTTATTGCACTGTCTAGCATGATAGCCATTGGATACATGTGGCCACTGAGGAGTATAAAGAAATACGGCTAATCCTGAGATGTGTTGTAAGTGGGAAGCACACTTTCATTTCAAAGAAAATCCAAAAAGCAACCCACCGCCCAACGAAGATAAATATTTCACTTTTAAATCAAAGATTACATGTCAAAATAATATTTTGGATATACTGGGCTAAGTAAAATATGTTATTAAAGTTAACTTCATCTGCTTCTTTTAAAATGTGGCTATTAGGATATTGAACATTACATCCATGGCTTGTATTTGTGGCTTGCATCATATTTCTCTTGGACAACACTGCTCTAGATAATGCTTGTGAGTAGCTATTGGTGACAGCTTGAGGAGAGTTGAGATCTCTGTGGAGAGGACAGAGAAAAGGAAGTGCATAGGGTTGAGGACATAATTGTGGAGATGCCCGCGTTCATAGATGAAAGGGGAGGCTGAGAAGGACCTGGAGAGTGAACAGAAGGTGAAGAAGAAGGAACTATCTTAGGAACTGGAAGAAGAGGGCATTTTAGGGAGGAGGGTCTACTCCCTTCACGCAAAATAATTTCAGTATTTCAAACTTTATCCTATTGCAGAGGTTCTTCCTCCAGAAAGCGAAATGATCAAATTTAAATTTTGAGATGGTTTTGGCAACAAGGATTGGGTTGAGGGAGAAGCTGAAGTCCAGGTGGCCAGTTAGAAATTCAGGGAATAAGAACCCAAAGCCCTTAAGCATCTACCAAGCCAAACAGGAAAGAACAGTTTTCACTTGGAGAAAGAACTTTCTATTTTATTTTTTGCCATGAAAAATGAGGTGAGTGAGATTTTGATAATTTAAAGCATGTGTCTTCTGCTTCTAGAATCCAGGAAAATGGGTTGCAATGAAAATCCATGTCATAAATGATTAAAGATCCTTTGTGCGGGAACACAGAAAGATGTAAAGAAACCAAGGACACAAAAATTGTAGGATTTCTAAGAAACAATGGTTGTCTTTTTGTATAAATGTCTCACATAGGAAAAAGAGAAGAGAACATTATTCCGCATCCTTGAGAGCGTGACAGCAGGAAGAATGGTTTCTAAAAAGAGTTTTCCTTGAGGCTCTGACTCCGTAACTCAAGATCATTTCAGGTACTTCTGAGTGTTTACAAATTGAACGAGCTGTGTCTTGGGATGTCCTTTAAACAGAAAACTGGGTACATAAAATGATTTATTTGGAGCTCCATTTAAAATAAAAAACAGATCGAAGTTTATGAAAGTAAAAAATTCAGGGTACCAAGTAAAGGTGAGCTGAATGTTTTGAAGGCATTTGGATACTGTTTAAATTAATGTTTTAAATTCTCTGCTGGTTTAAAAGAAAAGAGGGAACAAATGATGATAAAAGAAAAATCAATGAGGGACTCCCGTGGTGGTCCAGTGGTTAAGATTCTATTCTTCCTGTGCAGGAGGCATGAGTTTGATCCCTGGTTGGGGAACTAAGATTCCAGGGAGTGGCCAAAAAAAAAAAAAAAAAAAAAAAATTCAATGAAAGTAGTTCTATTAGGAAACTAAACAAGAGGGAAATGACTGATTCATTAAAGATACTTGGAAGATAGTCCTAGGTGGGGCACCATATACAGAATTTGGATAAAACCCATGCCTGTGGCAGAATAATAGTAATAATAATCACCAAGTAGCAGCAACTGACACATATTAAGCACAAATTATGTACGAGATAGGGCTTCTCAGGTGGCACTAGCTCAGAGAACCTGCCCCTGAGTGCAGGAGATTCAGGTTCGATCCCTGGGTCAGGAAGATCCCCGAGAGGAGCACATGGCAACCCACTCCAGTATTCTTGCCTGGAGAATCCTCATGGACAGAGGAGCCTGGTGGGCTACAGTCCATGGAGTTGCAGAGTCAGACGCGACTGAAGGGACTTAGCATACATGCAGGTATAGGTAGTGTTTATGTGATTCTAAGTTTTCACTCATCTATTTATCATAATAATCTCACAAAATAAGTATTATCTTACTGTTATAGATGAGGCAGTGAGATTGGGTAATTCTCCCAAGGTCACAGAGCTAGCTCCCTGTATCATAGGAAGACACAAGTTGTATCAGGCAGCTTTGGCTGGGTTATGCTGTGGCCACAAATGGCTCCTAAAATCTTAGTGGGCTCTAATAAAAGGAGCTTGAAATTTTTGTTTGTTTGTAAACTCCATCACAGGACACTTGCTCTGCTTCATTCCTGGACTTTGACTGTAGAAGCAGCCCCTATCTTGGACACTGGCGCTCTTTTGTCCGAGGAAATAGAAAGCAATGGACAAACCATGTGATGGCTTTAATAACTTCTATTGGAAGTAGAACATAGCACTTTATCTTCCGTTTCTTTGACCAAAGTATGTCTTGTGATAACTCTGCCAATGGTGTGAGAAGTGTAGTCTCTGCAGAGATGATCTTTGGAGTAAGAGGACCCACGGGGAGGATTTTTTTTTCCTTTGTTTTGTTTCGATCATATGACTCTTTAGCTTTACAAGGATGAGAATCAAAGATTGTTTGATATGACTTTGTTTCACACAAAGGAGTCAATGTTATGATTGTGGTATTGAATGGGGAGTGACAGAGGGTCATGCAAATGGATGACTCTGAAACGAAGAGCAGCTACGACCACTGACAGCAGCTGGGCCACTGCCAAAATCCTCGCAGAGCAAGGTACCTGGGAGGAAGATTGAATTTCAACAATAAATCAGGCCACAGGTAAAAGAGGATAGGGCTTCCCTGGTGGCTCAGATGGCAAAGCAGCTGCCTGCCATAACAGGAGACCTGGGTTTGATCCCTAGGTCAGGAAGATCTTCTAGAGAAGAGAATGGCAACCCACTCAAGTATTCTCGCCTGGAGAATTCCATGCATGGAGGAGCCTGCTGGGCTATAGTCCATGGGGTCGCAAAACAGAAGGTGAGGACTGACCCAGATTGAGAGATGGTACGGAGGCTCAATCAAGCACAGAGAGAATTCTCAGGGTTTAGTGAAGGCTGAAGGTTTAGCTCAATTATTTAGGGGGAAAACCAATTTCTGAGGGGGTGCGTGCCCTGATTTCCTTTGTCTAAAAATCCCTCTCCTCCATGAATTCCTGAGGAGTGTGTTATGAACTAATGGACATTAATGAGTGAAAACAGGAACAATTATAGACAGTCCTACTTATTAAGATGCAGATGAAGATGGACACAATATATCTCTACAAACCAAGCAAGTAGAAAGTGGATTCACATGGGCATGTAGGTAGAATGGACACAGGAGAAAATGGAAAGAAAACTTCAGTTCTTGAACTGATGTTAAATTTAACCTGAATTTATTGGACAAATTGCTCATTTTCATGCAAGTGAATCTGGTTTACAGACTCGCTAAAGAACTTTCCACAGAGATGTAAATTGATCTTGATGAATACAATAAAAGGAAGTGATGATCAATTTGTGGAACCTAGAATAAATTCACATCAAATGAGGGTAAAGCATTTAGAAACAAGACAGTTTCTTTTCCTTTCCAGTACTGAAGAATGGTAAAAACGGTGACAACAAATTGGAACATTTGGGAAAGGGAGACAAAAATAAGATTTAATCTCATCCCCCGTATATACGAAAATTCTTCTCATTTCTGTGCATTCCTTATAGTTCTTCCTCACAGATATACAAAAACCGCATTGCAGATTCAAAAATGCTATTGTAATAGAGCATTTTCCATAAACAATTTTCCATGTTGAAATACAGTCCTTACGATTATAATAGTAGGAAAATAGTCTGCTGCATAGTATTGCTGTTTAGTCGCTAAGTTGTGTCCTACTCTTTGCGACCCCATGGACTGTAGCCTGCTAGACTCCTCTGTCCATGGGATTTCCCAGATAAGAATACTGGAGCCGGTTGGCATTTCCTTCTCCAGGGGAATCTTCCCGACCTAGGGATTGAACCCGAGTCTCCTGTATTGACAGGTGGATTCTTTACTGCTGGACATCAGGGGAACACTTGCATAGGATTAACATAGTTTAATTCATTAAATTTTGTTCTTATTAGATGTTTAGTTTCAGTTCTTCATCTTCATTAGCAATGCTGATTATATGGTCATGTAAAATATATATATTTAAAACATTGTTTTTGTTGTGGCACTATTCTAAAACTGAGTCAAAGGTTATAAACTCCTTATGACCACATATAGGTTGATTTTCAAAATAACTGCATCAGTTTATCTAAAATTTGTATGCAATTCACTACACATAGTTTAGGAATTATATATATTTAAAGATCATAAAAATTGGCTCATGAATACAAATATATCTTACTTTGTGTTAATTTGTATGTTTGAACACTTGCAAGGCTAAGTAGTGCTCCGTGTGTTTATCTACCAACAGCATGGGTCATAATTCATCAATTTACTCCTTCATTCAGTCACTGGACTAATATTTTTTTTGAAGGAGGTCCTACAATGTGCCAGGTACTGTTTTTGTTTCTGAGAACACGGCTGTGAAGAAAACAAAATTCCCTGCCCTTATGGATTTTGTCTTATAGGATAAAGAGGACAATAAGTAAAATAATAAGTATTAAACTTGTATAATATGTTGAATGTTATAATTTCTATGGAAATAATAAACGATAATTGGAATAAGCAGCTTGTTGGTAGAGAGTCATACTTATAAATAGGAGCGTCTATGATAAATATGGGAGAAGGAAATGGCACCCCACTCCAGTACTCTTGTCTGGAAAATCCCATGGATGGAGGAGCCTGGAAGGCTGCAGTCCATGGGGTCGCTGACGGTCAGACACGACTGAGCGACTTCACTTTCACTTTTCATTTTCATGCATTGGAGAAGGAAATGACAACCCACTCCAGTGTTCTTGCCTGGAGAATCCCAGGGATGGGGGAGCCTGGTGGGCTGCCATCTATGGGGTCGCACAGAGTCAGACACGACTGAAGTGACTTAGTAGTAGCAGCATGATAAATATATATATCACCTTGCTTATTTAACTTATATGCAGAGTACATCATGAGAAACACTGGGCTATAGGAAGCACAAGCTGGAATCAAGTTTGCCTGGAAAAACATCGATAACCTCAGATATGCAGACGATACCACTCTTATGGAAGAAAGTGAAGAAGAACTAAAGAGCCTCTGGATGAAAGTGAAAGAAGAGAGTGAAAAAGTTGGCTTAAAGCTCAACATTCAGAAAAATAAGATCATGGCATCCAATCCCATCACTTCATGGGAAATAGATGGGGAAACAGTGGCTGATCTTATTTTTGGGGGCTCCAAAATCACTGCAGATGGTGACTGAAGCCATGAAATTAAAAGATGCTTACTCCTTGGAAGGAAAGTTATGACCAACCTAGATAGCATATTAAAAAGCAGAGACATTACTTTGTCAACAACGTTCTGTCTAGTCAAGGCTATTGTTTTTCCAGTAGTCAGACACAACTGAGCGACTGAACTGAACTGAACTGATGATAAATATATGTTTGAATAAAGCCTGAAGGAGGTGGGGCAGGTCCCAAGTGTGTACCTGAGGACAAAGTGCTCCAGCCAGAAATACTACATGGTCCAAGGCCCCAAGTGAGGCCATGTCTGATGGTTGGAGAAGCTGAGAGGCTAGTTTGGCTGGAGTGGAGTGAGATCTTTTCCTTTTTAAAAAAAATAGATTTCTTTATTTGGCTGGGATGGGTCTTAGTTGTGGCATGTGGGATCTAGTTCCCTCACCAGGGATTGAAACCCAGCCTCTTGCATTGGCAAGTGTGAAGTCTTAGCCACTGGACCACTGGGGAAGTCCCTGGAGTGAGATCTTTTGATGATGTTCATTTGTAGAAGGAGAACAAAGAGAGAAGGTCTAGCTAATTCCAACAGAGGAAGAAGTTTCAAGAAAAAGGTTGTCACCACCACTGTAATTAACCAAGATGTGTGGGCAGAAGACAATGGAAACAAGCAGCCACAGTCAATAAAGATGAAGGTGGCCAGATTCCAGCTCAGTCAAGTGGCCATAACTAGTAAAGAGAGGTACTAAATGGAGTTTAGTGAGTAGGCAAAGAAGAGAACGTGTGCATGTATGCTAAGTCGAGTCAGACTCTATGACACCATGGGTTGTAGCCCACCAGGCTCCTCTGTCCATGGAGTTTTCTAGGCAAGAATACTGAAGTGGGTTGTCATTTCCTATGCCAAGAAGAAAATATCGGTTTTATAAGAAAAGCTTGCAAACTCTGTTATAGCTGATCTCAAATCAACTGTACATTATAAATGGGGGTCTTCCTGGGTGGTGTAGTGGTAAAGAACCCCCTTGCCAGAATAGAGGATATTAGAAATGCGGGTTTGATCCCTGGGTCAGGAAGATGACCTGGAGGAGGACATGGCAAACTACTCCTGTATTCTTGCCTGGAGAATCCCATGGTCAGAAGAGCCTGGTGGGCTAAGGTCCATAGGGTCCCAAAGAGTCAGACACGACTGAGGTGACTTAGCAAACACACACATTATCAACTGGGGTAATTGCAAAAGTATCTGAGGCCCTTCCCTCAAATACAGGATCAAAATATCAAGGGATAGACCCCATGAATGTGTTTTCTGGTGGCCCTGTTAGGCATCCAGGTTTGGAAACCACTGAGTGAATGTATCTTGGGAAATAAAAGTACATAAAAATGTGTCTTAAAAAACAGAAACAAAAAAGTTCCCAAACCTCGGATAATTAAAAGCAGGCTGGAGAAAGCATTGGCACCCCAGTCCAGTACTTCTGCCTGGAAAATCCCATGGACGGAGGAGCCTGGTATTCTGCAGTCCATGGGGTCGCTCAGAGCTGGACAGAACTGAGCGACTTCACTTTCACTTTTCACTTTCATGCATGGGAGAAGGAAATGGCACCCCACTCCAGTGTTCTGGCCTGGAGAATCCCGGGGACGGCGGAGCCTGGTGGGCTGCGGTCTATGGGGTTCGCACAGAGTTGGACACAACTGAAGCGACTTAGCAGCAGCAGCAGCAGCAGCAGCAGGGCTTCCCAAGTGTCATAGTGGTAAGAATTCGCATGCCAATGCAGGAGACGTGGATTTTGATTCTTCAGTTTAGAAGACCCCGTTAAGGAGGTAATGGAAACCCACTTCAGTATTCTTGCCTGGGAAATCCCATAGACAGAGGAGCCTGGCAGGCTACAGTTGGTAGGGGAACAAGAAAGAGCGACTGAGCAAGCACACACTGGTTATAATACAAAGTAGCCACTAGGTGGCAAAAGAACTCCATTCTTGTAAGCTTTCTGATGGCTTCCTTATTTCACCTTCCCTATTCATTTAATTTTCTCTTTCTTTTCTTCTTCTTTTCCTGGTTTGTTGGGTTAAAATATGTAAGATTAAGTTATTTAAAGAGATTGATGCTAACATTTCTAAAGAGATTGTATTATTAAGAAGTTCTTTTCCTTATAGAAAAGAAAAATACCTAGAGTTATTACGTTAGAGAACTGTTCAGAATTAATGCTATTAAAATTTTGTTTACTTGTTTTTGATAGAAGTAAAATGTGTTAACTGAATAAGACTAAATATTAGGAGGTCAAATAACCATGCAAAACTGTTTTCAGTGTTTAATAAGTTTCAAGGTACAGATGTTATAGACAATATTAACATACACTGAATATGATAAATTTACTCTTAAGGAAAACTTAAATTTTTTTTGTTTTCACAAAATTAAAAGTTCTACTGGTAATTTTATACAGTGGATTCTCCTGAGAACTGTGTCCTGGACTTTTAAGAGTCAAGGATATTTGTTCAAATTGATCTCATATAAATCTGGGTTCCACTCTTTTGAAAACTGAGCTTGAGCAAATTTCTTGGTGCCTCTCAGCTTCTGCTGCAAAAATGGGGTAAACAGTGCTTCTTCTATAAGGCTGCTGTGAAGAATCAATGATGACACCAGCAAATGCTTTGTATACATTACAAAATTAGGTAAACAAAAATTCCTTCCTCTATTCCATTTTTTTTTTTTTCTAATGGCAATTGCTACTTGAGTTTTAATGCCAAACAGAAGGCTGAAATACAAGTATTGCTTGGCAGGATCATAATCTAGTTAGGATGTTAAAAATCATCACACTGTTAAAAAGACTCAGAGTTGAAAACCTGAGTTCACGGTTCTGAATTTCTGCACTTCCTGCTAGGAAACATGATATTCTTTGAAGTGTGTTTTTTTGCTTCCTTTGCTGTAATTATTCATTTTTCATATAAAGTATATAATGACATGTCCTATAGTGTGATTCAACATTGCAGAGAAAGGAGAATAAAGAATGTGTTTTATCAGCAGGTGAGGCTCGTCCTCTTTATCCTTTATCTTCTTTACTCGCGCATGTAATTTACTAAAGAGCTGACAAAGTCACAGTGCAGTCTGCCTCTCACCATATTCCTCTGCAGACCGTGATGAGACAAACTCTGAGCCTCAGCTTTCTAATGGGGCCTATGTAAGAAATCTGATGCGGTTATATTGATTCTTCATTTCTATACCGTGAAAGAATGAGGTTGTCTCAAGAATGAGGTTGCCTCTAAGAAGGAGGCATGAAGGCATGTGCTTGGGACAAAGCCCCTGGCAAAGATGCTACAAGGGTGCTTAGCAACCCAGTATTGAACACTGAAAAAGCCTCCACATCCTCTTTCATTTCGCCCCAATGAAGAAAGACATGAAAAATGAAAGAAAAGGTCTGAGAAAGCGAGGCACTGCAGAAAAATATAGGAAGTTTGTGTTGCTGATGAAAGGGCCATCCGTATGAAATGGATGATGCATATTTACATTTTGATATATAGATTTAATTTTAAGTGATTTTGTAGTAAATAGCTTTAGTTCTAAGGATTGAAAACTGCAGGAGAAATTCACATTTACATTTAATTTTGTTCCAACAGTCTGATGAATTTGGAAGTTCTGTTTCTTAAGTTTGTTTGATAACCTTGAGGTGCGAGGAAAATACTTTCAGAAGAGCTTAAATGGGAAGCAAGGAGACCCCGGATTTCACTGGGTACCTCTTTCTTCATAAATGTCAAATATTTCCTGTAGCCACTGGCTTCTACTTCTTGGCTAGTTAGCGATTACAAAAATGGAAATGATATTGCTTATACATGGAATCTAAAAAAGGATACAAATGCACTTATCTACAAAATAGAAATTGAGTTACAGCTGTTGAAAACAAGTTTATGTTTGCCAGGAAGTGAAACATGGAGGACAAACTGGGAGACTGGGATTGACATATACATGCTGCTATATATAAAGCAGATGAGTAATGAGAACACAGGGACTCTACTCAGTACTCTGTAATGGCCCATATGGGAAAAGAATCTAAAAAAGAGTGGCTATGTAGAGCATATATATAGTATGTATATTACATATATATTTATAATTGATTCACTTTGCAGTACACCTGAAACTAACACAGCATTGTAAATCAACTATATTGCAATAAAAAAGACAAACACACAAATCATGGCAATGACCTTAGTAGCTTATTCAGAGTATGTTCTAAATGTGATAGAACAAAGATTCCAATATTCCCAAGGCAGAAGAGCCAATGTTTTGTTTCTGCACTTGAAAAGTCTAGAATAATCTCTCCAACCTTCACTGTGGAAATTCTTCTTGTCTTCAAGGTCTCTATCATGAGATACCTCCATGATGTTTTTCCTGACTGTCTGAATTAAAGTACTCTTTCTCTTCACACATGCATAGCCATAATTTTGTCAAGTGGTAATGGTTTCCCCAAGCACAACAGGTGCCCCTCATATGGCCCTCCCAACTTCTGACATTGGCATGTGTCTATTGGTCTGGCATTTTTGTCAATTTCCAACAGCAAAGAAAATAAAAAGCAGTTTATTTTTCTTTTTTTTTGTTAACTGTGGCAAAAATATACATGATGGAAAAATATACCCTGCTTCCCAGGTGGCTCTAAGGTAAAGAATCCCCATGCAGGAGATGCAGGTTCAATCCTTGGGTTCGGAAGATCCCTGGAGAAGGAAATAGCTACCCAGTCCAGTATTCTTGCCTGGAGAATCCCATGGGCAGAGGAGTCTAGTGGCTACAGTCCAGGGAGTTTGCAAAGAGTGGAACATGACTGAGCATGCACATGTGTGCTCTTTTGCTAGTGGCTAGGAAATGGCAACCCACTCCAGTGTTCTTGCCTGGAGAATCCCAGGGACGGGGGAGCCTGGTGGGCTGCTGTCTACGGGGTCTCACAAAGTTGGACACGACTGAAGCGACTTAGCAGCAGCAGCAACAGCAGAGAACAAGGGTCTGAAACTTGAAGGGTATAAGTAGGATTGGCTCTTTTAAACATCATTCCCAGAGACTCCCTTGGGGAGCAGAGCTGTGCTCACAGTCGTAGGCTCTTCCCGAATAGGAAGTGTGGTTCTTAGGTGTATAACACATCCGTCAGGGATGTAGTAAGGGTTCTACTGAACGAAGCTATGCTATCCCCAGTCACATGGGACCCTCATGTAGGAGGACCAGTAGGACAAGACGGACGTTCTATTCTGGTGAGGAACCTGAATCTGATTGTCACAAGGAGGGGACTACTCCTACCTGGTGGGGCTGAGGAGGGATGGCTCTGAGATCTGGGAGTACACTGAGGTGTCTTTCAGTGAGTCTGTGTTCACCGCCAGCTGTAAATAGGGCAATTGAGCAAACCTTGGCCTGAGGACAAGAAAAATAAAAGCTCAGGTTTCTAAATGATGAAAGTCTAGGTCATTCAACCAGAAAAGCAACGCAGAGCTGCCAAAATGCTGCTCAAGGTTGAGAGAAAGAGAAAACCAGTGATGCAGATTGACTGTGGGGATCAGTTATGACTTCAGCCTGGCTATGACAGAGACACGGCTCCATCAGTCTGCTATGTTAGATCCCTGAAGACACTGTGGCTGGTCAGAGCTTGAAGGAGACACTAATACTTTGGACTTAAAGGAAGGCATGGCATGAACTGTAATGCTAGAGGAGGACTGTGTTGGCCATAATAATATCTTCTCTTACTGCATCTACTTCTGTGACCACCAGTTCTATGCAGGACTTGAGTAGCTCCAGACACCAGACAGAGCTTCCCCCTTGTGTCTTCACTATGTTGTCTAACTTCCTGCCAAGGGCTTCTCTGCTACCCTGGCATTCACATTGTCCTGGGGGACCTACGCAGCTTGTGCGTGTCTGCAACCTGGGTACTGGGGAAGATCATGCCCTAGGACACTCTTGCCCAGTGGAGGATTACAGCCAGTGCATAAATGCTCTCTGCTTTCATCTGTCTGTCCCAGGCAGGCAGTTCTAAGTCATTTCAGGGGTCCTCAGAAAGTCCTAAGAGATCACACACCAACTTGACAAAGCATTCTTTGTTGAATTTCCCTCCTTCCTTGTTTTACTTTCTTCATCTTTCATTCCTGCCTTGGGAGAACTGCTTCCCAAATGAAGTGTTGCAACCCAGACTTCATCTCAAGATCTCTTTTCAGAGGAACAGGCAAATGCATAGCTGAAACATCTGATGTGCTAATTTGGATGAGGGGGCGGTTACTATTGGAGATGGATGACAGAGGTAATACTCATCATGGTGGGTTTAATCTCATTAAGTAAAATATTGAAATTGGAAGGCTGTTATTGGGTCATAGGTGATTTGACTTTCATTTTCCGCAACAAATTCCCATCACACATTAATTTCCCTCATTTTGGGATTTCATCATTAGCAGTTGGCCGAGAGATTGATTGACTGAATGGAATGGTGTATGATAATTACTCTGCAGTTTAAAGGTTTGATGTATATTTCAAAGTATTGGTGTTCGAAGGATGAGTGGCTATAGCTCTGGATCTGGAACTTCTCCCTGTAGGGTGCTTGATGAGGGGAATGACAAACTCAAGGATTAATAGCCAAAAGAGAAGTAGGGCTGTGCTTGGTCGCTCAACCATGTCCAACTCTTTGTGACCCCTTGGACTGTAGCCTACCAGGCTCATCTGTCCATGGGATATCCCAGGCAAGAATACTGGAGTGGCTTGCCAATTCCTTCTCCAGGGGATCTGCCTGACACAGGGATTGAACCTGCATCTCCTGTGTCTTCTGCATTGGCATGTGGATTCTTTACCACTGAGCCACCAGGGAACTATTCTCTCCCAATATAGGCTCATTAGTTAAACCAAAGAAAGGACTCCTTATTTTTCCTTGAATTTAATATTATTCAATTGAATGCTTAGTAGAGAAGAAAGGAAAGAATAAGAGAGATAGAGGGAGGTATTCTAGAGAGTCAGGCCTTTTCTGGTTCTGCTTGTTATGAAAATTCAGAAAGAAGGAAGAAAAAGCAGAGAGCTTTCATGGTGTCTCTTTAAGGACATTTTAGTATTTGAGCCACTGGTACAATGTGCCTCTAATTATCTCCATTTCTGATGATCAGCTAGTCCTCTCTTGTAGAAGAGTTAATGGGTAAATCAAGGAGCAGAAAAGCTGGCTTAAAATTCAACATTCAAAAAACTAAGATTATGGCTGGTCCCATCACTTCATGGAAAATAGACGTGGAAACGATGGAAACAGTGACAGACTTTATTTTCTTGGGATCCAAAATCCTGACTAAAGGAAATCAGTCCTGAATATTCATTGGAAGGACTGATGCTGAAGCTGAAACTCCAATACTTTGGCCACCTGATGCGAAGAACTGACTCATTGGAAAAGACCCTGATGCTGGGAAAGATTGAAGGTAGAAGGAGAAGGGGCCGACAGAGGGTGAGATGGTTGAATGGCATCACTGACTCAATGGACATGAGTTTGAGTAAGCTCCGGGAATTGGTGATGGACAGAAAAGCCTGGTGTGCTGCAAACCGTGGAGTCGCAGAGTTGGATATGACTGAGTGATTGAACTGAACTGAACAAGGAGCAGAAATGGATGGAGAGAGAGACTGGGAGTGAAAGGACAGAAAGCACATCCTCCAGTCGAAGAGGAAGAGGAAGTGTGAGGAGGTGTTTCCTTGGCTCCACATCCTAGCAGCATTTCCCCACGTGTTTGGGGGAGTTTCACTTTGGTCCCAAGACACTTGATCTCCTGCTCCAGCTCATAGTACCTGGTGTGTTTAGCAATTTTCTGAGCCTGGAAAACATATCTATGGCAGTTAATTAAACCTACAATAAGGGATTCTCAGCTGATGGCAGAGAAGCCTGTGGTTCATTTACATATGGACCTTGCTGCTGCTGCTGCTGCTAAGCCACTTCAGTTGTGTCCGACTGTGTGCGACCCCATAGACGGCAGTCCACTAGGCTCCCCCGTCCCTGGGATTCTCCAGGCAAGAACACTAGAGTGGATTGCCATTTCCTTCTCTAATGCAGGAAAGTGAAAAGTGAAAGTGAAGTCGCTCAGTGGTGCCCAACTCATAGCGACTCCATGGACTGCAGCCCACCAGGCTCCTCCATCCATGGGATTTTCCAGGCAAGAGTACTGGAGTGGGGTGTCATTGCCTTCTCCGAAGTACCTTGCTAGAGCACAATAAAACAAGACAAACCAGGTCCTCTGAGACTGACCTGAGAATGCAATACACATAATCCTTCACCTGGACACTTTCCTGCTTTAGTCAAAGAAGTGCAGCTCACATGAACTAGTACAAGGTAAAAAAGTCAATCTACTGTAGCCCCCCCCCCCTTTTTTTTTTTTTGAGGGCGCTGGGGAGGCCTGTGTTTCCCACCTGGTGCTAGTGGTAAAGAACCCACCTGGCAATGCAGGAGACTTAAGAGATGCAGGTTCAAACCCTGGTTAGGGAAGATCCCCTGGAGAAGGGCATGGCAGCCAACTCCAGTACTCCTGCCAGGAGAATCTCATGGACAGAGAAGCCTGGCCGGCTGTAGTCCATAGGGTCACACAGTCAGACACGACTGAAGTGACTTCTCAGGCACTCATGCACACAGGAGAGGATTATGCTGTGGGCATTTTGTCTGCAGAATCCTTTGAACTGAAGATTATCCCAAGTTTATTTAGAACAAATGCTATTGTGTGCCAAGTAAAATTACAATGGTGTGCAGCCACTCCAGATCAAGGAGTTACTGCAACCCAATCAAGTTCACAACCTTCAAGTCCAAAGGTCATTCAACCAAATAGGACTAAAGACTGTGTGCTGCGGTCCCACAGCACTGTCTGCCGTGGCAGCTGTCAGATGCCTGCAGCTAAACTGGATCGAGGAGGCAGTGGTGACCGTCTGAAAAAGTGACTCTCCTGTGGTTAGTGACTGGCATTAAATGAATAAGTTTACACCCACGGAGGGCCTCTGAGAGGAACACAACAAGGAGGGTTTGTTTGAATCGGATTATGCAGGTTGATTCTGGAAATCTGCATTTGCCTTACATGTCTCACTTTCTTCCCCTTTAAAGACTCTTGCTAAGCCCAGAGTCATGTCTGAAGAGGGAGAGATATTGTCACTTTGAAAGGTATCTGGGATTTGGAATTAGAAAGATGATATGGCCTGAATATTTGTGTCATCCCAGAGTTCATATGTTGAAATCCTAAGGCCAAATAAGATGGATTGAGGAGGTGAGGCATCTGGGAAGTGCTTAGATCAAGAGGATTCAGTCCTCAGGAATGATACCCATGTCCTTATAAAAGAGTCTCAAAGAACTAACTCCTCTTTTCACTGTGTGTGGATCACAGCGAGAAAGCACTGGCTATGAACCAGGAAGGGGACCCTCATCACAAAGCAACCATGCTGATGCCTTGATCGTAGACTTCCCAGCCTTCTGAATTGTGAGGAATACAATTTCTCTTACTCATAAGCTGCCCAGCCTATGTTATTCTGTTATAGCCGCCTGAATGGACTAAGGCAAAGAAAGTGGTGTCCATGTCTCCTCGGCAGCTTGCCAGTTGTGACTTCGGGTCTTTTGCGTGACCCTATTGGGCTTCTATTTCCTCTTATTTATTTTTATTTTAAAATTTTATTGTAATTTTTTAATGTATCTATGTAAAGGGATTTATATAAGTTAAATGTATGTCTTATGTATACCCTCTGTCATAACACCTACATTTGTAGATTTCTTTCACTGAATAAATTTCAGGTGGACCTAATTATATGTATTGAGATACTTGTCTTGTTTTTTTTTTTTATTTTAAAAGTTTTACTGGAGTATAATTGATTTATAACATTGTATTAGTTTCATGTGTACAGCAAAGTGATTTAGTGATACATATACATATTTCTGGGCTTCCCTGGTGGCTCAGCTGGTAAAGAATCCGCCTGCAATGTGGGAGACCTGGGTTCCATCTCTGGATTGAAAAGATCCCCTGGAGATGGGAACGGCTTACTCATTCCAGTATACTGGCCTGAAGAGTTCCATGGACTGTATAGTCCATGGAGTTGCAAAGAGTTGGACACAACTGAGTGACTTTGACTTCACTTCATACATATATTTGGGCTCCCCAGATTGTGCTAGTGGTAAAGAACTCAGTGCAGGAGACATCCAATATTCAGGCTCTCAGGTTTGACCCCTGGGTTGGGAAGATCCCCCAGAGGAGGGCACGGCAATCCACTCCAGTATTCTTGCCTGGAGAATCCCATGGACAGAGGAGCCTGGAGGGCTATGGTTCACAGGGTCACAAAAAGTCAGACACAACTGAAGTGACTTAGCATGCAGGCATGAACATACATATATTCATTCTTTTTAAGATTCTTTTCTCATATAGGTTATCACAGAATGTTAAGCAGAGTTTCCTGTGCTATACAGTAGGTCCTTTCTGGTTATCTTTCTTATGTGTAGTAGTGTGTGTGTGTGTGTGTGTGTGTGTGTGTGTGTGTGTTTGTGTGTGTTCATCCCGAGCTCCTTATATAATGTTTTCAATTGTGTGGATAGTTGGAATATTTATACAAATGTATAGTTTCATGAAAGTGATCTCAGGGTGATATCAGTGTGCAGTAGCTTAAAGTGAGATCTTAGTTCTCTACCCAGGACTTGAACCCAGGCCACAGTGGTGACAGCAGCAAATCCTAACCACTAGACCATCAGAGGCTAGTGCCTCCTTTTTACAATAAGGATTAGAATAATACCTATGCCAAAGTAGGGCTTCCCTGGTGGCTCATTGGTAAAGAATCTGCCTGCAGTGCAGGAGATGTGGGTTGATTCCTGGGTCCGGAAGATCCCCTGGAGGAGGGAATGGCAACCCACTCCAGTATTCTTGCCTAGAGAATCCCATGGACAGAGGAGCCTGGCAGACTACAGTCCATGGAGTTACAAAGAGTTGGACATGACTGAAGCAACTGAGCACACACACATGCCATAGTCTAGAAAATCAAGTGATAAGAGTGAGATTATTTGTAAATAGGAAACTTCTGTCTACCTCCAAGTCACACTGTTGCTTCTTTTCCTGGGGAAAGCTTGGGGATTTCCTCGACATGACACGGATGTCACAGATTAGAAAATTTACCTTTCCTCTGCTTGTCCTTTTGTCTACATTATTCTTTGTCCCATTTGGAGGGCACGATGCCATCCAGCTGTGCATGGTTCTACACGTCAGTAACAACTCGGCAGAAATTGACCTTAATGTATGCTGCAACACGTGTCTGAGAATAAATGGGCTGTGAGCAGGGAAATGCCAGCACTGCCTCGCTCACAGTGAAATCAAGATGAGACAGCTGTGCCTATAAATGAAGCCATTTGAAGAGTTAACATGGAAGACAGCCCCACATAATTGTGGACCTTTGCAGAACTACTCACAGACCATGCTCTGAAAATTAATAAAAGTCTTGAAAAAGGTGGGAATGATATACAAAATGAGAACCAGATGAATGAATTAGTTTTCCCATCTGGTTCAACAGCCCTGAATCCAAAGACCGCTAGGCTCTGCTGGTCTATGGTTTAAATGATATTTTGAATGATTTACACCAAAGCTGTGCAGGAAATCAAAGCAAAGCAGGATACAAATAAAGACTGATAACATGTGTGCTCCTAGTGGTTAAAAACACAATGGAAAAAAGAAATTAATTGGTCATTAAAAATAAAGAATTATTTATTTTTGTGGCTAACTTGAGAGCTAACACATTATGTCTGTCAACATTTTCAGCTTTCATTTTATTTCACGAGTGTCTCATCCACCCAAATACTTGTTTGTTTATTCACCTATTCATATCCCCAAATTACAGTTTCTTTTAGGTACTGAAAACCAGGCTTAGAACTTGCATAGTCTCCTCATTTAATTCTCACAACAATCATTCTGCACAGGTATTATTATCCCCGGTGTTTTCAGCGAAGGAAATTGAAATGCTGAGCTGTTAGTAACTGTCAATATGATCAGTTTAACCAGAAATGGAATTAAGATTTGAATTTGTTTTTTATCGTTAGTATCCAATATCATTTCCACTACAAAACCTTATATGTGTTCAATTGATTGGTTAAAATGAGCTGAAATTTCTTCAATTAAAAAATGTGACTTTTTTTTTTCCAGTTTCTTAATGGCTTCTTAAAATTGGAGACATAACTGGGGACTTATACTTACTTAGAGTGCAACCAGAGGGAGAGGATGGTAAGATTCTGTTTGGGCCACTAAGCTCTATTTTGTTGCATTACATGCATCATGGCTCATTCTGCCAGTTATAATTTCTTTAATCGTTTATTTCACAATTCCACCTAGACCATGGTTTCTTATCAGGAAACTGCAGCAGAATCAACATGCAGATTTCTGGGTTTCATTCATGCTTTATTGAATTTATTGAATCAGGGGTTGGGTCAGGAAACCTGTACTTAAAAAAATTAATTTATTTATCTATTTATTTTGGCTGTGCTGGGCCTCATTGGTTTGCAGATTCTTCCCTAGTTGCGGCGAGCGCGGGTTACTCTCTGGCTGTGGTGCAAGAGCTTCTAATTGCAGTGGCTTCCTGGTGCAGAACGCGGAATCTAGGGTGTGCAGGCATCGGCACTGGTGGTGTGTGGGCTCAGTAGTTGTGGCTCCCTGGCTCTAGAGCGAGGGCTCAGTAGTGGTGGCGCACGGGCTTAGTTGCTTTGCATCATGTGGGGATCTTCCCAGATCAGGGATAGAGCCCGCATCTTCAGCACCGGCAGGCAGATTCTTTACCAGTGAGCCACCAGAGAAGCCCAGGAACCTGCACTTTTGATGCATGCTGCATGCTAAGTCACTTCAGTCATGTCTGACGCATTGCAACCCCATGGACTGTAGCCTATCAGGCTCCTCTGTCCATGGGGTTCTCCAGGCAAGAATACTTGAGTGGGTTGCCATGCCCTCCTCCAAGGGATCTTCCCAACCCAGGGATGAAACCTGCATCTGTTATGTCTCCTGCATTACCAGGCAGGGTTTTTTTTTTTTTTTTTTTAACCACTAGCAGTGGTTAAAAAAAATAATAAGCAGACTTATTTATTCTGACGCATGTTCAAGGACCACTATCATAGCTGATCCTCTAGAGAGAGCCCACCCAGACAGTGGTTCCTGGCAGTGTAGCTGGTCCTCTCAGAGTCTAGTTCAGCTCATAAGTTCTGATCCACTACTTGTGTGCCCACCACCGAGTCAGGTCCTTCTACCTAGATTACATCACGTGAAACTGTATCACATCAATGCCCATCTATCAGTCTAATGAAAGTGAAACTCGCTAGGTCGTGTCAGACTCTTTGCAACCCCGTGGACTATACAGTCCATGAAATTCTCCAGTCCAGGATACTGGAGTGGGTAACTGTTCCTTTCCCCAGGGGATCTTCCCAACCCAGGGATTGAACCCAGGTCTCCTGCACTGCAGGCAGATTCTTTATCAGCTGAGCCACCAGGAAAGCCCAATGCCATCACATCAAAGCCCACATTCTGTGAAAGTACCTAGTTCACCTCAGTCCCACTCTGAGTTTAGAGTCAGCCTCTGCAGTCCTTGAGAGCTCTGGCACATTTTCTATCAGAACTCTAGTCAGGGTGTGGTCTTGGCTTCTTGCTTCCAATATCCAGTCCTGTGCTATTATTTTCATATGATACCT